>NC_080787.1:48915866-49559795 GCF_028018385.1 Neofelis nebulosa
GAACAGGGGAGGGACAGAGAGAGAGGGAGACACAGAATCTGAAACGGGCTCCAGGCTCTGAGCTGTCAGCACAGAGCCTGACGTGGGGCTCGAACGTGATCACAGACCATGAGATCATGACCTGAGCCGAAGTCGGACGCTTAACCGACTGAGCCACCCAGGTGCCCCCATACTATTCTTAATTAATCTTCCTTACATTTGGGTTTTTGTATTAGAACTTTAAAGGGGGGAAGGAGGGATATTGTAGAGTTTTTAAAAAGTTAACTCTCCCACCTCTGCTCATTTCCTAGTCTAAAAAGTTCCTCCATAGTGGAACATGACTATAACATTCTTGATTAGTCACTAATCAAGAGGTGATTCAGATGACCTGTAAAAGCTGACCTTTCCATCAAGGTCCCAGTTTGACCTGTTTTCTGAAGTTCATTAGATATCTCAAGGGGAGGAGGCTCTGCCTCCTTAGGGGTACTAAATCTAACCATCCTAGAGAAGACAGGCATGGTTGAAGTCTAATCTCTAGCCAGTTGGGCATACCTGGTTGGCTGTAGTAAAAACTGGAGAAAACCAGTAGAATCCAGGATCTGGGCTGCACGACTTCCTGGAATCGGGGAGGTGCATAAAGCTTCCACTGGTACTTGGGGGAAGTGTAGGAAGGAGATGGGAATGCACTAACAGCTCCCCAAAGAAATCCTCAGCATATGATTCTTCAACTTCTGTTATTTAAAAATATATATTTTTTTTAACGTTTTATTTATTTTTGAGACAGAGAGAGACAGAGCATGAACGGGGGAGGGTCAGAGAGAGAGGGAGACACAGAATCGGAAGCAGGCTCCAGGCTCTGAGCCGTCAGCCCAGAGCCCGACGCGGGGCTCGAACTCACGGACCGAGAGATCGTGACCTGAGCTGAAGTCGGCCGCCCAACCGACTGAGCCACCCAGGCGCCCCTAAAAATATATTTTTTAATGCTTCTTTAGTTTTGAGAGAGAGAAAGCAGGGAAGGGGCAGAGAGAGAGAGAGAGACAAAGACCCAGAATCTGAAGCAGGCTCCAGGCTCTGAGCTGTCCGCACAGAGCCTGACAGGGGGCTCGAACTCATGAGCTGTGACATCATGAGCTGAGTCAAAGTTGGGTGCTTAACCGAGCCATGCAGGCTCCCCCTTCAACTTCTGTTTTTGAACCTGTGAGGTGGGGGATGAACCGAGGATCGCATTCTTTCAGTGTGTCCTCCACAGGTGGCTCTGTGCCTATTGAATTTTGTCAGGAATTGGAGCTGTGCCTTTTAGATCTGGATGGATGTGAAACCAGAAAGATCAGGAACAGCAGCTGTCACTGGGGCAGGCCGTCTTAGGGGCCTAACAAGTTAGAGGTCAGGGACAGGAAATTTACAGCAAGTGAATGGAAACCCAGCAGAACCAGGGAGTTCTGTCAGCAGAGGGCCTGCAGCCATGGGTTAAGGGCAGAGTTACAGCTCAGCAACGCAGGGTGTTTGGTAAGTGCGAGTCAGGTTGCAGCCCAAGGCAGGGCCCAATCACAAGGAGAAGAGTAGTATTTCTGGCCTTGATCAGAATACAGAATCAAAGAGTGATGCAGTCTGAGGAGATGGGCAGGATTTCATTGTTGAGAAAGGGGGCCGGAAGTCATAATGGGACTTGCAAAGATTTGAGACCCTGAGCCTAGGGGGCAGCTCCTCATATCCCAGTGACCTCAGGTTTTATTGCTCTTGGAAATAAGGTCCAGCAAGTTTTGTCAGGAGGTCTTGAGGTCAGGGAAGGACTGCAGAGGTGTGGAGACCCGGCAGTTTGCTTCAGGTATAGATTCTAATTGGGGAAATCCCATCCTGGAGGCTGAGGAGGGAGGGAGAAGACGGTCTTCCCATGAAGCCAGCTGCACAGCGCCCTCTGCTGTTCATAGGAAGGGCGGGCCTTTGCTACAACCCAAATGGAGCCTGTTTTTACCCAGTGTTATTCCAGGGTCACCAGGAAGTCTCTTCGGTTCCTGTAAAATCTCTTCCACATATTTGTTTATGCCTGAATTCACCTCAAAGAATGCAGAACTCTTCATTCCGCAGTGGGAAATGAGACTGACTGAACAAATACCCCGAGGAAAGCAACAGCGTTTTCTGTGTTAAGTTGTCCATTCAGAGTAGCAGCCATTCCAGAGACCAAGCTTAGATAGCTGGAGAGGAAGAAAGGGCACCGAGCCCCGAGTTTAGGGCTAAGGGAGCAGCATGGAGAAGACAGAGGGTGCAGAAAAAATGAAGCTTGGTGGGGGTGGGGGGTGGGGGGGAGGAACAGCCTCCCTACTGTGTGACTTTGAGGAGATTGTTCGTGCCTCGGTGCATATCCTCACCTGTAAAATGAGGCTAGTAATAACACATACCTCCCAGGATGGTTTCAGGGCTCCATGAGCTAACATATTAAGGACTCAAAATAACTCCTGATTTGAATGAGCAGTAATTGCCTGTTGTTCTTCCTGTTAACACGAGTTTTGACCATTTTGCCTAGGCCGCTCCATTCCTCATGGACGTTCCCTGTCTTGGACTGAGAGTTGAGGTCTGGGAGAGGGAGACTGGAATGCAGGGACAACCCGTGCTTTCCCGGAAGACTTTCTCTTCTTGCCAGACGTGACAGTTAAGCTGTCAGGGTGAAAATGTTTGCTGAGGAAAAAGAATACCGTTTGGTGATGGGCCTTCAAGGAGGTAGAACCACTGACTCTGCCCATGACTTGCAAGAGCCCGGCTTCTTGATCAGCCTTGGCAAGATTAAGTCAAAGAGACATTTTCTGACCTGCTGAACACGCCTGGGGCTCTACTGGACATTGTGTGCTTTCACTCCTAAAGCCTGCTCTGTGGCTCCATAGGCCCTGTCATTGTCACTCTGGAGAGATCCTGGGCACTTTGGGGGACGGGAGTTAGATCCAGTTTCAGGGGTAGGGGGTGGGCATGGGTGTTGGGGGTGGGGTGGCAGCAGAAATACTGAAGTACTTTGGAAACAGTTAAGTTATGGCAGGTTTCCTAAAGATAGGCAACAGAGGCAAAATAAAAGGTCTTTTAAACGTGCTTATTATTTTAGTCTATTTTAGGCCTTGAATAAAATAGTTTAACTGCTAGGGCTTTAGTTTCCTCATTTGTGAAACTTAAAAAAAATATTCTTGTAGGTATTGTTATTTGCGCGTGTGTGTGTGTGTGTGTGTGTGTGTGTGTGTATTTAAACCCCTATACATAAAACGGATTCTGGTTGTTACTTTACAAATAAAAATAAAAAACATTTACTTTTCACAGCTGGCTCATGTGTGAGTTCACTCAAGGTAGATGGCCCCAGTGTACCACAACATTCTTGGGTATCAGCCCTTTTATCAATTGACCTCAGCCCTTTGATCAGACACACAGGAGACCCGGGAATGTAATCCTACCATATGCTTACAAGGTGATAACCCGGGAAAACTTGGCAAACAGCATTACTGTCTTTCAGACATGCTCAGTGATATTTTTATCACCAATTTTGGTTTTAAACAGTCAACTAGTCAATAGGTCTGAAGCTGGCCACGTGGACATGAGTAGTGCAATTTGACCAAAGCAGAAGTCATAAAGGCCTGTTAAGTCATTGTTTTTCCACAACACACACACAAACAAGTACCTCTTTGCAGGCCTGCTTTCAGAGCCTTTAGTGTTGGTAGTTTGGAACCGGGACAGGGACTGGTTTTGAAAGGGCGGGCCTATGCCGGCTGACTCCATCTTGTTCTGTGTCCGTCACCTAGACCACGCCTCCTCCCCTTGAGTAACCTCCCGCTCACCCGTTCAAACTTCCTGATCAAAACATGCCCAGCGACCTGCGTAACAGGACTCCCACCCTTCCCCAGCCAATCAGCTGAGGCCACAGCCATTACCTCACCAACTGCCCCTAGACCCCTATAAAACCTTTGTGCTTTTGAAACTCGCTCTCTCTCCGGTATCTCACCGCTGTGTCGGTGCAGGTAGGGGACTGAGCTCGAGCTAGCTCGAATAAAGGCTCTTTTGCTTTTGCATCGGACTCGGCTCCCTGGTGGTCTTTGGGGATCACGGAATCTGGGCATAACAGTTTCAAATCGAACAGCAATTATTTTAGTGATGAAAAATCTCAGTCATTTGGAAATTGTACCCCTCTCCTGAAATTAAAATAAATTATTCATAATGAGGGGCATGAACCTAACTTCCAGATTTATAAAATTTCCTGAATATTAACTTTTTGACCATATTTCCTTTTTGACTCTAGCCATTATGGAAACAACTTCTTACTTCTCTCAACCCCCCGAGATTTAGGAATTCCAGAGCTTCATGTAATTCCAAGCCCAATGATTGCCTTTAGTTTGGTAGATTTATTTGGTATTGTGTCAAGGTCAAATTAATAATTTCCTCATGATAGTAGCATTTAATCTCTTTTCTTTTCCCTAGTTTCCCAAGCTCTCCATCTTGTTAATGGAACTGTGGTACGAGTAGCCAATTGTGCAATAACAGAACACATTCATTTCGAAAAATCACCACACTAAGCAAAATTGGCAATAAGACCCACAGAACTTACGGGAAACGTGAGATTCGGGATATAATATGGCAACATCCAGGCAGAATCTTAGGCAGAAGTATCTTAGCCCTGAGCAACACAGCTTAAAGACAGATTTTCTCCTAGGAATTTTCCCCTCCTGGTAATGCTCATCTTTGAACACAACTCAGTGACTAAATGGTTTACTGCCATTGAGAAATCCATTTTTCAACTTCATTATGTGGCCGGGTGATATTTTATCATCTCTTCCCACCTTCCCATATCCCATTCATTTCATTTAGAAGTGTGCCTGAAAGTTTGCATGACAAACAGAAGGGGTGGCTTTTATTTGGTGTTTGCTTTGCCATCCCAGCTCCTCAAAAGGTAGCAATCTGTTTAGGGACTGGGGCCTTGGTTTCCAGAGAGATACAGAATCTCTGGGACATAGTCGGTCAAGGAGTGGCACTAAAAGGAGCAGCCAGAGAATGGAACTCATATCCTGTCCCTTTGCCTTAACTTCCCATGGGAGGGGACTTGCTAAGATTAAAGAGCTCTGAGGGCAGGACCTGAGAAGCCAGCACAGGAAAGATTTTAGCTGATAAAACACACGAAGGATGTTGAAACTCATTAAACAGGAAACAATCAAGGTACAGAAGATGTTTTAAGACAGTGGATAGAACCTTTGTTCAGACACAGGCATGGGCTGTGACCTTCAGGGAGTAAGGACTGTAAATATCTCAGCCTTTGGCCTGGGGAGTTTTGGATAGAATAGGTGTGGACTGGGGCTCTGGGATGCCCTTTACACATATGCAGAGTAGACCAGTGGAAAGAAGACAGGTGTTGAAGACAACCAGATGTATGTTTCAATTCTGTCCTTTCTACATCTAAGGGGTGACATGGGCAGGTTATTTAGCCTTCAGGGGTCTCCATAAAATGCTTATCCTTAAAGCCGTGGTAATCTAAACTATACCTTATGGTATCGTGGACAGCGAAGAAGGTGATGTCTGTGAAAGTACCTTCCTCAGTGTCTTAACAGATGGGAGACTTGAACTTCAGAAAAGTTAGTTCCCTTTCCCCATCCTTCTATTCATCTGGGGATGGAAGTGTGAGTACATTGCCTTTTCTCCAAAGGTGCTTTTGGCTTTGTGTAGCAGGTGGGGTGGGGGTGTGGACTGGAGAAGTGGAATCAAGGGCTTGTATGCTAGGATTTTCACTGGACTCGAGAGCAAGAGCTGGAAGAGAGCTTCAAACGTCTTTCTAGTGGGTTGGCCCAGTCATAGGATAAGAATGGGGCAGGGTTTCAGAGCAAGTGATCTGCTTCAGGAACAAAAATCAAAATTAGATCTGGAGCCCGGTGCAAGAGAGTGAAGGATTATGGCTATCAATAATTTTCAGAGTAATGGAGAAGATAAATTCCACTTGTTTTAAAATTTTTATAAATGTTGTATTCATTTTTCAGAGAGAGCAAGCATGAGTGGGGGAGGGGTGGGGGGGTACAGAGGATCTGAAGCAGCCTCTGTGCTGACAGCAGGAAGCCCGACATGGGGCTCTAACTCAGGAACCATGAGATCATGACCTGAGCCAAAGTCGGAAGTTCAACCAGCTGAGCCACCCAGATAAATTCCATTCTTGAATGATTTTAGTCACTTAATTCCACAATTCAAAGCGAGCTTTGTGGAAGATTAGCGGTAAGGGCACTCCATGTGCTAAAACTAATGAATGCACTGAGGGTTCTTCAGGGAGAGGCGGCTTTACACTTCATTACAGTTAAGAAGTTCATGGGTAACATGAGCTGTGTGCAGAGCTATCGATAGCCTAGGCTCAGTTTCTCTAGCTACAGGATGGTAGTAAAAGTATGAGCCCTTCCCACATGCTGTTATTGGGCCAGTTGCGTCCCCTCAAAATTCTTTTTTTTTAAACATTTTTTAAAATGTTCGTTTATTTTTTGAGCGATGGAGCATGAGCAGGGGAGGTGCAGAGAGAGAGGGAGACACAGAATCCGAAGCAGGCTCCAGGCTCTGAGCCGTCAGCACAGAGCCCGGCGTGGGGCTTGAACTCACGGACCGTGAGATCATGACCTGGGTTCAAGTTGGACGCTTCACCAACTGAGCCACCCAGGCGCCCCACCCCTAAAAATTCTTACGTTGAGGTCCTAACCCCCAGTTCCTCAGTTTGTGACCGTGCTTGGAGATAGGGCCTTTTTAGAGATGGTTATGTTAAAATGAGGTCATAAAGGTGGGCCCAAACGAACACGACTGGTGTCCCTATGAGAAGAAACCATTAGGACACCGATCAGTACAGAGGCAAGACCAAGGGAACATGTAGAGAGAAGGCGGCCACTGCCAGTCACGGAGAGAAGCCTCAGAAGAAACGGACCCTGCCACACCCTAATCCCAAACTTCTAGTCCCCAGAATAGTGAAAAAAATAAATTTCTGTTGTTTAAGCCTCATATATATTGTGATATTGTATCATGGCACGCCTAGCAAACTAATACACATGCCCAGAGATTAAAAAAAAAAAAAAAAAGATAATTTTTTAGAGCAACTTTAAATTCACAGCAAAATTGAGAGAAAGGTATGGAGATTTCCCACATACACGCTGGTCTCCACTCATGGCCAGCCTCTCCCATTACTGACATCCCCAACCTGAGAACTACACTTGTGACAACGGATGAACTTACATTGACACATCATAATCACCCCAAGCTCACAGCTTGCATTAAAGTTCACTCTTGGTGTTGTACATTCTATGGGTTTGGACCTATGGTCAATGAGATGTATCCATCGTTATAGTGTCATACGGAGAATGAAGTATTAATATAACAAAGTGCCAACAATGGGGCAGATTTTACTTAAGACAAATCTAATCCTAATATTTGGGGAAGAGTATCAGAGCAGCTAGTGGAGTGGGTATAGACCAAGGCTATGTGAGGCCATTCTGCAAAAGGTTGGCTGTGAAAAGGGGTCGTCCATGTACCTTCTTGAAGGGAGCATTTGTCGTGGATGCCGCGGTGCACCGCTGGGACTCTCCCTTCAGGACTGAGAGAGACACTTGCTCCTCTAGCCGCCAGGCGTGTTGCTGGCTGATGGCTCGAAGCCAGGTTCCTCTCTCACGGTGCCCTGCAAAGGGTGCCCTGCCTCCCCGGAGGTCATGCAGGAATCCGCTTGCATCTAAAGACTGAGTGATGCTGCATGGCCCAGCCCCCTTGCCTAAACTGGGAACGTTTTGAAGGGCTGCCTACCTCCAGACTTCCTGTGGGATCAGCGGAGGCCTCTGTTGTGACTGCACCACAGTTTGATCCTCTCTCTGCCCTCTCTAGCTCCCCTTAGTCCCTCATGGGTGTTTTTGTGAACGTTCCCCAATAAATTTCATGCAAGCGAACGTCCGTCTCAGCGGCTGTGTTCCTGGACATGTGACCAATGACATCACATACGGTCTCCTATTGTTACTGATGCACAAATGCTGTTCTTTGTGAAGAGGAAGTTGAAGTATTTGCCGGTGTGAGCCTTCCGCAAGGTAGACTGAGGGAATGAATGGGGAAAATTTTTTAACATTTAATGATATGTCATGCCTTCTGAAAGGAAGTGTCACTTTTTCTTAATAAGCCCACGGCAGCCAAAGTCACCTGGGATCCACACATTTCAAGTTCCTCAGCCATAATTAGAGAGCTGCCAGTCAATGACCTTGCAGGCTGCTCTAGGACCCTGTAACATGGAAGCCTGGCTCCTGACCTTGAGTGTGGCCACCCAACGTGTTTTGGGATGTGGTTGCTTACCCGAGGAGTGAGGCCGCTTTGAAAGCAGTCTAGTGCTTTTCTTGATTTTTAGAGCAACTATATACTAAAGACAAACAAGGAAAAACTCAGGCTCTCAAACCTGCTATGAACTCTTGAGAGCACCCGTGTGCTATGAAGCATGGGACCTAAGAAAAGTCAACCTTCCTGTTCATCTGTTTCCTCACCTGTCACTGTGGACAAAGAGGAAAGAAGGTTGGCTGTGATCCCAAATCTCCATTTCTTTGACCGACTATTGTCAGAGGCTCAGAAGCAAGGGGAATGCTTTGGCTATTTCTTTTCCTCATGAGCACTTCTTTTTTTTTAATATTTTTTTTAATGTTTACTTACTTTTGAGAGAGAGAGAGAGCGAGAGAGGGAGAGAGAGATACAGAATGTGAGCAGGGGAGGGCCAGAGAGAGAGGGAGAGACAGAATCCAAAGCAGGCTCCAGGCTCCGAGCTGTCAGCACAGAGCCCGACACGGGGCTCGAACTCACAAACCGCGAGATCATGACCTGAGCCGAAGTCGGACGCCCAACTGACTGAGCCACCCAAGCGCCCTTCCTCACAAGAACTTCAATGGCCAATAATATTCCCACAGGGAAGCCAGACCCGGGAAGTGGGCTGGACCATGTTACTGGGAGCCTCAAGACACCTTTTGTTTTTCTGGCCCAAGGCCGCAGGTCTTTGGTTTCTTTCCCCTCTAATCTTGACTCTCAATGCCTAAAAGGAACTCGGAGACAAGCGCCTCAAATATAAGCAAATATTTGCCTTTCAACCTTGGAACGGTGGCCCAAGCTGCAGGCTCCAGGTTCCTTACTTCTGCTACCACTGGGGTCAGTGGGGCCACCTCTGACCTGCGCCGTCTGTAGAGGATCTCCACTCCAGCCCCAGCCTTCCAGCCTCTGTCGCTATGATACTGAAACCTTTTACTTCTCAGTTCAGTTGTGCCCACGTCTAAGCTAAGTCCAACCATTTTGGAAAGCACGCTCGGAGAATCATGCACTCTGGGGCTTAGGGCATGGGACTTGCAGCTATCAGTCTGGGTTAGGTATGCCAAGGATGAGTCCTGAGTCCTGAGGGTCTTAGCCTGTTCTATTTCCTTTATCCCCTAGATCAGCGGTGTCAGGTTTACCGAACATCTGTCGTGCCGTGACTGTTCCCTACTCTCTTGTCCACCTTGCAGGACCAGAGCCCTGACTTCCTCTCTGGACAGTTCCTCTGTCCTGGCTGGAGCCCTGCTTCATTGGTCAGCCACTTGGGATCGATCGTCCTTGCCAGGCATGTTTGGCTGCTGCCCCCTGTAGTATCCTAGACTCCTTAGGGCTCACCGTCCAGGTCAAGCACCTGTTACCCAGCCCCTGTGAACTCTGGGAATCTGATGACTGCTCACTCCCTGTGGGTCCAGCCCAGCTTTGTTTCCTATCCTTCGCCATTAGCTTTCTCTACTGAGGTCTCAGAATACTGCAAGAAAGAGTTTTTTCTTCCTTCTAATCCTTATCCCTACCACCTCACAAGCTGCTATTGCTTTCTAGCCCTGTCCCAGAACGGAGCTCGGTAGAGAAGTTCTTAAAAATAACAAGTTCTCCCCAATAGATTTTTTTGAAAAACAGAAGAAGACCCTATTATTTTATGTCTTAATCAGTGTTGGTAACAAGGCTCTCCGGTACATGATGGACCTACTTGGACTTTGGTGTTTTCTCCTAGCTGTGGTCCCCTGATCTTAAAATTTAGGATCAGACAGGCTTTAGGCTTTAGGACTGATTTTGTTCTTAATCCAGAGGAAAGAAGCCTTGTGTGAACAAGCTGATTCAATAGTAACTAAACAGGTCTTTTTGTTTTGTTTTGTTTTTGACCATGTGCCCCAGTCGTGGCACCTGGGGTCCACATTTCTCCTGAGACCTACTTTCCACAGTGTAGCAGGCCTAATAACAAGCCTGTGCCCTGTGTTGATAGACTTCTCTGAACTTAGGCCCGCATAAAGCTGGGTCTCCACCTAGTTCCAAACCTTCTCCAACCTTCTCTTTTCCTCTAGCTCCTCCCTGACCATAGCCAATGTCTGTTTCCAGATGTTCTTTACCACTAATTCTGCCCATTACCCAGAAACCTCCTTGACCTTCCACAGGAACGCCTTCTTGCCCAGTATTTGCTCGAAGTGCCATCTATTTCCCATTTCAATATTTCCAAATACATTTATTACTTTAACTCTTGCTGAGCATCTCCACTGTGTTTATGATTGCGGGGAAAAAAAACAAACCCAGTCTCCACCTGCAAGGAGCTTATCGCATACTAAAGGAAAGAGATAATTCACTAGAATATATTAATAGTGGATAACTCTGCAAAAGATGTTATCTACATTGGCCCATTTTATTCTCGAAACCCTACGAGGGAGACGTTGTCTCCACTTTATAGATTTGGAAGGTAAGGTTCAGCTAGGCTAAGTAACTTGGTCCGGATCACACAGGCAGGAAGGGGTGGAGCTGGGTTTAGAGCCCAGGTCAGCATGACTTTGCCGTACTAGTAACCCTCATCTTGTGCGACCACAGGTCTAAGTACGGTGTGTTGATTCACACGGAAACAACCGACTGACTTCTGGTTGGACTTCCATTGACCTGGGAGAGACTTAGTGGCTCTGCAAGATGGTGCTTTCTAACTCATTAGCGGAGTTCATCCTCCCATGTTAGGCTTTTGGTCCATGGATCTTCTTTATAGTTTTTTTTTTTTAATATTTTATTTATTTATTTATTTATTTATTTATTTATTTATTTATTTTGAGAGAGAGCTAGAGAGCAGTGGAGGGACAGAGAGAGAAGGAGACAGAATCCCAAGCAGGTTCTGCACTGTCAGTGCAGAGCCCGATGTGGGGCTTGCACCCATGAACCATGAGATCGTGACCTGAGCTGAAATCAAGAGTAGGATGCTCAACCGACTGAGCCACCCAGGAGCTCCCATGGGTCTTCTTTAAATTCTCTACATGTTTTATAATATTCTGTGTAGGCATCTTGCATCTTTTTGAAAAATTGAAGTTGAAAGAATTGAAAAAGATTTATTACTCTTATATCCAGAATCCTTGCTGAATGTATTCACATATTCGAATGGCTTATCTTTAGATTTTTTCTAAAATTTTCTGCGTATGCAATCTAGTTATATGCAAATAAAGACAGCCTCCCTCTTTTCTAATACTTATATCTTTTATTTCTTTTTCTTGCCCTACTGTTTTCGTATTATTTCATTATCTGAATAAATGAAGCATAGTTAGGGTGTCATAGGGTACACTTTGACTGATTTCACAAGTTTCTGTTGTCTTTACCTTATTAGAACTGAGTCTTGTTCAGTAGTGGCCCTTATGCGGCCTACACTCTGATGTCAGCCAGCCTTAGGAGTGGGTGGCATCCAGAGTTGCTAAGAGTTGGATCCGTGTAGCTATAGGAGAGCTTCTATCTATGACTCATTTATTAGTAAGGGTTTCGTTCTATTCTGCATAGGTCACAGAAGACTTGTTAGCACCAGTTTGTGTTTATTTTTTATTCCTTTATGCACAGACAACATCTCAGAAGCTTGAGAGAGAAGAAGGGAAGGAGGGTCCTGGGAGGGAGGGAGACAGAGAGAAAGAGAGAGAGAGAGAGAGAGAGAGAGAGAGACTGCATTTGTTAAAAAGCTTTCTCAAGCCTTCTCTTTTTTGCAGTCAACACTGCCATAATACCTTGAGAACCTCCTTAGTGTCCCCTCTATGCTGCTATGAGGCCTATATAGTTCCCATAGGGGCTACAGAATCAAGTAACGGTTAACTTTGGGTAAATCCAACGCTCACTTTGTTACTAGGCTGGAGAGGTCAGAATTTCTGGGGTCTTACAAAGTAGCACCCAGCCCCCATTTCAGAGAAAGGCACACTATCATTTATCTTAGTAAATACTCTCCTTGAGATTGTCTTTAGTTGAGCATTAATGCTGATGCCTTACTCTATATGGCAATCCTGATATTCACTTTTTAGTTTTTTCTTCCTTTTTTAAAAAAGTGTATTTATTTATTTATTTTGTGTGAGAGAGAGAAAGAGAGCACAAGCAAGTGGGGGAGGGACAGAAAGAGAGGGGAAGAGAGAATTCCAAGCAGGCTCCACACTGACAGTGTCCCCATGCGGGGCTTGATCTCACGAACCATGAGATCACGACCTGAGCAGAAATCAAGAGTTGGATGCGTAACCAACTGAGACACCCAGGTGCTCCTGTTGTTTTCTTTTTAAACCTGGGTAAGTGGGGTGCCTGGGTGGCTCAGTCGGTTGAGCGACCCACTTCGGCTCAGGTCATGATCTCACAGTTTTTGAGTTTGAGCCCTGCATCGGGCTCTGTGCTGACAGCTTGGAGCCTGGAGCCTGTTTCTGATTCTGTGTCTCCTTCTCTTTCTGCCCCTCCCCCACTCGTGCTCTGTCTCTGTCTCAGAAATAAATAAACATAAAAAAAAATTAAAGAAAAAATAAACCTGGGTAAGTATTAGTGGGGGCAATAGTGGAAATATATAAGATTAAGACTCATAGAGTATAAGGCTGAATACTTCAAATCTTCAGGTTTATGGACATTAGATATGTACTCCTCAAAGTAACTTCTTGACTTCATGGCTGATGTTTATTGACCAGTAGAAATATGGAAAAAAACATCATTATTTCTTTCAGTGAAGAAGAGGGTAAGGGCTACAGAAAGAAGGCTGGGGATAGTGACTGAGGATCAAAAGTCAGGTTTTTTTTAACTAGTACAAAGTTTTTCCAGTACATCATTTTTCACTTAGCATGCCAATGTGATTGCATAATTTTGAACAAAAAAATTGAGATGTATGACTTGATAGTTATGTTTGTCTACCTATCTAATATATATTCACATCTAATAGACATATAGTTTCAACCCACGTACTCAACTGCACCAGAAGTAGCTTTTTTTAAAATCACAATTTAATCTTCCTTTTGGGCATTGCCTCATCTTAAGTAAAAATATATGTTATTATATATTACACATGATTTGTATATAGTTTATATTTCATATAAACCATATTTATATATGTATATCCATTTAAGGTAAACTATTCCCTCTAGGCCAATTTCAATCAGTTCAGGATATATTCTCCTTATCCCATCCCCATTCCTATCTTCCTGAGATTGCATTTAAGTTCTAGAAACTTCCATCAGCTTCATACATCAATGGAAAGAAAACCTTGAACTCTTAGGCATGCTGTATCATATATTGGCTTCTATTGTGTACCATCTGGTCCTTGGGCATAAGTCATCCTCCATGCTGGCATCTGCTGAGACTTCTGTGAATATATCTGGTTCTTGGCCATATGGCTTGTCCCACTTTCTTTCTCCTCTTCTCCTTCTTCTAATTTCCATGCCCTTTCCTCAGTTGTGTGCAGAGGATTTAGTTATTGTCCCATGACTCTCTGAAGTCATGGGAAACATAGAGAGGTTGCCTTATCCCTCCCTTCTGACAACTTCATAGCCATGTCTTCTCCACACTGTCTGCCAGGATAGCAGAGGGAATGTTTGTGAGTCTTCAATTTCCAAGATTTCAGGTGGGACGATAGACAAAGTATTTCTTTTCTTGAACCCCCCAAACTTATCATTTGATTTCTTCCACACTGTCAATCTAGGACTTAACCTCAGGGCCTAGGACTCAGACATCTTATAAGAATGAATGACTTTCCTTCTTCTCCATCTCTTCTCTCTCTCAGGCCCAGAAGAATCCTAATTTACTCTGTGGATGGAATAAACCCATTTTGAAATTGGAAAATAAATTCTTCATGTACTATTTTAAATCTTTTGGTTTTATCCACAGACTAGGTTTTTCACAACTGAAAGCTAAGAATTTGATGTTTGACTCCATGGTAATGATTCATGTCTGTAAGTCCAAATGAGATAGGGGACAGGTCATGAAGTTAAAAGGCGTTTGTGTGTGTAAAAAACATTGACTACACTTGTCTTACATTTGTCTGCATGTCCTTCCAAGCATCCATCCATCTATCCATCTGTCCATCCATCCATCCATCCATCCACCCATTCATTTATCCATTGATCCTCTGAATACTCCAGAAAAGATGTGGACCATACTGTTTGACTTGAGCATGACAGGGCAAAATATGAAAAATGAAGGCATATTAGAAATTTCAGAACATATGGGGCACCTGGGTGGCTCCGTCGGTTAAGCGTCCAACTTCAGCTCAGGTCATGATCTCATGATCTGTGAGTTCGAGCCCCGCATCGGGCTCTGTGCTGACAGCTCGGAGCCTGGAGCCTGCTTTGGATTCTGTGTCTCCCCCTCTCTCTGACCCTTCCCCATTCATGCTCTCTCTCTGTCTCAAAAATAAATAAACATTAAAAAAAATAAAAAAAAAAAAAGAAATTTCAGAACATATGTTAACTGTGGTAGGCAGAATAAGGACCCTGAAGAGATCTATGTTCTGTTTCCTGAAACCTGAGATTATGTTAGGTTACCTGGCAAGGGGGAATTAAGGTTGCAGATGGAATGAAATTTGCTAATCCAGGTGAGCTAAGAAGATTATCTTGCATTATCCAGGTGGAATATCCAGATCCTCACAAGGGTTCCCATAAGTGGAAGGGGGAGGTCAGAATCAGAGATCTGAAGATTCTTGACTGCTGGCTTTGAAGATGGAAAAAGGGGCTGCAAGCCAAAGAGTATAGGCAGCCTCTAAAAGCTGGAAAAGGCAAGGAAATGAATTCTCTCTTAGAGCCTCCAGAAGGAATGCAGCCCACTGATACTTTGATTTTAACGCAGTGAGACCCATTTTTGACTTCCGACCTGCAGAACTGTAAGATAATGCATTGTATTGTTTTAAGCCAGTTAATGTGTAGTAATTTGTTATAGCAACAATAAAAAACTAATATGGTAGCTGTAACCATATAATCATAAATAATGACTATATAATGACTGTATAGTCATGAATGAATGTAAATGAGTTTAAAATGTGGCAAACCAACAATGCAGAAAATGGATTTTAATAAATTAAAAAAAATAAAACACTTAGGTGCCACCTGGTGGCTGAAATCTTGCAGTAAATGATTTGAAATGACCTCAGCTTATAGCTATTTCCTAAAGAGAATACAAGTGCTGTGCTCCAAGCGTGGCACTAAGCTGTGGTTTCTGGTCAAATGATTTTAAAAAGGTTGAAATGATTCATTGGATTGCCAAATAATACAGTGACAAAAGGACCTCAACTTGCATTTTATTGCAAGGACATGTGACAGAAAATAGGCAGCCTATTGAGACCTTCCTAGGAAGCATTAGCCAGTGATGGGGCCAGCAGATGGCTGGGGGTAATTTTCTCTCACTCAAACCTTACTCCATGAAGTCTATCAGACCTTGACTCTCCCGATATTAGTTATAGACAACTAACACTTTTCCAAACTCATATAAAATATGGTGAAAATATAGCATTGTTTCCACCCGAAAGCACTCCTTAACCTTTCTTATAGGGAAAATCTGGACCCATATTAGCATGCACGGCTGAGTTAAAAACCACCCTGTTAGGGTGGCTCCTGTTAAAAACGCCCAGAAACATTAGTGTTACTGGGAATGTGAAAAGAATTGAAAGCACCCATCAGGGCTAGGGGGAAGGGGAAAAGGAAGTTATTTAACGGGCATGGCGTTTCAGTTTTGCAAGATGAGAAAGTTCTGGAGATTTGTTTCACAATAATGTAAATATGCTTCACCCTGCTGAACTGTACATTTAAAAATGGTTAAGATGTGGCACCTGGGTGGCTCAGTCAGGTAAGCCTTTGACTCTTGGTTTCAGACAGGTCATGATCTCATGGTTTCATGAGTTTGAGCCCCATATCCAGCTCTGTGCTGACAGTGTGGAGTCTGCTTGGGATTCTCTCTCTCCCTCTCTCTCTGCCCCTCCCCAACTCATGCTGTCTCTATCTCAAAATAAATAAACATGAAGAAAAAAAATCTTAGGGGCACCTGGGTGGCCCAGTCACTTAGGCAGGCGACTTCAGCTCAGGTCATGATCTCACAGTTTGTGGGTTCGAAATCCGCATTGGGCTCTATGCTGACAGCTCAAAGCCTGGAGTCTGCTTAGGATTCTCTGTTTCCTTCTCCCTGCCTGTCCCTTCCCCACTTGTGCTCTTTCTCAAAAATAAATAAATAAACATTAAAATAATTTAAATAATAAAAAAATAAATAAAATCTTAGTTAAAAATTAAAATGGTAAAAGATAATAAATTTTATGAGGTGTGTTTTTTACTACAACAAGGAAAGTGCAAGGTAGTGGGGCATGCAGAGCAGAGGATGATGGAGGGCAAATCCACCCTCCCACAGGGCATGCAGGTCTTTGGCTGAGGCTCCGTGAAGGTCCCTATAGGCTGGAGAGGTATGTTGGTAGCTGTGGCATTTGAGCAGGACCTATATCTCGGATAGTGGGCCCTTTTCAGATGGTCCCAAGAGCTGCTTCCCTCATGCCATTTTTACACGATTCAACTACAGGGGCGCCTGGGTGGCTCAGTCGGTTAAGCATCCGACTTCAGCTCAGGTCATGATCTCACGGTGTGTGAGTTCAAGCCCAGTGTTGGGATCTGGGCTGACAGCTTGGAGCCTGGAACCTGCTTCGGATTCTCTGTCTACTTCTCTCTCTCTCTCTCTCTGCTCCTCCCCTGCTTGTGCTCTCTCTCTTAAAAATAAACAATTAAAAAAAAAAAAGATTATATGACTCAACTGCAAAAGCATAGCTTTAACCCTCTTATCTTCTAACCTGATTTTCTGCTAGTCATTGCAAAAGTCCAATTTCCCATTGGCCGTGGATCACTTCCTGCTGGTATAAATACACGGTCACATTATGCTCAGATCTTTCCATCATAATTTTTCAAATTATTTATAACTTTTACAACTTTTATTATAATTTATTATAATTTTATTATAACTTTTATAAAGACCCCTGAGTCTTGAGGCTGAACTTAATCATGTTAACCTATTCTAAGGAAACCTTTCAGGATTTGAGCAGATTTAATTCTCTTCGTCTTTTCACCAGCCTATGACCTTCCTTATATTAACTTTCCAGAAACCAGGAGCAAGTGGAGGTGCAGAGGATCTGTGTGAAGTCAGACAACACACCTGCTTCCACCACTGAATCCTCTTTCCACCATTTGCCTGCTGTGTGAATTTGGACACCTCAGTTAGTTTAAGAACTGCCTAAAATGGTCCTTTCGGATTTGGTTCTTTTCCCCGCACAGTCTAATGGCCAACAAAGTAACCTGAGTGATGTTATGAAATTGATGAATGCTCTGCTTTACGTTTGTGCTTTTGAAGTTTTGTTTAAAGAAATTATTTTGTCTCTCTAGATCAAAAAGGTGTTCTTTTACCTTCAGGCATTTATTCCACCTATCAGAGTGGTTCTTCACTGGGTGTGATTTTGCCTCATGGGAGACATTCGACAAGGTCTTGGAGACATTTTGATGGCCATGATTTGTGTGAGTTGGGCGTGCTACTAGCGTCTAGAGGTACAGGATGGCCTCTACAACAAAGAATTACCTGGCCCCAGCTGTCAATAGTGTCAAGGTTAAGAAACTCTGATCTATAGTTCACTCTTGAGCAATATGATGTTAGGTGGGAATCCAGTTTTATTTGTTTTTGCCCATAGCAATCCAGGTTTCCCCATACTGACTCTTCAGATTTCCATGTGTTTTCTATTTAATACAATTAATGATAACTGCTCACACTTATTTAGATCTTAATACACACACACACACACACACACACACACAGAGGTCTTGTTTGTGCTGGTGTAAATATCAATGTCTTTTCACATCCCCTTCCCACCATCAAATCATACAGATCCACAAGGAGGCCAAATGAAATCACCTCTTACCCCGCATTTATCACATAATTAGAGACAGTACTGCAAATCTTCAGTTTATGTACCACTAGGGAAATATTCATTCAAGAACAGCAAGGCGTTTCCAGAGCATGCATTAGAAAGGTTGGTTAAGAGGGCTTTGCACAGAAGAGACCAACAGGCAGTGGGTCTCAGTGGTAGAAGAGGACAGATTGTGTCAACTAGGATTTGACCCCAAAGGGCAGGGGTCAACTAGCCTGAAGCCCAGTGAGCAGAGAATGGGAAATGGGAGTCAGCCAAAGGGAAGAGTCTGGAAGGTGACTTGGAACAGTAATCTCAGGAAGGCCCTGGTCTGGGGGAAACACAGAAACATAGCGGTGAGACAAGTCTCCTGATGCCTAGAGGTGAAGGGAAAAAAGGAATCGATTGAACAAAAGTCTCTAATGAAACAAAAGAGCATCAAAGATTCAGAAGAAGGTAGATAAAAAGGACATGATTTATTAAAGAAATTGTACTTCACTGAATAGAAGATAGTTCTGTTCAAGGCTAACTTCCATTATATGTAAAGACTTTTTTTTTTTTTTAATTGGGAAGAAAAAATAAAGACATGAGATAAATATTTAAGAAGACAATTTATAAGGGCACCTGGATGGCTCAGAAAGCATCTGACTCTTGATTTTGGCTTAGGTCATGATCTCACAGTTCCTGAGTTCAAGCCCCATGTTGGCCTCTTTGCCCAGCACAGAGCCTGCTTGGGATTCTCTGTCTCCCTCTCTCTCTGCCCCTCCCCTGCTTGTATATGCTCTCACTCTTTCTCTCCCAAAATAAGTAAACAAACATGTAAAAAAAGACAATTTACAGATAAAGAAACTTGGGGTCCATAAACATAAGAAAAAGAGCCCTACCTTCACTCATAATTAGGGGAATGCAAATTAAAACTACACTAAGATACCATTTCCCAAAGATCAGACTGGCAAACACACAAATGTTTGACAACACATGTTCTTGGTGATGCTGTAAAGAAATGGGCACTCTCACGCATTGCTGGCTGCAATAAAAAAATAGTATGACCTCTACTTGGATGTAGCGGAAGATCAGGCAATATCTGACAAAAGTACTTGTGTGTTTACTGTTTTCCCTGTAGAGCCATTTCGAGGAATTTAGTGTGATGAAGCACCTCCTCAACTATGTTTTTTCTGAAGTGTATTTATTTTGAGAGAGAAAGAACACAAGTGGAGGAGGGGCAGAGAGAGGGAGGGGGGGGGGTGCTGGAGAGAGAATCCCAAGCAGGCTCCTCACTGTCAGTATGGAGCCTGACATAGGGCTTGAATCCACAAACTGTGAGAATCATGACCTGAGCTGAAATCAAGTGTCAGAAGCTCGACTGACTGAGCCACTCAGGTGCCCGGAAACACTTCCCCAAATATCAGACAACATACCTACCAAATTATTAATTGAAACTCCATTTGTATTAGCAAAAGATTGGAGTCAACCCAAATGTTAATCAATAAAGGGCTGGTTGAATGAACTACGGCACACCCTCTCCCTGGACAACTGTGCAGGGGAAAACAGCCCCCAAGAATATATAGAAGTGAGAAAAAAACAAAAGGCAGAGTTTCTATATAGTTCAGTGTCCTTTGTATAAGGAAGAAGGAAAACTTAAAGTAAACACATATATATTTGTTTTTTAAAAAAATATATCCATGGGAAAGATAAAGAAGAAAGTAGGAAATACGGTTGATAGGTGGGGTGGCAGTGAGGAATGGGTTGAATTTAACAGGCGTGTGTATTCCTTTTCTGTAGCTGTTATAAAAATTTGCCACATATTTAATTGCCTAAAACAACATAAATTTATTATATTACAATTCTGGGGGCCAGGGTCCTGGTTCCAGGTTCCCCCCGGAAATGGGTTTCCAGGGGCTAAAATCAAGATGTCAGCAGAGCTGTGTCCTTCCTGGGCGCTCTAGGAGAGAATACGTTTCCTTGCCTTTTCCAACTTCCCAAGGCTCCCACATCCCAGACATTCTTTCATCTTCAGAGACAGCAAGGATGGGTTAAGTCTTTGTCCCATGGAGTCACTTTGACCTTCTCTCTTGTAGTCATACCTCCTTCTGACTGCAGGTTTTTTTTTTTGTTTGTTTGTTTCTTTGTTTGTGTTTTTACTTTTAAGACCTTTAGTTTACCTTGGGTCCATTCAGACAGCGCAGGATGATCTCCCTGTATCAAAAGCCTTCATCATGAGGCACCTGGGTGGTTTAGTCCATTAAGCCTCTGACTCTTGATTTTTGGCTCAGGGCATGATCTCACATTCGTGAGATCGAGCCCTGTGTATGGCTTTGTGCTGGGCATGGAACCTGGTTAAGATGCACTCTCTCCCTCTCCCTCTCTGCCCCTCCCCTCCCAAACATGCTCTCGCTCTCTCTCTGTCTCAAAAAAAAAAAAAAAAAAAAAGTTGAATCACATGGGTAATGCCTTTTCTTCGTGTAAGTGCCACATTCACAGTTTCCAAGGATTGAGACATGGACATCTTCTGGTGTGTGTGACAGGTGTGGGAGTGAGCATTCTTTTGCCTCCCACAGCGCGGAAATGATATTATAATTTTTTTGTAGCAGTTAAACCACGTAAATATTTTCCATATTAAAAAAATGAAAAAATCGAAACAGGAAAAAGAAACCCAACATGAAAGGAACACATACTAGGCACATTTTATGTGATTCAATGCATCATTCCATAAAATACACGAGGCAGCGCAATCATGTACATGACACTGAAAAAAAACCTTCACTATTTCATAATTGGGAATATTCATAATTTTCATAATTTTCAAATATTTCATAATTTTCCCATAATTGGGAAAATATTTCATAATTTTCCCAATTGGTGGCAGAATTATGATTCAAGCTCAAGTTGTTCTGACTCTGGAACATTTCCCAAGGTGATTCAGCACTAACATTTAAACTCTAAACAAATGTTCTTTCCACTACAGCTGCCCACGGTCACTTGCAAGGCTCACACAAGTGTTGGCTCTCCTCGATCTGTTGTCTCTACTAAGAATAATAGTAAAATCTCCTGTCTGCCAAAATGCTATGAAACGTCCACTGGGAGTTCCCTCAGAAGCTTCTTGCACTTGGGGAATATCAATGCGGGTGGCAAATATAACACTTCTCATAGGTGTGATCCAGTATGTAGAGATTGGGGTTGACTTCAGATAGTAGCAGATCTGATAGCAAGTACAAAGGCAGCATCATTGACCATAGATGCTGAAGGGTGGGCAGCAGGGATGGTAGGATTTCATGTAAGTTCTTTCCCGGTTGCCTCAAGTTTTTCAGAGGAAGAGGAAGAAAGGTCATTGGGTGAGAGGGAAGATGGGGAAGAAGGTGTGGGAATTTGGGAGGAGAGAATGCACGGCGCTTTCATTTTGGAGAGCGAGTGGGGTGTCTTTTGGCTGCCAGGCAGCATACAGGGGCTACTTGCTTTTTATGGTCCTACGCTGAAAGAGGTTGAGGGCAGAGAAGGCAGTGAGTGGGCTCTAATCAAATTTGTGGCTTGCCAAGCACGCGGGAGCAAGGGAGAGATGGAGAAGGGAGCAGAGTGTGTAGGTCAAGGATGGACTGTGGCATGTCAGCCTGGAAGGGAGGGGAGTGAAACCATCAAGAGGATGAGGAATACTAAAGAGGTTTAAGAATCGGTGAATTGGGGGTGCCTGGGTGGCTCAGTTGGTTGAGCGTCTGACTCTTGATTTTGGCTCAGGTCATGATCCCAAGGTCATGGGTTTGGGCCCCACGTCGGGCTCTGTGCTGACAGTGCAGAGACTGCTTGGGATTCTCTCTCTCTTTCTCCCTCTGCCCCTCTCTCCCACTTGCACTCCCTCTCTCAAAAAGACAAAAAAAGAATCAATTAATGATAGTTGTCAATGGGGTGGAAGATGGTTGACACAAAGCATCAGGGGACAGAGATGAGAGATACCCACCTGAGGCTGTACAGCTCTGTAAATAATGGTGATGCTGAGGTCTTAGGCTCTGCCATGGGAGTGACCCAGGGAAAGGACCTCTCTACTACACGTGAATTAAAGTTACTAGGGATTAGGACCAAGACAGCGAGCCAATCCTTGGAAAACAATGACGGATGACATGGCATCAATAGATGACAGTGACCATGAGATTCAGAATTGAAGAGACGCGAGTGGCCAGAAGGCAGCGATGGAGGTTGGGGCATGGGCGAGGAGGACACTTACTCCCTTCCAGGTCTGGGGGAAGCAGCCAATGCTGGAGTTTTCGGCAGGGAGCAGCACCTCAGGATATCTCCCCGAGGACCAGGTTTGTTTTGGAACGAAAAGGCGAGGAAACATTGGAGAAGAGAATGACAAGAGAGAGGATTTATTCTCTATGACTTGTCATGAATCTCGGCAGCACGGTGGAAAGATGTTGGGATCAGAGCAGAGGTGACAGAGATGGACAGAACGGGGGATACACAGAGCCTTATGGAACTTTAGTGTGGGAGATGAGAGGTGACCTTGGGGTTTGGGGATTTTGAGACAATTCTCATAAACAGAGATAAAGTGAATAGTGTGGACCCAAGGGAGGGATTGGGGGGAGACTTTCACCATGTAGGGTTGGAGAAGGTGGGTGTCTGGAACTGCCTTTTTCTCCTTGATGATGGGGGTGGGTAGGTAGGTAGAAGGGAGGCATGTTCTTAGACCAAGTATGTCAGTTCTCCCATACTCCACCATTACCCCAAGGGTATCTGTTCGGTCTGCCTCCTTACTGATGTCCTGGAAGATTCCTGGAGAAGCAGGTGTAATGTCAACTGCAACTCTCTTTACCCATAATAATAAGGGTTGAAGGCATCATCTTGTTTCCACAACAATAAAGTATGAAGTTTGAGTAGCCACAGGTCAGGAGACAGAGTTAAGCTCCCTTAGAGAGGGCCCACCCAAGTGATGGTATCTGCAGAAAGGAGTAAATTTACATTACTGTCATCAGAAGCGTTCAAAGGTACTGAGAACGAGAGAACTCTGAGTTCCTTCTCGACAAGTGATGCTGAGGGTCCTCTACATGCCTAGCACTGTTCAGGATGCTGGAGGACACACAACAAAGGGGTAACACTGTCTGCCCTTGAAGCCGACTCAGTTAGAAAGCAATGGAAAGAATCGTATATAAAGCCAGTGTTGTCCTGAGGGGCGCAGGCTACAATGGATATTGTTGAAATCTATCTTCTATTATTTTCCTAGAGTCTGACTTTCATAAAGTATCAGCACGTCAAAAGCCGAAAACAAAACTAAAACCCAGAGATTGATTTCTGATTCTTTGTATCGTTTTCCCGGAGGCATTTTTGAGTTTTAATTTTATCATTATTATGCGGGTAATACATACACAGCAGCCAGACGCCGATGTGCCATAACGGAAATTTCTTCCTGCATCCGTAAGATTAATATATTGAGAACTGAATAGTTGTATTTTATACGTCCATTGAGAGACCATCACGAATAGCTAAAAAGTGATCGATCGGGATTTAAATTCATTGATTTTAAAACCCATATGGCCCATTTTGTGTCTCCTGTGATTTTTTTTTTCCCCAATCTGGGTCTTGCCCTGTACCGCCAACCTCTCTTAATGCCAATTATACTGCTGAATCACTGTCAAATGTAGGGACTCATATGAATGGGTCATCTGGCAACGTTTGTCCTATTTTAGAACAAATTAAAAGTTGCCTCAGTTGGTGGTGTCTAACCCCTTAACTTAGAAGAGAGAAAATATTAATAGGAATCAACTCGGCTTATTTAACAGGTCGAGTTGGTCTGTGGTGTCCATGGGGATGCTTGAGGACAAGCCGATTAACGTCGAGATTTGTGGAAACCGGATCAATAGTTTTCAGTAACTGAAGAAGATTACCAGAAGTCAAGGGAGCCTTTAACAGGGGCTGTGTGCCGCCGAGCCCAGGCCTGTCGGGCACTTGGCAGGCGATTGAGAAAGTCTAATTGTGGCTGCTGATGAGTCATTTTACACTACGGTCACACCTCCGTTCTCCAGGTTCCATTTTAGGAACAGTATACCTTGCCCAGCCAGAAATTGCCTAATTTAAGCCCTGACTCTTACCTGTGTGAATCAAAATGACTCAGAAAAGTGCAAATAAAATATTCCAAGGAGTCAGTGACGGTTTTATATTTCTCATAGCTGCCCTTCTCAGAACTGAGTCCACCTGTGTAGAAGAAACACAAGCACGAGAGACCTGAACTTGGGTGGAAAAGAGAAGAGTCTCACAGGACACTAAATCGGGGCCTACATTTCTCTCTGACATGAGAATACAGGGTAGGCTATTTTAAAATTTGCAATCAAAGTTTTAAGTATACAGAAAATAGAACACTTATTCTTTTTTTTAAATGCTTATTTGTTTATTTTGAAAGAGAGAGAGCACGCACACGGGAGGGGCAGAGAGAGAGAGGGAGACAGAGAATCCCAAGCAGGCTCCACACTGTCAGCGCAGAGCCCAATGTGGGGCTCAAACTCATGAACTGCAAGATCATGACCTGAGCTGAAATCAAGAGTCGGATACTTAACTGACTGAGCCACTCAGGTGCCCCTAGAGCATTTACTCTTTTAAAGAAGAGACCACCGCTCCCTTTGAAATATAGTTAGAATGCTGATAACAAAAACGAAGGGTGTATGTGTATACACACACGTACATATAAACTGCAATTCTCTGTATTCAGCTCCTACCTGCTGCCTATCACCTATCCTCCAGGCCTGAACCATTCCCCACTGTCCAATGGCTGTCGGCAATTCCTGGTGAAATGAGTAAAACTAACCTACTGTCCTTTGCTGAGATTAATTTTGATCCTTTTTAAAATGTATTTAATAACCAGAGCCTAGATTCTAAAAAGAAGACTTCTAGAACTCACAAAACCATGGTGTGTTGGCCTATGAAGTGAAGAACAAGAAAGCACTGAGCAGTTAGATAATTCATGAGACGTCATTCGTGCCAGTATCCAAAAAATGTTGGTATTTACAAAAGCCCCGAATCACCTAGGATATAAGGGTTAACATTCCCTTTAAAAAATTTTTTTTCTTAACCTTTATTTATTTTTGAGAGACAGAGAGAGAGACAGAGCATGACTAGGGGAGGCGCAGAGAGAGAGGGAGACACAGAATCCAAAACAGGCTCCAATCTCTGAGCTGTTAGCACAGAGCTCGATGTGGGGCTCGAACCTACGGACTGGGAGATCATGACCTGAGCCAAAATCAGACGCCCAACCGACCGAGCCACCCAGGCACCGCTAAGAGTTAACATTCCTTATTTCTGTTTGTTAATTTCCAGTTTTGAAAATGCTTTAATATGTATTTGGCTCTCACAAAAACCTTGAATGGTAGCCAGAGTATAAATTTTTATTTGTAAGGTTATAGGTAAGGAATCAGAAATACAAAAATCTCAAATGATGTGTCCAATATCAAATAATCCTACAAATCATTTGTTTTACTCCTAATCTAATGATGGGTAGAAATGCATAATACATCATCCAAATATTTCCACCACAAATGTATTAATATCTCTGAAGTAGTAAGAATATAAATTGAATGTCTTCAATTATCTAGTCCCCTGACTAATAAGGTGCCACTATGTTTTAAAAATATTTTGTAAATTTTTTTTTTTTTTTTTTTAATTTTAGAGAGAGAGCAAGCACGCAAGTAAGGGAGAGGGGCAGAGGGAGACAGAGAGAGAAAGCAAGAGAGAGAGAGAGAGGGAGAGAATCCCAAGCAGGCTCCAGGTGCCCTCAAATTATTTTGTAATTCTTAATGTGGAGATTATTTCTTGGTTCCTTTCATTTCATTTTATTTTACCTGTAAAGTTATGTTATTTATTTGAGATTATTCTTGTTTCTTACTGTAGGTGTTTGTAACTATAGACTTCTTAGAACTACTTTTGCTGCGCCCTATAAGTTTTGTTATGCTCTGTTTCCATTTTCATTTGTCTCAAGGTACTTTTTTGAATTTCCCTTTTGATTTCTTCTTTGACCAAAGTCTAATGTTTCGCTCTGGATTTTCTATCTGGATGATCTATTCATTGCCCCTGTAGGGCACCAAAGTCCCCTACGATTATTGTATTGCTGTCCCTTTGTCCCTTCAAATCTATTCACATTTGCTTTATGTACTTGGGTGCTCCAATGTTGGATGCATAAATGTTTACAATTGCTAAATCCTGTTGATGAACTGACCCCTTATCATTATATCATGATCTCTTTTTTGGCTTAAAGTCTATTTTGCCCGGTAGAAGTATAGCTACCTCTGCTTTGTTTTGGTTTCCATTTGCATAGAATACCTTTTCCCATCCCTTCACTTCAAGCCTATGTGTGTCTATAAAACGGAAGCAAATTTCTTATTGGTGTATACTTGGGTCTTGTTTTTTGTTTTTTGTTTTGTTTTCGTTTTTGTTTGTAACCATTTCAGTCACTCTAAGTCTTTTGACTGGAGAATTTAATCCATTGACTGTTTTGTATATTTTAATTTCTGTTCTTAAAAAATTATTTTTTTTCAAATTGTTATTTAAATTATAGTTAGTTCACATAGAGTGCAATACTGGTTTCAGGAGTAGAATTTAGTGATTCATCACTGACGTACAACACCCAGTGTTCATCACAACAAGTGCCTTCTTTAATGCCCGTCATCCATCTAGCCCATCCCCCTACCTTCAGTATGTTCTCTATCTTTAACAGTCTCTCATGATTTGCTTCTTTCTTTTTTCCCCCTTTAATCTACTGACATCTAAAGTAATTATTGATATGTATGAAATCACAATTGTCATTTAGTTAATTGTTTTCTCGTTCCTTTGTTCCTTTCTTGCTATTTTCCTTGGTGATTTATCTTCTGTAGTCATATGCTTAGATTCCTTTCTCCTTAGAGTATTTATTTATTTATTCATTTATTTATTACTTATTTTTAAATTTTTTAATCTTTTGCGCATGTATGATAAGTTTTTGCTTTGTGCTTACCATGAGGACTACATAAAACACCTTATAGTTATAACAGTCTATTTTAAACTGGTAACAACTTAACTTAGCACACAAAAGCTCTACATTTTTATACACCCCCCCCTCTTGCTCAGGTCATGATCTCACAGTTCTTGAGTTTGAGCCTTGTGTTGGGCTCTGTGCTGATAGCTCAGAGCCTAGAGCCTGCTTTGGATTCTGTGTCTCCCTCTCTCTCTGCCTCTCCCTTGTTTGTCCTCTCTCTCTCAAAAATAAGTAAATAAGTAAGTAAGTAAATAAATAAATAAATAAATATCTCTCTTTGTCTTTAACGTTTGGCAGTTTAATTATAATGCATTACGTTATGAGTATATTTAGATTCGTCTTATTTGGAACTCTGTGCTTCCTGGATCTGGATGTCTGTTTCTTTCCTCAGGTTAAGAAAGTTTCAGCCATTATATGTTTGAATCAGCTTTCTGCCCCCCCCCCCCCCATCTCTCTTCTCTTTCTGTGACATATGCCTGTATTGGTCCTCTTGATGGTGTACCATAAGTCCCTTAAGCTACCTTCATTCTTTTTCATTCTTTTTTTTTCTCCTCCTTTGATTGGATGGATTCTACTGCCCTGTTTTCAAATTTGCTGGACCTTTCTTCCACTTCATCGGCTCTGCTGTTGAACCCTTCTATTGGATTTTTCAGTTCATTTCTTGTATTCTTCATCTCTATGATATCTGTTTGGTACATTTTCATATTTTCTCTTTGTTGAAATCATCACTTTTTTATGCGTTGTTTTCCTGACCTTGGTGAACGTCTTTAGCTCACTATTTCGAATTCTCTATTGAGTGAATCATTTATCTCCATTTCATTGAGATTAGTCTCTGGAGATTTACCTTGGCCTTTTGTTTGGAACATATTCTCCTGTTTCTGTGTTTTCCTTGACTCACTGCATCGGTTTCTGAGCATTAGACAAAAACAGCCACCTCTCTCAATCTTGACAGACTGGTCTCATGTAGGAGATGAACCTTGTCCGTCACCCCTGACTGAGTTCCTGGTTGTCTCTCAAACTTTTGTGATGGTCCCAGCTACATCCTTTGTTCTTCGTGGCTCCCCATATTTGGGAATAAGTCAAGATCTGCCAGTGTTCCGAAGGGAAGGATCTCAATCAGCACCTCAATGCAGGCTGATTAGAAGCCACACCCTCAGGCAGCAGCTGGAAAAGTAGATAGTTAAGTTGCTTCCGGAAAGCAACTGGGAGATTCGTGTTTTTGCCTGCTCCTTCTGGGCTTGGCCCCGGTGTATAGCCACAGGAGGTGCTCCTTCTTTTATTGAGAAACTGCTTCTCTGTTTGCTACAGACCCGGAAGAATCAAATGGAAGCCCCATTGGCTATCAGAGCTATGTAATTTGGGGGTCTGTACCTTGGGCAGCAGTTGTAAAAATTGGGGTGCTAGGTGTGTGAATAAGCTCCTTCAAGGGAGATACTGGCAACTTGGTTTTATTGTTGGAGTGAGCAGGTGGTAGACATGTCCACTGGCTCCTCTGGGCTCCGGAGAGAATCATGGCCAACCCCATGATGCGTGCTAGATTAGAAGTGGACCCTCAGGCAGCTGCCTGTAAATCAACCTCATTCAAACCTCATTCAGGGAAAGATTGGGAGATTGGTGTTTTTGCCTGCTGCTTCTACACTGAGCCCTACAGGCATGGCTTCCGCAAGTGCTTGTACGTGCCTGGAGTTAGAACCGCTTTTTTATTTATTACAGTCCAATGGGACTCACGAATGCAAGCCCTATTGGCTACCGAAGCTCGGCAATCCAGAGGCCCATTCCGCAGATGACAGCTGTGGAAGCTGGGGTGTCAGGAACGTGTACAACCTCTTTCCAGAGAGATGTTTGTGACCGGTGTTTACTGTTGGAGTGAACCCCCTTGATTCCCTTCAGATTGGCTCCTTTTGTTATATGTCAGGGGGTCCTTTTCTCATTAGTCATCTGTTTCCATATTGAATTCTGGCGTGGGTTGACAACATAATGTTACATTTATTTTTACTAATTGTAAAGGTAATCCATGCTCATTATGGCAAATTTGGAAAATATACAAAGATATTTATTTAAAAAATAAAAATTACTCAGCTAGAGGATAACTGTTTTCTACATTTTATTGTATTTTCTACATTTTATTGTATTTTCTACTGATTGTCATTTTATTCCTATTCAGATATTTCCTTAAAGATGCTGTGAGGATGTACTCTTCATAAAAATTGTGTATTGTTGGGGCGCCTGGGTGGCTCAGTTGGTTAAGCATCCAACTTCGGCTCAGGTCACGATCTCGCGGTCTGTGAGTTCGAGCCCCGCGTTGGGCTCTGTGCTGACTGTTCAGAGCCTGGAGCTTGTTTCAGATTCTGTGTCTCCCTCTCTCTCTGACCCTCCCCCGTTCATGCTCTGTCTCTCTATGTCTCAAAAATAAATAAATGTTAAAAAAAAAATTAAAAAAAATTTTGTATTGTTATTATGTTTCTTATAATCCATAATTATTTTCCTGTCATTAGCATTTCTTTGAATATATTTTAAATTGCTGTATAATGTTTCATATACAATTTACATGCTACATCATTTATGTAACCACACCCCATCATTGAATATTTATGTTACTTCCATTTTTAAAAAAATTATAAATAATGCCATGATGAAAATTTCCAAATTTATGATTATTTCTTTGGGGTGGGTCCTAGAAGTGGTACACCTGGGTCAAATAGTCAAATAATGCAAAGATTTTCACTCTGTTGACATATATTGCCAATTGCTTTCAACAACTTAACCACGAGTGATGAAATTATGAAGTGGGGTTTGTGAGCAAATGGCTAAGAAAGAATTCTTGAGACATTTTTGGTGCAAAAACGTGACTTGATGAGAGCACGGGAGGACCCGTGGGCAGACGGAGCTGCACTGGGCTTGTGAGGAGGGACTGATGATATACTTTTAAGTTAATGGAGGGATGGAGGGTGGGGATAGAGATCATGTTAGTTTCCAAGGAATTTCTGTATGCCGAAAGCAGGGTCTTACAGGAACCTGAAAATGTAGCTATTGTCAAGATAAGGTTGCTTCTATTTTTTAATGAAATGTAAACATTAAGGCATTAAGGCATCTGTGAACTCATTGAGGAATGTTACCGCTGCAGGTATTATCAGTGGGCTGCAAGCTGTAAGCGGATTTAATTTAAATTTTGCAAAAATGTTTCTTATTTTATTTTGAGAGAGAGAGAGAGAGAGAGAGAGAGAGAGAGAGAGAGAGAGAGAACGACCAGGGGAGGGGCAGAGAGAGAGGGAGACACAGAATCCAAAGAAGGTTCCAGGCTCTGAGCTGTCAGCACAGATCCCGATGCAGGGTTTGAACTTGTGTACTGCAAGATCACGACCTGAGCTGAAGTCGGAGACTGAGCCACCCAGGCGCCCCAAGGGGATTTAATTTAAACTACATGTTTTTTTTCCCCCTTTGTTTCCCTCATCAGCTGTGTAGAATGTTGCATCATCCTGTGTGGAATTATTTGAATGGAATTAATGTTGAAAGATGTATTGCTGTTGTAACAAATTACCAGGGCCTTAGTGGCTTAAAATCAAACAAATGTCTGATCTTATAGTTTGGATGTTAGAAGTCCTAAAATGAGAGTGTCAGCAGGGCTGCCTTCCTTCTGGATGCTCTAGGGGAAAATTGTTTCCTTGCTTTTTCTAGCACTTAGAGCTGCCTGAAGCCTCCCTTGGTTGGCATCCCCTTCCTCCATCGTCAATGGCTGGAGTGCAGCGTCTTCAGATCTTTTTGTCTTTGATCTGTTTCTGTCACTACATCTCTTTCTCAGATCCTCTTGTCCCCCTCTTCTAAGAAGACTTGTGTTTACATTGGTTCTGCCTGGTTAATCCAGGATACTTTTCCCACCTCAAAATCCTTTATCTTAGTGATGGCATCTGCAAAGTCTCTTCTGCCATGTAGGAGAACATATCCACAGGTTCTTGGGATTAGAACATGGGCATCTTCGGGAAGTTAGAATTTAGTCTATCACAGAAGGTAAAACATCATTTGACTCTCTGTTCTAACATGTTTACAGAACTGCTAGCAAATGTATTAATCTTCATGTCCTGCTAGTTCAGAAAAGTTTTCGTCAGGAGTTTTGCATTGTTGAAGAAGTAAAGCAAAAGGGAATGTCTTTATTGAATTCCTTCTGAGGAAACTGAGATTTAGTGACATCATAAAGCATCTCCAAAGTCACATGGTTGGAAGGTGGAACCTCTGTCTGATTCCTAGTTCATTACCATGTTTTGGTTGTTTATCTGATTTTGGTTACATTATCTTCAGTCAAAAAACGAATGATGTCTACATCAAGTTGTATGTTGCATGTTGCATAGCTTAAACTTGTACAATGTTTGCATATCTCAATAAAGGGAAAAAAAACCCTACTGATATCAATGTCAAAAGGTAGAGGAAGTTAGTAGCTAATTCTACAGTCTCATTACTGCTATGAAAGTAGCCTATGTCATGTCAGTGATACTAACACAGTCAAGAAACAAGAGAGTGTTCAGGCACACTGCTTCTCTGTAGCAGGGGCACAGTGGAACTATCCATGGCTGCCAGGGTCAATAGGTATTTTGGCCTGTTTATCTTTACAAATCATCTACCTTTCAAGAATTTCATACATTTAAACTTCTGGTAAGACTATGTGTTAGTCACTAGAAAGCAGATTTCAGTGGGTTTCACGGGTCAGGAACAAGAGAGTGTTTTATAATTCTTCTCATGCCATTAGCTACTTCTGTGAAGGTTTAAGTCCATGTAAGTATGCAAACTATAGAGTGCCATTTTTATTTATTTATTTATTTATTTATTTATTTATTTATTAGCACTTTGTTTCAAGTGTATTTTAAAATTGTAAATGGGATTTTGTAATCCAGGGTGGAAATATTTCTTCTTCACAGCTTCAGAATGTGATGAGCAATTTTCAGACCTGGCTTTCCAGACCCAGTCAGTCCTCTGCTCTTTTTCAGACTTCTGACAGCTAGTATTTAAGCTACTCCCTTCTAAACATATAATTTTAGACAACTATTGTACATTTAACATTTTTCTGAAAATAGTCCATCAAATATAAAGAATAGTTTCTTTCTTCAGGGATCAGCGGTGAAGCGGGTAGCTGGGTGGCTCAGAGAGTTGAGCGTCTGACTTCAGCTCAGGTCACGATCTCTCGGTTTGTGGGTTCGAGCCTCACATCAGGCTCTGTGCTGACAACTCAGAGCCTGGAGCCTGCTTCAGATTCTGTGTCTCTCTCACTCTCTGCCCCTCCCTGGCTTGCTGTCTCCCTCTCAAAAATAAGTAAACATTAAAAAAATTAAAAAAAAAAAAGGAATCAGCACTGAGGGAAGAAATATTAAAGCTATCAAAAATCATTTATTCATTTAACAAATAACAGAACCAGTGCTGTTCTCTGTCATGAAAGAGAACATGTAAAATTAATTTAAATTACTTCTGTAGGCTTTGGTCATATTTTATTACCTACACAGACCTCAATCTTAAAGATCTTTTAGGCAAAGTTGCCACCAAGATTTACTGAGTAAGAGTCCTGGACACTAACATGGACCTAAACATGATGCTATTCCAAAAAGGAATAGGTTACTACTTTTGAGGAAAAGAGCTGCCGTATCAACTTCCCTCAAATGCTTATTTTAATGAAAAGTTAATGGAAATATTTTTAAAGTCAATTTTGGGTACACGCTGCCCACCAAACAAGAATGCAAGTCAAACTTTCCTATTTTAGGATATTTTCCAATTTTATTTTATTTATTTATTTTTTTTTAAATTTTTTTTGACATTTATTTATTTTTGAGACAGAGAGAGACAGAGCATGAATGGGGGAGGGTCAGAGAGAGGGAGACACAGAATCTGAAACAGGCTCCAGGCTCTGAGCTTTCAGCACAGAGCCTGACGCGGGGCTCAAACCCACGGACTGTGAGATCATGACCTGAGCCGAAGTCAGCCGCTTAACCGACTGAGCCACCCAGGCGCCCCTCCAATTTTATTTTTAAGATGGTAGCCTATTCACCTTCTTTGGACTGTCGAATAGAGTATTTAATTTTTTTAAATTCTGCATTTTGACGTGGTTAAGAATTTTCAAATGATCTTTAACAACCCAGAACATAGGGAACCCAGCAACACCCAATAGTCACACTGCTTAACCATAATGGGATGAAAATGGACAGATATCTGAAAATAGCTCTCCCTTTCATCGGGCATCATTTCCAAAAAAAATTTTATTTATTTTTGCTAGTGGGGGAGGGGAAAGAGAGAGGGGGACAGAGGGTCCGAAGCAGGCTCTGCGCTGATAGCAGTGAACCCAATGTGGGGCTCGAACTCATGAAATGTGAGATCGTGCCCTGAGCTGAAGTTGCACACGCAACCGACTGAGTCACCCAGGTGTCCCTCATAGAGCATCGTTTAAAAAAAAACCTTACATGGGGCGCCTGGGTGGCTCAGTTGGTTGAGCGCCGACTTCGGCCCAGGTCACGATCTCGCGGTCCGTGAGTTTGAGCCCCGCATCGGGCCCCTGTGCTGACAGCTCAGAGCCCGGGGCCTGTTTCAGATTCTGTGTCTCCCTCTCTCTCTGTCCCTCCCCCGTTCATGCTCTGTCTCTCTCTGTCTCAAAAAAATGAATAAAAACGTTAAAAAAAATTAAAAAAAAAAAAACCTTACAGGGATCTTAAAGGACAGCCCACCCGCTTCTATTACTTTAAAGCATTAAAGACAAAAATTAGTAGTTGGCCATGACTTTAGTATGTTTCAGAGAAAACACATGAAAAATGATCTTTAACATTTCAGATCTGATGAAGTTACTAAGTTTTATATGTGACTCCGAGGTGCCTCCTTAGCGCATTAGGCAGGGCTTCAGTCTCATATCTGACTCTGGTCCTGTGATTTGGTGTAATTATGTCTCTTTGCATTAAGCTGTTCTTGCTAATATTAATTCATTTATTTATACTGCTCTTGCTATTATAAATGATATGAGGATATATTTTACACTTTGGAAAAAATCTAGCTAGTATTCAGCATAGGTATGTGAAGCTCAAAAAGTAACTTCTGATCTCCTCTCAATGGATGGTTTGTAGCCGGGTTATTGGCTATCAAGATGATCATCAAAGATTTAAGAGAAGCATTTGTGCCTTTCAATGAATGAGCATAGGTGGGGGCATCTTGCCAATTAGCCTGATGCAGTTGTCAAATCTTTTGTCTGCTGGGCTTTCTTCAGCTAAACAGTCCATGCTGAGTTGTTCAAATTCATAGCAAGTTGTATGGAAATCCAATAAGGTACGGATGAGAGTGCTGGTCCTATGATAACTTGGCCCAGGTATCCGCTGATTCAGGAACGCAGGATTACTGTACTAATTCTAGACTTACAAATGCCTTCGAAGAGAGGTTACAAAGTGGCTTTTTTAGTCAATTTTGAGGGCATAAAGGAAGACATGACACACTGCAAAGAGATGTTCTGGCTCTTCCTGGAACCACTGAGAAAAGAAGTCTACAATATCCTGGTTGAGGAGTAGATAGTAATTAATGGAACTGGTACATGCCATTAGCAGAGATATTTTTTAAAAACATGATACTTATTTTTTAAAGTTTATTTATTTTGGGAGAAACAGAGAGAAAGAGAGAGAGAGGGAGAGAGAGAGAGGGAAAGACTGAGAATCCCAAGCAGGCTCCACACCATCGACGCAGAGCCTGATGCAGGGCCCAAACTCAGGAATCATGAGACCACGACCTGAGCCAAAATCAGGAGTCGGACACTCAACTGCCTGAGCCACCCACACATCCCTGGCAGAAAGATGTTCGGAGTTGTCCCTTTAGATCTTTCTATTATGCCAGGCAGCACTGATCAGGCCATTTTATAAACAGAAACACTATTATTATTTAGGAATTACAAATTAGGAATATACAAAATTAGGAATATACAAATTAGGAATATACAAAAAATATTCACAACACTCATATGACATTCCTGCATTCTTGACCGGAACACCAATCTCCACTAATTATCTTCTTTTAAAAATTTTTATTTATTTTTGAAAGAGAGAAAGAGAGAGAAAGACAGAGAGAGAGAGAGAGAGAGAGAGAGCACGTGCACATGAGTGGGGGAGGGGCAGAGAAGGAGACACAGAATCTGAAGCAGGCTCCAGACTGAGCTGTCAGCACAGAGCCCGAGGAGGGGCTCAAACTCTGAACTGCAAGATCATGACCTGAGCCGAAGTCGGATGCTTAACCCACGGAGCCACCCAGGTGCCCCTCCACTTATTATCTTCTGATTGAAAGTCAACAGCAATGATTCTTGTCTCCCCTGTGATTTTTTTTTTTTTTTCATTCTTTCACTGGAAATCTGGTTCAGTTTTCCACATCCACGTCCACAATATCCACAGTTGTGATGTGCTGGTGAGCATATCTTCATTCCATTCTTTGCCAACTCTTCTGCATACATTTTCCAATTCCGTAAGTCTACCTGTGAGGACTGCCTATTCAATGATCCCCACCCCTACCCTCGCCTCTTTACCTAATGCTTAGCCCCCCAAAAGGAGTGAAGAGTAAGGGATATGCATAGGGCCAGTCGGCCATAGTGCTGGCACCCTCCCGGGACAGAAGACAGTGGCCAGGACAGCACTCTCCATGGCATCCTACCTTCCAATTAAGCATCTTATCTTTGTGAATACAAATTGAATGAATGAATCCAAGAGGAGGCATCAGCCATAATGGTGATGATCACCATATTTCTAAACTTGTAACATAAGTTATAAGTCAAGATAAGAAGAGAAAAAAATGAACAATGTTTCCTGAGAAGCAGAATTAATAGTTTATTTTACAGGCTCTTGACAGTAAGGAAAAGAGGCAAATTTAATATATATTCAACTCACTTATTGTGAAATTTTTCTTCATTAATTGACCATACTATTCCACAAAGGATTTGAGGTAGTCTAAAGAAGATAATAAAAGAAACATATACATAAAAAAAACAAGGCTAGAAAAATATGGATAATAGAGCAAGGACAGCTGGAGGGAAATTTAGAAAACAGAGAAATCCATGTTCTTTGCCATCTTGAAGTCACAGGGAAAGAAGAAAAGTGTTCTTTGGTTCTTGCTACAAAGACTCTTCCAATGCGTTAATGGGAGCCTGTTCTCTGGGGACGTTTACTGACATTCACTTTACTCTCCCTAGTAAGCCAATTTAATCTTTTCCCTTTAAATAAATATAGCTTTTTGATGGCTTCTTGCTTATTATCCTTTTTACTTATAATATTGAACTTTCTGATTACTGCAAGTGATATTTTTTTAGCGTCCAATTAAAAGTTTAGGCTACTAGTGACTTTGTAGAGCACAGCTCTTCTAAATCAGCCAACTGGTGGACAATATTCACACATTCTTGGTCTTTGTGAAACAAGTACTGAACGTGCAAATATAAAGGAAAGTGTCAGTTTCTATAATGGCTTGTTTCCTATCCTATCTCTGCATGTATTGAACCCAAATGAACCTGAATGGTTCATTTTTTTTCCCTAAAAGTAGCGTCTATTTTATTTTCTTAAAAAAGAAATAAAAAAGGAAAAAAAAAAGAAAATCCTTTTCAACTATCCACCAATTGACCCAGAAATTAAAGAAAATATATTTTATCTATTTATGAATCGTGATACTTTGTGAATGCATTTATTACAGAGCAAATCCCATTATTATATTCCAGGGGTAGAAAGTTCTGGTTTTTGTAGATTAATACTGAATGGTCATTTCAGAAGTCTCACCAGTGTCAATTAGAAATTAAGTTGAACTTAAAAAATGTCTAATTGGAACATTTAACATTTAAATTATAGCTGCTCATGATGCTATAGTGTCTTTCAGTTTTTGTGTGATTCAGGAATACCATTAGGTAAGATCCCATTTTTCCAACCTAATCAAAAACATGTTTTAAAAAATTGTTTAAAATAGTCTTTAACAATTTCCCTAAAAAATATCAAAAACACCCTTTAAGTTCCTTTTGTATAATATTTATTTGAAAAACACGTACTGTTTACATATGTGTAGGTATATGTATTACTTTGAGTTCCGTTCTTATGCAAAATTTATTTCTCATATGTAACTTTGTATTATGCTCTTCATACTTTCCATTTTAATGATGGCATAATCTATGTCCACCTGGCATATTTTTGTTTCCTTGAGCGTTATATTGGCATTGGGTATTTTTTTCTCTGTCTTTTTTTCCTCCACTATAATAAATGTACAGCAAGTATACTCATAAGCTTTAGAACATACTTCCGGTAATTCCAGTTCTGGAAAATTATTGAGACTAGCGTGAGGGCCCAGTGTATGATAAATTTTAGTAATGCACGTGAAAATCTGTGGGTTCTGCAGGTGAATGCGGTCTTCTATACATGTTAATTAGGTGAAGTTGGTCATTCTTGCTATTCAAATCTATGTTAGCACAGTCCTTATAGAAATATGATGTGGCCCACGTGTATAATTCTTAATTTTTTATTTTAGTTAACATAGTGCAATATTGGTTTCAGAAGCAGAATTCAGAGATTTATCACTTACATACAACACCCAGTGCTCATTACAGCAAGTGCCTTCCTTAATACCCATCACCCATGTAGCCTATCTCCCACCCGCCTCCCTCCATCAATCCTCAGTTTATTCCCTATCATTAAGAGTCCGTTGTGGTTTGTTTCCTTTTCTTATCTTCTCCTGCCCCTGCCATATGTTCATCTGTTCTGTTTCTTTAATTCCACATATAAGTGAAATCATATGATATTTGTCTTTCTCTGATTGACTTATTTTGCTTAGCATAGTACATTAGAGCTCTATCCATGTCATTGCAAATGGCAAGATTTCATTCTTTTTATGGTTGTGTAATATTCCATTATATATATATATATATATATATACACACACACATATATATATACACACACATGTATATACGTATATATGTATATATATATACGTATATACATGTGTGTGTATATACGTATATATACACACACACACATATACACACATGTATATACATATATACATGTGTATATACATATGTATATATACCGCATCTTTATTCATCAGTCAGTGGACATTTGGGCTCTCTCCGTAATTGGCTATTGTTGATAATGCTGCTATAAACATTGGGGTGCATGTACCCCTTCAAATCTGTATTTTTGCACCCTTTGGGTAAATACCTAATAGTGCAATTGCTGGATCATAAGGTAGTTCTATTTTTAGTTTTTTGAGGAACCTCCATACTGTTCTCCAGAGTGTCTGCACCAGTTTGCATTCCCACCTATTGTGTAAGAGGGTTCCCCTTTTTCCACATTCTCACCAACACCTGTTGCTTCTTGTGTTGTGTTGTTAATTTTAGTCATTCTGATATGTGAGGTGGTATCTCATCATGGTTTTGATTTGTATTTCCCTAATGATGAGTGATGCTGGACATTTTTTTATGTCTGTTAGCCATCTGGATGTCTTCTTTGGGAAAGTGTATATTCATGTCTTCTGTCCATTTCTTAACTGGGTTGTTTGTTTTTTGGGTGTTGAGTTTGATAAGTTCTTTATAATTCTTATTTTAAATTTTCTAGTAAGCACATTGCAAAACAAAATAATAGGTGAAATTGATTTCAATTATATATTTTATTTAATGTAATATAGTCAAAACATCATAATTTAAATGTGTAATTAGTATAAAATTAATGAGATTTTTTTCATATTTATCCTCCAATTTGATGTATATTGATATTTATAGCACATTTCAATGCAAGTGCTAGATTTTGATCCTTATTTAGATTTCACAAATTTACTATTTAATAAATGGATACAGACTCACATATCTAGGTTGTTCCAGCCAAACTTAAAAGTTTTCAATACCTTAATTAAGTGCCAAAAAATAATTTTTCTTTCATATTTATATTAATTTCAACAAAACTGGCTTATCTGTTTTAGAATATTTGATTTAACTTTTGAGGTAAAAGTATATAATTTTCAAAACTGTATCTTTTCAAGTTTCATAAGTAATTTACTAACTTTTCTGACAGCTCAGTAATATTAGTATTAGTTCAAAGGCATATTGCTAAAGTTGAAAAGCAATTTAAAATTTATCAACACCAGGAAAGCATCATTCAAATTTTCTTTAGTGTTTGCAGCCAATTTATATAACAGTGTTGATTACAATTAAAACTTCTTTTTTTTTTTTTTTTTAATTTTTTTTCAACGTTTTTTATTTATTTTTGGGACAGAGAGAGACAGAGCATGAACGGGGGAGGGGCAGAGAGAGAGGGAGACACAGAATCGGAAACAGGCTCCAGGCTCCGAGCCATCAGCCCAGAGCCTGATGCGGGGCTCGAACTCACGGACTGCGAGATCGTGACCTGGCTGAAGTCGGACGCATAACCGACTGCGCCACCCAGGCGCCCCTACAATTAAAACTTCTATATGTTAATTCATGTTAGAAAAATGTGTAAAACTATTAGTGACTCGTATCATGTAAAGTTGTGATACTAACAGAGATGATCATACCTTATTTAGCTAGATTACAATAAGCTGTTTCTTCCGTTGAAACCTGAAAATTTAGCTCATTCATATGCAGTGTGATATCAGTGAGAAAACATAAATCACACTCCTAAATCTTTGTCTTTGACTATGGGATATTTGAAAGGCATTCCTTTTGTTTCAAGGAAATCTTGAATTAGAGTTAATCATACAATCAACATTTGTGTTCCACAATGAACATTGGCAAAGAACACAAGATAATTAAATTCATTGTCTTTTATTTCTTTCAGTAGGTCATAAATGAATCCTACCATTTGCACATATATATATATATATATATATATACACCCTGAACAATTTTAACAACTTGTATGCATCATAGAGACTCTTTCAGAAAGGTGAGCACAAATATTTTCAATATGTATGCTATTAAAATGAATAAGTGAAGAAAGCGTGAATCTCTTCTTTAAAATTCCAATAAAGATGGATTTTTGATCTAAAGTTACTGAGCACTATCTGCCCTGGCAGAAACTAATTTTTAAAAACTGAATTGAAAATTTTCTTTGACAGATGTAAAAGATTTCAGAATATTGGGGTGACCAGGTAGCTCAGTCAGTGAACCATTCAACTTCGGCTCAGGTCATGATCTCACAGTTCGTGGGTTCGAGCCCCGCATTGGATTTTCTTCTGTCAGAGCAGAGCTGCTTCAGATCTACTGTCTCCCTCTCTCTCTGCTCCTCCCTGGCTCACTTTCTGTCTCTCTCTCTCTCTCTCTCTCTCTCAAAAATAAATAAAACATTTAAAAACATTTTAAGAAAAAAGGATATCTATGCCATCAGTACAGAATTTTAGGCTGCGAATTTCCAACTTTTTTTTTTTTTTAATTGGAAAGTCCTTTGAGACAATACATGCCCAAACATTAATTGGGCAGAGTCTGTTATATATGAGTTGTATCACTCATCTAAAGCTAAAGAAAAGTGTTTGCATTTTATGGTCTTGTATTTTATGGGCAATGGTTTGGTGGCTTAATCAAAGATCTTTTACTTTGTGTAAATAGCTTTCTAGCTAAATTTCCATATTTAAAATTTTTATTTTCTCATTTCTCTATAAATGATTTTCTATTTTGTGCAAAATCTCAGCTGCTTGATAGCTGGACAAAGTTACAAGTCTAGCTCCTATTAAAAATCGTTTAACACTTTTTATTGGACATTCAATTCTGATTTCAAGTGGCTAATTTTGCCAATTCTTTTTTGACTGTTGAAAGTGAACTTCTTATATAATGCTGAACATGTCTCTTAATATCTTCACTTTATCTTTAAACATTTTTTTAAATCCAACGAACAGCTTTTTTCCTTTGTTCTGTCATAAAAAGTTAAAATTGCCATTTATTGTGAAATTTGCAGCATCTGTTTTCCCATTTTTAAAAAAGTTACTGTATTAGTTATAACATTGGTTTCTGCATCTACAGTCATTTATTCATCTGTGAGATGCCTTAATTTTATTTATTTAAAAAAATTTTTAATGTTTATTTATTTTTGAGAGACAGAGAGACAGAGCATGAGTGGGAGAGGAGCAGAGAGAGAGGGAGACACAGAATTGGAAGCAGGCTCCAGGCTCTGAGCTGTCAGCACAGAGCCCCATGTGGGGCTCGAACCCATGAACCACGAGATCATGACCTGAGCCAAAGTCAGATGCTTAACTGACTGAGCCACCCAGACGCTCCTGTAAGATGCCTTAATTTTAAATTAAAAAGTTGTTCTTGCTGACTTTTTTAAAGTAAAAAATAATTTAATTACATTATAACTAATTACTGATGCAATCTATAATAATTATTACTGTCTCCATCAAATATTCAAATAAACACATTAAAATGTTACATTGGCCTACAGAAAACCATCATTTGAACTTAACCAATTCATTGACCCCAACTCTATCAATATCTTCACGTATTATACTAGAAGTGAACCAAATACCTGACACATTTACTATATACAGCAATAATATCTTGCTTAATGCAAGTTAAAGGTGAAATGCAGCTTTACCAAAACACAATTGTATTTAACAACAACAAAAATTATCATCGTTTGGTTATAAAACTTGTATTAAATTATTTCAAATCATATATAGAATGAAAAATTCAATTCTTCAGTTATACTAGCCACATTTCTTTCTTTCTTTCTTTCTTTTTTTTTTTTAATTTACATCCAAGTCAGTTAGCATATAGTGCAACAATGATTTCAGGAGTAGATTCCTTAATGCCTCTTACCCATTTAAGCCCATCCCCCCCCTCACAAACCCTCCAGTAATCCTCTGTTTGTTCTCCATATTTCTCTTAGGTTTTGTCCCCCTCCTTGTTTTTATATTATTTTTGCTTCCCTTCCCTTGTGTTCATCTGTTCTGTGTCTTAAAGCCCTCATATGAGTGAAGTCATATGATATTTGTCTTTCTCTGACTAATTTTGCTTAGCATAATACCTTCTAGTTCCATCCACATATTTGCAAATGGCAAGATTTCGTTCTTTTTGATTGCCGAGTAATACTCCATTGTGTATATATACCACATCTTCTTTATCCATTCATCCATCGATGGACATTTGGGCTCTTGCCATACTTTGGCTATTGTTGATAGTGCTGCTACAAACACTGGGGTGCATATGCCCCTTTGAAACAGCATACCGGTATCCCTTGGATAAATACCTATACTAGCCACATTTCAAGTGTTCAATGGACACAGGTGGCTCATGGTTAATAAATTGGACAGCACAATTCTAAGTTGTTCTATATATTTTTTTGCATGTTCTATCAAAAATAGAGAGTATGCTGGGGCGCCTGGGTGGCTCAGCCGGTTAAGTGTCCGACTTCGGCTCAGGTCATGATCTCACGGTCCGTGAGTTCGAGCCCCACGTCGGGCTCTGTGCTGACAGCTCAGAACCTGGAGCCTGCTTCAGATTCTGTGTCTCCCTCTCTCTCTGACCCCCCCCCCCATTCATGCTCTCTCTCTCTGTCTCAAAAATAAATACACATTAAAAAGAAATTTAAAAAAACCTTTAAAAAATAAAAAAAATAGAGAGTATGCTAAGATCTTTCACTATGATTGGGAAACTTTATTTTTTCCCTTTAATTCTGTCAGTTTTAAATATTTGAGGCAATATTAGTATCTAATTTGCTCTTTATTGCATTTATTTTTTTATAAATTTTTATTTACTTATTTTTGAGAGAGAAAGAGAGAGAGAGAGAACAAGTGAGGGAGGGGCAGACAGAAAGGGGGACAGAGGATCCCAAGCGGGCTCCGAGCAGACAGCAGAGAGCCTGATGTGGGGTTCGAACCCACAAAGTATGAGATCATGACCTGAGCCGAAGGCAGCCGCTTAACCTACTGAGCCACCCAGGCGCCCCTATCTATTTAATTTGTAATTTCAGTTATTATATTTTCAGTTCTAGAACTTCCCATTTTATACCTCTTCTTATTGATTCCAGTTCTCTGGTTCTTTATCTTGTTATTAAATTTTGAACATGTAATCACAGTTGTTGTTTTTTAAAAACGACTCTGTTCATTAATTCCAATATCCTGTATCCCTGTATTTTTATCATCTATCCTATGGCTTTTCTTTTCTCTGCATATGTATGCCTGGTGATTTTTTATTGTGTATGAAATATTGTAGAGGTTCTGGATGATTACTTTCTTCCAGAGGTTCTGGATGCTTATTTTCTACTTCCAAAAAGTAGATCATCTTAATTTACCCAGGGCTTAAATTGATTCTAAGTTTTATTTCGGTTTTTTAAAAGACCTTAATTTCTAGGACGCAGTCCTTCTGAAGCCTCGGATTGTTTATCTCTTCAAGGAAGCACAGATGTAAACTCCAGTTTTTATCTGCTCGGCACAATGAGATTGCCAATGGTTGTGCTGAGATTATCAGCCTCTTAGCAAGTACTCTTTGTTGACCATAGATGTCAAGTTCACTTTTCTGAGATTTTCCTCTCTATAGCATTTTGGTTGCTCAAGTTCTGATTGAATTGGTAGCCCTGAGCTCGAAATATGTCTTTTCAACCACTGGAAAGTCTACTCAGATTTTCTTCTATTATCCAAGTTTTGCTCAGCTTCTGTCTCTTTGCCTGTATTGCTTATGAACCAGCAAATACCTTGAAGGGAAAAACATTGAAGAAGGTTTGATCTCTGCCTATAAAATCCTGGCTGTCTGGGTAGCATTTTGATACTTGCATTCAGAGTTTTCTTCTTTCTTTCTTTCTTTCTTCTTCTTCTTCTTCTTCTTCTTCTTCTTCTTCTTCTTCTTCTTCTTCTTCTTTTTTTTGTATTTGATAAACGTCTCTAGTTATTCTCAGTAGGAGATTTGGTTTTCTCTACGTTAAACCTTTATGGCTGGAAGCAAAAGCCTTTCTAAGCCACAGAAAATAGCACTTGCTATAGATTTTTTCCCTCTTGATTATATAAAGGATACATTATTTGTTGTAGCCACTGTAGAAGACTCAGAAAATATTAAAATAAGTCATTCATCTTCCAGATAATTACTTTTAACATTCGTGTATTCCAAGGACTAAATGTTTGTGTCCACCCAAAATATATATGTGATGCCTTAATCCCCAACGTGATGGCATTTGGACAGAGGCCTTTGGGAGGTAAAGTGATAAGGGCGGGACCTCAGTCTGAGGGGATTAGTGCCCTTCTAAGGGAGATGCCAGAGAGCTTTCTGTCTCTCTTCCTGTCATGTGATGACACAGTGAGAAGGCAGCTGCTTGCAAGCCAGGAAGAGAATTCTCACCAGAACCTGACCATGCTGGGACAACCTGATCTCAGATTTCCAGCCTCACAAAACTGTGGAAAATCAATTTCTGTTGTTTAAGCTACCCACTCAGTCTATAATATTTTGTCATGACAGTCTGAGCTGACTATCTATTTATCTATCTATCTATCCATGTAGTCATTATCTCTGCTATATACATATCGTGGTTTTTGACTAAATGGAATCCCATATATACTTTTTATAATCTGACTCATTTAAATTTAGCAATATATCAAATATTTTTTTGTTTCATTAAATAATATGCTACTACATATCTTACTAATTGCAGAGTATGAATGTGCCCAATTAGATTTTTTCTACTTTTTTTATTATTTGAAGTAATGCTATGATGAACATACATATGCATAAATTTTTTTCTATTTCTCATATTTCATCGTGATAGATTCTTTGACGTCCAATTTTCTTAAATAAGTAGTTATGTGTGTATATGTGTATGTGAATATACACATATATAAACTTTTTTATTCTAGAAAATTTTAAATATATGAAAAAAGTAGAGACAATAGTACAATGAACTTCTAAGTACCTGGAATCCAGTGTCATCATTTCTTTTTTTTTTTTTTTTTTTTTTTTTTTTTTTAATTTTTTTTTTTCAACGGTTTTTATTTTATTTTTGGGACAGAGAGAGACAGAGCATGAACGGGGAAGGGGCAGAGAGAGAGGGAGACACACAGAATTGGAAACAGGCTCCAAGCTCCGAGCCATCAGCCCAGAGCCTGACGCGGGGCTCGAACTCACGGACCGCGAGATCGTGACCTGGCTGAAGTCGGACGCTTAACCGACTGCGCCACCCAGGCGCCCCCAGTGTCATCATTTCTGTAAGCTTTTAAAAATATGATTTAGTCCTTAATTTCAAAAGCAAATAAATAATTGATTTCTACATGTTAGGAAACTTCAGGAAGGGTTAGGATTTTTTTTCCACTCCAAATATTTGCCTTTTTAATTTCTTATATTGTCAATGTACAGCGGCCTCAAACTTCTAGAAGCCCAATTGCTGTCTATATTCCAGATGGCCTTGAACATTTGTAGGGCTGAATTTACATTGCTGCTTCAAGAACCCTAGAATGTAACAGCAGGACCTCAGGTATTTTATTTCTCCTTGGAAACCCCAGAGGGCTTGGGAGAAGAAGAGAGAAACATAGAAAGGGCATGTTGGGCTCAGGTCATGTTCCTGGAAACTAGAAGAATTAAGATGCATACATACAGGAGAGGGGAAGGGTTCTTGTGGAAGAACTGGGTCTGATTCCTGGAAGTGTGAGTGAAGGGATATATATTTTATTTGGGAGATTGGTCCAGGTTCTTAGAAGAAGTCAGTTAGGAAATGTCATTTTGAATGTTTCCAGATTCAGGTTCTATGGGACCTGAGAACTGCCCCTCAAGGGAACAGATGCAAAGTTCAAAGCTAAGGGTTACCTTTTGAGGGCACAAAACCACTTAGAGCCTGATGACTTAAAACTGGCTGAAAGAGTTGCATCACCTGAGGAAACTTTTTGCTGCAGACTGTCAGGGGCTAAGAAATGAGGCAGTCATCAATGCTGGAGACAGACAGAACGAAGGGGAGGAGTTGGAAATGGTCAACAGAAACAGAGCAGATTGTGATGGAACAGACACTGGAAAGAGTCCTCAGAGAATTGGAGGTAAAGAGCAGCGTTGGTGAGAAGAAGCAAGAGTGGCAGATCAGGGCGACACGCTCCCGAAATTTGCAGCCTGAGAATCTGAAGGAGGGCTCCGGCGAGCTTCTTCTTGCTTCACAGCCTGGGCTCTGGATTTTCCCCCATGAACAACGGAGCCTGAGACAATCATATGGGTTTTGCTGTTACTGATTTCATTCCGAGTAACTTCAACCTGTTTTCCTCCACCTGGAATAAGCACATTACTCCTCAACAAAGTAGGACCATCTTACACATTAAGAAAGAAGTCAGCTTGCTGGGTCACTCTTCTAGCAGCCTTTCTCCCAGAACAAACTCACTGCCACGATCAGTGCATTAGATGTGCGAGGGTCGACGAGGGAGAAATGGGGGGAAGGCATAGGAAAAATGCGCAAGCAAAAAGTGAGGCATAGAGGCGGCAATGCACAGGAAGTTATAAAGACTGGGGAAAGACATCTCCAGCTGGGCAAGCTGAAGGGGTTTCATGAAGGAGGTAGCTCTTGAATGTCATGTAGGATTATAAGGGTAATGGTAGAAAGAACTCTAGACCAAACTACATGTGCGAAAGCTTAGAGGCACAAAAGGGTCAGTAATTACCAAGCGGTGAGATACCTGGTGACTGCACTATAGGTTTTCAATAGGAGGTGAGAATCAACTGGAAAACACATTTGAGGCCATATAGCAGAAGACAGCAATGCAGCAAGAACTGGGGAATTATCGGGATCATTTTGGGAGAAATTACTTTCTTCTGATTTCTCAGAATAATAATCTGAAATCTCCATCCTCATTTTAAAAAACATTTTATTTAAAACATTTTTTCAGTTTATTTATTTACTTTTTGAGAGAGAGAGAGAGAGAGAGCGAGCATGGGAGAGGCAGAGAGAGAGAGGGAGAGAAAGAATCCCAAGCAGGCTCCGCTCCCCAGTGCGGGGCTCAATCTCACGAGCTGTGAGGTCATGACCTGAGCTGAAACCAAGAGTCGGAAGCTTAACCGACTGAGCCACCGGGGCACCAAGTATTTTCTTTGATTTAAAAATCAATAGGAGAGTATAAGATATTTGGAAAATAGAACACGAATAGAAAAAAAAAAAAAAAACACCCATAATTTTACCACCTAGAATCAACCTTTTACATTTGCTTCCACAAAGTTTCATTTATGTATTTGTGACATATGAGCATTTATTAAGCTTGAAAAGCTTAATTTGTATGTATAATATTACATCCGAAGCATTTCTTCATGCAAGTATCCTGTTTTCATAAATACCAATTAATAGCCCCCAGTATTCCATGATATTGGTGTACCATAGTTTAATCATTTATCTCCTGTTGGATTTATGGGTTACCCTTTTTTTGGAAGGGTGGTGAGCTTGCAAAAGAGTGATAAAAATGATCTCTACAGTTCAGAATAATAACTAGAAAAAAAGAAATTTAATAGGAAGGTATAGTTCCTTTAATAAATTAATTTATATTTTAGTTCCAAAAGAATACCAGATAAACTGGTATGAAAAGGACCCAGAGCTTCATTTAACTGGATTCTCATTGAAATGGTAATTGTGACCTCTGATTGTGATTTAAAATAAGAAACATATACTTGGTCTTCATTCCTATTTGTGGCTCAGAGTTCCTAAAAACCTTGGAATTTCCTAAGTAATGAGAGCAAGTAAAGATATCTTTTGTAATGTTAATTAAGTGGCTTTTGGACTTGACTTAGGGTTTGGGGCTGGTTGCCAGTGGAGCGACCAGTCTTAACCCCCTCCCCGCCTCAGGAGAGGAGAGTGGCCCCGAATGACCGGTGTTTAAATTTTTTTTTTTGGGGGGCGCCTGGGTGGCGCAGTCGGTTAAGCTTCCGACTTCAGCCAGGTCACGATCTCGCGGTCTGTGAGTTCGAGCCCCGCGTCAGGCTCTGGGCTGATGGCTCGGAGCCTGGAGCCTGTTTCCGATTCTGTGTCTCCCTCTCTCTTTGACCCTGCCCCGTTCATGCTCTGTCTCTCTCTGTCCCAAAAAAAAAAAAAAAAAAAAAAAGTTGAGGAAAAAAAAAATTTTTTTTAAAATAAATTTTTTTTTTTTTTTTTTTTTACATTTATTTATTTTTGAGAGACAGAGAGGTGGAGCACAAGTGGGGAGGGGCAGAGAGAGGAGACAGAATCAGAAGCAGGCTCGGAGCTGTCAGCACAGAGCCCGACGCGGGGCTCGAACTCACCAACCGTGAGACCATGACCTGAGCCGAAGTCATACGCTCACCCGACTGAATCATCCAGGCACCCCGCGAATGACCAGTGTTTCATCAACCATGCCCATGTCATGAAGCTTCCACAAAACTCCAAAAGGACAGGATTTGGAGAGTTTCCTGGTTGGTGAACACGTGCACATTTGGGGAGCGTGGCGAGCTGTGGGAGAGCATGGAAACTCCGTGCCCTCACCCCATACCTTGCACAGGCGCATCTCTTCCATCTGGCTGTTATTTCCTTTTATGATAAAACGGTGACTAGTAAGTAAAATATCTCTCATAGTTTTATGAGCGGCTCTAGCAAATTAACCCAACCTGAGCAGGACTACCCCTTGTTGGGATTTCCAGTTTGCTGTGGGTTGGTCCCACATGCAGATAACAACCTGGCTTTCAACTGGCCTCTGAGGTTGCGGGGGGCAATGGGGGAGCAGCAGTCTTGTAGGAGCGACACGTTACCTGTGGAATCTGATACTGTTTCTGGATAGATACTAACAGAATTGGTTTGAATTGTAAGGCACCTTGTCGGTATCTGGTGGATTGCTTGGTGACGTGGTGGGGGAAGTCACCCTCCTACCCACATATTGGAATTTGTCTCAGAACCAACAGAGACCAAACAGCTAATGGGATCTTAGGTTTTTAATGTAAAAAATACTGCCACAATAAAAGTAAGTAAATGTCCCTCTGGACTCTGAGTAGTTTATTTAGGAGAAAAGAATTACTTGAGAATGAATGAGAACAGGGCAAAGTCAATACATCCCAAGGTGATTGCCTTGGGAAGTATATCTATAATGATGAGCTTGAGATTTCAACCTTTAAATGTAAATTGGTGATGAGAATGAGTAACATCACTTTCCAGGAATGCTTCCCCCATGACATCATGCTAATAATTGTCTTGGGGTCTACGGTTGTAAATTAAGGAAGTTGTCGCACACCAAATGCTAACTTCCATTTTGCACATTAGATGAATCAGCAGAAGGCAATTAGAGTAAAATTCTTCACATAAAACCTAACCACTCAGGTCCTTGCGTTCCGACCATGAGTTTATAATGTACGTACAATATGTAGATGTCAGCAGTGAAGGTTTAGAGATCGGGTTGAATGGAAATGAGGACCCTGGTGTATTACATAGTATGAAATGTTAAATTATTATTATTGTTAACTCAATATGCTTTTTTGGGGGGAATGCTTCCTAGGAAGCAGGCAAGGTGAAAGTGTGAAGCATACAAACATGATGAACATAACATTCTCTGTTTAAGAATTACACAGTAACATGGGGTCAGCAAGGGCACAGGGGATTAGCTGAGATACAATGGGATGCGTGCTTTAATCGTGGTTGGTACAGGAACCATGAGAACTGAAATGAATGAGGAATTAGTGACTCTCTATTGGAGTATGAGGATAAGACTGGAGTGATACGTATAGGTGACACTGATCTGGTTTTGGGGGACAGAGGATGAATATTCCAGAAAGCAGTTGCAGCATATGAGAAGGCAGAGAGCGATCATGTCTTTGAAAAAAGTCGTATTCTAGCTAGACAACAAGATAAGAGGTTTCTGGGTCTATTCAGTCTCAAAAGGAGATAAATATATTTCAGAGGTCTTTTAAATAAAGTGGTTGTAATCAAAGACATTTTCTTCCTTTAGGTAGCCAGAAATTTTTTCATAATTTTGTTGAAAAGTGTGTGTTACAGGCCAAATATTGTTTATTCTTCGCAATTACTCTGTGACGTAGGCATGATATTGTTATTTCCATTTTGCCTCTGGGGCAATGAGGTTTAGAGAGTTCTAGTATCTCTTTTAAGATCACTCAGCCAGACCTGTTATTTGAACCCATCATGCACTTGTCTCTGAGAGCATTCTCTCAACTGCTATTTGTTTAGTGACCATTCTGTTTGAGAGGTTTTCTCTATAGTGTTAGACTTATTTTCAGTGTACAAACCTGTGCGGGCAGATGCACATACACGGTTGTTGTTTATTATTGCCTGACCACATGGATTGTATTTATTATTCATTTTGTATATATCTTCTGGAATCACTAACCCTCATTCTTTTCCTATTTAAATTTTGACAGCAAACGTTTCCTTGTGCTGTTCTAAACCTTTTGCCTACATTAATTCATTTAATCTTAAGAAACTTGCCCATAGGCACATACGAGGAAGTTGTGCGGCTGGAGTTCGAAGCCAGCAACTAGGACTCTAGAAGCTCTGCCTACAACCACTGCAGTATATTCCTATTTAAATCTTAGTTACCCTTCAGATTCCCACATGTGAGTTCATCTTGCCTATTAAACTGTCTCAGACCGTGTGAGGCTGAGATCCCAAGTGTCTAACTTATGTCACTGGAACTATGGTGATGGAACTTTTCTACGTTGAGTAGTTAGTTATTGTACTGTGTATCGTGATTTTTTACCTTCCCCAGACTAAAAGCCCATCGAGGTCAGCATCTGTGACTGACATCATCATAAGCCACATCTTCCCTCCCTTCAATATTTGTCACCTGGAAAATGCTTAATAAATATTTGTGTAGTTACTAAGATCATAATCATGCATATTAACATTTCCTTATTGCATTGTGCTAGAAAACACCGATGATCCCAGGTGCTGTCACCATATGCAGAAATGCTTATCTTGACCCTAAGAATCCCTGCATCTTAATCTTCTAAAAAATTCTTTATTTGTTATATATATAACAAATATTATATACAAATAATATATATATAACAAATATTATATATTATATTATATATTATATTATATAAATATAACACATATATTATATATATATATATATATATATATATATATATATATATATATTTGTCTTTCCCTTGCTGGCTGGTGGCCTGCAATCATGTCTTCTTTTAATTGACAAATTCAATTTTTTTTCAGAGCTGTTTTAGGTTCACAGCAAAATTGAGCAGAGAGTACAGAGTACTCATATATTCTCAGACTCCACATAGACACAACCTCCCGTACTATCAACATCCCCAATGAGAGAAGTACATTTGTTACAGTTGAACTTACATCGACACTTCATTATCATCTGTAATCCATTGTTTCACTCTTGCTGTTGTACATTCCATGGGTTTTGACAAACGTACAACAATATGTATCCACCATTTTAGGATCGTGCAGACTAGTTACATTGCTCTGACGATCCATAGTGCTCTATTCTTCCTTTCCTCCCCATATCTCCTGACCACTACTGATCTTTTTACTGTCTCTATAGCCCTGCCTTTTCCAGAATACCGTATAGTTGGAATCATACTGTGTGTGACTTTTTATTGACTTATCTCACTTTGTAATATGCATTTACATTCTCTTCATGTCTTTTCATGGCTTGATAGCTCATTTCCTCTTAACGCTGTATAATATTCTGTTGTCTGGAGGTACCACAGTTGTTGTTGTTGTTTTTTACCCATTTACCTAATGAGGGATAACTTGGATGCTTCCAAGTTTTGGCAGTTATGAATAAGCTGCTATAAACACCCTGTGTGCAGGTTTTTATGTGGACAATAGTTGTTAACTCACTTGAGTAAATAAGGAGTGTGATTGCTGGCTCATCTAATAAGAGCTTGTTCAGTTTTGTAGGAAACCACGAACTTGTCTTCCAAAGTAGCTGTTGCAACCACTTCTGTTTCTGGGGTCTCTAGTTTTCCTCTGTACTCTTTTTTATTGTGGTAAAAACACATAACATAAGATTACCCTCTTAACATTTTAAGCATACAGGATAGTATTATACACTAAATGCGCATTATTGTACAGCAAATCTCTAGAACTTTTTCATCTTGCATGACTTAAAGACTATCTCCATTGAACAGCAACTCCTCGTTTTCACCTCCCAGCAGCTCCCCTGACCACCACGATTGTACTTTCTGCTTTTATGAGTTGACTACTTCAGAGCCTCATATAAGTGATTGGGCAGTAGTTGTCCTTATCTACCGTACGACCCAGAAATCCCATGTCTGAGTATTTATCCAAAACAATTGAAAATAGGATTTCAAAAAGATGTTTGCACTCCATTGTTTATTGCAACACTATTCACAATAGTCAAGAGTTGGGAACAATGTAAATGTCCATCAACAGATGAGTGAATAAAGAGAATGTGGTATCTGCATACAATGGGGTACTATTCAGCCTCAAAAAAGAAGGAAATTCTGTCATATGCTGTAACATGGATGGACTTTGAGGACATTATGCTATCTCTGTACTTTTGATGTCTTGCAATCAAGGAAGCCAGACAACTAAGCTTGTTAGAATTGTCTAAAGTAAGAGTAAAAAGATACACAGATCTGATCGAAGAGGTTTTGTGATGCACACGCCCACATCAATAGGTATGAATGTAGAGACTTTTCTTGATTATTCTTATTTTATATTTTATTCTTCATGTTATACATTGTTACAAAATTATAGTCAATGTAGAGAATATAACTAGAAAACAGAAATAAGCAAAAACTGTTTGCATTTCACTTGGTGTGGAAGATATATGATGGACAGCAGTAATAGTTTATATAAAATTTGTAAATAAAATCTATTGTTTAGAAGTCATTATGTTGAGGTTCATGACACCCACTGTTATTAGCTGACTGGCTGTCATAGCTATGTCTCTGACTGACAAGAGAGAAGTTGGGAAGTTTGAGGTTTAAATAAATTTCAGGGTGCCTGGGTGGCTCAGCCGGTTGAGCGTCAGACTTCGGCTCAGGTCAGGATCTAGTAGTTTGTGAGTTCGAGCCCCGCGTCGGGCTCTGTGCTGACAGCTCAGAGCCTGGAGCCTGTTTCAGATTCTGTGTCTCCCTCTCTCTGCCCCTTCCCCATTCATGCTCTGTCTCTCTCTGCCTCTCAAAAACGAATAAACGTTAAAAAATTATTTAAAAAAAAAGAAGAAAAAAATAGATTTTGAGAGTTGATAGATTTAAAAAATTCTGTCATTATGTGATAACACTAAAAAAATATTTATTTACTTATTGGGAGAGAGAGAGAAGAGAGAGAGAGCAGGGGAGGGGCAGAGAGAGGGGGAGAGAGAGAATCCCAAGCAGGCTCTGTGCTGTCAGTGCGGAACCCAATGCGGGGTTTAGTCTCACAAGCTGTGAGGTCATGACCTGAGCCGAAAAGTCAAGGGTTGGTGCTTAACCGACTGAGCCACCCAGGCACCCCTGTGATAGCGTTTTTTCATTGAGTAGAAGTATCACCTGAGGGATTCTCCAATGATGCCTGAATGGAAACTTCGGTTGCTACTAAAATAACTATGTCTTAAGAAAATATTTACTTCACTCCCTTTTTTTCCTCTTTGAAAGTTTCTGTGAAGGGAAGTATTTCTACACTTTGCTCCTTACAAATCTCTAAAGAGCCAATTCCACGAGAACTTCTACAAATTCCCTTCAAAACACACACCCACACAGCTCTTTTTCCAGTTAAAAAAAAATTTGTTTTATCTGACAGGCTTCATGTTTCGTCTATTCACCACACTCGGCATATTCCCACATGTGCTGGGAACTTGCACTGGAAGTCATGAGTGTGCCCAGTAACATGTCAGCCCATTTGGACTCCATGTTCCTGGCTGCTTCACTTGGGCAGGAAGCTGTACAGAATCAAGACTGGTGGCTGGGGTGCCGGCCACCCTTGCTTCATCTTCTCTGAATGCTTTTAGAAGCTCCTCTTTGGATTGTTGGATGGAACAGCCCTACCCCACCTCCCTGTTGGGACTTAAACTGATAACCCAGGATAGTTCATGGAATTTTATGTGGTTCAAGCAAGCAATAATAACGTTTAACAACCTAAAATATGGTTGTGATGGACATAATTGGCTTGTTGATCTAGGGTGGAAAATGCTTGTGAACTTAGCTTTTGGGACTGTTTCCTTCTTCATACTCACAAGGCAAACGCCACTATTAGGCAAATAATAGTCCTTCTCTCCCCTCCTACATACATGTGCATACACTCACACAGGTATAGGCTGGGCATAGGGCAGCCACTCGATAAACAGTAGGACTTATTGGGGTGCCTGGCTGGCTCAGCTGACAGAGTGTGTGACTCTTGATCTCAGGGTTGAAAGTTTAAGCCGCACGTTGGGTGTAGAGATTACTTAAAAATAAAATCTTAAGAAAACCAGTGGGAATTATTACCATCATCACCATTATTCTTTAACTATCATCTTAGTCATACTCATCAGGTGAAAGAAATTTTCTTTGGGTAGTTGTGATAAATTTCTCCGTGAGGTACTGTTTGATCTTTATTTCTTTTGATAAGAAATTTGTTTTGTTCTCATTATTTTAGAACATGCAGGCCCTTACTGATATTTCATAATGTATGTAGATGATTTCATGGTTAGTTGTGTTTCATATTCTATCACATCATGTTTTAAGCAATTACCTGGAGGGCACTGGGTTCTCCTGTTGGAAGTCATGAATAGCATCTTATGTTAGGACTTGGGGCATGTTGTGATGTGAAGGGTCTAACGCTCTTTCCATTTCCTACTCTTTTGATGTTTTGTTACTGCTTACACATATTCATTTCTGGGGAATTGTTTGCTTTAGGAGAACTCTATCTCATTACCTCATGAGATGTGTGTTTGTAAGAGTCACAAGGGGTGCTTTAAGTATGCATAATGAGACCTGAATTAGAGTCCCCAGTGGGACCCAGGTACAAGCATTTTAACAAGCTTGACAAGGGATTCTAATGTTCAGTTAAAGTTTTAAATCACTGAGCTAAGCCTTCATAATTATAAATTTCTTCCTCCCACTGTTCAATCATTCAGTGAGGCAAATGCCATTGGATACACAATTCCACAGACTGTTCTTTCTTTCAGGGAACATTTTAATGGCCATTGCTGGTTTTATTGTTTTTTCTCCATGGTTTTTCTCTCTATTTTCTATTTCACTGATTCTCATGTTTATTATTACTTCCTTTCTTCTGTTTATATTTGCTTGTTTCATCCTAGTTTCTTAAGATAGAAACGTAAGTCACTGATTTGAGAAACTTCTTTATCAATTATGTGTTTATGTACTTTTGATGAATTCAGCCCTTTATCATTATGAAATGACCTTCATTCCTTGTAAGTTTCTTTGCTCTGACATTTACTTTTTCTGATATTAATATAAACACAATAGCTTTCTTTTGATTGGTTGGCATGATATATCTTTTTGACCTTTAATTTTTTAACCTATTTATGTCTTTATATTTAAAGTACATTTCATGTAGGCAAAAAATAGTTAGCTTTTGCTTTATTATCCAATCAGACAATATTTGGCTTTCAATTTAGGTGTTTAGACCATTTACACTGAATGTGGTTATTGACATGATTAAGTTTATATCTCTCATCTTATTATTTGTTTTGTACCTGTCCCATCTGTGATGGCTAATGTCAACTTGACTGGGCCACAGAGTACCACATATCTGGGTAAACATTATTCTGGGTGTGTCTACGAGGGTATTTCTGGATGAGATCAACCTTTGAATCTGTATATTGAGTAAAGCAGATTGCCCTCCCTAATGCAGATAGGCTCCATCCAATTAATTGAAGACTTGAATAGATCACAAAGGTCCTCCTGCAGTAGAGGAAGATGGCATGTCTTCAGGCTGGGACTTCAATCTTCTCCTGCCTTTGGACTCGGACTTAAACTTGCATCATCAGCTCCCTTGGCTCTCAGGTCTTCAGGCTCGCACTGGAGCTATATCATTCACTCTTCTGGTTCCCCAGCCTGCCTACTGGAGTTCTTGGGACTGCTTAGCCTCCAGAATCATGTGAGTGAATTTCTAAAAATAAATCTCTCTTTTCTTCTCACACACACACACACACACAGACCCTATTGGTTCGGTTTCTCTGGAGAACATTTACTAAGACACCATCTAATCTTTGTCCCTCCTTTCCTCTTCTACTTTTATGGTATCTTCTTATTTCCTTTGTTGGTTTATTAGCTGCAACTCTGTGTTTTGTTATTTTGGTGGTTGCTTTAAGAATTATTATATACATCTTTAACTGGTCATAGTCTACCTTCAAGTGATAGACACTTCACATATGGTGTAAGAACCCTACAATATTATACTTCTATTTCTTCATTCCTGTTCTTTGTGACGTTGTCATTCACTTTACTTTTACATATGCTATACATTCTATAGTACATTTTTATTATTTTTGCTTAAGCAATTAAATGTTTAGGGAATTTAAATAATAAGAAAAGTATCATACATTTATGCTATAATTATATTTCTGTTGTTCTTCATTCCTTTGTAGGCTCGTATTTCAATCTGGCATTTTCCTTCTACCTTAAAGATTTCCTTGAACATTTTTTGTAGTGTGGGTCTGCTGCTGAATTCTTTCAGCTTTTGTTATGTTTCAAAATGTCTTTATTTGCCTTTGCTTTTGAAATGCATTTTCTCTGGTCATAGAACTCTGAGTAAATACTATCCGTCTCCCCTTACTATTTTGAACACTCTGTTCCACTGTTTTTGCTCTTGCATTTGTTTCTAGTGAGAAATTTCCTATTATCCTATCTTTGTTCTTCTGTGTACAACGTGTCCTATTTCCCTGTCTGCTTCTAAAATTTTTTTTACAATCACTGGCTTTAAGAAAATCACTTGTGATTGCTTTGATGTAGTATTTCTTCGTGTGTCTTATACTTGGAGTTTGTTGAACTTCTTGGCTCTATGAGTTTAGAGTTTCACTCAAATTTAAAAAAAAAAATCAGTTGCTATGCTTTGGAACATTTTCTTGCCGAAGCAACTCCAATTACACATATATTAGGCCATTTGAAGTTGTCCTACAGCCTATTGACTTTGAATTTTTTCAAAATTCTTTTTTTTCTATATGCCTTATTTTGAGTTTCTATTGCTTTTTCTTCAAATTCACCTGTCTTTTCTGATCCAGTTTGTCTAATGCACTGTTACTCTGAACCAGAGTTTTTTGTTTGTTTGTTTTTTTTTTATTTTTTTTTTATTTTATTTTTGGGACAGAGAGAGACAGAGCATGAACGGGGGAGGGGCAGAGAGAGAGGGAGACACAGAATCGGAAACAGGCTCCAGGCTCCGAGCCATCAGCCCAGAGCCTGACGCGGGGCTCGAACTCACGGACCGCGAGATCGTGACCTGGCTGAAGTCGGACGCTTAACCGACTGCGCCACCCAGGCGCCCCAAGTTTGTTTGTTTTTTTAATCTCAGTCATTGTAGCTTTCATTTTTAGAAGTTTGGTTAGAGATATTTTTGTATTTTATGTTTTCCATGCCTCTAGCTAACCTTCGAATATAGATATATATTTCATATATATGGACCCAGTCATACTAACTGTTTTAGTGTCCTGGTCAGCTAAATTCTAACATCTGTCTCAGATCTGGGTCAGTTTTGATTGGTTGATTTACCTCCTCATTGGAGATGGTGTTTTCCTGCTTTTTAACCTACCAATTCCATCTCTTCAACTCAGGGAGCCTGGATTCTTCCTCCCTGGGTCACACGTGGAAACTCTCAAGGCAGAAAGTAGTGCCAGGGAAGGACACATCATAAACGTGTCATTGGCTGGAGTGACATAGGAATCTTATAGTCTCATGGGAGGTGAGAGGGAAATCCTTGAAGATGTCTGTGACATGAACCTTCCAGCCACAGAAAGGAAGGTTATTATTTCTGAAGAGGAAATAATAAAAATTGAAAAATAGTTAACTATGGGGTGCCTGGGTGGCTTAGTCGTTTAAGCATCCAATTCTTGATCTCCGCTCAGGTCATGATTTCATGGTTCCTGAGATTGAACCCTGCATTGGGCTCTGCATTGACAGTGTGGAGACTGCTTGGGATTCTCTCTCTCTCCCTCCCTCTCTGTCCCTCCCTAGTTCTCTCTCTCTCTAAATAAATGAATATTAAAAAATGAAAAATTGGTAACTATCATAAGACTTAAATGTTGTACTACTTTATTTATCAAGTAATTTGTTATGGGGCAGGGATATCTGAAATGATTATTACATCCCTTGAAATGATTTAGATAAATTCAAGTTTTTTCACAGCTAAGATGGAAGGAATCCTTCAAAACCATGGTTCCAGAAACTGAATCCAGGCTAACATTGTGAAAATAAAATTTTGTTAGATATATTATTTATTGTAGTTCAAGCGACTAGTTGGATTACCTCCGTTTAGTTGTTGCATAGTTGTTTTCTTTTTTTAATTTCTGTATGAAAGGAACATTTACTGAGATGGATTTTTACAGTGATTGCTTTCCTTATCTAAATGGAGGAACAATTCTACATCTTTCTTGATGCCCAAGTTAATGTCTTTAATTCCGGGGATGCAGCATTAACTTGCAACCATCTGCTTGAGTGTTGGTGGTGAGTCAAAATGACAGTCAGAGGAGATTAAGGAAAAATGAGCAAACAAGAATATCTTCCTTTATCAAACTCTGGAGCCCGAGGCTAAACACAGAGCTTATAAATAAAAAGCTGTATTGAAGGATCAGAAAAATAGCACCATGACTAATCATCTGAAGAATTTAGAAGCAAGAGAGAAGAGATAAAAGTAAACTCAGATTCCTACTGTTTCTTTTTTTTCATGAGGGGACAGGTGAACACTGGAGAGGATCTTTCACTGCAGAGGATCTTGGCAATGTCATCCTGGTGCCTTACTTCTTGTTCTAATTCTAACGCAGAGCTCTTCTCCTTCCCCCTTTTCACCATCCAACAAATATTTACTGAATGCCTACAGAGTATGTTTCTGTTACTATGTGTGGCCTTGAGAACACTGTCAATGATCAAGAGACATAGTCTGTGTTCTCATGAATTTTCCTGTCAGGTACAAGAGACACACATGAAAAAGGTAGTTGCCAGGTTTACAAAGGAGAAGGTCGAGATTATTAGGGAATTTGTAACAGGGGATCACAGTTTAGCGGACCAGATGTTGGAAGCTCTTGTCTTGGTGGTGGCATTGGGATACTTTTGACTGAGACCCTGAGATGTGTAGATGCGCACTGTACATGTTCTTGTCTTGGGTGGATACTGGAGGTCCCAACAGAGGGTGCTTGATCTGATAAAGGGACCTTTGTGCTGGGTTTAATGCTTTTACCAACCTCAGTACCCTTCGGAAGCATACCCTCTCACTTCCCTTAGCCTATTTATTTCAGAAATAGAGATTTGCTGCCACAAGATTTTGGAGACATTTTAAATTCCTATTAATGGTTGTTGGGTAGGTACTTGTCCCATTGTAATTAAAAATTTTTGTGTAGTAGAATAAGAAAATACTGATTCAAAGGGGTATGTGCATCCCTATGTTAATAGCAGTATTATCAACAATAGCCAAAGTATGGAAAGAGCCTAAATATCCATTGACTGATGAATGGATAAAGAAGATGTGGTGTGTGTATATATATATATATACAGTAGGCTATTATTCACCCATAAAAAAGAATGAAATCTTACATTTTCAAAGACGTGGAAGGAGCTAGAAAGTATAGTGCTAAGCAAAATAAGTCAATCAGAGACACAAATGGTGTATGATTTCACCCATTTGTGGGATTTAAGAAATAAAACAGAGGAACATGAGGAAAGAAACACCAAGAGAGGCAAACCAGGAAACAGATTCTTAACTATAGAGGAAAAAACTAAGGGTTACCAGAGGGGAGGTGGGTGGGGGATGGGTTAAATAGGTGATAGGGATTAAGGAGGGCACTTGTGATGAGTACTGGGTGTTCTATGTAAGTGATGAATCACTAAATTCTACATGTAATATTACGTTGTATGTTAACTAACTGGAATTTAATTTTTATTACTATTTTTTAATTTTTTAAAAAGTTTATTTATTTTTAGAGAAAGGGAGTGAGGGTGCTAGCAGGGGAGGGGCAGAGAGAGACAGAGAGAGAGAATCACAAGAAGGCTCCATGCTGTTAGCACACAGCCCAAAGTGGGGCTCGTACTCACAGACTGTGAGATCATGACCTAAGCTGAAATCGAGAGTCAGCACACTTGACTGAGTTACCGCCCCCCCCCCCCCCCACTAACTGCAACTTAAATAAAAACTCAGAGAAAAAAAATTGTGTAGTGACCTTGCATGTCCATTAAAATGGAAGCTCTGTGCAGGCAGGAATAAACTTTGTCTTTTTTTACAGTTGTATCCTGAGCACCCAGCATATATGCTGGGCTCAAAGTGGAGAAACTGATATTATTTTCTTTTAAAGAGAGAATCTTACCCTTTTTGTCATATGGACATTATTATATTGCATAGATGACATCAACATCTTCCAAACAACTGGTGTCTTCTTCCTTGGAATTCCGATATTTGGGCCTCTCCTTGGACACTTAACTCTGACTTTCTGTAACCATTAGTTAACTTGTCAGATAGACTATAACCCTGGAACTTGGATCTGCTGAATCTACGGTCAGAGATTTCATTTTTTGCTGAGCCTGAATTTATACGCAAGGCATAGTACTTTAGCATTAGCAGAGCATCTGCAGACTAATCAGGGAAGGCAATGTTCTTTGTGCTGTTCTGTACCTACCCCCCCCCCCCCGCCCCCCCCATCATTTAAACATCTTTTCATTATTCTCATTCCAACATCATTCTTTGGAGAGACATAATGACTTTTTTGTGTGTTTTGTTTTAGAAATAGAGGCAGAGAAACAAGGAGACAATGAAAGAGAGGAATGCTTTTAAGGTTTTTTTTTTTTTTAACGTTTATTTATTTTTGAGAGACCGAGATAGACAGACCATGAGCAGGGGGGGGACGGAGAGAGAAGGAGACCCAGAACCTGAAGCAAGCTCCAGGCTCTGAGCTGTCAGCACAGAGCCCCACGTGGGGCTTGAACTCAGGAACCATTGAGATCATGACCTGTACTGAAGTCAGATGCTTAACCGACTGAACCACACAGGCACCCTGAGAGGAATGATTTTAAATGTTTATTTATTTCTGGGGAGAGAAAGAGAGAGAGAGAGAGCGGGAGGGGAAGAGAGAGGGAGACAGAGGATCAGAAGAAGGTTCTGCGCTGTTAGTGCGGAGCCCCATGTGAGGCTCTAACTCACATGGCCTGAGCCCAAGTCGGACGCTTAACCAACTGAGCCACCCAGGCTCCCCAGAGACATAATGACTTTTAAATAAAAAAAAAAAAATCACATATTCCAAGAAAGACAAATTTGTCCTCTAAGACCAGGCTTTTGAAAGCTAGGTATCTTAGCTCCAGGTGAAGCATAAGTGGGTGAATGGGAGATGAATTGAAGCATGACTTACAAGAGTCTTTGAAAAAATGGGATCATATGGATAGCCAAGATATGGAAGCAGGTGAAGTGTCCATCAAGGGATGAACAGATCAAGATGTGGCATCTATCTATCAATCAATCTATCTATCTATACACACACCCACACACACATGCACACACATATAAGTGTATGTGTATGTGTATATATATGGTATACACATACCATGTGTGTGTGTATGTAATGGAATATTATTCAGCCTTGAGAAAGAAAGAAATGCTTTTGTGACAACATGGATGTATCTTGAGGGCATTATGCTAAGTGAAATAAACCAGGCAAAGAGAAATACTGATGGTATCACTTATATGTGGAATCTAAAAAAAAAAAGCAAAACAAAACTCATAGAAACAGAGATTAAAAAAGTGGTTGCCAGGGCTGGGTGTTGGGAGAAATAGGAAGAGGTTGGCAAAAGGTATATATTTTCAGCTATGAGATGAATAATGCCTGAGGATCTAATGTAAAACATTAGTTGATACCAACGTAGGAGGCAGTTGAAATTTGCTAAGAGAATAGAACCTCAATGGTCTCACAAAAAAAATATATATATATGTATATATGCATATGTATATATGTATATATATACGTATATATGCATATATACATATATCTTTTTGTGAGACCATTAAGGTTCTATTCTCTTAGCAACTATATTTACTTGCTATTCTCTTAGCAAATATATATATATATATATATATATACACACACACACACACACACACACATATATATATGTGTGTGTGTGTGTGTGAGGTGATGGAAATGTTAATTAACTCAGTGAAGGGGAATGTTTTCACTATGCATATGAAATCACCATGATGTCCACTTTAAATATCTTAGAATTTTGTATGTCAGCTATACCTCAATAAAGTTAAAAAAAAAATGAGAACATATGATTGGAAAAGCACAATTATAGTGTTGAGAGGATATTTAAAACAGATTATATTGAGGACAACTGGGTGGCTCAGTAGGCTAAGCACCTGAGTTTTGATTTTGGCTCAGGTCATGATCTCAAGTGTCGTGAGATCGAGCTCTGTGTCAGTTTCTGTGTTGGGCGTGGAGCCTGCTTAAGATTCTCTCTCTCTCTCTCTCTCTCTCTCTCGCTCTCGCTCTCGCTCTCGCTTTCGCTCTCGCTCTCTCTTGCCCTCCCCCTCCCCCTCCCCAACTCACACGCTTATATTCTTTCTCTCTTTCTAAAATAAATAAATAAATAACACCCCCCCCCTAAAAAAAAAACAGATTATATTGGAAAATCTGGGAATATTTCTTTTTGGGACCTGGTCTGAAATCATCTTATCTTTGAGAAGGCTTGCCTAAAATGATTGTGTTTACTGACATGTTACATTTTATTTCTTTAACAGAATTTCCCACTTTTCTCCGTGAAAACTTATTTGAAGCGATGGTATGTGTAGTTAAGGGCTTCATTGATTTAGCCAACCTTTAACGAGATTCTACTAGGAGCTGAACGATAGGACTTTGTGGAGGTGCTGAATATCTCTGCACCTCAGTAGTCTCATTGACAACAAAAGTGATACCAACAAAACCTTCCTCAGAGCACTGTTGTGGTGTCGTATGGAACAATGCATGGCAAACGCTAAACGCGGTGCCACTTATGGGAGTGAGCGAACTCTTTCAGCGCTAGACATAAGATCCCGTGGCTGCTTAATGTCAAAAAGCCAATGCCTCGTTTTCAATCCAGACATACCATTAGGGCTATAACCCAGGTCAGGACACAGTGTGTCAGTACGAGATGATGTGTGAGTTTCTCTTTTCCTATTTTCGTGGTCTTTCTCAAGCAACTATATTAGGTAATCAAAGACAGTACGTTTTGATTAAAACAAAAAAGGACCTAAGAAGACAAACAATTAACACAAGCTTTAGGATTTAATTCTTGATTTTTAAAAGATGAATCTGAGATGTTTAAAACTGAAGAGCAGGAGCAAGTATATGATATTTTAAAGCACGGTCAGAGGGGCGCCTGGGTGGCTCCGTCGGTTAAGTGTCCGACTTCAGCTCAGGTCATGATCTCTCGGTCTGTGGGTTCGAGCCCCGCGTCGGGCTCTGGGCTGATGGTTGGAGCCTGGAGCCTGCTTCCGATTCTGTGTATCCCTCTCTCTCTGCCCCTCCCCCATTCATGCTCTGTCTCTCTCTGTCTCAAAAATAAATAAACTTAAAAAAAAAAATAAATAAATAAAGCATGGTCAGCAAACGGCGCTATTCTAGTTTCTGATCAATATAAGGGCCAGGTAGCTGCGGCAGGTTTTTTAATCACCAAAAAATGAAGCTTCCAAAAATTGCATCTCTCCTCATAATTCAATAAGATGAGATTATTTTTTCCAAAGATATGATTGGTCCTTTCAGCAGAGGGGTGGAGAGAGTAGGAAAGTCTAGAAAATGAATACCTTTCACTTGACAACGTTTAAAAGCAGCTGAAGTGCCCGGTGATAGAGGTTGCTTTGGAAAGAACCAGTAAGAAGACATCGCAAGATCTGAGCAAACCCAGCGGGAGAAGCCCAGGGAGAGAAACTTCTTTTTGGCAGTCCCTTCAATTGGTGAGTTTTAACCAGGAGATGAAACAGCTAAGAAACAACAGATTCTATCATTTCCTGTTTGGAAGAATAGGACCTTGAATTGAATGGTCGGTTGAAGGGAATTATGAGGATAGGTGAGGCATGATTCACAGGGAACAGACACAATGGAGTCCCCCCTCCTCCCCTTTTTCTCTGTGTCTGTAAGGACGGGGAGCAAGTAACAGTCCTTCCATCTGAATCTTTCTTCTGAATACCACTGTGTAATTGATGACGTTAATTGGACTTTTTTTCTCCTGTTGAGTTTAGGCCGGAATCTACCAAGTAATGCTTATCAGCTTTATGCTTGGAAGATATCTCAGAAACCCAATTTCAGGTCAGGAATAAAACAAGGCAGGCACCGAGCAGCAGAATAGTGAGAAACTGTAAAACTGCAGGTTCTGATCTCTCCCAAATTACTCTGAATTTCTTGCCAAAAACGGTGTCTTCTCATCTACTGGTTCCTCCCGGTATTTTTTTTTTTTTTTTTAAACCTTGTGTGGTATGGTTTATTTCTCTTTGAGAAGGAATGCATGGATGGGACTGCTTACATTCTGCATATGCTTCACGTTGGCCGTCATAATTACTGAGGGCAACTTCATGACTGCAATTCACAGCTAACTTGGTGTGTAGAGATGTGTGAGCTCAGGGCTGGAGTGTTAGAATTTGAGAAGTGAGAAGGGAATTTCTGACCCTTTTTTCAACATTCTTTTATTTCATCTAAGTGTCCTTTTCACACTAAAATCTGAGGTCTGGAGGGGGAAATACCATGTCCCCAGTGAGGGTGCAAAGTTTTCCCAGCCCGATCAGGATGTGCACGTCTGGTGTTCTGTAACGATGCTGACAGTAACCCTGAACTTCTAGTTTCATTTCTCGGGTTTACAATTTTGAGGCCAGGTGCTACCTTGATTATCTGCAGATGTTTGGGCTGTTGGGTTGCTTCCTTAGGAGGGGCTGGTGGGTGTATTGGGTCCCCTGGGAGAGGAAGAGAATGCACCCCAGGCCACAGCCTACAACATTATCTGGAACTGGAGCTGGAGGGGCCTCTTGTTCTGTGAATGAAAAGTGTCAAGGGCTGGCAATTCAAAGGGTTATCATTATATGAAATTCGGGCCTCGTCCCTTTGACCTGGGGGAAGTGACTGGGTTGGAGAGAATGTGGCAGTAAATTAATGTGAGACTTATTACTCAGCAATTCAGAAGAGGAGATATGGTTGTAATAAGGAGTTCCATGACGGTTGATACTTAAAGGAATTAATATGAACAATGTAAGATAATATTAAAGCAGGCTTTTCTATGGCTCACAATTTTCCCATTACCCGAGACTTGCCAATTTGCTTCAAGCTGAACTACTTAGGAATAAATTGACTCGGTGGCTATTACTCTGAGCAGACAACTCTGCCCATTTTTTACTTGACTTAGAAGATATTGAGTTGAATTGATTGCTCTCTTGCTGGCTTGTTTCTGTAGAGGAACAATATTTTTTTCTCCTTCCTTTTTGCCTCCCTCCCTCCCTTCCCATGTTTCTTGCTGTATTTCTAGTTAAGCGGGTTGAAAAAATTTGAGCTGTTTTATTTTCTTCTCTAGCATCATATTTAACTATGGTGGAAAAACCCGAATAGTGTATGTGCATTTCTGTTTGACAGCTAACTTCAGCTGATCAAAAGTTTTCTTTGTGGTTGTGAACAGTTCCCCTGTAGAGAGGGCAAGGATCTCATTAGCACCAACTAATGGATAAAGTTTCCCTCTCTGGAGACCTGGATTGGGGTTTTTGAACCCCCAAATTATTTATTTTGTTTCTTAATTGCTACTTTGCCTGGTGGAGTGTTGTAGCTTCCTTTTTAATGTAGAAGAGAAAAATACAATATCCTTATATAGACCCAGAATCCAAAGATTTGGATTATAGATTTGCTCTACAACGTATTTGTATGGGTATTATTATTGCTCGATGCACATTATGCACCTGTAGCTGCTGACACAGAAAAAAAAAAATCATTATGAAGAGCACGGCTTGTGCTTATTGAATTTACAGAACATCCAGTGAGCAAGAAGAGACACAATTACTAGGGAGAAAAATCCCCAAAGTGTCACCTGGGGCTCTGGCCTTTGGCTGACACGCAGCCAAGGCAGCGCCGGCACAAGATCAAGAGCATGGATTTGAGCTGCTACCTGTGTGGTAGGATTTCAGAGCTCTGAGTAGAGTCCTTTGCAGAGAACTCTATCTCAGCTCCTGTTAGATACACTGTAAATGGCAAAGCCCCAGGGGAAGTAACTCATGGTCTCAACAGGGGCCTGCCATATAATCTGTGGTCATTAAATATTTATACAAATGAATGCATGGATGAGTATAAAATTCTCGCGGATGTTATAAATAATCTGACACAAATCCTTTATTTAAAATATGAGCAATAAATATGAAAGTAGCATAGCTATGTTACATAATTAGAAAATGGATGGATCAAGTACCCCCACCCCCATAAAAAATAAAGGAAAAATTGCTCCTAACATCACTCTACAGGATAGCTCTACTCACCATTCATAATAAAAATGGAATCTCTCGACATACATTTTTGTAAATATTTCTTTCTCTACTTTTCTTTATAAAAAGTTTTATAGCTCTTCAATAGTTTCTTTTTTCTTTTCTTTCTTTTTTTTTTTTTTTTACCAAATATATTGTGAACCTCCTACTATGTCAACAAAATATATCAACTTCAGTTTTTCAGAGAAGAATTTGACAGGAAAGGAAAGGGGCCATGGCACGAGATACCTGTGTCCAATCGAGAGGCAGAGCATGAGGTAGAGAGGAGACTGTCTCAAGAGGAGACAGTAGAAGAAAGAGCCAAGGAAAACTCCACTTCCTTGTCCTTAGTAATCTACTTCCTGTACCATGATGGCCGATCGCTGGGGGTGAGGGGCAGGGATGTTTGGTTCTGTGTTGTTGCTACCTCATCATGAAACACTAGCCTAACGAGTGGCACAAATTTCTGGAGTTGATGTCAAAATGAATCTAGCCACAGACCCTTTCTCCTGCAGGCACATTGTGGGTAATCCTTGAGTCAGTAGTAAAAATGGGCAAACCCCCACCTGACAAAGACCTATAGAAGCCATCCATAGGACTTTTAAATTTTTAAAAGAATTGTGTTGCCTTGCATACATTTTATTTAACGCTACGAAAATTTACCCCTCGAGTTTCAACTTTCGCTGTTTCATCTTTCTTTCACATCCTTCTCCTAGCTCCTGGTTGCCTCTTTGTTAACTTTTTGGACATTTCATGATCTTCATGCTCTTTCAAAGGTACCCATAGATTGTATTGTTTCCAGCTCCTTTCTCTGGGCTGTAATTGATGAGAGCCGTACCACCCCTAATTTCAGCTCTATTGGCTGTTGCAATGTATCAAGTAACTAATTTCATAAACTCCCTCATGTTAATCTTCACGGGTGCCGATAGATTAAACTCTTTTATTCTCAGATAACGTGTATCTGGCAATAAATTTGGGGGTGATAATCCTGTAAGGTAAAAAAAATGGCAAAACTTTCAGAGGCCAGAGTAGGATAAAAGCAGGTGGGCAAGCTCATTTTGGGCAGAGAACTCTTAAAACACTTTGCATAAATAGCCATCCACATGCCCAAGCTTTTTGCCAACTCCTGCCCAACCCCAGAGAAAACTTAGCGGACAGAAGGGAAAATCTATTGCCTCACATTTTTTGAAGATAATTAATTGTGAGACTGAATAAGCTTCAACAGAATTGCACTGTCATCCTTGATACTAATTTATTTGTGTTTATCTCCTCATTGGAGGGGCCTCTTTGCTGTTGTCTTCTCCATAGCTGTTAAATAGCTGTTTTGTAAGTCCGTTTGGTTTGGACGTGAGGACTTGGGTCTGCCTATGCCTCAAGTTACCTTTTAGTTGAATTTTTTTTTTAATGTTTATTTATTTTTAAGAGAAAAAGAAAGAGAGAGAGAGAGAGAGAGAGAGACAGAGGGTGAGAGGGGGAGGGGTTGAGAGCAAGGGAGACACAGAATCTGAAGCAGGCTCCAGGCTCTGAGCTGACAGCACAGGGCCTGACGTGGGGCTCGAACTCACAAGCCGTGAGCTCATGACCTGAGCCGAAATCTGCCACTTAACCAACTGAGCCACCCAGGTGCCCCACCTTTTAGTTTTTATTGTGGAATCATAAAGGATTTTTTGTTTCAGGTGAATTTTAGTAACACAAAATATTTAACATTTTTATGAGTGATGAGGAGTGGGGATGTTTTCAGATTTTTCAGTAATAAGGCTGTTATGAGAACAGTCTTAACGAGTATAACTCATGGTCAAAAGGACCATTAATTAGCAAATGTGAGAGCAGTAGAGTATATTTTATTGCTTAAAGGCTCATGCTGTTGTGAATAATGTGAATAATAACATATAATTTACTCCAAGAGGTTTACTTTATATCTTCGCAGAGAATCATAAATTCAGGGGAGGGTCTTGAGAAGCCATTTATATTTTCTCCACCTTTGGACAGGAGATTTCTCTTGTAACCTTCTCACACCTTCCCTGAAATATTTAGTCCCTTCAAATAAGTACTTACAGTGTTATGTGGTTTTTCCACAGTAGCCAAAAACTTCTGTATTTCAATTTATTTTATTAAAAAAAAATTTTTTTTAATGTTTATTTATTTTTGAGACAGAGAGAGACAGAGCAAGAACAGGGGAGGGTCAGAGAGAGAGGGAGACACAGAATCGGAAGCAGGCTCCAGGCTCTGAGCCGTCAGCACAGAGCCCGACGCGGGGCTCGAACTCAAGGACCGTGAGATCATGACCTGAGCCGAAGTCGGCCGCTTAACCGACTGAGCCACCCAGGCGCCCCTGTATTTCAATTTAAAGCTAAGTTTCTCCACCTGCCATATACTTTGAGAATCTCGTCACAGATGTGTTATTTTAATCCTCGATTCTTTAATGTGGTTTACTCCAGCAGCATTTCCCTGCGTATGCTGTCTCTCGGAACGCCAATACCAGAAGACAGTATTGTGACAGAAAAGAAGTTTCCATGGTTACAAAATTTGGTAGGCCCTGCATACTATTGGACTCTCTTGGACATGATCTTATGGTAGCTATCACAGTCTCCAGAAGTTGTCCGTGGACCACAGTACTTAAGGAACAACTAGAACGCAGTCAGAAACCAACATATCAAAAAGCAAAAATAAGTGTACAGGCGATTCAGATGTGCAGCCGGGCGAGAACCATCGGTTTTGTTTGCAGGATCCTATCCCAGGGCACGGCAGATATGGGGATGAGGGTTCTGAGTACGTGGGGAGATGGAATGGGAAGCTATGTGTCATGGGCGGTCTTCAAGCATAGGAGGTAAAATGGGAAAACAAGTACCCAGACAGCCTTATTGGATTTACACAGTGACATAACTCAGTCCTATTCAGTACTGAAAAAGAAATTCCCTAAGACAGATCTTTGAACAAGTAGAATCATGCCTATATGTTGCAGTCATTATTTTAAATAGTACAGTTAGTGTTGTTCTGCAGACAAACTCGTGATGGTCACATTGCTACATCCTGCTTTGATCCTACTCCAGTGATGGAACATCACCTCCACAGACTAATGACAGTGATCCCATTGCCAGGGGTGCTCTTTTTCTATGCATTGGTTCCTCTACCTTTCTCCTTTAGGGCTAACAGTTATTCTGCGCATGGGTAGGTAAACCAGAAGAATGAAGTAGATTAAGCATGATGAGGGACTGCTCAGAGAACTTTAAGGAGTGAAGAGAGGCTCTTTTTTCAAGTAAGTTAGCGAAGGAGGCAGATTCACCTTTCGAAGGATGTGGACTGTGGGCAGGGGCCTGAAGGTCAACTGGAATATAAGTAGACTAGGAAGAAAGGGAACAGATGCTACACGTAGGGGGAACAGCATGTGCAAAGGGGAGAGTTGAAAATGAGCTTGTAGTGTATGAGGAAGAGTGAAGAGTCCCCAAACAACCAATGTATTTAGGGGTTTCTACTTCCTCTCTCACTCTGCCTCAGGAAACTACGTAAGTCATGTTTTTGAAAGGAACCGGAAACACCTACCCTCAAGTGTTTTATTGTCAAACTTGAATAATACAAATTCTGATCAGTGGGTCCAGAAGGAAATAAGCTGACCTATGATGCATCAAAAGCCAGTCTTCTGCCAGGCATTTTAGGCCCTACAGAACAAGATCCCATTTACCAAGCCATGATGGCTCTCACTTCTCACCATCACAGACTCTATTCCAACGAAGCAGATGTCTTCCAGTCCTTACACACTTTATGGTCATTTTTGCCTCCAAATCCTTGCTTATGCCCTCCGTGCACAGAAAACCCTCTGTGGTTCTCATTGCCCATTAACCTGCCCATCTAGTTAGTTTCTCAGATTATAAAATTATTTCCTTGCCTTATGTTTTAAAATATTATTGTCTAAAACCAAGTATGTCAGCATTCCAGGGGCACCAGGGTGTCTCAGTTGGTTAAGCGTCCAACTTTGGCTCAGGTCATGATCTTACCATTTGTGAGTTCAAACCCTGCATTGGGTTCTCTGCTGTGAGCACAGAGCCTGCTTTGGATCCTCTGTCCCCCTGTCTCTCTGCCCCTCCACAACTAATGTTCTCTCTCTCTCTCTCTCTCTCTTTCTGTCTCAAAAAAAAAATCAAAAACGTAAGTCAGCATCCTATTGTTTTATATTCTTATATTATTATTTTCTGATCATTAATTGCATCTTGTTTTTTTTTTTTTTTCTGTCCAAAATGATATAGTCCTTCAGGCTAGCTAAATCTATGATACATATCTCTTATCCTGCCTTATCTTGGGTTAATAGATGTTCAATAATTACTTCAATTGTTACCAAAGCATACATTTATTTAGCATAAGACCCTGAGGAAATTTGTCATTCAATAGCTGCATTCTCATGGATGGGCAAGTTTCAGAAAAGTTAAGTGTCCTAGCACCGCAATAACTAGATGGCCCTCCCCATGTACAGTGTGCTTTCATATCCAGTGTCATACTGTTTCTACAAGAAGCATGAATGGTGGGTAAGCATGATATTACCCATTTTATAGATGAAGTGACTGTGGTCCAGAGAGTTGAAATAATCTGCTCCAGCTCAGAGGGTGGATGTCACAGCAGGACTCAAACCCTCATCTTATGGTTCTGAATCTAAAGTGGAGGACAGGACTGGGCAGGCAGTGGGAATGGGGAAATCTGTGGTGAGGAGAGAATTTACCGGAAGGAGGGACAATCAAAAGGGTATTAGGAGTTCTAAAGATGAATTTGGACTTGGGGCAAGACTTGAGATGGTGGGGGGTGGGGGGGCGGGAGATTGGCAGCCAGAGATTTCTCCTTCCAGAAGCTCCAGTTCTTACAGCTCCCAACAAGAAGGATTTTGAATGAACACTAACCACGTGACTGTCCTCAAACTGTGCGTGGTAGGAGACAGTAGCTCCAGACACCGGTTCATCAGGAGGGTCACGGGTGGGTGGAGAAGTCCCATTTAGGCTCTAAGTTGGAAGTTAGGAAAAGGTTAGATCTGCGTCTTTTGGAGAGGTTGAATGGCATCCTCAGATCTCTGCTCATCAGTCTTTCACCAAATGTGGGGCACAGGACTCTAAATTCAACTTGCAAGCTGATGGGTTCTGTCCCAAATGGCTTCCTAGGGGGCTGAACAATGACATCTATTGGTTCAATTTGACATAGGTTCAAAAGTGGTAGAAACATCCACGCTTAGTATCTGCCCCCGCCAAACAAATAATAATAACCATACCAGAGGAAGTTAAGATATCAGCAGGATGCTCTGTCTCAGGAGCATCACACCAATCAACTTCCAGCATTGGGGATATTGTGTAATATATACATATTTTTTTTTTTTTTACAGGGCCCATCAAAGACTTTCTGTAAGGCTTTTAAAATCAAAATTCAGTAGAAAACACTAGGGCCTGTGTGTTTCGGGAGTTTCTCATTGCTCAAGATCTCATCCTGGAGCAAGAATAAGATAATTTAGGAAATGGATTTGAAATGGGTGATGGAATAATGAAATTGCTTTCTGCTTTAGGAAACTTGAACCCCAAATCTTCCTGTGCATGAGCCTTGTGAATTACAACCAGGATTGCACTCCTCTCTGAGAATGTCAATATATCCTTTAAAATCTCCTAGTTGTTAACTTCACTTAGTAAAGAGTCTACGTTCTTTTGTATTCAATGCTCTAATAACTAATGATTCTATTTCTTCTTTTAGAAAAGTGCCAAAGTCCGCTGAACATATAACTGATAGAGGTGCTCTTTTGGGCAATTTGGATAATTAAAAATATATCATACTCTGTCAAATAAAAAAAACATTTTATATATTTATAAAATACATATTTAAAAATTAAAAAAATGTTTATTTATTTATTTTGAGAGAGAGAGAGAGCACATGCACATGGGAGGGGCAGAGAGAAAGGCAGAGAGAGAAAATCCCAAACAGGCTCCACAATGTGAGCACAAAGCCCGATTTCTCACAAACTGTGAGATCATGACCTGAGCCAAAATCAAGAGTCACCCAGTTAACCGATTGAGCCATCCAGGCACCCCTATGATATATTTTAAATATTGATGGAATGTTTTCCCTCTCTTCCCATATATATATATATATATATATATATATATATATATATAGTATACTTCCTATAATATCTTCTCTTAGCTCAGACCTTTATAAAAATTGCTAAGAAACAGTAAAATGGATGGAGCTTGGTCTTCAATGTCTTATTCACCCAAGGGAGGGGTGAAGTGAAGTGACAAGAGAGTAACAATGATAAAGAAGTAAGATAATGCAGGCTTGAATAATCTATCTGCACACTGAATAGTTGAATACTGACATATCTGGGTCATTGAAGAAAAGTACTACAGTACTCACTGGTTATTAGTTGGGGAATCAAGTCTGACCCCGGGAACTTGCTTTGCATTGTAAAACAGGTTATGGGATGGTTCAAGTGGCTTATTCGGGTCTGTTGCCATTTCTACTGATTTGCTTTTCAGGCTCCTGGTCGCTTGAAGAGATCATGGCGCTAAACCACACTGCCCCGCCCCAAGATGAGCGCCTGCCACACTACCTTCGAGAAGGGGACCCCTTTGCTTCCAAACTTTCCTGGGAAGCGGATCTAGTGGCTGGCTTTTACTTAACAATAATTGGTAAGCTTCCTTAATTTTTCTGTGCAAAGGCTGCGTGTAGGAAATTCATGGGCTAACATGTTGACTTTGCACAAGGATTCAGATATTTATGTAGATGTTTTGAGTGGAACTGGAGAGTGGGAAGAAGGTAGAGGATGGGGTGGCATTGTGAAATTCAGTGAATGTTTCATAGAAATGACTCTATTATCTTTATTATTAGTGATGGATATTCCCTTGATCATCATAGAAGTTTTGTAGCAAAATCACTTATCCTGAGACTATTTTGGTTGCTTTGGGAGTAGGTTTGTCTTCTGAATAGTAAAATTAATGATAATGATATCTTATTTAAATACAGTGGTTCTTTTACTTTTTAAAAAATGCTTTTGATATAATCATAAGATGATAGGCTCAGAAAGGACCCTAGAAATCACCTCCTCTTCTCATAATTGAGGAACTGTCCCCGGACTGTGGTGACAACAGACACGCTAAGTTTATTTGCACCCAAAGTAGAGTGGCCCCATGATGGCATCACTAAGTGATTTTGGTGAGAGGTGGAAAAATGTATTGATAATAAAATGGGAGTAAGCCCAGGGTCAAAAAGTTTTATGCATAATCCAGAACATGGTGCACCTGCTTCCAGACTGTGCTTTCCAATGTGGTGGCCATGTGTGGCTGCTGGGTACTTGAATGGTGACTTTTCCAGAAGATGTGCTGTAGTGTAAATATACGCGAGATACTGAACACTTAGCACTAGAGAAAATAATGTAAAGACAGCTCATTAAGGATGTAAAGAAACTGACTACATGTCAAACTCATAACATTTCGGGTATACTAGGTTAAATATATTACTAAAATCAACTTAGTAATTGTCTTACTTTGTTTACTGCGGCTAACAGAAAAGTTTGAAATACATACGGCTCACATTTCTGGTTTACACTGTATTTCTATCGGACAGCAGTAGCCTAGCCGATTAGAATTCAACCACAAAACTTCTTAAATTTAAAACTGGTGTTCTACATTTGGGTAACCAGTGCACAGGTGGGTTATGTCTTTGGGGGTGTCTGCCTTTAATCTTTTCAGATTTGGGTCAAGCTTTGTTTCTCTCTCCTTCTCTCCCTCTCTCTTCGTCTCCTTCTCTCTCTCCCATCTATTTATTACGGGCTAAGAATTTCATTTAACCTCCTGAAATTAGAAAACTCATTAGAAAAGTCTGGAGACACCTCTATGGTCAGTGCTTGAGGCAAAAGGAATTGATGAGATTGAATCAGAAATTCCATGCAGAGGGATTCCCTGGGTCCTTGGCTTGATTGTTAGTTATTATCAGATGATTTAAATTCTGCTTCTTGTAAGTGGACCCTCATGTCCTTTCAAACACAAGTATATATTGAGTGCTCATTCTTTGCCACTGTTTAAATTTCTGGGAATACAGCAGTGAACAAAATGGGCAAATTCTCTTTCTGGACAGGGACCATCTGATAGTAAAATCCACACTGCATTTTCATTAAACACAAGTACTTTCAATTATCAGAAAAGGCACAACAATTGACATCTTATAAATTGAATTTGTCTCAGTCAATTGCAAGAATTGGTTTAAAAAAAAAAAAGTAGCATCTCTAACCTGACAAATTTCTCCAGATAACACAAAAGAGGGAGGGATCACAGTCCATTCCCTGCGCTGGCAGGGAGGATCTCAAGAAGAGAGGTAACCAGGCTGGGTGGGTTGGGCAATCAGGAAAATTTCTCACTTGTTTTATTTGGGGATGGAAGGAAAATCCACAGTCAGTTTGAAATGGGCATGCTGGGGTGAAGCTAGAAAAATAGGTCCAAAAAGAGTCCCCAAACAAAGGGAATATCAGATGACTCAGGGAGCTGGGAGTGGAGCCGAAGATGTTCCAGAACAGCCATTCAGGGTGAGGCCAGGGTCATTTGGAGGGATTTAGACTCATCCTAGACCCAGTCTTGGATTTGGTGCTATGTCTGTTTTTCACCCCTCCTAAGATAGGTATGGGAATATGCCCAGATTCCTTTCAAGGAACCAGAGTTCAATGACATTCTTGGTGAGTTTGGTTAAATACTGGAAGTCTTAGGGAAAATTGGAAGATGAAAAGACAGATGTGACCTTGGATAGAGGAGAAATCAATTAGAGACCCATTTCCACCCTCAACCCTTTTACTATAGATACTTGGTTTATTATTAACAGTCTGTATATGAGATTTCATTGTTTTGTATTCAGAGTGAGAGTCAGGATTTTGATCATCAAAAAACATACCCCCCCCCCCCGCCTTTAGCTTCTTAGTCTTGTTTTCCTTTATCATCAAAAATAAGTTTGCATTCTCTTGATAATCCCCTCCAGAGAAGATTGTCTATGGGAATAATCTACATGCAGCTGATAGTTGACTTTTTTTTTGTGATAATGCTTTGGGCACTGGGTGAAGCCTCATGAAACATTAGTAAAGATAATTGAAGAAAGAAAAAGTGAGAAAATCCATATTCTCAAAAGAGAAGTAGAAAGACAAAGGGTGTTTAAAGGAGCTTTGTGTATCAAATATATATGTATACTTACTGTTTTCAATCTTCTTGGATACAAAGTAGAAGGCATTTGTTTGAACTTCTTCAAGCCATGTCTTCACGTTTTAATATCCCAGTGTGCCTTGCTAGCTGGTCTCCTTTAATGAGATGTAGGCTTCATTTTAGGTGCTTTGCTCTAGAACTCCCTAATCTCTTCTATTTTTTTTCCTCTTCTGTCTTAAGAAAGCTAAAGAGGTTTTAACAGACCATTAGGCAGCGCTGACTCCAGGAATTCATAATTTCCTAAGAGCACAATGCAGTTCGTTCCTGGTGGTTTCATACCATCAGCTGAAACACACATTTCTTTCCTTGCCCCTAAAATGAATTGTGGTGGAGAAGTAGAAATTAACATAGAAAAATCTGGGTTTCTCCTGTTAATACTCTCCTTATTCCTTACTACTAAAGGCAGCTGTACCAGATTCTCATTTATACACAGCTACACTATGAAGCAAGAATTCCTGAAGAAATCTACTCTACATGTTAAGCTATGGAAGTAGGTGTATTCTTTTCTTAAATAAAGTCAGTAGGGATTGGGTCTTTTTTGGATTTAAACTGGGTTTGTAAGAACTTTTGAACAGTATCATTGTAATGCCAAAGCCAATTAGTCATTAATAAAAGGATATAAAAAAGTGGGAACACATTTATACCATTATTGGTAGGTTGGAGGGTTGAGGGTCACTTTCCCTCCCTTTGGTGGGAGGGGGAGAGCCATACTATCAACTGTCACCCACTTCCCCTTAAGACCTAGTCCAGTAGAAGCAGCAGACACCCAGCGTCCATGTGTCCTCAGGAGGCAAGCAGTCCCGGGATGTGTCTCCAGGAGATGACCCTTTCCTTGCAGGGGTTTACGCCAGCCCTATCTGGCCTCTGCCTCTCCTGACTGCTGGTGCTCCCTCAGGAGTCCACGGCGATAGTGAAAGCACCCTGTTTGGTTGGGGTCACTTCAGCGTCAGAATTTATCAAGAGCCAAGGGCTTAACCCTACTTCTTAGAGGGAGGGAGTTCTATAAAGCCAATACTTGGTAAAAGTGGCTGAGGAAGTACTCCATCTTGGGGGCCAGTACAAGAACTGACCATGGGGATTCCCACAGCCTCCTGAGCTTCACTGGGAAATTAGCAGTTCCTTTTTCTGGGTAAGTGCAGTCTTATGATCCCTGACTCCTATCCCTTTGGAGGCAACCCATCCCTCGCCTGTCACTCGCAACTCATGCTTTTTACTTCATCTTCTTAATTGAGATTTTTATTTAGAGTCCTCTCACTACCCTCTAAACCTATGGTGTCCATTTTTGAAATTGAGAAGTGTTTCATAACCGAGGGAACCCCAAATCCTAGTGTTAACGGCGGGAATTTATATTTTTCCTTGTAGGGATTCTGTCCACATTTGGAAATGGGTATGTCCTTTATATGTCTTCTAGACGAAAGAAGAAGCTGAGACCTGCGGAAATAATGACTATCAATTTAGCAATCTGTGATCTGGGGATTTCAGGTAACACAACCGTTTCTTCTTTGGGGGTTTGAGCTGTGCCCCATTCTCAAGTCCTCACAGGCCCAGAGATCACCCCTCCCCCATCTCCTTTTGCTTCCTCCCTTCACACATCATCTTTACAGAGCTTGTGGTAAGTCAACAGAGTGTGATCAGGCTAAACAGATCATCCATTTAACATTTATTGAGTCCTTTCTGTGTGCTGAGCACGTTAGGTGCAAGGAATACAATTTGGAATAATGCACGATACCTTCTAAGGCTACACCTCAGAGTGTACCAGCTAAATGATTTAGAAGACAGAAACTTACAGATCATGGTTTTGAGCTCTTTTATACCCCTGCTGCCCTTTGGGAAATCTGTTAAACACCAAGGGAGGAGGTCTTAAAGCTTCAGTATGAATGGGTGCCTGGGTGGCTCAGTTGATTGGGCGTCCGGCTTCAGCTCAGGTCATAATCTCGCAGTCCATGGGTTCGGGCCGCACGTTGGGCTCTGTGCTGACAGCTGAGAGCCTGAAGCCTGCTTCGGATTCTGTGTCTCCCTCTTTCTCTACCCCTCTCCCACTCGCACTCTCTCTCAAAAAATAAATAAACATAAAAAAAAAAACAAAAAAACACCAAAGCTTCAGTGATGGGTGAAGAAGTCTGAGAAGCGTGCCTGGGTGGCTCAGTCGATTAAGCAGCCAACTCTTGATTTCGGCTCAGATCATGACCTCATGGTTCATGGGTTCAAGCCCCCATCAGGCTCTGTGCTCACTGCACGGAGCCTGCTTCAGATCCTCTGTCTCCTTCTTTCCAGCTCTCTTCCACTTGCCCTCACTCTTTCTCTCTCTCGCTCTCTCAAAAATAAATAAATGTTAAAAATTAAAAAAAAAAAACAAACAATCTTGAGATGGTCTGAGAGGTGAGTACAGGAAGAGGGGAGGGCTGTCTTGCTGATATATTGAAATGTGGCTTCAGGACTGATTGATAGTGTAGGAAGCTTCCAGTTCAGTTGTTCTGGAAATTGGAAATTGGCTGCACAAAAAAGTCACTTGGGGAACTTAAACAAACAAAAAACAAAAGCAAAACCCAAAAACAACAAGAAAAAAACAAACAACAACAACAAAGCACACACAGAAAAATCCCCCTTAAAACCTCACAGCTGGGTTTCATACCCAGAATGTTTATTTACTTGATTGAGAATGTTACCTGGGCATCAGGATATTTAAAATTGGTATTACCAGGTAAGTTAATGTGTGGCCCAAATTGGAAACCACTGGTTTATTTGTTGCTTCTTTGGATCCTCTGATAACCCAGCCAAGGAGGAATTGGAATAAAATTTCTCTTTAACTGTAATTCACTTTTATAAATATAAATGGTTTTGGATAAGTAGCCTCCCTTTGCTTTCATATATAAAGTTCAAGGGTTGCCTAGATACACTCAAATATGCCTTTGGATCCCAAATTCTGCTGATTGGAGTATGGTCTTAAGTTACTAGAATTGGGGAAACTGAGTTCAAACAGCACACATCAACTCCTCTTTCCACTGGAAACTTTTCAGCAATTTCCCACCTCAAACATCCCTATTAAAATGTTTTCTGATACTTGGTTCTTCCTTGTTATCAGTGGATTTTTCTGCGGCTGCCAGTCTCCAAAAACAAGGCTCAATAATAAGCCTCTACTGTTGAGTCACTGTTTATCACCAGATGTGCTACCCCTGAGATTTTGCATGGCCTTCCTTACTTGGGAAGACTTTACTCAGTGTGGACAGGCTTAAATACCAGGAGCTCTTATTGGAAATGCACGTGCACATTAAGAGAAGCGTATTACATCATACCCCATGGGTGAAAATCTCCAAGACCAACCCTGGCAATTTGCAAAGCTGAAAAATGGCTGCCATTTTAGCAATGGCCACACGATGGCGGTGTCACAACATAAATGATAGCTTTCCCGGTCAACTCCTCCCTGCTCACCCCCAACCGGTTTGTCCCTGGTGTTGAACATAAAATGTTCAAATGAAACCCGCCATTTCATCCACATCCCTCACCAGAGAATACTACCAGGTTCATGTTTAAGGCCGAATTAGACTAAACTTGAATAAAAAGGTCCTTAATTGGTCTGATACATTGAAAATGCTTCCCACCAAGCAAACCTGCTCTACAATTGCACAAACCACCTCATTATTCTGCATATGTCTTCAGAGTAATTCACCAAGAAAACATTTTCTTCCATGTGCTTTTGCTGATGAGCCCAGATCATTTTTCAACTTCTGAGTATCTCTAACACATTTCCCATTCCAGTAAACCTTAACAATATTTGCCTGTTTTATTTATTTTTTCCTGGCCCACTGTATTCCCTTATAAGCACCTTGAAGTGCATACTAGAGACCAGGTATATTTCATCTATGTAACTAAGATGGCTCACAATTGTGCATATGAAGTAGAATCACCTGGGAAGCTAAAAGAACAAAAACTATATTGAAGTATATTGATGCCTGAGCTTGTTCCACATAAATTAAATCAGACTTTCTGGGGGTTGGCATCCTGGACATTGATTATTTAAAGTAAAACAGGGGCACCTGGGTGGCTCAGTTGTTTAAGCGTTGGACCCGGGCTCATGACCTTGCTGTTCGTGAGTTCCAGCCCAGCATCAGGCTCTGTACTAACAGCTCAGAGCCTGGAGCCTGTTTCAGATTCTGTGTCTCCCTCTCTCTCTTCCCCTCCCCTGCTCATTCTTTGTCTCTCTGTCTCTCTCTGTCAAAAAGAAACATTAAAAAAAATAAAAAATAAATAAAGTAAAACAAAAGGAAGCAAAGCAAGACAAAACAACTCCCCCAGTGATTTTAGTGTGCAGCCAGAATGCAACCATTTTATTAAGTGGAGAAGGGAGAGGCATTCTAGATGACATTCCGAAGGTTTACCAAAGGCTCTACTCCAGAAGGAAGCTTAAAATAGTCCCAGGCCCAACAGATACTAATTTCACTCCATCCGAGTCACCTTCACTTGTCTTTTGCAGCCTTTAGCACCCACCCAGCTGACACTTACCTTAAGCGTTCAGTTCGTGTCTCCTCTGCCTGGAACATTTCCCCTCTAGATACTTGCTTGAGTTCTCTAGCAGTGATTTAGACATCTTCCTAAATGTCATGTGCTCAGAGAGGTCTTCCCCGATCCCCTTATGTGAAACAATTTCTATCTATCTCCTTCCGTTTCATTTTTCCTCACAGCACTAATGACTAACGATCATTCCATCGTGTCGTATCTTATATTACAAATTATGTATTTCTCTTCTCTGCCCTCCCTATTATAAAACGTATTTGTCTGTCTTGACCTCCACTTTGTCCTCTAGCACCTTGCTCTGAGATTGTTACATAAGAGACACTGAATAATTATTTGCTGAATGAGAACCAGTTCTTTTACACTCAGTATCCTCACTGACAAGAGGGCAAGACCACTGGGATTGAAAGCTCTGAAATGGGGGTGTAAGTCTAGCACGATGGAGCTGTCACGACCACTAGAGGAGATGTGTGTCTCACTCACAGAGGCACTCGAGAAACACGTGTTAACTGGCTCCACTCTCAAGAACTCGGTGTACCTCTGTCTACTGAAGAAGGGTCACACCTGGGAGGGGATAGGACGGGGCTGGCACCCGTGACTAGGGGTTCCTCGGTTTTCCTGGTGCAGAAAGGTTAGAGAACCTCATGATAGAATAGATCAGATGGAGGTTTTAGAGAGCTTCCTCATCACTATTCCCTCTGGGAGCGTGAAGATTGAATGTGATAGCTGAATACAAAGGGTGCAAAAAATAGAAGAATGTTTTCTAGAATGTAAAAAACACAAAAACACTAATGGAGGCTGAAGGAATAAATAGTTTAAATCCTGGAAGTCTGGGTCTGGTTGTAAACCAAGGGAACCTACCATCGACTAAAATAGCTGTATCTCTTGTCTGAATAGACTAACTCAACAGGGAGTTGAGGCAGGTGGGTAATTTTAACTGGAGGGAACATCCCTTGACAAATTGCTTGGCCCTCTAGTTGTAGGCAAACCGTTCACCATCATCTCTTGCTTCTGTCACCGCTGGGTGTTTGGCTGGATTGGCTGCCGCTGGTATGGATGGGCTGGATTTTTCTTTGGCTGTGGAAGTCTTATCACCATGACTGCTGTCAGCCTGGATCGATACCTGAAAATCTGCTATTTATCTTATGGTAAGTACGAAGGTTTCTTGTTCCCTGATAGACAAAACTAGTGGACTGTCTGACTGTACCTATTGTACCAATAGGCCATGAACAGAGATTGCTAATAACCTAAGAGACCAAGGGTATTTCTATTTATAGCTCATTTTGTTCTAACATATGTTTAAAGACTTGAACCTGTGTCCATGTAGGTTTCTCTTAATTCTACTTTTATAGGAAATTCTGGTGTGTGGCTACAATGCTTTTGGAAAGTATCATTTCCTTGTGTAAAGTGTGTAAGCTTTGCTGTGCAAACAAAGAAATAAAATGCATTGAAAGGATGTTAGTTCCGAGATGGTTTAGTTGGTTCCCCACATGGTAAGTGTAATTATTAGAAAGATGTTTCTGATCCTCATTGAGGACTCAGGCTCCCCATGATTTCAGAGATAAGGAATTCCAAAGAGTCCGAGTCCAAGTTAGAGAGCTGTGCTGCCATGGGGGCAAGAAAGGGCACGTGCAGAAATGTCATTCAACGTCCTTTTTGTAGTCTTGTAGGTAGAAAGATGAGGGAAGAGCCCGTCATAAAAAATTTTTCAGGGACTAAAGTTTTCTTTTGTTTTGTTTTTGTTTTTGCTTTTGTTTTTAATAATTAGAGCATTCAACATGCTAAAAATACATTTTTATTGCTTTTGCTTCCTGGGTTTCTGCGAACTTATTGAACCCAAAAGAGAAGCATTTGGGCCCTCACGTTTAATATTGAGAATGAGGCACAACCAGGGAATAATACTGGCTCCCTCTGGATAAAACTGCTCTGTGTGTTAATCTGTCAACCGTCTCATTGACGTTGCGACCATGGAGTCGGAGGATGGCCTGGAGCCTGAGGGGGGAAAGATCAAGTCAACTTGATGCTTTCAGTGTGGTAGAATTTTCCTTTATATTTTAAGAGTTTATAGTCCCAAACTCCAAGGAAACCGTTCAGAGGGAGGGTAAGGTCATGGACCATCATCTTCACGACCTAGCACTTTTTTGGTGTTGTTTTTATTTTTTTATTTTTTTATTTTTAATGTTTTTTTTTTCAACATTTTTTATTTATTTTTGGGACAGAGAGAGACAGAGCATGAACGGGGGAGGGGCAGAGAGAGAGGGAGACACAGAATCAGAAACAGGCTCCAGGCTCCGAGCCATCAGCCCAGAGCCTGACGCGGGGCTCGAACTCACGGACCGCGAGATCGTGACCTGGCTGAAGTCGGACGCTTAACCGACTGCGCCACCCAGGCGCCCCTGGTGTTGTTTTTAAATTTGCATCTCTTTTTCTAAACAGATTAAAACTTCCACTAGAAACAACTTAAATCAGAATTTCCAATGATATAAAAAAATATTCGATTGTATATATACTGGATGACTTCAGAGTCAAATTCTTTCTATAAACTTATTTTTGGTTATTTCAAATAAATTTTAAATATACTTATAGATTTTATAGATGAGAAGGCAGAATCTCCACTTCTTGGGGATATTTAAGAAATTCTACACCTTGATGTCTCTGCTTTTTAAATATTTTCTTGGATGTAGGCGTGGTGTCAATGAAAGAGATGATCCTGCCCACCCCCAGAATAATTGCAGGGCATCTCTCCATATGGGAACTGTATATATTTTTCCAGCTTCTTTTAAGATTGAACCTCAATAGAATGGTTTCACCATTTGCTTTGACTCATGCTTAAGCCCTCTACACAGTGTCTTAAAATGTTGGAATTAGAAGACCGCTTGGGAACATGTAAACCTTTCTCCCATTAATGTGATAAACTGTTTTAAGGCATCCCTGACAGACAGCCACTTGGCCTCTTCTTGAATAATTCCAGTGACCAGTGACGGGGAGCTTACTACTGCACAAGGCAGCCCATTCTCTGATTGGTCTGCTCTCATTGTTACAATGTTATTCCTTATATTGAGACAAAACTGCCTCCCAGTAACCTCCACCCATTGGTCCTAGTTCTGACTTCTGGAGCAACACAGAACCAATCTACTAATCTACTCCCTCCTGTACTTGACAGCCTTTCACCATACTCGAATGTAAGTATCCAACACCTCGCCAAGTAACCCTAACCATAAATGCTTATACGTATGCCTATGCACATCCCCCTAAATATATGTGGTTATCCGTGCCAGTGTTTTACCCATTATAATGGACAAGCAAGAGCTGACATAAATGTGGCTACCTGATCCTTACCTCTATCTGGTTGGGCTTGAGAAATTTGCATTTTGTGATAAAAAAATGCCATGTGTTTGAGAAAAATAGAGACAATAGAATACAGATACAAACAATCTGTTATACTTCTTGCGAGAGCTGAGGCAAACACAAGACTGAAAAATCATGCTACTGTAGTCCTTTGTAGTTTGCAAATCAGGCCTGGCATTGTTTCATCGAACTCTTATCAAAACCTGTCAGCAATGTACGTCTTATTTACTCTGTTTTACTGCTAAGAACATGGGTGTCTAGAAAGGTTACATGAAAAGGGTCAAGTCCTAGAAACGAGAATTAGGCCGTACTGACTTCCCTAACCACGTGGCACTGAGCAGAGGCAGGCTGGAGTCTGTGATGAAGAGATCATTTGGCTTTTGTTGAATGTCTTCCGATATTTCTTCTCTGCTACTCCAAACCAAGGCAGTGAGGATTCCCTTCTCCAGCCCTTTCTCTTTGAGGTGATAAATGGGGTGTGAAGGTAATTTTCCCAGTAGGCTGCAGCACTTAGATCAGGCTACCCTGTCTTTGGTGGGTGTGTTGAACTTTGGAAAATGATCACTAGTGTTCTACAGCGTTTTTTTTTTTTTTTTAGATGACTACACTGTTTCTTCTTCTTGGAATTCTCTTTTGGTTGATGGAAACTATTCCTGAAAAACCTAGAGGTTAATTTTGTTTTCCTGAAAATATTTCCACAGAACTACTCTTTCTTTTTTTTTTTTTTTTTTTTTTTAACGTTTTTTATTTATTTTTGGGACAGAGAGAGACAGAGCATGAACGGGGGAGGGGCAGAGAGAGAGGGAGACACAGAATCGGAAACAGGCTCCAGGCTCCGAGCCATCAGCCCAGAGCCTGACGCGGGGCTCGAACTCACGGACCGCGAGATCGTGACCTGGCTGAAGTCGGACGCTTAACCGACTGCGCCACCCAGGCGCCCCGGAACTACTCTTTCTTTTTAAAAAATTTTTAATGTATATTTATTTTGAGTGCACGCACGTGCGAGAGAGAGAGAGAGAGACAAAGAGACAGAGCACAAGTAGAAGAGGGGCAGAGAGAGAGGGAGACACAGAATCTGAAGCAGGCTCCAGGCTCTGAGCTTGTCAGCACAGAGCCCTACGTGAGGCTCAAACCCATGAACCATGAGATCATGACCTGAGCTGAAGTCAGAGGCTTAACCAACTGAGTCACCTTTAATGTTTATTTGTTTGAGAGAGAGAGAGAGAGAGAGAGCGCCAGTTGGGGAAGGGCAGAGAGAAAAGGAGAGAGAGAATCCCAAGGAGGCCCTGTGCTGCCAGCATAGAGCCTGATACAGGGCTCAATCTCATGACCGTGAGATCACAATCTGAGCTGAATGCTTAACTGACTGAGCCACCCAGGCACCACTCCACCCCAATTACTTTTGCAGAACATGATACAATCTAACTAAATCCTCTACCTCTCTTGCCATGGCTGTGTGAGCATGACTGCTGTGTTAGTAACGTTCGAAGGTTCAAAATCTGCTCCTGTGAAGCAGGGTCAGTCACTTTAAGGTCACAGGCAGTAATGGTGGTGGCCCACCGACCCCCACCAACAAGTGCTTATGAGGACAAATGAGATGAGAGACATGGAAGATTTTAGGGAGAAAGGTATTTAAAGGCACAAACAATGTGTTACCATTTCCACCTTTCCCAAAGGACTCTATCTTGGATGAACCATTGATACATGGTTTTTGGCGCTTGGTCCTTCTGGTCTACCAATGGGCCTTATATTGGATAGGATCTCAAAGGTCATTCTAGATGCTTTCTTAAGATCCTTCCTTCATCGTCTTCGGCACCCTCTCATCTTTCTACTGCCCCTCCTTCCTCAGCTTTTGTCCCTTCCCCTCCCAAGGCTCCCGTGTGCCTATGGAAACCTTCCCTGTGAAAGCACTTCTAGTTTTATTTGCGTGGAAAAAGGCCCATGCTCTGGAACTTTTCTCCCTTCACTCCACTCTCCCTCAGAGCTCAGTTATCTGACCACTTCTCCCAGAATCCAATGGAATAACTCTTTGGATGTGGAATTTGACATATCGAGGGGAGGTATTTGGGTACAGGGCAGATTACATCCCGGTAACGCTTTTCTTCTACCTCCAGGGGTTTGGCTGAAAAGAAAGCACGCCTACATCTGCCTGGCAGTCATCTGGGCCTATGCTTCCTTCTGGACCACCATGCCCTTGGTAGGTCTAGGGGACTACGCGCCTGAGCCCTTCGGAACCTCATGCACCCTGGACTGGTGGCTGGCCCAGGCCTCCGTGGGCGGCCAGATTTTCATCCTGAACATCCTCTTCTTCTGCCTGTTGCTCCCAACGGCTGTGATTGTGTTCTCCTATGTGAAGATCATTGCCAAGGTTAAGTCCTCCTCCAAAGAAGTAGCTCATTTCGACAGTCGGATACATAGCAGCCATGTGCTGGAAATGAAACTGACCAAGGTAACTACAGTAACAGTTTACAGAGGTGTTTTGTAATCAATTAAAATATCGTAGGGCAAAGAGGATAGGGGATGCTAGGGACTGGGGAGAACTTAGAGTCCCTATTCTTTACATACTGCTCAACTTTGCTATTATTTATCTAAACCTTTGTAGTGTTTCTTTTTCTTGTTTCTGTCTCTCATTTACACACACACACACACCCAAACACATCTGATATTTACTTAATTTGTATGGTGGATCTACTGGGAGCTTATTCTCTCTATTGAATAAGATACTCTTGGTTCTCAAAAATTATTCAAGTCATAATAAGAATAAGTTTTAAGCATCATGAGATGCCTCAGAGTATTTATAGTTTTGTACGGATGTTGGTGGGTGTGAAGGACATTCTGTCACCTCGCATTATTTACCATGTCTGCTGTCCTATGGGAAGCTTATCTTAATGCAATATAATTCCTGCAGGGTTGAGTTTCTTGGTAAATGCTAACGTCAAGGGTTGACAGCTGTTTAGGCATTGTAGTGTAAGGAATGGAACACACAGTTTGAAAACAGACTGGGTTTTCATTCCATGACCAACACCTGTGAAGTTTGTGACCCAGAGCTAGACACTGAAATTCTTTGAATCTCTGTTTCCTCACTTGGGCAACAAGAATAGTACCATTGATCTCATTGGATTGTGGTGGAGATTCAACGAGATAAAGCAGGTTATTCTGTCATTTGGTGCATAGAAGGTATTGAAGAAGCCGCAGTTCCTTTATTCTCTTGTAATTTTAAAGAATTCTGGGAAAGTATGAGGCAGTGGTCTTTCCACTTTCATCCTGTCTTACCTTTACGTTGAAAATATCTTTTCTGCACACACGTCAATATAAATGACACGCAGCTAACACCGTCAAACTGTATATTTGACACTAGGACATGCTAATTTCCATTTTACTTTTAAAGATGCAGAAATAAATGAAGATTAAGGTTCTAACCATTCCTTTTGGTCCCAACCAATCATATTACTGATATCCCACTTTCACGTGTCCTCACAACCTACTTGGGGACCACTTGTCTCGGGACCTATAGTAACAGTTCCCTCTAGACCCGGGGTCGCTTCTAATAAGTCAGGGCCTTGGTTCTAGTAATATTCCTCTCTTCACACTGCAGATGTTTCGAGATGGTGCAAGGGTGTCTTGGTTGCAAAGTGTGAGCTAGAGATTCTTCATGGTTCTGGCTGACTTTTCCTTCCTGAGCTCCACCTGCTGAATAAAGACAAGCTCCGAGGGAAGTTTTCATCACTGGAAATCTATGCTCATAATCTAATCATAGAGTAATTCTATTGGGATGAAAATGCAGAATCAGGAGTCATAATCTACTTCTCTCTTATAATTGGTTGCAAAATGGAAAGAAATGTTTCCATAAAATCCAGGATCAGGAATTCAGTTCTTCATTTCTAGCTCTCCTTTTTGCTCTTATCTGTGATTAAAACACACACACACACACACACACACACACACACAAATTAATCCAAATAAATTAATCCAAGTTAATTTCGGATTACATTTAATCCAAACCCTACTCAGGACCAAGTACTGTTTTCGGGACACAGTAAATACAACAATAATAAAAATTTCTCTTCTCAGTGCTTTATGAAAATACGCCCAGAGAAACATCGTAACATCCGTCACACTCGTAGGTGGATTTGAGTTCACCTTGCAGCCCCGTTATTTGGCATAGCAGAAAGCTGCTCAGTTGTCATCTGACTTCCTCTCACTTCTTGCCACCCTCTAATGATATCGGCTTCGAGGCATTTTGATGGTCTTGATCAGTGAGTCCAGATCCTGATTCCCATGGGGTTCTTCTCCAGTTTCTCTGAGTCTGTTGTTATTCATCATCTGGTCTCTGGTTAATGGAATTGCCTAACTCCACCCACAGCCAACTTTTATAAATACCCTGGCATCTTGTTCTTTGTGTATTCTGGCGGGTGGGCAATTTGGTGAATGATTCTGAAAATCATTATGCATAGGAGGTGAAACTCAGCACACACCATTTAATGTGGGTTGTGGTCATCATTCTCCTTGACCTGGACTGGACTGTATAGATCAAGTATGCAGGCTTACTCAGCCCAGATCAACCAGAGAGATATTAAATGAAAAGTGTAGGCATATATATGTATGATTTTATTTTATACGCATCTTCTTCTAACATACACTAAGTGGCATTATATTACATATAATGTCTATATTGTATATGTTATATATTATCCAATATGTCTGCATCTCATTTGTATATATAAAACTTATATTAAAATAGCCTGAATATAACATGCTTCTAATTACTTACACTTAAACACAAAAAATGTAAATCAAAATTCAACCCACATTGATAAACATAGCTTTCTATTTTGGCATCTTCTGTGCTAAATTTGAAATGTTTTCAATTACTAGTTAATTTTGATCTTGATTTTTTTTTCTACTGAGTAAAAATAAGTAAAAACAACCTCATACTGGGCCTTTTCATCGTCTGAGAAAGCTTTTCCTCCATTCAACTACCTCTTAGGACTGAGCAGTTTGCTCATTCAGGTGGTGCTTCTGATCTTTTAGAAAAGCCTGGTCTGAAAGCTTACTACTTAAAGCCCACTTCCTTGGATTCTGGGGTCAAAATCATTTACTTTTCTGGGGGCTCTAATTATTTCCAGCTGGGTTATTATCTGGGCCTGCATTTTGCCAGGCTGGTCTTATCAACCTAGAAATTGACATTCCATTTACAAATATCTCTGTAGTTTGTAGTTTTCCTCTAATTATTTTTTTAAAAATGATGCTTTTGCCAGCCTTTTCTGGTAGGCTGAGATTTCACAAGAGTGCAAACAGAGGTGTGCAAAAAAAGCCCAAGAAATAAAACAAACAAACAAACAAAAGCTCTTTATATTTCTATGACTCAGTATAATCTCATTTTCGTGCCTACATTTGACTTTGTAACGCAAACTTAATATTAGACAATCAGGATAAGTTCAGTTGCTTTGGGGTTTTCCTCCTTCTCCCAGGGCTATGTATAAATTCCAGGGAGATTTTCAGAATTCTGTAGTGTCAATGGGTGTGGGGGGGGGGGGGGGCTCTTGGTCTGGTTGTTCATTTATTGACCCTGGTATTGCTGAGATATTTAGGTTTCTTTCTGGTCTCAGTCATCAGCCGTCATGGGTCACTTTGCTTGTTCCAGTTAGAAGGTCTCTTTAGGCTCGTCAGCAATTCTAGTTACTTCCCTGTCCTTTGACTGCAACTCATCATGTGTATTTTGGGAGCTTGGCTGGGACCCTGGGAAGTTTCCTGCCCTGGGACCCTGGGACCCTGGGACTCTGGGAAGGACCCTGGGAAGATATCCCTAAATGCATTAAGGGTCTTTTGCTCCCCCAACACCAACCCTGGCCCCTTGTGTGTAGTTCAGTGGAGTCCCTCAGGACAATTTCTCAAGGTCAGTTACTAGCTCCTCGGCGGTCCCTTCACCTTCGAGCTGTAGGCCTTTTACCCACTCTTGGGTGGGAAACCTGTAACCACGTGCATGCCTCTAAAATTGTTCCCATTCAGTAAGACTGATGCTTCCAGGCCTGCAAGTTTCTGGCTGTGGATGCTCGATGTCATTTTTCGCACATCCGAATCCCCTTTCTCTCAAGTATTTTCTCTCCTGTAAGTTTCAAATTTCTATTTTAAAACTCACAAGCTGAGAAATGAATGTTTTACTTCTTTGGATATTTCTGCTTGAAAAAATCTTCACACAATGCACTGAACACTCTTGCTTCTGCTTTAATGAGGGGGGTGGTGGAGTAACAGGAAGAAAATACCAGAAGCACAGACTCATTTTTCCAAATATTATTATGTGGTATGGATTAGTACTTCATATTTATTCATTTAACACATGTAGATCATCTATAAGTTCCAGGTCTATAATTAGTATCTAGATCCTTTGGGATCTGGATTTCTGCTCATTTCCCTTATTTCCACCAAAACGCCTTCCTGATCACCCCTGGCTAGTTGAAGTCCCTCTGTAATGGGCCATAGGAGCACTTGGAACATTCGCTTTATTGAATCCCACGCTGGTCCCTCTTCTTTGCTAGTAGGTAGGTGAGCGCAAGTGCTACGCGCCCTGTGTGCTTCTGAGCCTCACTGCCTAGGGCCTCCTAGATGCTTAATCATGATCATGATAATGAATACATAATTGAATAAACTAAGTTCATCTAATTACCTTGATGAGCGGTAAGTGGTCCCTTGACCCCTGGCTGGAGATCCTTCGTCCCTTTCATAACTGAGAGGCATTTTGTTTTGCTTTGTTCTTTCACCCTGAAGTCTTTTTAAAAATCACAAATGTAAATCTCTGCTTTCCTCAAATGATTATCTCTCTTTTATTGCACATGGAGTGTTATTTATCATGGAGGGGTCATAGAGAGCCCCCCCCTCCCCCCGGGGAGGCTTCTGGGTCAGTTTGTGGGAAAGTGGAACGGCATTGCTTTTTATTTTTTAAACCGATTAATTCATTTCCTCTGGTTCTTCATAAGTGCTCTTAGTTTAAACGTCACTTCTCAGAAGAGCATTGCCCGAATTGAATTCAAATCTTCCTATTACAACGTGTCACTGCTGTCTTTACATTTTCTTCTTAGAGCTGGTTCTGGCTTATAATTAATTTATGATTGCATATTTATTTTTGTGATTATTTGCTCAATGTCTGGTTTTAACATTAGTCATTAGTTGTTACTGTGGAGTAACAACTGTATCATTTTGTTCGCTTTGTGTCCCCAGGACATAGCACAATGCCTCAAATATATACATATATATATATATATATATATATATATATATACACACACACACAATTATATATATATTATATAATAATGTCATATTATATAACCAATCATATAATTGATTATAGTATATTAATGTAAGTTAAATATAAATAAATATGAATAAAGATGTATACATAAATATATGTTAAAAATATATATTTGTTGAAGGAAAGAATTGCAATTAGGAATCAATCCCAGTTTTGCCTGTGGCCCACTTTAGGGTCTCAGTGAGCTGATATTTGTTATTTATTTTGGCTGCCAGTGGCTGAACCCCTTTCCATGTTTGGAATGTCTGTGTTAAGGAACTTCCAACATTTTGAGTCTTGCTGGGGGGTGGAGGGGAGGAACAATATGTCTGAGCAAAGGATGACTCCTAATTTAAAAGATACAGAAGGACCAGTCATGAATTTTCCCAGATTCCCTTGCAGCTGGAGTATAGCCATAACCCTAGGCTCCAGCCAGTCTGTCTCAGGAGCCAGTGTCACCAGCGAAGGGGCAGGGAGATGTCCCCTGGGGGCATGGCTGCAGCAGCAGTGGTTTCTGCATCAGGGCCAGCTCAGGCCATCCGTTTTGGGTGTCATTTCTGTGTGGTTGGCCTCAGTCCTATGTCCAGCATTCCCAGTGACACTCTGTCCTAATCAGCCCATTCCTTTTCTGTCTCCTTTGGCCACAGTCAAGTTCTGTTACTTGCAACTCAGAATCTTAACTGATTCACCTCGGAAAAACCACTTCACCTGGCTGGGCTTCGGTTTTCTCATCTGCGAGAGAAGGTGGGAGAGGGGAGTTAAATGCTATCTAAGTTACCTTCTAAGACTCTCAGGTTGTATCAAAACGGGTAGATTGGTGGATTAAGCACCCATGGCGATCACTCTTATTGCTAAAACCACTTTACCTCTCCACCTCAGTACGTTTTCCCTCTGAGTAGCGGTTTCCTCACCTTAAGGGCTTGGTTTATCTGTAATAACCAGTGAAGTCTCCCTTGTTTTGCAGAACCAGATATTGAGAGTTCTTCAAGCCAGCCGCTGCCTCATTGGGGAATGTTGTGTTCAGTTTTAGACCAAAACCCCAAAACACAGATGTACAGAGCGATATGACCTAATTTACATCCTCTCCTTTCAATCTCAGCTTTTGCTTTATAGAATACTGGTATTTTAAGATTTGAGAAAGTTGCAGCTGGGAAGTGCAGAACACTCCTCCTTCTTGTATGTCTTTTTTTTTTTTTTAATACAAATTAATATTTTCTACTTGGATCACAACCAGGGCTCACATGATGGTGGACACATCAAAGCTGTCAGAATTCTTTTCTTTCTAAGTGCATGAAGAAGGGCCTTGGATGGTCGGCCTTAGTTGTCCTTCTATCGATTAAAGAGAAGGGAGGAAGAAACTCAAATGAGACATGCTTAGGGTTGTTGAATTCCTCTATTTCTTCAAAGGTGGCGTGCAAGCTATCACCACCCTTATTTTTGTACCTGTCAGGAGCTGAGGTTCCAGTGAAGGTAGGTCATGTTAAGTTTATCACCTTCCTTCCTCCTTGCCATTGGTGGTGTCGCTCAATGGCAGGCTGCTTGCGTGTGGGGGGTGGTAGCCGCGTACCTGGCATTGACTCTTGCATTATCACATCTTTTATTTATTTATTTTTTAAACTTTATTTATTTTGAGAAAGGCAGGAAGTGAGCAGGGGAGGGGCAGAGAGAGAGACAGGGAGAGAGACAGTCCTAAGCAGGCTCCACGCTAGGCATGGAGACCGACATGGGGCTTGAACTCACGAACGGTGAGATCAGGACCTGAGCCAAAACCAAGAGTCAGACGCTTAACCAATTGAGCCACCCGGGTGCCCCAACCATCCATTTCATTGTTCAAGGTAGTACACAGATTCAAAATGAGAAGCCTCACTCATATCTGGGCAAAGGAGCCTGGTGGAAGGAACTGAAAGGGCATTCTCAGAGAACCCGGGGTTCTGTCTCGCTCACACTATGGAGCCAAACACAGTTGGAATCCAAACCTGAGTACTTCTCCATCTGTGATATTTGCACTTTTGCACGCTGCCTCAGCACAGAGAGGGCAGGACATCCCTTTTTGGAAACCATATCTGCTGGACTGGTGAAGATGAATTGGACCCACAGATAGAGCCTTACGTAACTTGGCGAATTTACTTTCAATTCCACTGTTCTATTATTGCTTTAATTGATCGATTCGCTAGAATCAATCAATTATGGACAGTACTGCTTCTGGGACACTTCAATTAATGCCCTTGAATTTAGCTGGAACATACAGATATCCCTTTGTCCTCTGCAGCAAGGTATGTTTAAAGTGAACTGGGTTGCAGATGTGTGATTTTTTTTTTTTTTTTGTAGAAGCAGAACACATATTCTGTGAATTTCCTCCCACAAAAATTGCCTAATTTAAGAACTGAAGTTTTACTGTTTTCCAGTAAACCACAAGGCAGTAATAAAAGTGAAGCGATTAAAAAATAAACAACTTAGAAAAAGCTGACAGGTACAGGTGTCTGTGTTAGATCTGGTTTAAGGACACCTGGAAAAGAAAATTTGGAAAATGGAAATGAGGATACACTCAGAAATGAGGAAAGCAAGGAACAGGCTGATGAAAAATTAAACACGTTCCATGTTGAGTAGAAAGCACTGGGAAAATGAATGTAACATGCGAGATTTCTGTAGGGTGTATCTTAAAATGCCTTTAATATTTAATGTTTTAATGTTTAATATTTTGTGGAGTAGATTTTAACATGAGAAGATGGTAAAAAATGAATGTGGCTTCTGTTAACTTTGTATTCACTTCAAACATATAAGTAACATTCTGCAGTGCTTTTCCATCTAGGCTTTTATCCCTCTCTCTGCTTTAAACCTGATTTCTAGTCATTCAATTTAAAGCACTTAGCTTAATTCTAATCAGAAAAGCCACGATGATGCATTTGCTCTGTGTTTAAAAACCACAGTACAGTTAATTCTCCTATGTTCTTTTAAAAAGGATAACGTAATGCTAATGTTTGAAGTCCTTTGTCTTTCCATTGCACACTCTCATAAAAGTAGAAGATACATAAAATGCAGAAAACATTATGGACTGAGTGCCAATCTATTTTTTGTCAATGACTTTGATGGCAACCCAGAATGCAGCCTTTGCAATACTGTGAAATCATCATGTGAGTCACCAAAGGATAAAGGCAAGAGCTATGTTAAGTTCCCAGACATCTGCTAAAGCAAGTGTTATTTATACAGTTATTGTTTATTTGGGGATTTAGAAAAAGGCCCTCACTTTGAGCCCTGTGGCATCCTTTCTATTTACAAATGAAGTCACACAGGCCAGACCAAACCGAATACAGTTTCTCCTGGGGAACCCTCTTCAGAGAGGTGGGAAAGCAAGCAGCGGGATTGCATGTGTGATCTGGGGCTGGTGGATAATTGTTAAGCACGGGCAAGTATTTTGGATCAGGACCCTAAAGGAAGGCTGCGGGACCCCAACACAGGGCTCAGGACTTGAAGGAGGTCCGCGCTCACTTCATTCATCGCTATGAGATTTAGACTCTATTTGTAAAATGGAACGAAATGAATGTAACTGATGTGTGTCTCAGCGGCAGTTCATTTTTAGAGATGAGCCTTGAACTTCTTGGGTGGAATTTTATAACGTGAGACTTCCAGTAGGTGTTTCAGACTTCTTTCTTGACACGGCCCACAAATATGGGGGTCTCAGGGCAAACACCCTGCTGCTGGCTGTTCGGAGGTCAAGTAGGGGTAGGACCATTCCCTGCATATAATAGCTCTGTTCTCATGCGTATTGAAATGCACATGTGCTCAAATGACTTTGTTATAAAACAAAACAAAACTTATCCGGTTCTAAAACAAAAAAGCATGCACGAATGTGCTCAAATGACTTTGTTATAAAACAAAACAAAACTTATCCGGTTCTAAAACAAAAAAGCATGCACGAATATTGTTGCTTTAACTATTACTAATAAAGCATTTTGTGTCTCATTCTTCATCCTTGATCCACTACGCTAGCTTGTCATGACCTTCATACCGGAAGCTGTTATTTTCCTTCTTGAATAAGAGGATGGGGGTGAGGGGCGCCTGGGTGGCTCAGTCCGCTAAGCGTCCGACTTGTCTCAGGTCATGATCTCACCGTTGGTGAGTTTGAGCCCCATGACGGGCTCTGTGCTGACAGCTCCGAACCTGGAGCCTGCTTTGGATTCTGTGTTTCCCTCTCTCTGTTCCTCCCCAGCTCACACTCCCTCTCTCTCAAAAATGAATAAACATTAAAAAAAAAAAATTAAAAAAAAAAAAAGAGGGTGGGGAAAGAGGTGGTGATGCCTGCCTTGGATAGTTCCATCTTTTCATCTTCTCTGGGTTTTGGGGAACTCAAGGATAAAGGAAGCTCCACTTTTCCTACAAAGCCCTTATAAAATCACAAAGATGGGTCTGATCATGCTCTTTCTGGCCATGTACTCATCCCTGTTCTTGCTATGGTGGCCAGGGGCCTGCAGGCCTCTGCTCGAGCTTGGGTCACGTGAAGCCAGCTCCATGCGACAGGGGTAGAAGGGATACAGGCAATGCTGAAGTAGAAGGTATATGAGGCAGAGGAATATAAACAAAACCAGACGTCCACTGCACAGCCCTAACGTGAATATTGTTTCATGATTTCTCCTACAGAAAAAAATACTCTGGTAGATAATAGTGTAAAGAGACTTCGAGGTTCGTGCACTCTGTCTCAATTAGGACGTGAAGTGGCTCCTGTTTAAAATGGACACCAAAGCTCGGACCTCATTTGCCAGTGTTAGTACTCGAAGCGAGAGCCCTTCTATTTCTTATTTACACTGCAGCCTAGACAAACTGTTACAAGTGGAAACTCTGTGTGGCCAGGGATGGTGTCTGCTTTGCTCATTGCTTTATCCCCAGCACAGAACATGCGGGAATACTCACCCTTGTTGATTCAACGAATGAGCAATGAGTTTTCTACCTCCTATTTCTTCCTGCCCCAGTTCATTTAGCAGAGGTCAATCTTCCATTCGTTAAGTCTCCTGCTCAAAAACCTACTAGTGCCTCAAAGCACATGGAATGAAGTGCACGCTTGTTAATATGCTCCACAAGCCCCTGAATATACGCATGTTGTCTCTCTCTCCAGGCTCATCTCATGTGCCAAAGTGAATTGCTTGCTAGTTTCTGTACAAACCTCACACATACCCGTGCCTTTGCTCACACTGATCGTACTGCTATTCCTTTATTTTAACTTACCAACATGCAGGTTATATGCCACGTCTCCTGCGGAACTGTTCTGAACTTGCCCTGTGCCGTGCAGTTTGGTCCTACTCCGGGCTGGCACTTGAATCCTACTCTGCCGTGTACTGCCGTGGTTTGTATTCCAGAGGGATACAGCCAGGCACTAAGGTGTACTAGTGTCCCCGTTAGCGCTTGGCATTGTGTCTGACACAAGGCACTTGCTAAAAAGGGGTTGTTGAATTCAAGTGAGATAATCCATAGGGTCAGGCAGTTACAGGGCACTAATCAGGGCTACGTCAGTAGGGGGGCTGGGTTGCAGATGGTGAGAGACTAGTGAGAGCGTTTTAAAACCCTGTCTCTAATTATTCTTTGATCTGAAACTTTAGAGGCTCCCCAGGTAATTATAATTTTGTGAGAGAGAAAAGTCCTTTCTGGAAAAGTCTTGCTTAATGCAATTGTGTCACTTTGGTTAAAGCTTGGCGATTCTGTTTTACTTTATATCTAGTGAATTTCCACTCTCTGAGCCTCACACTTGAGAAAATGAGCCAAAAGAAGGAACACTTGATAGAAATCTCTGAAGAAGATTCATATTAAAATTTCCAGCAAGAGCAGAGTTTCTGTTTCCTGAGGCAAATGAGTGATTTCAAATTTCTTCAAGGTGAACGTATTGTCCGTGTACCTCTGTGAAAATACGTTGATGGGACATATTTTCCATCAACGTGGGTTGAGAAGTCTTGGAAATTTCAGGAGCACTGATGTCTTCTTAGCATGAGTTCATGCCCAATGTAAAATTGGACAGCGTTTATAGGGTTAAACTTTGGGTCTCTTGGTACATTCCAATTCTGGAGTAGAGATTGGATAGGCTGTGGTAAATGGGATAAGGCATTGTAATAACTTCTTCTGGCTGAACATCTCTGAAGTCCATCTGAAATGTCTCTCCTATGGGCGAGATAAGTGAAAAAGGTAATAGACTTTCTTGGGTGTAATTGGGCTGCCGCTCCTCCTCCCACCCTTCATTTCCACCCAGTGTTTTGACTCTGTTCTGTTACTTGCCCTCGCCAGGTGGCGATGCTGATTTGCGCTGGCTTCCTGATCGCCTGGATTCCTTACGCGGTGGTCTCTGTGTGGTCAGCTTTCGGAAGGCCAGACTCCATCCCCATCCAACTGTCTGTGGTGCCAACCCTACTTGCAAAATCAGCAGCAATGTACAACCCCATCATTTACCAGGTCATCGATTACAAATTTGCCTGTTGCCAAACTGGTGGTTTGAAAGCAACCAAGAAGAAATCCTTGGAAGACTTCAGGTAAAATTTTGGAAGCTGGGAATGAATGATGCTGTTTCACAATCCTATGGGATTCAAGCCACTCCGATATGCTATCTTCTTAGGCTTAGAGCTCATCACTTAGGAGTAGTGTAATGAGGACTGTATTTTTCTGTTCATCAAAATTCCTGAAATCAAGCCATCAGATATGTAGGGTTGAATGTCATGGGTAGAGGATACCAAACAGATGCTCTATTTGAGCAACCACCATTCATCCCTCTTCCTTATCTAGGACCAAATCCATTTTACCCCAAGAGTACAGTTCCACATGGCAATGATCCAAAATTAAGTTCTCACAACAGAACAGATTCTCCTGTTTGAGATGTTTCTGCCATTAGCTAAGAGTTCTAGGATTTGGGCGGGCAAAGGAAGGAGAGAAGGGAGGTGACATATTCTGCTCTCTGTTCAGGTTCTTCGTGTTATTCCCGCAAGAGCCCCATGTTGTCCCTTCTCTTTGTCAGACAAGGAGATGGAGGTAAGGTAAAACAAGTAAGGTTAAGGTCAAGCGAGCTGCCTGTGTTTACGCAGCCAGCAAGTAGCAGAGCAGAGGTTTCAATTCGGGTCCCCTGGGTTTCAAAACAGTCTACACTGTTTCCGCTACAAAATGAACAGATGAGTTTGGGGATCCAGCACCATAGTTCCCAAAGGCTCCATGTGAGTAAAGAGTTGAGAGTGATGTGTGGACTTTGCGTCCAGTTAGGGCCAGTCTTAGTAGAGTGTAGATCAGGCACCTGAATGCATGGTCTGAGGTGAGGGGTGTTGAGAAGGAATGGGTTCTCTGATTTCCATTAATTCTTACTCACTGGATGTGTGGTTGTTTCCCAATACTATTTTCCTGTATCGAATAGGAAACAGAAGAGGGAAGAAAGGTAGAACTAGCTTTGAGAAGATACGGGTCTTTATCTTGTTCTCTCAGTGTGCTGGAGCAAAGTGGTTACGTTTTTGACCTTTAACGTCCTCGCCATGCAGGGTACAGATCAAATGAAAAAAAAAAAAAAAGGCACAAAGAAACAGTATTGTCATTGTTGCTGGTACAGGGGAAGAAATACACAATTTGGAAGTAGAAGATTAGTGTTTGGTTCATTTTTCTGTATCCGGGCAAATGAACTACTTATAACTTAAAATTGTGACGAGCTGCTTGTAACAGCCATCATTTGAAACTGTAGGAATTACACCAAATGCATGTTTGGAAAGGGCTAGGTGACAACTGTTCGTGGTTTTTGTTTTGTCTTGTTTTTCTTTCACGTTGTTGGTGGTTCATGCCTTTTCTGTGGAATTGGATAAACTCAAATGCTAAAATGCATCTATTTCGGCAGTAACAGCACTTTTCCCTTATCAACTATTTTTTTTTTAATTTTTTTTTTCAACGTTTTTTATTTATTTTTGGGACAGAGAGAGACAGAGCATGAACGGGGGAGGGGCAGAGAGAGAGGGAGACACAGAATCGGAAACAGGCTCCAGGCTCCGAGCCATCAGCCCAGAGCCTGACGCGGGGCTCGAACTCATGGACCGCGAGATCGTGACCTGGCTGAAGTCGGACGCTTAACCGACTGCGCCACCCAGGCGCCCCTCCCTTATCAACTATTAATACTTTATTATGAATGCAGGTTAGAGAGAGTGTTCTTCATAGAGCAGTTGCAGGAGAAAATAATGGGCATTTCTTCCTCTGAAAGAGATGGGACTTTGACAGGAATGGCTGAAGGCAGATTGCACCTACCTCATAATCTTGCCTCGGACTGAGTCTGTGTTCTGTGCCTTAGCTCTTCAGGGTAGGCAGCACATAAATACTCAATTGCGCAATAATGAAAAGAGAGAAATTTATGAGGAAGGCAGTGACTCGGGGCCTCAGACCTTCAGAAAAGCCAGCCAGCCAAGAGTCAGTTCAGTTCACCTGCTCCTGTTAGCTGTTGCTATGAAATACAACAGTTGGTTGGCTGAAGGACAAGTGCTGTTTTCTTACTCCGGGGTCTCAGCTTTCAGTGGAAAAAGCAGGCGGTAGCGCTAAAAAACCCTTGGGTTTTAAAGTTTGGAACATCTTTAGAAAAGGAATGCAGAAGCGGTGTGAGGAGTCGCCGATTTTTAGAAGGCTCTCTTCAGAGAAGAACTTTCCAAAGAAGCGAAAAAGCAAACATTTTGTCGTCGTTGCTCTTGTTATTAAAAAACTAAGAAAGTGGGTAACATAGATGCTTATAGAATGAGACGAAGTGGTAAGAAGCCAGTCCAGAGTGGTTAATGCTCTGCCAGAACAGTTTAAATTGAATTTAAACTAGATTAATTGATATCCTTGTTTTTTTTTTCCTTTTCTGAGCTCTGGAATGAATTTGCTTATAATGGGACACCCTCTTGGGAAATATTTTGCATTCAAATAAGAAAGCTAATGTGTTGAATATGAGCTTGTGGAAATAAATTTTGAGTGTTTTTTACAGTTCATTTAAAGTTAACTAATTCCCCCCGCTGAATTGAGTCCTCTTGAGATTTTGGTAGAAGCTGATGAACTAAAGCATGGCCAAGAGCCCTTTTTGACAGGCTGTCTGTTATTCATCTCATCTGGGTATCCAGATGAGGTCTCCTGTATTTCGCAAACAGTGCTTTTCTGCCCTGTTTGTGTATTGGAGACACCTGGGGAACGTGGAAAAAACTAATGCTCCCTGGAAAGAGATTTGGCTTCCACTGGTCTGGATTGGACCTTCATTAGTTTGTTTGATTAGTTAGCTCTCCCAGATGGTTCTCGTACCCAGCCATTGTTGAAAGCCGGTGACCCAGAGCCTGGAAAAGGAAAACATTAATAGTTCAGAAGCCTCTCACCCCACTTACACAGAGACCAATGAGGTCATCTACATCAGTGACAGGGAAACCAGACTTCAGGAGCTAGGCCAATCTTAGATGCAATAAAAACGTTCAAATGACACGGGGAATACATAGCAAAGGACCGAGGCATTTTACATTCCTAATAGTTTAGTAAAGATAAAGTATAAAAAAAGTACTAAATTCTGGCATTGCCGTTGTAATAAACCTTCCCTCACCACCTTAATTTGAATGCTGTCCTTCACTCTTTGTAGGTAAGATACAGGGCCCAACTGACTGGTTGGTAGGTAGGCGATGTAGTTTGTTCTAGGGACAGAAAACTCACTAGGCCACGCGGAATGTGCCATGAATAAGTGGTCTGGTTTTGGAAAGCTCCACTCAAGGGATTTCTTGACTTTGAATATTTAAAAAAATTTTCTAATGTTTATTTATTTTTGAGAGAGAGAGAGAGAGAGAGAGAGAGAGAGAGAGAGGGAGAGAATGATAGAGTGCAAGCAGGGGAGGGGCAGAGAGAGAGGGAGACACAGAAACAGAAGCAGGCTCCAGGCTCTGAGCTGCCAGCACAGAGCCAGATGTGGGGCTCAAACCCACAAACAGTGCGACCATGACCTGAGCCGAAGTCGGACGCTCACCCGACTGAGCCACCCAGGTGCCCTTTGGTTTTGAATATTTTAAAGTGATTTATTATTTGCCTTCTCTTTCTAGTTCAAGTCTTGTGTGTATAATCTTCATGATAGACAAGACTGACGTGTATACATAGTATGTGCATGTGTGTGCGTATATATATTAAGTTGTGTTTTTCTTCTCCTGTATCTAGGCTGCACACTGTAACCACAGTCAGGAAGTCTTCTGCTGTGCTGGAAGTCCATCAAGAGGTATGAAGATGGGCACGGCATCACTCATGGACATAATTATTCACTTATTTGCCTCTTCACTGCTGTTGATGTTTGATTGTGACTACACTTTTTTCTTTATATTATATTTTTATATTTTGTACGCTTTCCCTCTTTTTCCTTCAGCCAGGATTTGGTGGGGAATGCCAATGGCCAAGTGGAAATTAGATTGTAGGATACTATGTAAGGAATATTACCAGGATGAGCCTCCCTGGAATTTTTTTTTATTGTAATTTAAAACCTAATTGTCATGCCCCAAAGTATGAAGTCTGAGATACTGAGAAAAATGTTTAATTACTTTATTTATTAGCATGTTATTTCATTTCATTATGTCATCATTATTTCTTTTATTTTTTATTTTTTATTTTTTTTTTTTTTGGGACAGAGAGAGACAGAGCATGAACGGGGGAGGGGCAGAGAGAGAGGGAGACACAGAATCAGAAACAGGCTCCGAGCCATCAGCCCAGAGCCTGACGCGGGGCTCGAACTCACGGACCGCGAGATCGTGACCTGGCTGAAGTCGGACGCTTAACCGACTGCGCCACCCAGGCGCCCCTGTCATCATTATTTCTTAATGTAGGGCCAGGGTGGCAGTTTTGCGGTTCATTCAGGTGGGTGATTGTTGGGACTGTGGTTCTTTGACTGGTATCCGCTTCTGGTTCTTTTTTTTTTTTTTTTTTTTTTAAAGACAGGGAGAGAGAGCATGAGCAGGGGAGAAGCAGCGAGAGAGGGAGACACAGAATTTGAAGCAGGCTCCAGGCTCTGAGCTGTCAGCACAGAACCGGATGCGGGCCTCGAACTCACGAACTGTGAGATCATGCCCTGAGCCGAAGTCGGACGCTCAACCGACTGAGCCACCCAGGCGCCCCTCTGCTTCTGATTCTTGTAACCATTCTCTTCTGATGTTGGCAAAGAGTCATACTAACGGTAGTGATTCCACGGAGCAGTCCTCTAGGGAAATCAATTTTGCCTTAAACCCCTAAATGGAAAACTCTCTCGTGTCTCCGAATTTGAGGGCAAAAGCAATTCTTACCGGTAATAATTTTACCCACATGGATTTTCCTCATGAAGCTGTACATACTAACAGTGGATGTGACAGGGTATTTATTATGAGCTGTAATTATACAAGAAACAAATTTAGTGAAAATAGCTCTATGGAAGTATTTTTTGTTTGTTTTCCGTTACCTTTTTGTTTCTTTTGTTCATTGTTTTCAACAAATACCGTGTGAGGTTTACAGGTGAAAGAAATGCAGATAAGAATAAATTGGAATGATTTCAGTTGCAGATGCCTGCCCCTTAAGAACTAACGCAAGGGGGCAGGCATGTAAATACTAGGTCCAAACTGGCCTTTAAGACCTGTCTATCCGGTCTTCTTTCCTAATCCAAGGAGGATTGGGTTAGGGCCATCTTCCTTGCAGTTCTTTTCATTGAAGCCCTAGGCAGGGGTCCCCCATGCTCCCTGCTCCATTCACCTTCCTCTTCTGCTATGACCCTAAACCCTGCTCAACAATTCTGATCCCACCTTTCTGGTAACGGCTGGTGAGAGAAGAGGGAGAAAGAAGGGAGAGGCCCTTCCAGAACCTTTGATAATCTTTCCACTCCTTCCATCTGAGGATTTATAGAGATCAGACCCTCCTCCAAGTCCTCAGTCCTCAGTACATGGTACCTTGGATTTCTTTGTCTATTAGTTTTCTCCAGAGTTGGGGTGGAGAAGGAGTTGATGAGTGTGAAGGGCTTATGATAAGTGCTCAATAGATGTGTATGTAAAACACTCTCCGATTAAAGCAAAGGGAGTGACACGCCTGCGTGGGGCTTGGGACTGCTTACCTGAGTGCGGACAAAAGTGGCAGGATTATCATTAGAATAAGGAGCAAGGGACTTTGAGGCAGATGAGTAAAATACAGAGGTGTGGAAGAGCATGGCATGGTGGAGGGGGACACAAGTTCAGAGCACAGTCAGACTGCCTGTGTCTACAGCTCACTGCCCTTCAGCAAGCCTGTAAGGTGGGTATAGCGACAACAGCTTGATCACAGGATCCTTTTGAGGCTTAGATGGGAAAATATCCACATAAATCACTTAGCGCCAAGACAGTAACGGAGGGAGCAGCCCCTACATATTAGCAATTGTGGTCATTACTCTTAACGTGGTTGGTGGTGGTCACAAGCGGGGCAAGAAATTGTAGTCAGGCAAGAGCCAGATCAGACCCCAAGGACCTTGTCGGTGATGTTATGTGATTCTTACCTCTAAAGGGATGGGGACCCTCTGGGAAGGATGTGATGAGGTTTATGACTTTTAGGAAGACCAGTCTGAGGGCAGTGTGGAGAGTAGATTGTTCTGCGTGGCGATAGGGTTCAAGAGTAGAGGTTGGGAGACCAGTTGGGTAGCTGTATAAAGACATGACAGTTTATGAGGGCCTGAATTAAGGATTGGTATCAGACATGGAGATGAAAATATCAGACATGGAGATGAAAATATAGGTTTAAAATATTTTAAGTGGGAGATCTTGACAATTGATTGTGTGGGAGGTGAAGGAACCAAGGATGACAGGGGTGCATCTGCTCAGGAAACGGTGAGGTTAGTGGTGACTGCATCGTGCAAGAGGGCAGAGGGATGGGGGCAGACAACAAACCAAATTTGGGATATGTTGACCCTAGTGTCCAGAGCACAGGTGAAGATATTTAAAAAAATAGGCAGTTAAAAATAACCTAAAATCATACATGATGTATGGGGATTGGAATTTTCAAATGAAGCAGGTAGGAAAAGAATGAACGTTAAGGGAGAAATTGCCTGTTTCAAAAGACCTGATGAAAATGGAGTGAAGAATTTTTTGTTTCGTTTTGATTTTGAAGGCATGATTATGGAAGTGAATGATGGAGGGGAGTAGAAAAGAACATTCCGATTAACATCTAGAAGGTAGAATTTAACACTGACATTGTACAGAAGTTCCTGAAGATAGACCCATCCTGTCATTTTTTTAACTGTTTAACTAGGGTGTAGTCTTTCCCGTGGCTTAGAAAAGCATCTATAAGAAAGGGTTAGCAGAGCTATTGGTAGGGGGCGGGGGGAGGGCAGGGGCAGGGGGAAGAGTGTAAATACCAGGAATTTGGGGAAAAAATATGACTTAAGAAGTGATTCTACATGCTCTGGTTCCACATTTTTTTTTTTTTTTTTTTTGGAGATACTTTGGGAGCTGGGAGGCACCAGAATTGTTACCAGTACTGATAGGGAAAGAGAAAACTTAGGGTAGAATAAAGGAGGAAAAGAATGAGCCCTTGAGGGTTGGGCTGTTGTTGGATGATTGACCATTCCCTGGGGCTTCCAATGATTTGAGAAAGCTCTGTGTAGTCCCCAAACACTTCAACAAATTCAGTTAAGCTTACTTTAGCTTAGAAGATAGACATATTTCGTGCTGATAAGGCTGCGTGAGATAATCTGAAACCTTGAGCAGACACTATGCTTAGTCTCCTTTAGATTCTGGTAGCTGTTTCCATGGTTCTATGCCAGGCACAGGAAGGACACTCAGACATTGAATGGTTGAAATCAAAAGAGTGGCTTTCAGGTTTGAATTGGGAAAGATCTGGAAGCATGGAATAAAGTACTGAATTAAGAGTGTAAAATCCTAGATCCCTAGTTTATGCTTTATTTTAAATCCACTTGTTTCTATGTAGCTGTTTTAATATGACTGTCTCACGAATGAGTGAATGAATGAATGAATAAGTGCATGAATTTGTGACATGGGGATTAAGAATAGAGATGCCCTAATAACTTGAAATGTTGGGTGTCAAGAATCATAATAAAATCCAAAAATATTTTGATTTTTTTTCCCAAGTAGAATGAGGGAATAGGAATATATTACACAGTAAAACCCAGCTATTTAACTCTTAGAAATTTAATTGTTTGGAGAATCAAGCCTTATATTTATTTCGAACTGAATGGTAACTCAGTTCTTTTTCCAGGGAAAAATGCATTGCCATCTTTAATGATTCTTAAAAATATGAACCCCAAATCTGCCAGTGGGAGTGCTTTTCCATTAAGTCAGTGCACATGGGGGAGCAACAAGGAAGGGGAAGTAGAGAGGAAAAGGTGGAGAGTGAGTGGCATATTGCATTGCCTACAGAATAAGATGTCTTAAATTCTGCCAAACTGTCAGAGGATGATTTATATGGAGTGAGGGTAAATGCCATTGTAGAAAAAAAAGGTTAGTGAAAGTAGAAAGAGCCTTTGATTCAATAACTAATTTTGTAGAAAACAAGGCAGACCTATTGCCCGGAAGGCCAAAGAGTTGACTTTTATGTACTCTTCTTGTGAAAAGGAGTAAATGGCAAGAAATATAAGAGCTATAAGGGATATGGTAAGAAACTGGAGGGATGTCCAATGTCAAGCCATTAGCCCCACCGCCAAACTGCTGGTCGCCACCATAACCTTGAATGGCTTTTCAAAGATGGTACAACTTTCAACATATATATTCATTAGGTTGTGGAACTCTGAAGAATACATACGCTCTAAGCTGGGTTCCATCCTCAGAACAGAGGGATAGTGTGGCACCAGGTGTTTTGGAGGGAGAAATCTAAGAAAACAGCCCCTTGTGGAATGCTGGAACCAAGGCTCCCAGTCTCCTCCCCGAGAAACCAGAGGAAGGGAACAAGAGGCTGTTGGGTGAGTCAGCATATTCCTCACATACAGCTGTATTAGTAGGTGTCAGAGCTATCTTGTTCAGAGAGGAGGACTTTTTTCCCTTAATACCAAGAGTTACACTTTTGTAAGTATTTTCTATTTTGGAAGAGTCATCCACTTGTAACACCCACCCTTCCCACAGACACGCACACCCAAATGAACAAAATCTAATTTTGTTAGGGGAAAAGAAAAGCATCTGATCCACTTGAAAAATGAACCACATTTGGCAGCAAGCATGTGGGATTTATCCAAACTGCTTAGAATTAGATCTGAATCTACGGATTTTGACACCCCGTCCATGTAGAAGCAAAGCCATGTATGAGCCCAGACTGATAAAAAGCTTTAAAGCATTGGAAGTGAGGAATAATAGTATTAAAGCAGAATCACTCTCAACACTCCCAGGGGGTAGAGAAACTGGCACCCTTCTCTAAATATAGGACCAAGCCTGAAGATTCTACAAGCACTTCCAAACTAGGAGTTTGCAGGAACTTGCTGCCACAGGGGAACTGGCAGGGCATCCATCCAAAAGAGAATGCAATTCTGTGGTTGAGCCTGAACGTGGGGAATAGATGAAGCTCTTGGCCCAGGATGGGGATGAAACCAGGTGCTTTCCAAAGATGACACCTCTCTGAAGACGAAGAAGATGGTTCAGGGTGAGACGAGACCCCAGCCACCTCTTTTGAGTCGTTTGCTGTTATTGTTAGCGGAAGCATCTGGGCAAGCCCCAGTGAGGAGCCTGCAATGGAAGGCGTGTGGACTGGTAGCATGAACGTCCTGAAAGTCAGGTTAGCCCGGGAGCCAGAAGACCAGGTAGGTACCTCTGTAAGAAACAACTGGCTCAAAAATGTTCATGGTCACAGTCAGAGCCCCTGGAGTGTAATGGCTTGAGTGGGTAAGGCAGAAACAAGAGGTAGAGTGGAGATACACTGAAAGAGTGGATCAGGAGGGGCAATTTCCTATTTCAGGGCCTGCAGGTGGATACAGACCCTTGGAGGAGCTAATTAGCTGGTAACTATGTGGGCACAGAGTAACAACTTCTAGACAAACTCTACAAAAAGTTTGCATGCAAACGTTGATATAAAAAGGAGGCAGGTGTGACTTCTTTAAATACCTTTAAAAATATATTTATTTTTAGCTCCTAGAGAAAATACCAGAAGTGGTTAAATGATTGTACCCACGGTTTATTTGCTCAAATCCCCAACGACAACATCTAGCTGTTGGCTTCACCCCTTGGGTACTCTACATTTCCTAGGTAGTGGAGTCAATGACATGGCTTGCTGTTTGGAAATAACTGAATAATTCTGAAGGTTAGAGACATACATATTTTTGGCACTGTAAGTATACATGTGATCCTGGTGGGAAGAAAGGGAGTTATTTATTCCATTTTCAGCCGTTTAGGGTCTTGGTTGTCTTCAGTTTTGTCTTAATTTAATTTAGCACAACTATTAATTAAAATCGTTGATCACTCAATATAAATGATCTTCAAATGAATAAAATCATTCGCATCAGTCAGCTGCTACTATCAGTACATGTTTCCTGTTACAGTGGCTTATGAGTTTTTTCAAATTAAGTTTCAGAATGGTTGAAGTTAGAGGGGGAGATATATTCTCCCAGAAAATACTCTACTCGTTTTATTTCAGGTGATCAGTATAAATGAGTAGTGGTGGGAAATCATCTGAGCTTGTGAGTCTTAGATGGCGGCCCATTTTGTATTGATTCCAGTTAACACAAATAGATGAGGTGTGTTCTCATTGTAGTGAGAGCCATATGATTAAAGGTTGTGTAAAAGGTCGAAACTCAAGTTACTTGCCAGGTATTAAATTTCTCCAAGGGAAATAATAGCAGCTACAATATTATTAAGTTTAACATGTGACAAACAAGCATTGCTCTAGCGCAGAGGTCAGCAAAATACAGCCCTCAGGTCAAATCTGGCCCACCGCCTATTTTTGTAAATAAAGTTTTATTGGAACACAACCACTCATTTGTTTACATATCGTCTGTGGCTGCTTCCCTTTTTGAGTTGTTGAGAGAGATTGTCTTGAAGGGCCTAAAGTATGTGTTTTCTGGCACTTCACAGAAAAAGTCTCACAAAAATCTGCTCTACTGTTTATATGTCTTAAGACCTCGAGGGGGATATACTTTGCTCCTTATGAAGAAACTGAGCTGCAGAGAATTTATGCAACCTGCTCAAAAGTCACACAGTCAGTGGAAGAGTTGGGGTTCCAGCTCTCTCACGCTGCCTCCAGAGCCTGCACTTCTCACTGCTGTAGGGGCTGACAGAGAGATTTGTTCTGTCTTTAAATTTTCTCCTTCCCTCTTGCTTGCTCTAAAATCCTACTCTAGGTTTCTTCGAATAATTTTACTTCCTTGCTCAATTTACAAATGGGATGGGGAATTAAGAATCAATTTCCACCCTTTTTATAGAGCCCAGAGGTCCCAGACCAGGTGCATCAAGTCATAACTCTGTTTATGTTAGAAGGGAATCAGTTGTATGGGGGTGTGTTGAGGTGATAACCTTTGAAGATAAATTAAAGTAAACATTATTTAATGAGTATTTACTACACAGGAAGCTATGCTGAAAAGAATGCACACTCTTTATATGAAAAGAGGTCATGGTCCGGTGGAAAAACAGATGAGTGAAGGATGATTGCGATACCTTGTGGAGAGTGCTATGAGAGAGGGAGCACAGGGAGCTCTATGAGTATAGGAGGGCTCTCCTAAGCCACACTGGTGTGGGAAGGGATGAGACCTGTCCTGGAAGAGGAAATTTCCCATAGGAGTTGGTCAGAAAAAATTGCTGGAAGGGTCTTCAAAACCAGAGAGAGCTTTGTGAGGAAAAGGACACGCTATGTAAAGGCATGATATATTACAGAGGCTCTAAGAAGTTGTATAGAGACAGGGAAGGGGTTGTAAATTCATGAAGGTCCTTGAAGATCATGATCTCAGGGTCAACAGCTTCTTTTGTTTCCAGTTGACTGTGGGAAAATCTTTAAGCGTTTTTAGTACATGAGGATTGTTTTCAGAGTTCCATTTTGGACCACAAAACACAAAACACAGCAGTTAGGACACCTGTATTGAATTGCCTTGGAGGCTTGTGTAAATGTAAATCACCTGGCCCTACTCATACCTCCCACATCTGACTCTCTGTGGAGTGGTACCCATTTAAATCTCTGGGATATTGAAATCTAATGATGTTTTTATACACTTCACAGCTTGAGGAGCATTGAAGAATGGTTTTAAGAAGGCGTAGGGGGAAAACTAATCTAGGTGAGGACTGAAGAGGGTCTGAAAAGTTGTACCTGGGTTGCAGAGGGAGAGATGGATTTTAGAAGTATTTTGGAATTAAAGATCGACAAGAGTTGGTAGTTAATTGCATGTGGATAATGGATAGCAAAGGAAAAGGAAATGTCCTTTCTGATTAAAAAAAAAAATTCTGGCTTAAGTAATTGCAATGAGATAGAGAATATTTTTCTCCCACCTACAATTGTCCCTCCTTCTGCCTTCTCTCCCAAGTCAACTCAGATATTTGCTCAGTAGCTTCCCTATCTTTCACTCATTTCAGAAAATGAGCCAGGAAGTCTAGAAATGAGCACTCAGTTTAGTTTCCCTAAAACAGAGAAAACTATGTCCAGAGTAGTTAGTTGGAATGTGTAATTATTGGAAAGGAGATCCTGATATATAATATGTTACATTTTTTGAACTTGTCATGCCACTGTGAAGGATGTGAAACCTGGCAGGAAGAGCAGTTTAGTTAAATTAAGGAGTCTCGTCTGTGGGCGGATTGGCCATGAGAGAACTGGGGAAGACTTGCTTATGAACCAACATCATACTGGTTTTTTTCTCTCTCTGAGAAACTGTTATTTGATTGATGGTTTTTATCATCCCACACTGCTGTTGATCAGATACTCTAAATGAAATCCTCCAACTTCACAAATCTACAAGCTGATCTGCCATAGATAATCCAGAAGTGGATTATCCTCCCATGTATGTGAAGGAGACACTTTTAGGATTTAGTTTGCTTTGGCTGTCCTAAATAGCACAAGAGAATAGCACAAATCCCTGTCATGTTTCCAGCAAAACCCCCAAGCAACAGGCTTATTGGAAAGAATTTGGTTAAGGGAGTTTCCAGAACTGGGTTCTGCCTCCGGTTAGTTGTGTGACTTTGTTCCAGCCCATGACTCGGTAGTGATGTTGAAAAACATATGAACTCAACCTTCAAGGAGCTCATTGTCTAATAGGGAAAGCAGCATCAGAGGATGGGTACACCGTCTGGCTTCAAGGAGGAAGTAAAAACTTAGAGGGTGGGTTAGGTGTTCAGGCCCAGGAGGAGATGGAGGGGCTGGTCCCTGCAGAGGCATGCCTGGAGGACAGAGAACAGTTTGTATTAGTTGGATCAAAGGGTGTGTAGGAGAAAATTAGGCTGTGCAGATGAGTAGGGAGCACATCCCAGAGGACCTTCTGGGTTAGTCTTAGAGGTTTTACATGTTATTCTAGGTGATGTGTAGGAGTAGAACACAAGGAAATGAGTTGGGAGACTATGGAGGTGGTTGGATAAGAAAAAGGGCCCGAACTAAAATAGAATATCCAGGAAGGGAACAGGATGATATGCATCCAGAAAGCTCGAATCTCCAGCACTAATTGCATCTGGGAAGAAGAGAAAGGAATCCACTGAGAAGCCATCCGCAATGACAATGTCCATCCCAATCCCTGTCCTAGTGTGTACGTGTGTTGGGGCGTGGTAGGTATGATTAGGATCTGAATTTAGTTTTGGAATCTCTCCACTTCCCAGTGGTATGCTTCTCCTTGAAACTCAATTTTTCTTCTCTACAAGAGGAATGGCACACCTTCTGGAAATGAAGAGTGCATCTAAAGTGCTCCCATATGGTCTGGCACGTACAGGGAAGTTAGCTGGCAAGTGTTCGTTCTCCGGACTCCCAACCCCAACCCATGTACCTTGTCAAGAGAAAGTAATTAATAAAGAATATCCAAATAACGATGCACCCTATGAATATTGAAGTAAAATATGTTAGTTGAATTATCCCAATCTATGGCAGAGTTACCAATTACAGGGTGCTGGAAACCTGCACTCCCACCATCCTCTGATGCCCATGTCAGTCTACTGTGTAAGGGACTCCTTTCCTTTAGGACAGGAGCTTGTGAAAGCTGGTCTGGATACAGTGAGGGTTGAAGGAGGTCCGTCTGAGTCTCCATCTGGGGCAGCTTCAGTCCACATCTGTAATTTGCCTTGTTCTCTTACAGGTGAGGTGCCGGGCAGAGGTGAGCGTGGACTGGCGAGAAAAGTATTTTTATAACCGAAAAAAGTGGTGCAAAGGGTCTTCCACTGATTGGCAGCGTCACCTGATTAGGGAGGCAGGGTTTGTTCCTGATGCCTTAATCACAGTATCTGCTCACCTCTCTGGGGTTTCGGACCAACCCCATTTTCAGTGAAAGTAGTGTGGGCTTCCTATGCTCATAATGTGCCCACTCATCACAGTTTCTGTGTAGATTATTGTCCTGTCCTAGCTGTAGTTTCCCAGATGTGGACCCCACGCAGGCAGAAGCGGTCTGATTCTTACAACTGAATTACTTCATCTTCTTTTTCTTCCTGCTTAAGCATCTTGAGAATGCCCCTTATCAGGACTGTTTGGAGAATAAGAAATGAAACCAGGGTAACCCGAATCAATGTGTCTTTTATAAAGAGGAAAATAGACACCCATTATACTTATAAGCCAATGGAATAGCTTTTGTTTTCCTTACTTTTCTCTCTCTCTCTCTCTCTCTCTCTCTCTCTCGTATTATACAACAGAAGCAAAATAAGAAGAGGCTACCTTAATTTCAAAGGTAACGCTTAGGTGAGGAGGAAAGTCATTACGCTGGACCAAAGGGAGAGTGGAAGCAGGAAATTTGGAGGACGAAACAAATTCACGCACCTTATAAATTTTGAGTGGACTGGAAACACAGAAGAAATGAATAAAAAGGCCTGCCAGGAGACTATGAAGTGGTCTAGTTGGGAAATGACTAATGCGTGAACACAAATCTTGGTGACAGATGCGTCAGCTATCTGTGAACTTTCTAAAGGTTAAATGAACAATAATAAGATTTTGTCAATGCCCCAAAGTGAGTTTAAACCATTAACTACATGATGCAAATATGTGAGCACCTTTCATTGGGCATGACTAAAAATAATGAGATAATGTTTAAAATAACGACATCTAGAACAAAAGAGCAATTAGGGAAAATTCGTCTAAAAAGCCAAAAAGTGATCATTGCTTGGTGGTTTCATTGTTGTCAGTAGAAATATTTCTCTTAATATAATAAATTGGGCCCTGTGGCAAGTGAAATAAGTTCCAGACCAACTATAAGTCCCTTGGGATTCCCTGGCAGCTAGAAAGCTTGGCATTCCCGAAATACCGTTTTCATCAAAATGAAAGATGCTCGTGAGTCTTCAAGTCAAACCTACTAATTATTACACCAGGCCAATTGAGAGTTTGATATATTCAAAGCTCTGTCATCCAGGGACTGATTCTGGTTTTCCTCCTGCCAAGACGTTGGTTGATTTTGACTACAGTAGCACGTCTGGTAGGCATGTATGAATAACAATTCTGGTAGCTGGATTCTCCATGACTACTGACACCACAGGGGACCTCTTCAGGTTCTTTCAGGTACATGAAGAGTTTCATTTCCAAGTAAGCGAGAGAAACAAATAACTTACCTTTGCTTGAGTGGGTCTGTGAACCTCAGGAGATTAGCCATTCCTTTTAGACTCTGTGTGTGTGTGTGTGTGTGTGTGTGTACATAATTTTCTGGTTTGCTTAATATCTTTACAAAAACTTAATAGAACTTTCCATGAATAGATAAAAGAGAAAGAAAAGTATAATGAACGATGTATCCATCTTCCAGTTTCAACAATGATCGATACGTGGCTCATCTTGTATCATGTATACCCTTATCTACCTTCTTCCCTCGCCTCCAAAGCAAATAACATCCTGGGATGTCACCACAATTTTATGAGTATCTGATTTGTGAGAACAAAATTTCCCAAAGTATGATCCACAAAAACCCTGTCCTACAAAGATACTGCAAAAATAAAGGGTGCTAATCTTCAAATACTTTGGGAAAATGCTAGACACTTTGTCTCCTTTTTGAATGGCTACCCTGTATGTTAGCACATTAATGGCTCTGAGATGAGAAGTCTACATGTTAGAACTCATTTAAACCAGTATCTTCCAAATTCGATTGAGTCTAGAACTCTATTTCCAGCAGATCCTATTTACATCATATGGAAGAAACATTAAGAGATAATATTTACAACATTTACTAGGCACTTGCTATGTGCCAAGTTTTCTGTAAAATATTTTTATATGCATTTCCTTATTTAATCCTTATAATAATCCTTTGAGATGAGATTTACCGTAATATATTACAAGGTAATACACTACCCCATTTTCAGATGAAGAAATTGAAGCTCAGATATATGAAACAACTTGACAATGGTTACACAGTAGGGACGAGACTGGGGCAGGATTTACTCCCATATCTGTGCAGCTCCTGGAATCCCTGTGCTATATACACATTTGGAGAGGAGGTGTTAGTTACAACTGATGATGGGGACATCCTCTGGTGGCATTGATAGACCGACTCTTCTTTTCTTTTCACTAGTAGTGACAAGGGAAGCAAAGGTACAGCAAAACATGTTTGGTCAGAATCAGTAGGCTAAGGATTTTGTTTAATAATTTGTATTTCCATTGTGCTTTGTACATTTTAGATTATTCACAAATCTATTGTCATTACAGACTTGGAATTAGAACCTAGATATTATGTCCAGGGCATTTTGTTTTGACTGCACTGTGAATATTGCATTGTCAAATAGAGTATGATCCTGACTTCTGGCTTGTTTTAGTTTATGTAAACCAGAGAGGCAAAGGAAAGGGGTGCGAGGGAAACCACCTTAATCAAGAATTACTTGATGGAGGAGAATCTACTCATGATAATGCACTTTTCAAAATATCCTACAGGCAAGGTCTGGTGCTTACCTCGGTGTCTAGATCACGATTTTCATGTTTTAGGGTAGGAAAGGAGGCATCTACAAAGTTAGTTTTCTTAGGACAACTTACGACTATCACGTCCCAGGGAGAACTCTCCCAGTGCTCTTGGTGATTTTCTTACTCCCCCCACCCCAGCCTGGGTTGGAAGCTCTGGTCCAGGTCTCCTTAGTGATGGGAGGGGCTCTATGGAGCCACTTAGTGGTTCCTTAGCAGAGGTGACCATGATGTAGCTGAGAAGAGTAGCTATTTTTCATCTATCTCACTTTGCTTGCCAAGGTCAAAGTATTGCCTTCTAGAGTACATGTTTGGTATATTCTTCCCTGAGTACAAAATCATGCAGGGAAATTGGAAAATTATGCAATTGTTTTCAAATGTATCATGGGGAATAGGACAGTTGGGTAATAGCTACACAAAATTAAGCACCAACATGATTTGAGCTTTACCGAGATAAATGAAAACACCTCTGATTATCTGGACAGTTATTTTGGCTAAGACAGACTTGCATGGGAGATAGGGAGCGTTTGGATGGGTGACTGCTAATACTGAACATTATCACTTCATTAAAGTAGGTCGAGAGAAGCAAATGTGATAGGTTTTTCTCACATGCTATAATTACCAAGGGCAATTCAGTATGTTTTAGTCTGGTCTATATCTAGCCCATGAAATTATATAACAAACAATCACTCATTGTAGGTGGTTAAAATACATGTCTCTGGACAGATTAAAAGGGGATAGATAGAGTAAAGCGCCATGATCTCATTATCTACTATACTCCCTCTCACAATTAAAGAAGGTGTAAATTTAAAACTTATTAAAATATGGAGACACCATGATATAACAAAAAGAGCATTGGTCCCTGGATTAGACAACCAGCGTTAAAGAATCTATTCCTATACTTTGACAATGTGGCCTTGGGAAAATCATTTAATTTGTTTGAGCCTTGGTTGCTTATTTGAAAATTGAGATAATAATAAACCCTTAACATGTTTTACTGGGGATCAAAGAATATGATATATGGACCTACAAATTCCTAAACAAAGTGTTAATAATAATGCTCAAAAAATGGAGCAGTAAAGCCAGAACAGAAAGGCCCCAGAAAATGCCAACAAAGTCCCCTGTATAAAGTGGTGTATCTGGGGGTGTGCAAGCTTGAGACCCACTCTTCTGAAACAGGAGTGCCTTAGGCTGCCTCTAGTTTCATTGATGAGATGAAGGTCAGTCAGTCCAAGAGCAATTAGCCGAGAATAACAGAAGAGCCCATCACATAGTATCAACGTAAGTGATGCAGTTAAATACTGACTTTGGGATCTGTGATACTAGGAAGAAAGAAAGGTGCTTTTTTCCTGGCCTGGCCACCTGGTTCTTGGTTCCAATATTACATATTACAATATGTAATAGTACTCAGTGGTTGTTGTAATGTGAGAGTGTAAATCTTATTTATTTTCTGGTTGGTTTAATTAGGTTGTGATAATCCAGAATGAACTCTCCATTCTGTGCTCCTAAGGAGTTCCTGCTGACAGCAAACTTTCAAATCAATGCACTCAGTGGCCCTAGAGGTCAGCTGGCCACCCATGTTTCACTCCTGGAGGTATTGAAACTCAGACAGCCCCAAAGCTTTCCCTAAAGACACAGAAAGCTAGTGATAGAGCTAGAGAAACCTTTGTGACTTGGGGCTCTTCTCCCTGTTTTGCCTAGTGGAAGTCAAATGTGTGTTTTGGAAAATATCCCAAGCATGGTTGTTACTTTACAAAAATAATATCATTAAGGAAAAGAGACCTTAAAACATAGCAAGTGTGTGTACAAGTGTCTGGGATATGCTGAGGGTAACTTTCAGAGGGATTGGTGGAGATCTGGCAAAAGAAATGAGAAGTTCTGCCGTAACTGTATCCTAAATAAGATGGTAGTGTATATCATCTTTCCAAATTAGAATGAAGTGGTGTCTCCTTGGAAGGCCCAGGGGGCACATGTGGTTAGAAGTGGGAGAATGGGTCTTATAATCTGGTGAGGAGGTGAAAAGAGTGGGTCAGCTGGCACGATGGGGAATTTCATCTTAGGTTAGGATGGAGGGCGATTGAGGGAGGCCTTTCTATTGCCAGTAACTGTCATTGGTTGTCATCACGCTATTTGAGGTGAATTTGTCATTTGATACTCTCCGTGCTGAAGCCCCAAAGGAAAGATTTCCTGCTATTTTTCAGAGCTAGCCTGTGTAGATTACAAATATCCTGAGTAGCAAGTTGAATTGTTTGGGGGAAAATTATTTCCTGTGTAACTAAGTTTGTCTCTTACTTTATTAATATTAAGGTGAGAGAAATGTAGACAGATTTAAGTTCATCCTAAAGACTACAAAAATACAAAGAATAATTTTTAAAGTTTTTTTATTCGAGTTTTTGAAACTAAAATAGTAATACAATCTCCCTGCAACAATTCGAACATTATTGTACAAAGACGTATAAAAGCAAAGACGATTGATAACCTTTCCTCCAATGCTATTTCAGTGACGACAGTGTGATATGCATCCTTGTTCACACGTATGGGAAAAAAATTAAAATAGGCAAAGTCTTAGATAAAACCAGAGAATCCCAAAGTGCTGGAGACTTTTCAGCAAGATCAAAGCCAACCAGAATTACCTTCTATGGATTAAATCTTACTATAGAAAGACCTAGACTGAAGGCTTTGGGGCTGGGGTCAGGCAGAGGTCACAAAAGGGCCCCCCAGAGAAGCAGACCTAGAGGAATTTAGTTCTAGAAAATTAGCTCTGAGCAGAATCCTAGATGCTAGACAATTGGACTTCTCTTAATCCTTATTTTCTTAACCAACTATAGTTTTCTTAACCAAGCTTCACAGAAGGCAATCAGTGACTGTCATGTATCCTTAGGACAGCTCTTATCACCAACATGTATTTAATATGACTTTTTTGTGGCTATGGTTATATGGAGCAAACATTCAAAAATCAAGCTGAGGAGACATGGGCCTGAATTTCAGAGCACAGGAAGAGAAATCTTGGACCAACCGACAGATGAACAAGTAAAAAATTAACAGAATGAACCAAGGACTTAATAGTGGTATGTGTGGAATGTTTAGGGAGAAGGATCTGGTGCAGGTGTATTTTTGGACAAGATGGGCCTGGAGAGGAATAGCTGCCTCAATTCCAGACGTGCAGTTGCCTCTGCCTAGTGAATTTGACATAGGGAATTGCTGGAAGGAAAATTAATTTCTCAGGCAGAGATAAATTTCAATCTGAATCCAATGGAGCGTAATCCCACTATGCCCGAGTTATCTCTTTGGGGATTTTGATTTACAATGTGCTACCCAAATTGTGAGATCACAAATACCATTAAAATACAAAAAGCTACAAAATGGGAGAACTTGAGGAAACAACCCTTCTTTCTTCCAACCCTTCTTCCTTCCTTCCTTCCTTCCTTCCTTCCTTCCTTCCTTCCTTCCTTCCTTCCTATCCATCTATCATCTCCTATCAATCTATTCATCTATTTATATAATCCTATGTATGTATGTATGTGTGTATATACATATTTATATACATATATGTACACCTGCATCCAATAAGACCATATCTTACCCAAAAATTTTTGTAAAGAGATTGTGGTAATAATTGCATTATTTCTGAATTTCTTTGAAATGGGAAAATTGCATATTTATTACTCTTGTGACAATTGGTTTTATTTACAGGAAACTTAGCAGTCATTTCTTAGCTTAGAACTTTTACACATTTCTTAGTGGGATACAATATGATAGGCTATTCTGGCTATAAATTCAACTGGGTTCAGACACTACTCTTGGAGATTTCTCTTTCCTGTAGGGTTTTCATCCTCAGGATCTATCTAAAGTACCTAAGGCAAGCATTAAATGTGCTGCTTTGTAAAAAATCAAACAACTCTCCCTCTTTACCCTAGTGTTAATTGCTGATATGTGTGTAAATAAATAGATAAATGAGAGTCTGGCCTCAGAAAGTATGGCTCTAGGACTGTGGTGTCCATATTGTTCTGCCTTCTGTGAAAATATATGAAAAGATGTTGAATAGATGATAAAGATGATAAAGTCAATGGATACGATGCACCTCAAGAATGTTGTGGTTCTCTGTTTAGAGCAGGTACAGATTTACTAGTGGAGGGAGTCATGGTAATAATGGTGACTGTGACAAGAATTGGAAGCTATATTCTGAGGCCAAGTAGCTCTACACCTGTCCATTAGAGCTTCAGAAAAAATATCAAATTCTAATACGTTTTCTTAAATTCTAAAAAAAAAATAGTGTGTTATTCGCATTTATTTTTAAGCTTGAGATAATACATGGCCAATGCCAGCTGAAGCGTTGTTACCGAAGTTTAATTATCAGTATGTACTGTATATTGTTAAGCACTCACTCTTCAATATGCAGAGAAGACTGAGAAATAATAACCCGGGATGGAAAGGACGTTCTAAGCAATGGGAAGGCAAGGGGTAACTTAAGCTTTTCATTCATCGTGACAGCAGTTGAGCTTCTTGATGCATTTATTATTGTAAAAATGTCCTTGAAACCAATTATTTCCTCCTTTAGATGGTTAGAATTCTGAATATTACCTGGAAAACTTCTAGAAGCATAATGTGTCAAGTCAACTTGTAAAAGCATTTGTAAGTACTCTGTGTGAGAATATTCAGAAGATGTTTTAGTTTCTCATTCATTATCTCTAACCCAGTTGTGTGTTGAACCGAAGGGCACATTTGGCTCCTGCACTGGGAAAAAATGGATTAGTTCTTCCCACCTCTGTCAGGTTCTCTTTATCCACACATTTAAAATAATTTCTCTCTCTTTTCTTTTTAAGCCACAACTGTGTTAGTCAAGTGCATTTTTTTTTCAATAAAGAAAATATACTGCACTGACACTCTGAATCATTTTGGTTTTGTTGGTATTGTTTATTTTAAATCTAAAGATTCAGCAGCACAGTGGGTAATAAATGAGAGGTGTTGACAGAACTAAAATAAAGGTACCTTACATTAAAGGGACCAGCTGAATTGCACTATTCAGTAACTCTCTCTTTGCCCATTATGATGATTTGTATGGACTTTTGTAAAGCTACAAAATTTAAGTAACAATGTTTACTGGTTGGGAATTTTTCTAAACATTTGGTAGCCCTGGGAGTTATCTAAGCAACTTAGAATATCTCTGGGAGTTATAGCATTGATTTCCTCACCTAAACAAAAGCAGATCCCCTCACTCTCTAAAAATTGGAACAACCAATAAATATTTTATTGTAAACTCTCTGCCTTCATTTTGGAAGGCAGCGTTGTCTAGTTTTAGAAAAGCTGATTCTTTCACTGACTAGAAGTAGAGTGGTCATTGTATATGGCACTAGGGGTCCCTGAAATTTAGAAAGACATATTATCCAATAAACCCAATACTACACAAATATCTCAATCCTATATTAAGGCCTTTTGAGAGGGAAACAGAAAACATGGGAGAGAGTATTGAAGAAAAGGAAAAAAAAGATGCATGAGAGAAAGAGAGAGAGAGAGAGCCAGTGTGTGTGTGTGTGTGTGTGTGTGTGTGTGTGTCTAAGGGAGATAAAGAGACATGTGCACAGATAAGAGGGATTAACACAGATATAAATCAGCTCATATGTAGTGAAAGCCACATTTTAAAACCTTTGAAAGTATTGCTGCTATGTTTTATTGAAACAAAGACTATGTTATGACATAGTAATTACACATATGAATAAATAAGCCCAACCAAAGCAAAAAATTCCAAACAAGCCATCCTCAGTCTCAGTAGTTTAACATAAGACAAATTTATTTCATGTCATAACTCAGTATCAATGGGCAGAAGAGACTGTCCATGCAGTTGTTCAGAGTCAGGCTCATTCCACGTGGTGATATCTCCATCTTCAACAACAGTCTCCAAGGTCATTGCAAAAGGAGGGAGTGAGAATGGAAACTCAGGAGGTGAGATGTTACGGCTCATGCCCAGGAGTGTTATGCATCACTTCCACCCATTTTCCACTGGCTGGGATGGAGTTGTATGGACTCAGTGGTGTCTGAGGGCCCCTCCCTACCCAATCCAGGGCACAGGTCAGTTTCCTCTCCCAAATGGACTTTGGGTTTCATTCCTAAAAATCCTTATAAGCTAGGGAACTATAGTGTGCTCCTTTCTCTGAAAGGAGGAAATTGTCTCAGTTCCAGGACTAGGTGGTCATTCGTCACAAATTCTAGAGCAAAGGTCTCTATTGTGTGTACACGTGTGTGTGTGTGAGAGAGAGAGGGGAGTTTTGTGGGGAGGATGTATGTATTTTAAAAAACGTCACCAACACATTTTCTGATACGCTGTTCTAACACTGCCTGGTTTATGCATTTTGAAAGATGCACTTCTAGGGTGCATCTAATGTCTATTATTCACCTCCAAGGTGTCAATCCAACACACACACACACACACACACACACACACACACACACTACACACACAAAACAGTTTGAAGTATTGCCCCAGACTAAGGAGATTGCTAAACATGACTACATAATGAAAACTTAAGGCAAGATGAAAATTTGTTAGAAGACTGTATTCGGTTTCTCTTGCAGCTGTAACTAATTACCACAAACTCAGCGCCTCCAAACAACACAAAGTTTTGTTGTCTTAGAATTCCAGAGGTCGACAGTCTGAAATGGATGTCACCAGGCTAAAATCACAGTGTCACATAAGTTGCGTTCCTTTCTAGAGGCTAGGAGACAATCCGCTTTCTTGCCTTTTCCAGCTTCTAGTGCTGACCACAGTCCTTGGCTCTCAGACCTTGTCTTCCATCTTCAACACCAGCAGTCAGTGGTTGAATATTTCTCATGATGCCATCTCTCTCTTTCTGACCTTCTTGTCTCCCTCTTCCCTATTTAATCCCCATGTGATTATATTGGGCCATGTGGATAATCCAGGATAATTTCCTTGAGGTCAGCTGATTCACAAGCTTAATTCCATCTGTAATGTTAATTCCGCCTTGCCATGTAACATAACATATGCATAGATTCCAGAGATTAACACATGGACATCTTAAGGGGCCATTATTCTGCCTATCACAAACACCAAGAGATGGAGAGAGAAAACTGGCAGGAGATAGCATTTTTTTTTTTAATTTTTTTAATGTTTATTTTTATTTTTGAGACAGAGAGAGACAGAGCACAAACAGGGGAGGGTCAGAGAGAGAGGGAGACACAGAATCCGAAGCAGGCTCCAGGCTCCGAGCTGTCAGCACAGAGCGCGATGCGGGGCTCGAACTCACAGACCGTGAGGTCATGACCTGAGCCGAAGTCGGACGCTTAACCAACTGAGCCACCCAGGTGCCCCAGGAGATAGCATTTTAAGTTAAGTATTAGATAATGAAGTTATATAGTCCATTCACACATTTATTTATATAGGAAATGTATCTTGTGTTCCTGCTCTGCATTTGGGATTGAGCCAGGCTCTAAGGATAGAAGTATGAAAAGGAAAACAAAACAAAACAAACAAACAAACAAATGAAGACAACCCTGTTTCCTTTTTTCATGGACCAGGCTAGGGGTGGGAGTCTGGAATGAAAGAGGACCAGGGAGAGAGAACATACATGATTGGCCACTCTGTATATCCGAATAATTAAAAATAGCATTCAAAGTTGTGGAAGACAGGGACAGATTCTGGGGGCTGGGAGGATTAGAAGATGGAGCTGGGGGCAGAACCCACAGCCAGACCAGGGGCTTTGTAAATGATGTTGAGGTGTTGGCCCCTTATCCTGATGGTAATTGAGAACTAAAGGTTTGGGGAGCTAGAGTTCTCTTGTATAAAAGTTACTGCGTGGGGCCACACCAGGAGAAGGGTGATGGCACTGAAAAGGGGGGGTGGGGAAAGGATAGGTATGAGACAGATTTCAAAACATAACAGGGACTGGCTGGAAATGCTGACTGAAGATGGCGTTAGACTCAATGACTCTGAGATGTTGTCCTTGGTGACGAAGCAAAAAGAAGGTGAGCTTGAAGTGGGGCTGAGATGTGTGGCAAGTGGGACATTCTGAAAGACGACCAAAAACATGTAGCTCTCGCCAGAGGGTGTTTTGATAGAGTTTGGCAAATCTCAAAGGAAAATATTAGTTGAAAAAAACTGGAACTATCTGTGGTGACTATAATTGCCACCTTGTTTTTTTTTTTATCAAACGTTAGGAATATGGATTTCATATGATTTGCAGATCAAGTTGAAGGTGAATATAACAAACTTACTTCCCTTATAAGAAGATGCAAAGATTTTCTTTTTCTTTCTATGTCCAACGTAAAGGTTCGGCAGTGGGGAAATTAGTTCATCCCACTAGGCAAACTGACAGGGGACGTCTTATGAAAATCTATTTACAGTCTTACGTCTTTAGCCCCATAACGGTAAAGCAGCAGGTGCACCTCTGGAGGATTTTACACTTCAGCAATTCATTATGTCACAGGTTGTTCTTGGTGTGAAATTCCTCTGATGAAGAAGCGCTGACAGAGGCAGGAGAATGAAGCAATTCTCTTCTCCTCCCCGCTAAACAAGTCATACTTAATGTTTCTTCAAGGTCAAGTTCAATTGAAAATAGGACAGGGTGATAGCTCCTTAGATTTGTACTAATAACTGGGTGTTCTCAGCAGAAGCCTTTTGGCAGGAGAGCAAAGTTAACTTATCAAAATGCTTAAGAAAGCAAAATTGACTGCCAGGTAGGAGATCCAGAAGATTCAGGGCCCGGCAGAGCTAGATTTCTCTTTCTTTTCCACTAATAAGAATGAGCCTGATGCTCAAATAGTAACACTGTGGAAAGTATGATCTCAGATGCAGAGCAAAAATGTTCTTCCTGGGCTTTTGTAATTTTATTTTGGGTGCCACCTTTCAAATGGCTTTAGGATGTTTAAGAAAAATTATGAGAGAGGCCCGGGCTTTTCAGCCTGATGGCTGTTGTTTGAGTGACACCTCACGGCATATATTCAAAAGACCAAGTGGCTCCTCCATTAACTTTCCTCCACCAACCCTTCAATCATTCTAGTCACCTGCTGTGACCTGTTAGTCAAAGCCTGGAAGATTTGGAAAATTGATCCTGGCTGCCTGTAGTTTCAAGAGCATGCACATATATTCACTTTAACTCACGGGTGCCAGACAGGGACTCACATTTTCAAAACTGGTCATGATTCTCAAAAAGTATAGCATGGTTAAGAAAATAGGGTTGGGTGTCGTCAGCTCTGGGTTCAAGCCTCAGCTCCCTGCTTTCCCAGATGTGTCATCTTGGGAAAGTTACTTAACCACTCAACCTCAATTTCTTAACCATAAAAATGAGGGCAAGGTGGTGTTGACTTTGTGGTGTGTTTGTGAAGATTGAGATGAGATGAGACGGGCAAAACATTTCACCCAGGGACTGACACATAGTGAGATCTAAACCGGAGGCAGTTACTCCAATATAATCACGAGCTACAAAGAGAGAAAGATGAAAAGCGACTCTCAAGTTTTGAAAGAAATATTTGAAGGTTTTCTTCTGCTTTCCTAGCCCCTGATTGTTTTGTAATCTGAAACCAAATGTCCTTCTATAATAAGTACAGCATCAAACCCTATTAATGCATTAATAGCGAATGTAGATCTAAAAAGAAATAAATGAAAAGAGGGGATATGGATGAAAAAATGATGTGTGAGAAAGAACTTTCCTGGTAGATGTTAGGATGTTCAAAGAGAGCACAGAGAAAGAGCCTTTTTGGCTTTGAAGTGCTGAACTAATTAGATCTGCATATTAGATCTAGAGAAAAGGTGGAACTCATAAAAGGGAGCATCATTCCAAGACATTCAGAGGAAAGAACCATATGTAAGAGAGCCCAAAAGTTCAGCATTAGTCCTCAAAAAGTGAGTGGCAAAGAGAATAAAAAAGAAATTTGCAGATTAGTGTACACAGAATGTTCTTTCTTCTCTCTCTCTTGACTAATCCTTTTTTTTCTGGCTCCAGGTCAGTTTCTACCTCACAAAGGAACCATTACATACTACATTCCAAAGTTTTTGCCCGCTCTTCCCTCTGAAGGTCCATGGCCCTTGGACATTGTCATTTAATTTGAAATTTTATTTTGTTTTAATATTTGACTCAGGATTTTGATTTAGGTGACTAGGCTGCCCACATTTGATTCTCTGCCACCCTCATGGGCTTGATCATGTAAACATTTCCCAGTATTTTTATTTACACATATCTGTGTGTGTATATGGGGTGTGTATATATTATACACACGAATAATATATATATTACGTATATTATGTATACATAATATATATATACTTGTATATATATATATATTATGTAATACGTATACACACACGTGTATATATATATGTATTATATAATACGTGTGTGTGTATTATATAATATATATGTGTGTGTGTGTGTGTGTGTGTGTGTGTATGTATATATATATTATATGTGTAAATACACACACACACACATATTACACTTCCACAGAAGTAATTCAGGCTCAGGGAGTTTCAGGGGTCTGGGGAGGTCATGTCGCCATGCTTTCTCTGTCATCAGCTATCAACTGGATGTTCATCTCCCACTACTCTGTCCAGCCCCTAAACTGACCCAAGGCCCCAGGCTCCTCTCTTCACTGGTCTGTGACTTACTGATTTCTCTTATGTCTAAATGGTTTCCAGAATGCTCCCTCCACATCCTCACCTTTTCTTCAACCTGGCATCTCTGTGAAAACAGGGCAGTCTCAAAGATTCGAGTTCTTTCTCGCATCATAGGTCAAGGTCAGAAAGTGGTGTAGATGTATCCTTGACTGCTGCTTCCAAGCCTCTTCTTTCCTTCTTCAGAACAAACAACAACCCCCGCCCCCACACACAAAGACCCCCTTCCTTTGAAATTGAGTGCATTCAATATTCTATCTCCTTTTTTATCCTTGCTGCTGACTACTAGCAAGAGACTCCTTGTCTCTCCTCCCTTCCAATGGAGGCTTTAATTCCTGGTTTTTATCTCCACCTCTAGTCCTGTCAACAGTTATGATAGCACAATAATCCTATGCTTCACAGTGGGAGAAAGTTAGCTAAGGATGACCTGGCCATGAAACAGCTTTGTAGCTAGAGGTCAGGGACAATGTTACAGTGATTTGGGTGAACTCAACACTTCAAATAGGAACAAAGAATCTTGGTGGATATCAGGATGTTTTCCATAATTACTGAGTCACACCCCTTATGCCCGTACACTATTTAAATCCCAGCCCATCTGAGAAATCAAATGTAAGCATTAGGAAAAGAGTAAGAATCAGAACTGACTAACAGTAAGCTCCCCTCACTTAGTGGAGTGGGGTCCTAGAGCAGAGATTACGTTCTGCTGTAGAAGATTATAGGAAGTTGCGTTTCCTGTACAACAATGCTGTGAGATGAGATTTGTACCCACCTAATTCACTTTCCACTTTTTATTTTTAAAGTCCTTTGTTTTGGTTTTGTTCAGTTTTGTTTTGTTTTTTTTGAGATAGAGAGAGAGAGAGAGAGAGAGAGAGAGAATCCCAAGCAGACTCCACGCTAAGCATCGACATGGGGATCAATCTCACGACCGTGAAATCATGACCTGAGTTGAAATCAAGAGTCAGAAGCTAACCTGACTGAGCCACCCTGGCACGTCTTCATGTTTCCACCTTTTAAAATGACCACTTCATACTTTCTTCTCCTCAAACTTCCATGTCTCCTTCTGTCTTTTCTGCACACTCTTCACTGAGGAAATAGAAACCCAAAGAGAAATTTCCTTATATTTTGAGCCAGATCTACACTTAACATATTTTTGTGCACATGTTCCTAGTTGTTCCCGCGCCTTTAAAACGTGTGAAATGCCTCTGTGTCTATTTTCTTCTCAATGACATGGCATTGGAGTTGTACTCACTCTTTTTGGGCATCATCGCCTTCTCCCTTTCTCCTGGAGATTCCCCATCGGCATAAAACTTGGTATTTATATATCCTGCTTCCCAGATTGCACCCCACCTTGAGCTACCGCCTCCTTTCTCTGCTCTTTGTCACAGTAAAAGATATTGAATGGCCTTGTCTCCCTATATGAAAATATGAAAATATGTTTTCATATTTTCCAGTGACTTCCGCATTGCCAGATGTTGCAATAAACATGGTTCTCTCTTCATTCCATTCAAGATTTTAAACTGCATGACACCGAAACAGAAATCCCTTTTCTTCTCTTGGCTTTGTCTTTGGGCACCTCACTCCTCTTGCTTTCCACACATATCTCACCAATGATCCTTTTTTTACTTGCCTTTTCTGGAAACTCCTGCTTTGCCCAGTTATTTAATATTAAGAAAAAAAAAGTATGTTAACCATCAAGATAAAACTGTCAGGTGGATTTCCACTGTATTTAGAATAATATCCATACTCCTTAAAGTGTCTTTTTAAAAACGATTTATTTATTTATTTATTTATTTATTTATTTATTTAGAGTGTGCATAAGCAGGGGAGGGGGAGAGAGAGAGAGAGAGGAGAGAGAGAGAGAGAGAGAGAGAGAGAAACGGAGAGAGAGAATCCCAAGCAGGCTCCATGCTGTCAGCTCAGAGCCCGATGCAGGGCTAGATCCTACGAACCATGAGATCATGACCTGAACCGAAATAAAGAGTCAGAGACTTAACCTACTGAGCCACCCAGGTGCCCCTCCTTAAGGTATCTTCTCCAACATTTCTGACATCATTTTTCTTCTGCTCCCTTTGCTCCAGCAATGCTGGCATTGCTACCCCAGAGTCTTCGCCCCTGCCATTCTCTTTGGCTGTAACTTTCCTCCCTGATATTTTGTGTGACTGGCTTCCTCAGAGGCCAGGTCAATTTTTCTCTTCACAGAGAGGACTTTCCCAGTTCCTTTCCAAATTCCTCTCTCGCACCACTCCATTTCCGTTTGGAGGATTATGATGATTCCTTTTTTTTTGAAATACATTTCCTCACTTAATGTCTCTCTCCCTCCTTGGATCTAAGCTTGATGAGGGAAGAGACCTGTCTTATTTTTTCATTGCTGCATCCCAACTGTCTGGCACAGTGTCTGACATGTAGTAGGTACTCATTAAATAAATATTTACTGAAGAAATGAATGAAGTAGGTGATATCAGAACTGACATTAAAACTAGGTTTAGGAGGAAAAGGCGGGGGCGGTGCCTGGGTGGCTCAGTTGGTTAAGCGTCCGACTCTTGCTTGATTCTGGCTCAAGTCGTGGCTTGGGTCATGATCTCATGGTTGTGAGATCGAGCCCTGTGTTGGGCTCTGTGCTGGACACGGAGCCTGCTTAAGATTCTCTCTCTCTCTCGCTCTCTCTCTCTCTCTCCCTCTGCCCCTCCCCTGTTTGCACTCTCACACTATATCTCTTTTTCAACACCCCCGCCCCTGAAAAAAAAAACAAAAACCTAGGTTTAGGGATTCCAACTCCCATGCTTGCTTTGAATACTAAACTATAATAATTTTACTAATGTAATTCTTGGATCAGAGACTTTTTTTGATCTTCAGGGGAAGCTGTTACCACTTTTTGGAGTAGGGGTAGTCAAAACAATTAAGTTCAAGGTCTCAAACTTGACGTTTTTGCTTTCCATTCCTACTGCTTTCCTACTAATTTGCAGTAGATCGGTCAGTGTGTGAGAGTTACAGAGCTGGGGGTTAATGAGCAGCTCCCATCTGTGCAAAACAGTCTAGCATTGGACCCAGTAGGAGTTTGAGAAATCGTTTTACCAAATGGTTCAAGCCAATATCTTGAAACACTACAAAATCAGGGATTGTGTCCTGTACATCTACCAGCTCCCTTCCCCCCCCCCCCCCCCACACCAGAGGACCATGTCAGGTAGGTCTTTGGAGGGTGTCCCACAAGAATACTCCATCCTTCCCCCTTTCTGTGCTCTTCCCAGTCCTCATGGCTTCCCTATAGTTCTTTCTTTTATCCTTGTTCCCACCGTTCTCTGTTCCCACCTCCCATGGCTTTCTCATAAGACAAAAAGCCTCTCAATCCAGTCTGGGGTCCTGCACACTCCATTCTTAACTGTCTCAACTCCAGCTGACTGCAGGCTGGGGGAAGGGAGAACTGGGCTGTTAGAGAATGACTGGGTGTGGGCACTCACACCACCAGCTGGCATGTACCTGCTCCTTCAGTCCTGAAACTGCCTAGAATTCTGTGGCAAAAATCAATGTGTTTCTCATTGGTTGTCTTCCAGTCTTGGTTTGTCATCTTTTTTGTCTCCTAAATCGGCTCTCAGATTTCCACCTGGTTTTAAGCTTCCCCAATTTTGTTGATATTCCTATCTGCGGCTGTTGCCTGTCTAGTCCCACTTGCCCTTATGGGCATATGGCTTCTTTATACTTTAAATGTCTTCTTTATTTGATTTTAGGGTTCGTGAGGAAAACTAATAAACCGGTAGGTAAACATGCCTTGTTTAATCTGAAGTGTCATCTTTTATTGTCTCTGATCTTCTTTATGAGTTCATGCCTTCCTGCAAAGCAGTACACGTTGACTCAACAGGTCAGTCTTTTCTGATTAAAACAGCCTATTGGGGTCGAAAGTCTAGTAATTTATTTATTTATTTAAAAAAATTTTTTTTTGGGGCGCCTGGGTGGCGCAGTCGGTTAAACGGCCGACTTCAGCTCAGGTCACGATCTCGCGGTCCGTGAGTTCGAGCCCCGCGTCGGGCTCTGGGCTGACGGCTCAGAGCCTGGAGCTTTATTTTTGGGACAGAGAGAGACAGAGCATGAACGGGGGAGGGGCAGAGAGAGAGGGAGACACAGAATCCGAAACAAGCTCCAGGCTCTGAGCCGTCAGCCCAGAGCCCGACGCGGGGCTCGAACTCACGGACCGCGAGATCGTGACCTGAGCTGAAGTCGGACGTTTAACCCACTGAGCCACCCAGGCGCCCCTCTAGTAATTTAAATATAACTCCTTATCGTCCTCGTAAGTGAAGTCATGTATTTGTCTTTCTCTGACTAATTTCACTGCATATAATACCCTCCAGTTCCATCTACATAATTGCATTGTTGCACTATATGCTAATTTGGATGTAAATTTAAAAAAATAAAATTAAAAAAGATTAAAAAATATTTAAAAAATATATAACTCCTTATCAGTGTTCGTTTGAATAATCTCTTTGGGATCATTTGGTTTCTTTTGGTTAAGCGCTCAGGGTTTGAGATGTTTCTCTCTCTCCTTCCTGGCAGTGTGGCCTCTGAGTATATGGTGGGAGAAGGGACTTTGGATTCACACAGTGTCATTGGATCCTCTTGGATCCTTGCAAGGGAGCAACCGTTCTGGTTTGGCTCTTGGACTGGTGATTGTTGTGGTGCAAATCGTCCCATCTGATACCGACTGCCGAAGGCTGTGGTCCTGGCCATTTGCTACAAGTAGTGAATCCTGTATGTCATTTGGGCCTAATTTCCAGGTTCCATCAGCCCACTGGCTCTCTCATTGTCTCCTTACCTCATCCTCATGGCCCTCAGCAGCTTCTCTGTCTCTACATGCCCCGGGCCGGCTGTGGGGAACAAGAAGTTTATTTCTCTAGTCATTTTCCTGAGCTGCTCTGCCGTGCGATAGTGCCTCATATTGGCTTTGAGTCAACCTTCCCAGCAAGCTCTTCCAAGGTTTCAAAGTAGAACAGAGAAAAAACTCCTTTGCTTTCAGTTTTCCCCAAGCCTATATAAAATGCTTTTCCCAACTGGGATTCCGGTACAAAGAAGAGGAGTTGAGACACATGTCTCCCTGACCTTCCTTAACTTTTGCTTCTCTTCACGCTCCAACTAGCCTAGAAAGAGCAGGCTTCCCCAGATTCTGCTTTTTGGCAGGGTATTTCCCCTTTGTCCCAATTCTTTCTTGGGAACAGTAAGCTTCATGGCTTTGCCTGAGGGTGAGAAAGTATTGACTTGAAACTATGTGATAACAACTTCTGTCAGTTTTGGCTTTGATATAGGTGACACAGAGCAGGTGGTAACCATGGATCATTGGGGTCAAAAAGGAAAACCAAAATATATAAACAAAGAACATTATCCCTTTCACAAATGTTTAACTAGACTCAAAACACATCTTGAAGTATTTTGGGAAGGAGAAGAATTTAAATAAGTGGAAAATGTTCCAGAAGATAAGAAGAGATATAAAAAATGGAGACAGCCAATGAAAAGATCCTAAATAATGGAAAGGAAATATGAATTATATATGTTCTAATTGTGTAACTTCTATTGTCTTGACAATAGGCAAGTCACTTAATTTCTTTGAGCCAAGTAATTCCATTTATAAAGAGTAAAAGGCTACCTGGGGTGCCTGGGTGGCTCAGCCCGTTGAGCGACCGACTTTGGCTCAGGTCACGATCTCATGGTTTGTGAGTTTGAGCCCCGCATCCGTCTCCGTGCTGACAGCTCAGAGCCTGGAGCCTGCTTTGGATTCTGTCTCCCTCTGTCTCTGCCCCTCCCTCACTCATGCTCTGTCTGTCTCTGTCTCAGAAATAAACATTAAAAAAAAAAAAAAAAAAGTAAAACACTACCTTGATGGCCTCCAGAGTGTTTTAAAATACTGGTATTATGCCTTTTATGGTTTCAGATATTATTATAGTGTAATGGCATGCTGGTTATTTATTACTGCATAACAACCACTCCAAAACTTAGTGGTTTAAAGAACGATAATTTATTTTTTCTCAAGAATCCACCATCTGGGCTTGCATCCATGGAGAAAGCTTATTTTTGGCTCCAGCTGCATCATCTGAGTTGGCTTGACAGGTTTAATGCAAAGATTAAGTTGAAAGAAAGGAAAATTCAAACTGAACTTTTGGAATTACTTAAATTATTACCCATCACAACAATTGATAACATATTTTATTTCCTGATAACTGATAGCCAGTAAAATCAGACAATCTGTAATTTAATCAATGAGAGGCTTCAACTCCCATATTTCCACAAGGCAGTGATATTTGGAGTTTGGCTTATGTCTTCAAGATACTGAGGAAAAATTGTTCGATAATTAGCAGAATGTTGGTATTAAATAAGAGTCGTTATCTCCTAACCCTTTGAACCTATGAGAAGAGTTAACAAATTCAAGCAGTAATGAAGTTCAGTATACTTGGTTTTCTCAAGGTTGAGGCTGGGATGAACAGAGCAGGAAAGACAGAAGGAAAATCGATTGAATACATACAAGTTCAAAGCTCAACAGGAATAGATTTTCCACGTAATGGAATTTTTTATAAGTCCTTTCTCAAGAATAGGAGAAAGAATAAAATAGTAATAATGACAACGGCTTATTCAACAGTTACAATATAAACTCTATATTAAGACTTTCACATTAGGGGGTGCCTGGGTGGCTCAGCCAGTTAAATACCTGACCCTTGATTTTGGCTATGATGATCTCATGGTTTGTGAGATCAAGTCCCACATTGAGCTCTGTGCTGACAGCATGGAACCTGCTTGGGATTCTCTCTCCCTCTCTGCCCTTCCCCTACTCACCACTGTGCTTTCTCTCTCTCTCTCTCTCTCTCTCAATAAATAAATAAACTAAATAAAAGTTAAAAAAAGACTTTCACATCAATTATTTTGAACGAACTTATGACCATCAAGTATGAATATAGGGAACACATTTGATGAACAAGTGAATAAACAAATAGTAGATATTAATCTCTCCATATATATTGTTGAAGCATTGCATTCACATTTTAAGAGATTAGGAAACCGAAACAATGAGAGATTAAACATCTCTCCTAAGTTTACACTCAAAGAGGTGAATGGCAGATGTAAGATTTGAAATGAATCCAGATAGAAGTGTGACCGCTTTTTGAAAGTTTGTGTTATGCCTCTTTGCTTTTTTTTCCCATTTCTTTACACCACTTTGCTTTTATGAAAGATTTACCATAGTACCTGCCCCACTGTCTGCAAGAAATCCTTAGGGGATGTTTGCCTTTAGAAAAAGTGCAAAAAGTGAAAATAGCATCCAGGGTTTGTTCTGCATTTGTTTGTTCAGCATTTGTTCTGTACCCTGAGCAGAGAGAGTGGCCCTGCCAAGCTCCTTCCCTGGGAACCACACCCAGCATCTCGGCATCAAGGCATCACAGCCTAGAACTGTGTCTGTGAGCATCCGTGCTTTAGCTCCATTTAGTTTGTGTACCCTTGAGCAAGATGTGTCCTAAGGGATCAGGAAAGCCCCAGAGATGTTATTTATGGGGTCTGAGAATGCTCACAAATTTTTCTATATACATTAATGGTAACTGCTTCTTTGCTTTATGCCACTTTGGCTTATGAAAGCTTTCATAGAATGTTCTACTATCATATGGTAGGGGAGACCCGCATTTCAAATTTCAAGCTTCATCCATCTAATATCTAGGCTATTCCTAGATAGCACACTGCTGCAGAGGGTTAAGTATTGGAAATATGGAAGTGAGAGATGCTGAAAAAAGAATACTTCTGTGAGGCAAATTTTCAGTGTTATTCAGCAGCATATGATAAAGTAAACACACATTTCTTGTGAGAGTTACTTATAAACGTCCAGTTGCCCTGCAAGGTGGGTCGTCCCTGATGGCCGGGGCGTTCTCCATGTGTCTGTGCTTGAGGGAAAGCAGATGAGTTTGGGGGACGTGGCATCGGGATGCATCATTGCTCTCTATGACAAAGAAGCAAAAGATTGAAAAGGCCTCAGGGGAGACCACGATTTGGGATGGGGACCCCCTCAGGGAACGGCTGAGAAAAAAACCCTCCAGGTGAGCAGCTCTAATATTGCTCAGGGCGTCACAGGGTTATGGGCTATGACGGTATGAGTGTCAAACAGTCCCCACCCCCTTTTCTAGATCTCCCCTCGGTCCTGTTACTCATTAATGTTTGGGATGCGAGTAGATTTTGTTTCTTCTGAGGAATGGAAAATGCGGTGAGTCCTACTTCAAACTTGGTCTGAGAGGGGACAAAGGAAACATGGGGGGGGGGGCAGCTGACATCCAGGAAATACTTGGCTTTCCGTTGAGTGACAGATGACGGCCATGGCACTAGATTCTGTGGTAGCCTGAGGGAAATTTCCCTCAGACCACAAGATTTCCTTACCTTTGAATCCAAGCTCACCGAAGACAACTCTTTTTCTCTGGAGGTGTCTCTCTCTCTCTCTGCCAGGGGGCAAGGTGGTGAGGGTGGAGAGGGGGATCAGTGTCAGTGGCTACACCAGGGTTGCCCTAACTGGATCCCGACTGCAGACGATTGTCCAGACTCTCCCTGTGAGAAGAGTCGCAGACTCCACGTGTTCTTGTAAATCTCTCTTTCTCTCTCCTTGTAACGTTGCCTGGAAGTGCGACACACATATCTCAATCTCCTTTGGTAACTGAACCTTCTGCTATGCTCCAGGGAGTAGAATAGCAAATGAGACAAAACAGGTCTCTCTCCTCAGAATATATGGTCTAGTCCAGAAACATTTTCTATGAAGTCTTTTCCACGGCCCACCTCCAAGCAGGTATAATTGAACATTTTTTTTCCCTTAGTACTCTTCCATACTTTGTGCAGATATTAGCCACATATATATTATTCCTCTTAGTGCTTTTGGAAAGAAAGCATGTTGGACTCCCTCTGGTAACATGTATGCTACTTAGGGCAGAGTGTTCATATCTTATCCCAGAGCCTATCATGAAGTAGGTGCTCAGTTAATGACTGACGAGTGTAAATGGCTGAAGGAAGAGCGGATGAACATTTCAGGGTGGTAACTCCATGGACCAGGGGAAAAAGGAGCAGTTCTGGAAGCTGGCCTACTGGTGGTTGTAGTATGTCTCCACATCCTACAGCCCCACTTTGGCCAGGAAAGCTGCAGAGGGGCTCTGATGGAAATGTCTGAAATCGCAATAGAATGTCTTTAGGGTATGAAGCCTGTAATGACGTATGTACATCACCTGGTTAAGCTTCACTGAGAAATAAAATTCCAGGCAGCAGACAGGAAGAAAGAAGTAAAAGAATGTTGAGTTCTAGGCACATAATTATTAATAACCTATTTTTATTTGTGAGGAGCAAGAAATTCAGAGAGGTTAGGCAACTTGCCAAATATCCCATGACTTGCAAATTACAGAGTCAGGATACGTTCTGAGGTCTGGGAGAATCAGAAGGCCAACATGGGCAAGACCTGTAATGAGAAGCTTTTCGCATATGAGGTAGGAGATGACCTCCTTCAGTATCTCAGAACAAATCCTACTTCAGATCCCACCTTTTCTGTTTTAGATGCAGCGGGCATGATATGTAACAACTATTCCCACGAAGAAGATGGCAAGGGGCCCATAATTCAGTAGTGCTTCATGGAGAATTGGCCGAATGTGCTGTGATTTTGTAAACGTATATTAGAAATGGTGAGATTTCCCTAGTGCCCGCTTTCTTCTACAGCCTGGACCTTATGAAGCGTTTGTTCAAATCAGGAATTAACACCCCGAACATGGAAGGATGGGTGAGGACGTCCAGTAAACTTTGGCTGCCTGAATAAACGAATGACTCACTCCTGATAGCACTGCGGGCACTGAAACTGCTCTCAGGTCAGTCTTTGAAGGTCGTGACATAGGATCTGAGTCAGGGAAGCTGGCAGGGAATAGCTTCTCTCCTGTGGCTAGTGTTGGCTTCTCAAGAAATTAGGAGCTCACTGTAGCAAGGCTACCCAGGGCTTTCCCTGCCCCATTTCCTGTCAGTAAATCACAGAGGAGTGGGTTCCCAGAGTCTCATCAGTATGAAGGTAACTGAAGAGCTGCTGAGAAGTACTAAGGCTCTGCTCAGGTGGTAACGTACCATGCCTGTGCTCATAGTGCGATGCGGCAGCTGAGACAGCTAATGTAACGTCAGGCTGCATCAATGACCCCTAATACATGGCCCCTCTTACTGTGTAATAAATGGTTCGTCATACCGCAGCTGAATTCTGTGTCCAGTCACTGATGAGCGGGGACATGTTCAAACAGGCAAACCAGCATAATGAGACACCAGCAAATAATGTCCTCTGAGCAGCATTAGAAAGGGCTGGTGATTTCATTTTATTTCTCTGGAAGGGAAGAGTCCTCAGGGGAGCAAGAAAAATCTCTCCAAACAGTTGAGGATCTGTTATGTGAAAGATTGGGTAGGTTTCTTCTGATTGGGCCAAAGGCGGACATAGATATTAGATCAATGTAAAGAGAAGCTTTCTAACAACGATCTAAAGATAGAAGGTGTTGGCTCACAAGGGGGCCATTATAAAAAGTGTGTGAGCAGAAGCTAGATGTTTGCAGAAAGGATGGCAAGTGTGGGTAGGAAGTCGGGCAATCAATAGTGTGGAGTGTCTTGTGTGGAGTGTCAAATGACCGGAGAAAAGGGTCTCTCTTTTTGGCATAGTTCAGTCAGAAAGAGTTAAACTAACATATGATAGTTTTCATTTGCCAAAGTTGCAGAGACCGTACCTGTAGGGACCAAAGAGGGAAGGAGCCTCAGATATCATTAACGTAATCCACTCATTTTTGAGACAAGGCCAGCCATTGTCATTCTACCACATCGGGGCAGAATGAAGGGGATTCTCTGTGTTTTCATCTACCGATGGTTTTCAGATTTTTTCAGGGGGCTTGAGGGCTTGGAAGCAGAGTGGTAGGTGTGACAGGTTCCTGGCCTCAGAGCTGCTGTGCTCATCTGCGCCATGAACGTGGTGTTTGCATTGATCTTTGAAGCGAGGCTTCCACAACTCAAAGTTCAGGAACCTTGGTTGATGCCAATAGAATCTCTTTCTCCCACGGTCCTCACGACAGCGGAGATGAAACTCGCTCTCTGTCTCTAGAAATGCCATCGGTTGCTTTTTCAAGTAACTACAACTAGCACCACGAGAACTGCCCGAGAGTGAACAAGTGGGACATATTTTGGGCTTACTGGCTCACGGCTATTATTTTCCTCCTAATTTACATCACCACTGTGTGTCACTGCTGTATTTTTCTTGAGGCGCGGATGCTGCTTTCTGTAAGTGTTCGTCTAATTGCTTCCAATCTTTCCTCTTATTCTTGAGCCTTTCAATGGGTCCTCAACTTTTTGGGGAATGAAAATGGCCAACCTTCCTTGTCAGTGGGATATAAAAACTATTTGCATCTCTCAATTTCGTACTGCATGTCCTCTCAAATAGCCCTGGCCTGTTTATTTCTTACAAATACTAAACATGTAGTCTCAACTTGCTTTCTCATACCTGTGTTGAGCTCTGTTGGCTTATCTACTGTTTTCATGTTTCTGCCAACCCCCGCCACCTCCCAACCCAGGTTTCTGGTAGATTTCCCCGTGTGTTTCTCTATCAAATTCATTTGAGTTTTTTAATGCTTTAATGTTAAATCCTTAACATCTTTATGCCTCTATTTCTTGACTTTCTTCCCTTGTGAGATTCAGGAACACTGACTGCTTTATTATCAGTTGCAGTTGGGTTTATCAGTTGTTCTGAATCAACGATGAAGACTTAAAGTGATGCTTGACTCTAGGGGCTGTAGATGACACCTCCCTCCAGCAAGATTCATTTCTGTTGATTTGGTGATGCAGTCAGGCTTGCAACCATGAGAATGTGCAGAGCCCTAGCAATTTGCAAGTACGATGTTGGCAATATTATCTTGCAGGTTTTCTGCAAGTCTGCCTGTAGGGGCATAATTGCTTTTATGTTCATTTTCTCTTTCATCCTGATTTTGATCATTTCTGTCAATGTGTGGTCCTCATAGCCTACCATTTTATTATTAATTAAGTAATTAATACTGAAGTCTAGGTGACACACAGCGTTGTATTAGTTTCAGGCATACAACATAATGATTTGACAAGTTTATACATTATGCTGTGCTCACAAGTATAGCTACCATCTGTCACCATAAAAGGCTATTATAATACCACTGACTATATTCCCTGTACTGTGCTGTCAGAGACTCTAAGTCTAAAGTTCTCTTTTGGCCAGCAAAAGAGCAGATGCAGGATTAAAATGAGAGACCGGGAAAAGACAAGAGCCCCGAATAAGGGTCCTTGCGCCATATTTATTCAGATCAGAAGGCTTAGAAACGTGTTGGGCACAAAGAGACAAAGAAACCGTGAACATTAACTTGGGGACGTGACAGGGGGAGAGGGGGTTTTGAAGATATACAGTGTTTGGGTCAATATATTACATTTCTTTATTTTTGAGAGGCAGAGAGACATAGCGTGAGTGGGGGAGGGGCAGAGAGAGGGAGACAGAATCTGAAGGAGGCTCCAGGCTCCAGGCTCCAGGCTCTGAGCTGTCAGCACAGAGCCCGACACAGGGTGAGATCATGACGTGAGCTGAAGTCAGATGCTCAACCGACTGAGCCCAGGAGCCCAGGAGCCCTGGGGTTTGGGTCGACAAAAAACAAAATCTGGGTGCTGGGCAGATGGGCAGATGGTTGTTAACAGCAGACAGGAGGCGCCGGCCTAGGGGATGAGACAGATAAGGGGGAATAACCTCAGGGTTAACAAGGCACCTTTTCTTTTGTTAATCCTCTCTGCTCCAGGGTTGCTTTGCCTGCAGCGCAGTGGTCCATAGTCCAATTCACCAATTTCCCTACCCTGGCCCTATTCTCCTGTGAAAGCAGGTTTTCTGCTATGGTACTAAATTGGGGTGCTTCTATCCTGAACATCTAATCTTGTTAGTCCTATGTATTGAGCACCTTTGCACCATTTCTATTTCAGATCTTTGCCTCTCCCTCCCTATTTTTGGGGGCTGTGCACCCCTCCCTATTTTGGGGTGCCTTTGCATCTCCCTCATCCTGGCACCTTTGTGCCTCCCTATTCTCTGGGTATCTTTGCACCCCTCTATTCCTGGAGTGCCAATCTGTTTTACCCAAACTTGGGTGTGACCATTTTATGAGTTTGTATTTCTTTATGCCTTGTTAACCCATTGGTGTAAGCCCGGGGGATTCCTAAGCTTATCCCCCACACTGTGCCTTTTATCCCCATGGCTTATTCATTCCATAACTGGAAGCCTGTATCTCTCACTCTCTTTCACCCATTTTGCCCCCAGCCCCCAACCCTCATGGCTCTTTGGCTCTTTTGTGACATTTGGCTGACATATTTATTAATTTTCTCTTTATTACTAGATTTATATTTCACCAAGCTATAATTGCTACTTTACTGAATAGCAGTTACCAAGATCTTTTTCGACCAAGAGGCTACTTTTTTCCCCTGTGCTACCAACTCTCTAAGGAAAAAGTCCATTGGTCCTGAATAGTAGGTTACCAGTGAGCCCAGTTTAGCCTAAGTGCTCACTGTTGGTGATGCATGGGTTATTTAGTGTATCGGGGATGATGTACAGACCCAGAGCTTATAAACTGAGGGTAGAAGCCCAGAAAAATAGATCTGGGCTTCTGGTGGGTGATAGTGGCTTATAGCTTGAGTAGTGTTTTCTATATTAAAATATCTACCTCACAGCCCATTGTGGCATATAATTAAGCCGATCTGGTTATTTTGAGACAGATAACTTGTGTTGAAAATACAATTAAGTGACATAAGAAAAAAAGGAGTTCTGGACTTTGGTAAACAAAGGAGGGGGGGTGAAATGAAACTCTCCCTAAGCTCTCCTTTTAGAACTGTAACACATCATCCCTCCGATATTAAAAACAAAAAAAGGAACTCCCATTTTTGCTAACCCCTGCTAAGGTGCTAATGAATAAAGAAATAACTAGCCCATTAAGATTTACCACTATTGATCTACAATATCATCTTTTCCAGAGACTTTTGCATCTTGATAGGGAATTCTTTTTTTTTTTTTTTAATTTTTTTTTTTTCAACGTTTTTTATTTATTTTTGGGACAGAGAGAGACAGAGCATGAACGGGGGAGGGGCAGAGAGAGAGGGAGACACAGAATCGGAAACAGGCTCCAGGCTCCGAGCCATCAGCCCAGAGCCTGACGCGGGGCTCGAACTCACGGACTGCGAGATCGTGACCTGGCTGAAGTCGGACGCTTAACCGACTGCGCCACCCAGGCGCCCCTTGATAGGGAATTCTTAAAAGTGGTTACATTTTCAAGGTCAGAAGTCAAAGGAGTGAAAATACAATGGTACCTGGTCCTGAAGTTGATAATTTTGGAGATGGTCTTCTTGACTGTTTCTCCTATGATTTATCTCACACAATTTGTTCCCAGCGAGTCAGTAGGGCAAACTCCTTGGAGAAGAAAAGTTTCAACTAAAAGCTATATCTGATAGTATTTTCCTTTTTAGTTATCTGTTTCATAGGAAGTTTGGCAATGGCAGTGCTAATGTGTGCAATTTCATGCTTGTCTTTTCTTACAGTTGCTCTTATTATTTCCTGGAATAGCAGGGATTTGAGATGCAGTGATTATGTTCCTGATAACAGCAAATTTCTTCATTTGGGACTTGGAATGGAATAACTAAGGCTTACGAATGTAGAGATTTGACCACTTTGTTTGAGGAGAGGATGACGATGTTTAAGATAACGTTAGCCCTTTCCCCAAAATGGGAATAGGTAGGAAAAGTGACTTGTAAATTAATGTTGTTAGGCCTCCCAGACGATCAGCTTTGAATTGCATGGACTTCCTGGTTTTAGCTTTTTCTAATGGTATTCAGATAGGCATAAGAGTATTTTGGTTTGTTTTTCCCTGTAATGGAAATTTAAAATAGCCCCAAACCGGGTGTGTTGGCTGCATACGGTTTCATTTGCATACCACATAGAGGAGGAGAGAAAACCTGGACAATATTTTTGGCATCTTAATAATATGCCTCCAAGGAAGGAAAGAGCCACACAATTCATTTTCTTTGACAAAACTTTAATTAGAAAACCAGACTCCTCTGATTATAAAAATTACACAAGCTGATAAATCTTGGTAAGTTATAGAGAGAATAATTTTATGAACATTTTATACCTAATAAAAAAGTTAAAATAATTAACAGCATTCATCAGATTAATTTTGTTTTCACGTGGTTTTCTAATATAAAAAAGCATATAGTCATCAACCTTTATATAAATCCATATATGTTTGTAATAGCTTTTTCATGAGAAGGGACAATATTCGTATTTAAATAATGATATTAATAATTGGTAATGAATCAAAACTGCCAAAAGCTGAAGCATGACAAAATTTATGATCAAAGTTGCTTAGGGAACTTTTGAGTCTTCTGGATCCAGCAAAAATGATCTTTTGGAGAAAACCTAGACACAAGATTTCATATTATTATAGTATTGCCCCACTTGAAAAAAATTCCATATGATCAGCGTTGCTTCATATTCTGTCAGAACAATGACTTTTTCTTTTCTCTCAACAGTTTTGTACCAGATTGGTGCTAACCATGTGCTGGTGTATTTCTCTGTCTACAGGAAACGGTGTTTGATCAACAGTAAACTGTAAATCTTTTTTCTCCCCAGACCAGTAAGAACAGATGCACGTTGACAATATAAAGTCTCATCTGAACATGTAGGTTCTGCGGGGGGGCTAACCCGCGTCCTGCAATACGACATCATTTCAAAATCTCTCGCTTCTTAAAACTTCTGTCCTGGAGCAAAGGCAGTATCACATGGACTTCTGATTGCCTTTGGGCAAGATAGGAGAATTCTCGTGTCCAAACAATAAACGAGGAGTCTGGGTAGAAAGTAGTCACATGTAATATCTACATTTGTTTATTGCATTCTAATTTTCTCAATATTGCATTGCAATGCTGACCCAGTTTCATACCATCATCGAACCGCTTTAACCACGTTTCAGTGAAAAGTGCATCTGTGTCTCTGCCACAGTGTCCGAACATAAGAGCTGTAAACTGTTAACAAACGACTTAGTTTCATTTGGGGAATAGCAATGAAAAAGTTGTGAAGTAAATCCTCTAGGAAGGATGGCACTATGCTGAGCACACAGATATTAAACGCACTAATAGTTGCCATTAAATATTCTTTCACAACCTGGTACTCTAACACATCCCAAAGCTAATTTAATGATACAGGTTTTGTAGCAAACTGTAATTAGAAATAATTTGATATCGGTACCTTGAGGACCGAGGATAACACATTTAAGGATGCCATTTGTTTCACATCTCCTACTCAAATCCAAACACAAAGATTGCTGAAGCATATTAGGTCATTTAGCTTGTAAGCTAAAGAGAGGCAGAACCAGATTGTCGATGGACATTTAAACTTGAGTGCTGTCCATGCAGTCTCTTATTCCTTCCCTAGAAAGAGTTTTGCTAGAAGTTATACCAAGTGGGAGCCCTGAATGAACACTCCAAAAATTATAGCAGACGAAGTATTCTCAGGTGGAAATATACTTGATTTTGTAGCAGGCACCCCCAATTTTGGATTAGGAGGCAGACTTAAGAAGAAAACCTGATTTTAGTTGATAAATATTCATCACCTTCTTCCGTAAAATAATTTCCTTATGGAGGACGAAGTGATGTAGATGAAATCAAATCGGGTATATTCAGCTTACCTCAATGTCAAGTTCAAGTGGATAAAAATATTAGTAGCAATTTCAGCTGAGAACAAGGCAGAGATGAAACATTAATGGAAATGAAATAGCTATCACATCTCCCAAGCAACTATCATCTATGAAATTTAAAGAAAACTTTGTATATGCTGAAATCTATGTGGTATAACTAATAAAGCATTTTCTGGCATAAATACTGCAACGCTGCTTCACCAACATAATAAACTATGTTATTTCGGAACAATTCTAATAAAGATAAACTAAGTCATAAACAAAATGCAGTAAGAAATTTGGACAAGCAACAAGCCATCTGAGTCAGAATTTCTGTGGATGGGATTGCACAATCAATCTGTTGATGTTAAAGAAGCTAAAACAAGTTCTAAACTAACAAAAATTTAGAAGATGAGAAATTTCTACCAGAAAGGAAAACAATATAGCGAATATCACAATTGTACAGAAAATGCTTCCTATATTCCTCCCTGAATTAACTTAAACTACAAACTTTCTTAATTCTTTCAGCCATTAGAGGACTAGTTAATGATCTTACAGAACCTGTGACTTAATTACGAGCATCTGTTTTGGAGACTAATAGATGAATCATTAATGTGAGCTTGGAAACAGCAGGTAGAATACCAATAAATTATTCATTTTGGGAGAAGAATGAAATGTTCCCAAGCATCAGATGATAGATTTTACTTATGCTTATGCCAGGCTGGCTTTGGGTGCTCATGTAATCCTAAAATTCCAACTGGAAATGGCTTGGGGAAGTGTGTTTGAGTTTTTTCACTAAGAAGAAATAGCAGAGCAAGTGCTCCCACTCAAATTTGTGGTTGCCATGATGGTCTTTCACATTTTGAGCCGTATTTCTTCTTTCTTTCTCTCTCTTCTTTCCCTTCCTCCCTCCATTCCTCCCTTCCTCCCGTCCTCCCTCTCTTTCTTTTCTTCTTTTGTTGTTTTTTTCTCTTTCTTTCTTTTCTTCTTTCTTTCATCCATTCGTTTGTTCGTTCATTCCATTAACAAGTAAGGGCAACCAATGACAGTCTCTGTTGCGTCAAAGGAAATCACAGCTTTTGTTAAAATTTAAGTTATAGATAAATATTTTTAAAAATGAAAGGCTAGATGTTAATATTGCCTGGCAAGGCATTCACAGGTAAGAAATTTCCAATTTATAAGTAAGTCTACCCTGAATTACTTACTAGACCATGAGATACATCCAATGGCTTTACAATCGAAACATCTGAAGCTTTCAAGATTCTCCTGAAATTGGCCCCCACTTTGACCTTATTCCTTCCCTCCCTTCTTTCCTTCCTTCTCCAAATATTTATTAAATGCCTAATGTTTGCCTGGAACTATTCTGGACTATGCAGTTTTAGTAGTTTATAGAACAGAAAAAAAAAATCAGTCCTCATAGAGTTTTCAATCTACTGAGGAGAGACAACAAACAAACAGCAATGGAAGGAAGGAAGGAAGGTAGGAGGCTTGCAGTCTGGTTATGGAAGGCCTTTCTAATGACCTGATATTAAGAAGAAATGTCATGAAAAAAAAAGAAGACTTATGGCTAAGGGTGGGGGGAAAAGAGCCTTCAGGGTGGTGAGAACAGCAAGTACAGGAGGACAAAAGTGATTGTGGCAGGAGAGGAGGTAAGAGAGCAGGAGACAAGGGACCAAATTTGCTACAGTTTCCGCTTTCCCACATCTCCCACCGGAAGTAATGGTTGTGCAGCGCTGGATGCTTTACATGAACAGATCCCGTGCATTCTTCAAGCACGACTTAAGTTGCGTTTCCTTCCTGCAGGGTTCCCCTGATACCCGATACTTTTAACTCTAAAGGATGAACCATGCAAGTTGTCATCACCCATTTTCTGTGTTTTATCACTTATGATTGTTTCCTCTGTTAGTGTCTTCAAATAGATCCCAAGCAATTTAAGGGTAGAAACTACGTAATACATTTTCTCCATCCCTTACAGTGCATAATACTGAGACTCATGGTAATTAAATAAAAGAAATTATATTAATTAAGAAAAAATAGAAAAATCCACAACTCAAAAAAATTCAAGGAATGTTGCCATGAAAACAAAAACAAACCTATAGGTTAGAACTCAGTGGATAATACACATTATCTTCTGGTTTATCTGATGACTTATGTCATTGCCCATTCTACTTTAGAGATTATCTCTGTATGTTTGTAGACTCCTTCTTCCTGCCCTGTAGAAAATGGGGGCCCCATCTATGCAGGCTTCTTTTATTATAATAGTACTACTATCCATTCCCCTTAATGTCTGCCTTCATTCATGAGATTTCTTTCCGAATCCATATATCCAATTTCGCAGCATATTGTTACCTAGCAGAGTCAGGGCTATCAGTAGAGTGGCAAATTATAAATATATCAGAGACATAAACTACAGGGTGAAAATCCACTAGGCCACTAGTTTATTTGAATCATTTGCTTGAGGTCACCTAGTTAAGAGGAAGTCATGGATGGGGCACCTGGGTGGCTCAGCTGGTTAAGTGTCCAACTCTGGTTTTCAGCTCAGGTCATGATCTCACAGGTTCATGGGTTCAAACTCTGCCCCCAGTGTAGAGCTTGCTTGAGATTCTCTCTCTCTCATTCTCTCTCTGCCCCTCCCCTGCTCATGCTCTAAATAAATAAATAAACTTAACAACAACAACAACAAAAGAAGTGGTCATGAATGAGTAGTGGTGATACAACACTTTTATAAAAATTATTTCTCTTACGGTAAGGTCTTTATGATTTTTAGACTTGAAATTATCTTTTACACACTGTTCATCTGCTCTCTATGGAAGACAGTATAGTCCAACTAAGGAAAAAAAAATGTTGATGTGCTCCATGCTAAATAGAACAAACAAGAAGAGAAGATTCCACTTGATGACTCTCAAATTGTCATTTTAGAGAAACACATCAATCTCAGTCCCCCTGGGCGAGATCTTACAGTACATCCAGAAATAAATTTTAAACTGGATAAACACTTGGGAACCCAATGTTAAGGAGCAAGATTGTATTCTTCCTTCCATAGATGACTCTTTTTTCTTTCCCAAATTAGTCATGATTTCTCCTTCCTTTAAGCCATACTTTTGAATATGCCTTAGTCGTTGCCATGCTAAATAAAAGTGAGAGGCGGTGACAACATGGCAGGAAATGACTCCTTATTAACATTCTTTTCTGATGTTCTTTCATAAAATGCTTTTTCCTTTTTTTTTTTTTTCCTACTCTGTCTCAATTCTGGTCTGAGTGGTCTGTTTATCAGTGTTTCTTCCCGTGGGTCAAATTATGAGTTTTGGCACTTGTTTGTAGATGTAGTCACTAACTTGTTTTAGTGTATTAATATCAAGCAAAATGATTTCCTCCCTTAAGGTTTTATCTTCTGCGTTGTTAATAATACTAATCAATTGCCTGTCCTTGCCTTTCTACCTTACCATTTAGTTCAAAACATATCTAGCACGCATTGGTACTTATTTTCAATAAACAAACACAAAAATAATAGAGTAACTGCTCTTTATATTAATCAAAGTTTTTGAACAGTTTTTAGATTAGGTTAACTAATAACTCTACTTTCAGTTATTCTCATAACATAACTATTTTCAGTTAAAGAAAATAATGTCTTCCATCTTTTTATACGGCATTAAGATGTTTTTCTGAATTATTTGAACATTGCTTTGTCCCTAGCACAGGACTTGTTCCATTACTTGGCACACTGTAAGTGCTTAATAAATGTTTGGGGGATGGATTAGTGAAGGAATGATACAGCATTTTCTTTATGTCCTGTTCCTTTCCTATTTCCCAGCTAATTGCCCATATTTCTAATTGCTGAAAAACTTCTTCCAATCAATAATTATTCTCTACCATTGTCAACCTTTATTTGGGGCTCTGATTACTAAAAGTAGCTGGGTGCTCTAAGTATTTTGATATAACTCATAAAGAAAAACTATTGGAATATTTGGGAAGAGATTGATGACCTCTAGAGGCATTTTGTGTACAGCTCTAAAATAAGTTTCAATATTCCTTCTTCTACCTGGATGACCAACGTGGCTTTTTGAGGGTCTGGTGGTGGTGAATTTTTTTTCTGTCTTTTTTTTTTTTTTAAACAAATTGGTGTTTGTCAACCGTTGATTTTGCTAGATTACGGCTTTTTTTAAGAGTGTCTTCGGTTTGGCATACATCACGGTATAAAAGCTGTGATAATGAGGACAAAGAAGGCTTACAACCATTTTCAACACACATTACACACTGTTTTTGGTTGAAAATTTTCCCCTTTTCTACTTTATATAAAGTTCTCAAGAAATAACCTTTCTCAAGTGTTTTATTCACAACCCAAATTTCCCATTTATACTAGAATGTCATTGCATTTTTCAAAAGGATGACAAATAAAATAACCCATTCATCTAGGCCATTTTGGTCATGTTTTTCCTTCATATTTCACTCTTTTTGGTCTTTTTCAACTTGGTTTCCATTTATTTACTTTGACTTCTCTGAGTTTCTACTAAAACCAAAGGGCAAAATCAACTCTGTACTGTTGTACTAAAACCCAGACTCTGAATGCAGTTACCATGTAGATGAGTCATTTTTGTTTAAGTATTCTACTCTTCTGTGAGGACATAAATCCCTTAATTATCTAGATAGTAATATTATTTAGCAAATAAGAACTGGTTTGTATACAGACCTATCAATAATGCTTCTTTTATTCTCTAATAAGATAGTTTCCAAAGTTTGCTCCATGGAACACAAGTTTTTAAGGTGCTCCATGAACAAATGTAATCTTCTGTCTACCCTACTGGGAAATTAATTGCAACATCTAGGGTAATTTGAAAGGTAGGCTTCATTTGGCAGAATTGAAGCCATTTGTACTTCAAGAAGCTCCTATTGGAGAGACAGGAATAAAAAGATCTCCTAATAGTCTGGATTTTGATTGTACTTAGTATTTTACCTCGGAGTTAATATTTACCACCATCATTCTGTTTTACTTGATATTTGTGATAGTCCCACATGCAGAGGAAGATCAATATTTTGTGGGACCTGAAGTGTGTACAATTTTGGAGTCCCTTTGTAAGAAAAGGAATACAACATTATCTTACTTTCACGAACTTTATATAAACCGATGATGATATGAACACACTGCCGGAGACTGTTCCAGGGCCTTGGAAAGACTCACTCGAGCAAAGGGCCCTGAAATTTAAGCTTCATCAGTTAGGTGCTAAATCTGCATCATCCCACATGAAAAACAATATTATAAAATAGAATGTATATGCTTTATAATAAAATTTATTATAGTATACTTTATAATATTGTTTTAGCCTCACTCCTTCTAGTCATTCTGCCCACCTGACACATACCTTACATTCTCAGCGTCGACAGATTTGAGAAATAAAAATATGAAGTGCCCAGTGATATTTAAATTTCAGGTAAATAATAAACTTTTTAGCATATCTCAAATGTTGCATGGGACATACTTATGCTAAAAAGAAGTGTTCATTGTTTACCTGAGATTCCAACGTAATGGATATCCTATATTTTACGTGGCAACCTATGCCTTTCAGTCAAAACACTCCATCAGAACTTTTCTGAAAATGATACAGCCTTTCATACTCTATGACTTGGTTCAATGTCTCTTAAAGTTTCTTCACGACAAGGCCCTCACGGGGGACCTGTTATAAATATAGACGCCTAAGCCTAACCCCTAGTGCGTTCAACCAGCTTTCCAGGTAAGTGTTATCAATAGGCAAATTTGACAAACACGGCCCTAATTCGGGGGGTTTTGTTTCCTCAGGCTGGAATGTTTTTGCACGCTCTAATCATCCAAATTCTCAGGCCTAGAGATAAGGCACTGCCCCTCATCATCACCCCCTTCCCTGGGCAGACTTCATCCAGCTACTCTCAAACGCCTACTGCTGTTTACAGACTTCTACTGTAGCAATTTTCCAAGTGAAACTGTGGTTTCATATGCCAGTAGCATCAGCATCACCTGGGAACTTAAACATAAACGTTTAGGCCTCATTCCAGACCCACTGAATCAGCAGCTCTGGAGGTGGGGCCCAGCAATCGGTGTTCTAACGTGCCTTCCACGTGATTCTGATGTACCCTTCAGTCTGAGAATAATTACTCTATGTTAACGCCCTTCACTTTTGTTGTAGTTAAACGTAGGTGTCTTGCCTCTAGTTGGATTGTCTGAATTCCTTGACGGGTAATAGCTGATTGGATTTTTCTTTGTATTCGTTCTCAGTGCCTGGCACATGGAGAGTATTTAAAATTTGTGTTAAATGAAAGATTTGATGAGTAAATGAGTCCATAGGCAATTATGGTTTGTTGTTGTTGTTTGTTTTTCAGTAAGCTGTCTAGTAAAAGCCATAACCCACAGTGTACATCATAAAGCTGGGTGGATGGTAAAGCTTTTCTGGGATCCCACTGTGTGGCATGGGGGCTCCAAGGCCCAACTGTTCTTACTTTTTCTCAAGCTACCATTTGCTCCTTGGTCCTTTAGGCATTTCAGTTCTATAAACTGTGGAAGAATACAAAGAGTTCAGATGAATTACCATCTCAGGTCATCTTATAGACACACGCTAATGTTAATAAGCATGCATCTATAAATGCAAAACGTTTGATGGGACAATTATTCCATGGAAAAAGTACTAAGTTAGAGACAGGCCAGCTACGAGATTATGCAAGTGCTGTGTATGAGGATACGCTGTGAAAATTATATTTTACATACATATCCAGCATTAACCAATGCTGATGGTTAAAAATGACAACATCTGTCTTTATGATGAGGTGTATATATGTGCCTATACAAAACTATCTGAGCAGATGACTGAAGACCAGCTTTCTAATTATGGGAGGAACAGTGATCATGTTTCTATGCATAGGTCACCTGAAATGTTAAATTCCCTGAAATATAAACAAATTTCAAGAACTGTTTGCTAATTAAATTGATGTTTTCATCTGTAGATTAATCTAAAGAGTGTCATGAGTTCCTTAGGTAGGATGCATACATGTAGATAAATGTCATATACTTGAATATCCAGCAATCTAACATAGAGAAAAGCACAAAAGATCAGGGGTACCTGTTCATTTTGCTAAAATTTGCTCTTTCTTCCTCTTTGACACATCTTTCATTATGTCAGTGACGTGAACCAATTAAATCCATTTTTTTCCCCAGGCTAAAAATGTGGAAAACCAAATCAACCATTCCGTCAAGAGTGATTTCCTGACATTCGGTGGTAACAACAGCTAATTTTGCATATAAGAACCACACAACCTGATTATTAAAATATGAATTAGAATATTAGAGTGAATACATCATGCAAAGAACGAGTGACTGGTTACTGTGATACCCTATCAAACCCACTAACATGTTCAATTATAGGGTAACATATGCTGGTGTTTAGACAACTCAAAAGTTCCTGGGTGTCCAGGCTACCTTATGGATGCCGGTTCCACAGAATTAGTTGCATTCATTTCTTCCTTTCTTATCTTCTTGTCATTATTACCTTTATCCTTGGGGACTATATTATCCTCCCAACACTTTCTTTGGCCCAAGTTTCTCATCTCCAATCTATCTTATGGTTGTATCATTGCAGACTAATGTTTCTAAATCCTGACTCTAATAATACTTTTAAAAAGCCATTCAAAAGTCCATCATATCAAATGTGAATTGTCCAGTATGACATTCACGGTCCCTATGCCAAACTTCTGCTTGTACAAATGAAAATCCTCTACGGGAAACATACACTTAAGCTGAATTGAGTTCATTGATTCAGGAACACAGTCTGTGCTTCTGTTGCTTAATATCTTTGCTTAGAATGTGCACACTACCTGGGATGCTCAGGCCAAAAATTTAACCCCACCTGAAGTGCTGTCTTATATAGAATGTACGTCTTCCAGGTTTGGCTTTACTAGAGGTAAACTCTCTACCCTCTAGATACTCTTCGTGGGATTCTTTACAAGTTCTTGCTCGTATTTTAGCTATGGATGCCATAGATACCTTTGTCTTATGACTTTTATATCTTCACTCAATGTAAGGGCTCTATCAGCACTTGTGGGATTAAATTTGTGGACTTGGTGGTCTAAGCCACTGCCTATCACATTTAGCTGTACACTGAAATCAATGAGGGAATGTACAAAAATACGGAGACCTGAGTCCCACTGGTAGAGATACTGATTTAATTTCTCTGGGCTTTGAAATAAAGAAAAAAAATATCTCTAGGTCACTCTGATACGCAGAAAATTTGAGGACCAATGGCTCTGCTGATCCTAGGAATACCCAAAATGTCTTTTGGAGTGTGCATTTTGGCCACAGTCTCCTATGGCTACTTCGTTGGTAAATTTATGTCCCTATCAGCTCTGTGAAAAGTTGATACCTTCAATCAGCTCCAAAATGTGGCTTCCCCAGACCAAGTCCAATCTTATCTTTACTCTAAGCCACATTACTGGGAAATGCTTACTTCAGGTTTCAAGGTTGGGGCGCCTGGGTGGCTCAGTCGGTTAAGCATCTGACTCTTGGGTTTGCTCAGGTGGTGACCTCACAGTTTTGTGAGTTTGAGCCCCGCATCAGGTTCTGGGCTGGCAGTGTGGAGCCTGTTTAGGATTCTCTCCCTCTCTCTCTCTCTCTCTGCCCCTCCTCCACTCACATTGTCTCTGTCTCCTCAAAATAAATAAATTAATTAAAAAAAATAAAAGTTAAAATATATCCATCCAAACTTCCTTCTAATCCCACTTGCTAGTTTTTTGGTAGCACCAATCATTATTGTAATTAAGACACTAATTATAAAAAAAGGAAAAGACTAGTATATAAATTGAATAGTTTTAAACTATGTACACATATTACACTTTACTGTGATCTCCGAAGTAGAAGCGAATCTTAAGCATATGATTTAAAAATAGTTTTAAGCATGTTAACCAACGCATGGTCTTAAATTTTGTATTTAGAAAGGGGTGGGGGGGGGAGAGAAAAATCTTCTATGCAGCTGTTCTTATCACATATAATTTGTATTTGTATGACTCTGTACAGGCACTTTTTTATGCCTGATTTAGGATGAAAAGATGATATATTGTACCATGGGGACATAGTGCTTGTTTATAATGTTTTCTTTCGTAAAATAATCTATAAAGCAGGGGCAACAATACATACCCTACTGGGCGGATATTTGAATTGTAACTAAAACTAATAATTTTGACAGAGATGGTTAGTTTCAGTGTATTAGTTGGAGTTGTTTTTTCTGGAAGGTTTGGATTCCAACTGGTCCATGTCAGCCCTTTACTCTTGCACAGTGAAGGACACTGGGTGTTTCTGAGGTGACCAGGTGGCCACAGGTATCTATGACAGAATATGGATGGTGTTCCACTGTCAAGAGAATCAAACTCATGCCCTAAACTGGCTCTTGCAAATACTATAAGCAATAAAGATTAGAAATTTGCATGTTGATGCTGAATTTTTGGATCCTTGACTTAAATAGGAGAGAAACACAGAAAAGGGGACTGTGGTGTTTACACTGTGTCAACCTTTCACTGCATTCAAACCCGAGAATATATCTCAGGACAAGCTGTCTCTTCATGACCCCAAGTCCAAATGCAATTCTGGTGATCCTTACTTTCTAGTATCCAACTGTGACCACTCTCCTCTGGGTTGCAATGCATCTGTGGTACTCTTCACAACTTTGCTTTGCAGTCTGTGTGTCCTTTTGTGAATTCCGTATTCTTCCAGACTGTCTTTATCTATTAGAATCTTATCCAAGCATCAATGTGGATATTGCATAATGGCTTCCGTGAACTTCCCAGGCAGAAGTTTCCTTAACAGACTATACGTGCCTTAAAGGCAGGGGTATGGATATTGGCATTTTTCCCTGAGCCTAGCACAGAGACTGATATAGGGGCTCCTAAGTATGTGCCAAATAAATGCATATAATCTCAAGCAATCTAAGAGTGCTCCAGAAACCTACCCACAGTAAGGCTTGCTCCTAAAATACAAATGAATTTCTGGTTCTATTTCTTCAGGGCCTAATAGCCAATAAACTTTTGGAGATTTAGATTTGTCAACATTTGTTTTGACCTCTTTCAATGCGTTTATTATTAAAAAGAAAAAACCAAAATAGGGGAGCCTGGGTGGCTCAGTTGGTTAAGTGGCCGACTTCAGCTCAGGTCATGATCTCGTGGTCCAACGGTTTGAGCTCCGCATGGGGCTCTGTGCTGACAGCTCAGAGCCTGGAGCCTGCTTCAGACTCTGTGTCTCCCTCTCTTTTTGCCCCTCCCCACTCATGCTCTATCTCTCTGTCTCTCTCAAAAAAATAAATATTAAGAAAAGAAATACATTAAAAAACCACAAAATAACTAAACTAACAAAAACCAAATCAAACCAGAAACGTTTAGTTCAGTGTTTATTTTCTTCTTCAAGTTTTTCATTTTTTTCTTTTTCTTACTGATCTCTTTTTTTAAAAGCATCCCTGTCCTTTGGTATTTTTTTTTTCCACGTCAAATCACATTGCCTTTTATTTCCCTGTCAAGATGTGTATTGTGCCAGGTTCTAGCATCCCAAGTTATTGGCAAGGACAGTTAGCTTCATCATAGCTGAATTTTATTCTTCATATGGGACCTTCTTCTTGTGTAATAACTGGTTTTAAAAAAAGAATCCCAGAAAATAAAATAAAACAACCACCAAAACAGCCAAATATAGGTCTCACTGATTGAGATTGTTAAAAAACTCACAGGCATGGGTCACAGGCAGACAAGTCAGAGGCAGAAGGATTCCTTAATTTATTTCATTAAATAGGTACTTGCGAGTGTCTAAGTGGTAGCACCTTAGCTTGGCATTATTAAAAGCAAGTAAGGAGTTTCAGCTTGCTGCCCATATTGAAAACAATGAATAATACTTTTCCAAGACTTCCATGCTTGTAAATATGTTCACCTGTCCAGGTGAATCTTGCTAAATTTTCTTATTTCACCCCTTCCTAGCCATGCTCATTCTTACCTAAAGGAAAACTATGCTTTAGTCACTCTAAAAAATTATTTTAAAATGAGAAAGACTGAACATATTAAACAAAGGAATGAAACAAAATAAATTAATGATGAAAATGTTAAATTTTGACAGGAAAATGGCTATGGAGTTAACTCAAACATTTCCATTCAAAATTCTGGGCACTTTTGTTTGAAAAAAATTTAAAAACTATATATAATAAAATGTTATCAGACAGAATTCTTTATTTATTCATGCAAATAATATCAATAATGAGCTGACTCTGAAATGACAGGTTTCTAACGTGGATTGTGGATTATGAAATTGTTTCAGTATAATTTTGGCATCAGGTGCACTTAAATCCTGTGAATGTTGGTTATCTATGTATTCCTTGTAATTACACCACATTATTTATCAGAACACAGTGAACTCGGGTATTCAAAGATTTAACATTCTGGGTTTCGATGACTTAGAGGTGGTGCTGACAACTCATGATTAATTTTGCTCAGACTTGGAATTGTATCATATCCATAGACGATAAGGGATGTGCTTTTTGAATGAGCCTGCGTACTGCACGAGAGCCACCAGTCTATTTATTATTGTCTTCATCTCTTTAGCTCTCACGTGATGAGAAAATTGTTGCTTCAAGCACCTTTGCAATTTATGTTCTTATAGTAATACAATGTAACGGTAAGAATTTTTAGGCAGGATTTTTTTTGAGCTGATTATAAAATGCGTTAGACATGAAGTTAATATCATGGAGGTCATAAAGGGCCATCTAAATATTTTAGTAACACATTAGTAGTTTACATGTTGTAGATATTTGTGAATTTAAAGATTAAAAGAAGTCTCAGAAATGCCAGGGTATTTTGCCTTTGCTTCAGAATGCCCTATCTTAACCGTGTAAATATAACTAATATATATCATGGTATTTTTTGAATGAATTTATTCATCAATTTTTAAAGGATAAAATTTATAAGTTTTGGAACTTGTGATTCTATAATGGACTAAAGAAGTATACATTGTTATGTTACATTGTGATGACATGAGATATTAGGATTAAGAAGTTGAATTGTAGTCTAGAAGAATCTTTCTTTAAAGGATAGGAAGCCCAAAGATCCCAGTGACATTAGATGAAGAAGTCTTGTAGTATGACATTCTGTGAGGCATTTAATATTAATAGGAAACTACAGTGAATCTATCAATATCCTAGTTTGCAGCATTTGGGATTGCAATCTAGAAAGAATTTAGCAAAGTCAACTGACCCTAGGAACTAAAGGGTAACCACCAAATATCACCTATCATTGTTTTCATATGCTAACTGTTCCTTATTATAATTAATGGACATGGATTTTGGTTGTTGTTAAAATAAAAGGTCAGCATAGCCAGAAATACTGTAAATAATTTTGCTTAGTGGCATTACAGTAAATATAACTGAGATGACATTTTTTTACAAACAGCTAAGACTTTATCGTTATTTTTCTTGAGGTTTTTACCTTTAGGCTTTAGATCATAGATTTTTTTTTAGATCATAGATTTCTTAAATAACACAATCCTGAGAAATTTAACTAAAATTATTATATCTCTATGTATCCAAAGTATGAAAATAATAATGAAATTAACAAGGAACTATCAGCAACATAAATTCCTTGATTATGTTATGAGATTAATTACTAATTAAGTATGTTTACATGTGTAAATCTATGGAAAATAATTTATTTCTCTATTTTTATTATATTAGGAAAAACCTAGTTTATAATTTTTTTTGCTTATAGAGCATAGAGACAAATTTTGATAATGGACCAAATTCAGGTAATTTGGAAATTTCTGAAGGACTCATATAAGAACATTTGCTTGTTAGTAAGATCTGATATGGGTGGGCACTCTGACAGTTTCCTCCTTTGAAGATATTTTGGGATGAAAATCTAACTTCAGCAATTTTTTTTTTGATATTAACATTTTTGTCCAAAACTCTTTTTCAAGTGTTCCTTAATAAGTAGCTTTAGTTTTATAGTGCCAGGTTCAGAATCACAGAGCAGAGAGTTTAAATGGTGCAATAGTGTATTTGCACTATTTTATGAGTGATAAAATGAGGCTGTTTTCATGAATGAGATGTGCTAAGAAACTATATGACATAGAACATTAAAAAAAGAATGTTCTTATAGGGAAAGACATCTGAAAATGGTGGTTTGCTATGAGGTTTGTCCTGATAAGACACTGGGTCTCATAACACCATGCATTTTATCACTCTTCTTTGTTAGAGAAATTAGCATTCTGTTTATCCCGGAGAGCACCTCGGCTTTCGGTTTAGGATAGCAAAGGAAATAAAATGCTCAACTTCTACTTTCATTTCTGCAACTTGTCTATGCATGGGTGAAGATCTTTTCCTCCTAGTGGTTTTCTTCTCACTGATTCTCATGTTTCCCAAGGTGACCTGTGTTTCAGAATCCTAATTTAGCCAAAAATGATAGTGATCCTATCCAGTGGAAAAGAAAACCTAAGTAAAATGCCAAATACTAGTAACTTTGTGTCTTTCTATTTGCTTAGGGTAAATGAGCAAACAAACAGATTGAATTTTCCCTCCATTGATAGGAAGTGCACTTGAATTTTTACTGAGTTACTCACAGATTATTTGATTGTGCACCTCCCTAGGTAGACCACTGCCTCAAAGCCAATGTCAAGGTATTCTCTTTCTGAACCGAGTTTCATGTTCGGAGATGTCTGTAGAGAGACAACCAAAGAACAGCTCTGAGAGATTTCACATTAACGAACATCGTGTTAACCGGAATGCAAATGAGGACTGCCCAGGGGGTATTCCCTTTACATCTAGATCATCTAGACTTAGAAAGTGAGGGAGATGAGATAATATTGCTTTGTGGCTTTAATGTATTGCCATTTAATCAAAGGTTGCAAGCCATTTCATCTTTAAATACCCTTATGAGGTAGCGTGGAGAGATCTCTGCCCTTTTCAAGCTGTGATAGATTTCCTGTTTAAAAGCAAGAAAGTCGATTGCTGAGAAATACGTCTAATTAACGTGAAAGTCTAGTAAAGTTGTTGATGAAAGTCTGCTAAAACTTTGGGATATTTGCATTGGTGAGTTTAAGGTCTAATTTATCAGTACCTAGCACTTTTATGTTTGAGAAGAAAAGATGCCAGAATTTCCTGATTCTCCCTCAAAATAGATGCTGCACATTACACCAAGGTATGGGGGAATATGAGAGTTTAGCCTTTTTCTAGCTCTCTCACTGTGGCTCAAATAATCAGTAAATCCACTAACTAGAATGATGGAAGGCCAGTTTCCAGGTGGATACTGTACATTAGATGACTTCAATGCTCCCCACAACATAGTGTAGACTGCCTCTGCCCAAATCCAAGTTAATAAATCTACACAAGACTGGAAAACAACACACTTGCCATAAACCCCACTTGTCTTTTATCCATGGCAATCTCTCCTGATTCCTCCTAGAGTTCTGATTTCTTCACTGTTTTGACAGAGCCCTGTGGGTAATGTGGTTGCTCTAACAATTATGGAAATGGAAAGGAGACCATACCGTTCCTCTATCTGGCCATACCATTAGCCACGTGGGAATCCAGAAGCCAGTTACAAATAACTTCCAAAACCCCCTGTTCAGATAAGTATAAACATGTGACGTGGAGTAGGAATCACACACAACCAGTAGATATTCTCACTCCTCTGTTTCTAAAGTTTCCTTCCGATTTTTAAGACTTCATAATTAGCATGACCTGTGAACACTTTCTTAAAACTTCAAGGGGGGAAAAATAGTAGTGATTTTCTGTAATTTATAAAAGTGCAAAATTAGCAATGGTTTTGTAATAAATACTTTATATTAAAAAATATCTACCTTATAGAGGTTCTCAGTTTAAGGTCTAAGTCCATTTAATTTTGATGGCATCTGTAGAGGTGCAGAAGAGATATTATTATCTACAGACCAGTCATCCATACCATTCTGGTTATGTGATTTTTTACCATATATAGATTTCTCTCTGAATAACTTTCCATTTTATAAGAAACGCAAGTGACTTCTCTATCAGTAACAGAGAGGACCTCATTAAGTACAGAGGAAACATTAAAAAAATTATTTGTTATGCCTCAAAGATGGACAAAATCAAGGAATGCCAACAGCCATCTCTAGGAATGAATAATGCTTGCCTGGGGGTTTACTTGAAGTTTCTTTTCAAGGAGGCTCCCTAGTACCCCACTCTTCACCGACAAAACTATTTATGGCTCTGGTTCATGCATGGAAATTCAGAAGCAATTTCCTTGCAAAGATCAGGTTATGAATTTGACAAATAAGAAGACAATCTTCAAGTGAAATATATTGGCATATGACCAATTTTGCTAGCAGTTAAGAGTCTGTAGTTTTGAGGAATGATGCAATTCTCTGTGCATTATCCTAAACTCTAATATATGTGGAATTTCCCCCACCTCTTCTATCACACCTACTTACCAACATCTTGATTTCTGAGCATGTGGGCTCATTTCCCAACATTCCTTCACACTTATTTCAAATGTTGCCTGAGCCAACTGCACAAAACATTAAGCACAGAACACCACCTCTTTCCTTTCTAACTAAAACATCATGGTGGAGCAAACCTGGCCATTTAGTTTACAATTCAAAACAATTTACCACGGTCAAGCCTACATATAGTTCCTCCTATGCTGGACCTGATGCAAAGAATCTTTGTTGTTGTCATTATGATTTTGCTGCTTTCATTTGACTAAATATATTTGCAGTCATGATCTTGAAGACAAATCATTCAAAAAAAAAAATCTAGCTCATTTCCCCTATACAATATATTGGCAGATCATGGCTTAAAAGGGTTGGTATAAATGCCTGCACCACAGTGATGATGCTGAGTTTTATTTTAGATTCAAGATGGGAAGATTCCAAGGGCATACAAATTCAGCTATAGATAGGTTTTGAGTCAATGTCATAAAATTTGTCACAAAATTGTTTTGTAACACAGAAGGAGCAAGACATATTTTTTGTTTCTTTGTTTTGTTTTTAAAGGGAATAAAAGTGCTTCTAAATTACTTTGAAAAAAAAATGACAGTTTTCAGGCTCACATTTGAAAAGATTATCAATACCTTTGGCAAACACCAACAGAACAGAGAGATCTCTCTAAAAAGAGGTTGAGCCAATCATTGAGTTCTCCAATTCACAGGAGACAGATCTAAATTTCAGTCGCAAGGTATTGTATTCTCTGGTTCACCGTGAGATCAGCAAACATAAGAAATTAAACTTGGAATAATTACTGACTAACACAGAATCTGCTATGTTGTTTACCTGGAAGCCAGATTTAGCCTCTAGGATTTTTCAGATGACATTCTAGAAGAGGTTGCTGCTATTGACACCCAAGGAAGGCAATTTTTAAATTGTCCCCCTTGGGATGAAACTTTCTGTGGACTTTAGGCCCTTGAGACCAAAACCTACAAGGCATTTATGAATAGCTGATATGAGAATTTTAATAAAAGTTGCAATAACCATGAAAATAGTGTTTGTAAAAATCTATGTACTATTAGTAACAATGCATGCATAGTGCCAGGCATTCATAACTATTTGGTTATAAAAATATGTGACTGTAATTATGGTATTTACAGTCAACTTATAAAAATACATGTAATTCTGATGGCAATAGTTAATCCCTAGCTCTAACCACAAGCCTAGAAGGATTGGAAGATTATTATGGGAAAGTGCGTGGGTAATTACAAAATGGACAAAGCTCTCACCCTCTCGAATTCAACATTCAAGAATGGCTATTACAGCTTCGTAGGAGCTTCATTTGTCATAATTCTTCTAAACTCACAAGGTAAAACCCAAATTCTCTGGAAATAAATAGGAATCAAATGGGAAAGAAACATTCACATGATACAACCATAGGGAAGAATAATTCTTTCATGGAATATTCATGCACACCTGTCAGAAAGGTTCCCGATCCCTGGAAGAATTCATGGGGTGACATTTAAGCACACCTTTCATTTAAAATATTATGCATGGTCTAGGTTAACCAAATCTCTTTCTGCAATTTAGGTGAGCACCTTTTTGGAGCTTATTAACCATCATGGGGAGTGGAGTTCTTACAGGACTTTCTGATTCAAATTTATAATCTGTTGGAAGAAAATAAATCCACATTGCAGTTTAAATTCAGAAAAGGTGTGTTCTTTCCTTCTTTCTTTTCTTTCTTTCTTTCTTTCTTTCTTTCTTTCTTTCTTTCTTTCTACAAACTTTAAAATCTCTTGTTTTAAGAGAAAACCATATTTCAGCAAAGTACAATATTCTACATATATGACATATTTCCCACGGGTTCTTTTCTTCCAGGGTTGATGAGTCTTCTTTTAGCAGTAGATGGGTTCCCAATTTGAACGCCATGAGTATTTCACAAATGGACAAAAACAGTGGGAGTAAACTAGAAAAACTTGAGAGTTACACATAAGCTATTGAAAAAGGCAGAGGTTGGGCATTACCTACAAATCATGATCTCATATGTTAGGATGTATGTTGGCATTGAGTAATCGGAATATTTGAAAATATCTGTCACACAGTGAGGTTGGGAGGTCAGATGATGCTCAGTTAGATTCTTTATGGGCTTAAATTACTTCCTAGGACTGAGCTAGGGCATTTTGGATGGTATATTAACTCTTCCAGAACAAGAAATTCCATTTCAATAAATTATTGCTACAGTTCATTAATGAATACCATGGTATCCTGGAAAAGATAACGACCCTTCCAAAATCCAACCCTTCTTGTCAGTTGAGCAATGACAAGTTCACATTTATTTTACTCACTGTGATCCTTGAAGACATAACCTAAAAAAGAACTGTTTTCCTCCATCCACATAGAGACTATTTAGACGCAGGTAGGATATTGGAATTGTCCTGGTGGTTTGGCAATAGATGCCAAACTGTCCTCACATGCATTTGGCAACTGGCATGCTTCATTCGTTCTTTAGAAATCAGACTGCCGATCTTCATATATGGAATATGGAATTGTCTAAGGTAATCAAGAAAAAAAAAATGACCCAAATAGGCAAGCTTTTTAAAAATTGGTAAATGAATGGAGAATGGTACACCTTGGGCAAACAATGGAGTAATAGTTAATGGAATGTCTCGGTTGATTATTTCCCATCTTTTGAAAGGGATGTAAACAAATATTCACAAAGGGTGAGTAAACTATGGCAGAAGAATCCCCCTCCTTTCCCTCAAAGCCTAACTCTTCAGAGACTTCTACTTCAGATATGAGATCATGGTCTGCAGGTCTACTAGTAGCAAATACCAGTTCATCCCAGCAGAGCTGTTCAGGAGGCAAAAGGCTAGGGTTATCTGTGACGTGAATTTCACAAAGAATAGGAGAACAATAGCTGTGTATGTTTATGTCAATTACTTTGCATACTTGATCTACTGCTATTGTGCCCACATGAACACAAGTGAGAAGACACGAATCATTTCTAATAGAAAGAAACTCAGTAACCTCAAGGTAGGACAAAACAAACTTCACGTAATAAAATAAAATTTCATTAAATGGTTTTCATTTTAGAGACAGTGCTTCTTTCCCTTAATATCCTGGGAAACTCTTTATCTGGAAAAGTATACTTGTTTTATTGTTTTGTTACTTCATTAATCTATCAACTTCATTTCCAGACTGCAACCAGAATGGAATGGTTTGTATCTCTTTTCTGAACTTAACTGAGTCCAAGAGGTGTTTTTTTTTCTCTTTTCTTTTTTTTTCCTTTTTGTTTCCAGATTTTAATATTTGAAATTCAATTAAAATATACAACTGAAGTTGGTGGGAAACAGTAGCTCTCTTCCAGGTAAAAGAGCTTACTAAATGTTTTTATCATCACTGGACATTTGTTCAGTCCTACCTGAAAATTAATTTATTTTACTGGTTGGCATGGGAAAAGGCATTTTCTAGGAATTTTCTGTGACAGGAAGCACAGCATTAATCCAAGTAAGCACCCAACAGACTAAGTGTATCTGCTGGGGAGCAGTTTTAAACGTTAACTCAATGAAAACATTTACCTCGGTACTTGTTCTGAGAGAGAATTCAGCAGCAGTTACAGTGAACGTGACCCATGGAGAGCTACGAACACCCCAGGGGGTGGGCCAGCTGAGGAGCACTTTCCAGGGAACAAGAACAATGATATTGCAAGAAGCTACAAAACGATATTGCGGTAGTTATAGTGATCACTACTATAGTGATCGTGGCCTGGGTCAATGTTCCAAATATTAATGCAAGGAGCACACTAGACTTTATAGGATTAGAATATTTTCCTTACACTAAGAACCAGTTGATGGCACATGATGAGTGGCGATGATCCATTTACTCTGTTTCGTTCTATGACATTTCTTAGATCTCCTTTTTCCTATGTTAATTATCTATATTCCATGGCAGTATATATTCGTCATCTAAAATGAGAACACTGTACCTATGGTATACCTCAACGGTCTCACACACACGCACACAGACACTCACACACACGTGTACCCTATACATACATGTATGGACAGTATGTGTAAAATGTTCATTTGCAGTGGGTAAGCTCTCTGAAAGCAGCCAAACCAGCCTTCCCGAGTATAGTGAACCATTAGACCTCAATGAAAAGCCTTATCAACTATTTAGCTCCAACATGAAATTTTAACCCTTGTCCATGTGGTAATTGGTTTAAATGCCTTTTGTGTGTGTATGTTTTTTTTTTTTTTGATTTTGTTTTTTTCTGAAGTCATCCAAAGCAAGAATCTCCAAGATTGACATGATATGTAGAATCTAATGGACTGAAATCTCTGTTTATTTCGCTTATCACACAGTTGTATAATACTCTTTCTGCTGAAACACTTGAGTTGTTTTGAGTTGCCATCAATGTATCTATATTTGGCTAAGGCAGGTTTGACTTTCTAGAGAAAGTCCAGCCCATCTGCAAATGGATAGCTTCTTCTACACAAACATCAATGTTCACTAAAGACAAATCTAAGTATATGTATATATGGTATATATACATATATATGTACACGTAAAATGGATTGGGAAGTCCTTTGGTTTAGACGGGATTAAATATGTACTTCCCAAGTGCATAGGTTTCCTTTGACCAACCTGTTCAAAACACAAATAAGAAAAATGCCATGGCAATTTTGACATTTACTGTCTTTTCCCCTATTGAGAGGCCCCCTTTCTACTCCTCTCCATCTTTCTTAAGCATTTTATTTTTAAAAGCAGTGAGATCTTTTGGCCTTCCAATGCTTCATTCATTCGTCCATTCCTTGGAAGAGCTCTAAGATCACATCCCCAAACTTATCTTTAGTGGAGAACAAAGTTGTAAAGAACATTTCCCTCTTCTTTGATTCTCTCTTCCCCCCAGGAAGTGGACACCTTGATGTGTCATGAACAATTCACTCTTGATCTGACTTTCCTTGTTACCCCTGGCCAGCCCAAGCAGCTGAGGAGTGAGCTTTACTCTCCCTGCATCATTGTGCAATACTGGAAAAGAAAAATAATCCATTTGTCTACACCCTTCAGACTGTAGTGACATGATCAGGGTTCTCTTGAATCTCTATGCATTCAATTTCCTCTCTCTCCTTCCGTTTGGCACGTTTCTTTTTCTTGTGGTGCTTTTTGGAAGGGGGGAAAAAGGTTAGGAACACGGGTAAGATAACAAAACAGTGCAGAAGTGTGCAACCCCCAGTGAGCAGCAAGCATTTGAACAGTGTGAAGGTCAGGTTTGAAGGCACAAATAGGAGGGGGACCAACCCAATAAGAAAAGAAGTAACATTTTGCAAAATGGCTGTCCCATGCTCTTGTAGGGAGCTTTTTATACATTGTGTTCGGGTGTGCTCAGTTGCTAGTACAAATGTGTAAAGCAGTGGTGCACAGTGGTCAATGGCAAAATTTAAAGTGTAGATAAGGCACAAGATAGAAATGCAATCCATGTCGACGTTCCATAGCGTCATTAAGCCCAGAACGCCCAGCTCAATTGAGGTGACACTAAGAATGAGCCAGAAGTTTCCCAGAGGGTGGATCACTAGGAAGAAAGTCAGGATTAACACCAGGAGGACACCAAAGCCTGCAATCAGAACAGGCACCGTGACAGACAAGCCATAATGATCCGTGAACACAAAGGAGGGGTTGAACACGATGAATCGGATGCTCTTTGACAGGGACAGGGGCCTCAATTTTTCCAACACTTCTATGACTTCCTTCTGCTTGTCTCTGCTAGTCCTGGCCACCAGATACAAGCGAGAAGCGATAATATTGTTTTCATCCCCGGCTTTGGAGAAGATGATATCGTTTCGAAAATGCTGGAATTCTGGCTTTTTTAAAAATGAACTTTGTAGGACACTGATAAAGTCACTCTTGTTACTGGCACTGATGTTGCTAACTTTCAGGAACTGGTAATACTGCTCCACCCAGGACACTGCAGTGAACCCACTACAGAGCCTCCTCAGATCCTCCTGGACGCTGCTGTTCCAGTACTCCAGTGGCTCGTAGATGTAGAATCCTATCACCGGGCTGTAGTTGCTGAAATATTTCTGCTGAACCATGGCGTAGGAAACACTCGGAGAATCACTGGCTAGTAGATTGATGATGTTGGCCCTGTCGCTGATCTGCAAGCACCCCATGAAGGAGAAGGAGGCATAAATGAGATAGAGGATGACGACAAACGGCTTCACGTAGATATTGGTAATCCATTCGTTGTAATGTTCGCGTAGGAAGTGCTGAATAAAATGGTGCTGGTAGGGGTTCGTCTCATGATGGGATGTCTGTTGACGCCCGTCACTCATCACTGTCTGGAACCACACAGGTTTGCGGTCCAGGTATTCCGCGGAGGGGATCTTACAGCAAAAGATGCTGTGGTAGCGGTTTTGCTCTAGTTGGCCCGCGAAGACCAGACAGGAGCCAAAGAATGAGAAAATGTAGAAGTAGTTCAACAGAATGGAGACACACATGTTCTGACAGAAGACCTTCACAGCCTCTATGTTTGTGAATGGGCTGGCACCCATGCCAAAGGTAATGAAGTACAAGGAGCTGGTCATGGTATAGGTGACCATCACATCAGAATAGGCATCTGCAACCCTGTCTTTGAAGGGTAAATTCTCTCTCGTTCTGCGCCATCCGGACAGAAGCTCAAACACTCCTTTAGTTCCATGACCTAGTTTTTTGTTTAGAAAAGAGAAAGAATCATTGTTTTTATTTCCTCCTATGGCTCAAGTGAGCTCTTTATAGACTATCTATGCTAAGCAGCACTTTATACTCTAATCTTCAAAATGCTATGATCCTCATATCAGGGTCTCAAAATCTGAGTTACGCAACAGGATATAGTTAGTCTGGGTGTCTATTTTAGCGAAGTCCAAGTTAATTGGTGTTCTGGATAAAATTAAACATGTACTGTCTGTCTTATTAATTTTACAAGTCGTAAGTATAATTGACATTATTATGTGATTCCCACCCCCACGCCCCCGCCCCAGACACATGCTGTCTCCCTAAGTGGATCATAAGTTGTAAATGGCAGGGACTGTTATTCATACATCTTCAAATGCCCCACTTCAATTGACTGCTCGATCAGTTGATGTATTGACTGACAGTCCCTAACCTCCATTTCAAGCTGACTTATGGGCTGATTTAGGAAATTATAAGACGATTTTAAACACTTAAAAATCACTTAGAATTGATTTTGCAATGTTTAATAATCTGCTTGGTGGCCAGATGGCTTAGAAACCAATTCCTATAGATTTGATTAATTAACATTGAGTGTGAATTGAAAAAAATCCACCAGGTCACATAAAAGACAGGGGAAGACCTTCAGAGCAAGAGATCATAGCAAGTATTTCCTTTGGGTTCCTCACAGAGCTTTTATTCACACAGTATGAACACTGACTAGCATTTACTTCCTTAAAGTGGATGTGGAATGCTTCTTTTTAATCAGCTTCTGTGCATTCTTTAGTAGGTGTAAATAAGCAAAAGCTTTATTCCACAAATATTACTTGAGCACCTGCTATGTACCAGATACTGTTCGATATTGAACTGCCACCACCCTCTCCACTCCCCACCTTGCCTGCTTCTTCACCCACCCCAGGCATTTAAGAGCTCTGAAGATACCACCACTTGCTTCCTTACCAGCCAAAGCAGAAAACAGCTGGGAAAGCAAAGGGACTATGCTATACCTTCAATTTCCCTCTTTTTCACTTCCCTGAATTAGCTCTGTCAATTACCATCCACAATGCATCAATTGGTAACTTTCTGACTGAGAGAAAATCTTCATGCATCACTCTTGCCCTTGTAGGCAAAGCAATACTACACACAAACCTTTTCTATGAATGGATACAAGCTGTGCTTGGGCTCTTCTCCAAGAAATCCATTAGAGGAGGATGTAGCTTAAAGGCACAAAATGACCTAGTTCAAGAAAACTTGGAAAATGGACTTTGTGGGACACCTAGATATTGGAGCAACTCACTTAGCAATGCTTTAACAAACATAATGGCTGAGGTCTTACTATAACCACTGATCCTGTGTTGTTGATAGAGTTGCTAATTGGCGTACATAATTTTCCCCTTCTTTATTACTTTTATTTGGGACTACAATGGGCACGATTAAAAACCATTTCTCAGCCTACCTTTCAACTCGAGGTGGTTCATATGATGTATTTCTGGATAATATAACTGATAGTCACCTAAGGATGCTTATTAGAAAACCAGAGGCTTTGCCGTAAATGGTATCATGGAGCCACCAGTAAGAGCCACGGTCTACCATCGTTTCTAATTATCTTTATTTTTATTTTTTTGCATTTATTTATTTTTAAGAGAGCACTAGTTGGGGAGGGGCAGAGAGAGAGAGAGAGAGAGAGAGAGAGAGAATCCAAAGCAGGCTCCAGGCTCTGAGCCATCAGCACAGAGCCCGATGTGGGGCTCGAACACAAAAACTGCGAGATCATGACTTGAGCTGAAGTCGGACGCTCAACCGACTGAGCCACCCAGGCGCCCCTCTAATTATCTTTAAAGAGAATCCAATCTCTGCTTATCTAAGCCACTGTAAGTAAGGTTATCATATACAGTTGAACTTTTTCCTAACCAACAAAGCTTTGTAGGTGAGTTAACATTTACTTAAACCTCTTTTATGAGGAGCTAAGAATTCTTGCTTTATAGTTAATTTGACTCTAGTATTTACAGGTTTAAATATATATATATATATTTAATATATATAATCAAATTATATATCAAATATATATATCAAATTGATTATATATAATCAATTATATATATATTAAATATATATAATAAAATTATAATTTGATTAAAAAATTGGTTCATCTCTTTTGGGAGTTTTTAAGATTAATTATTAATTGTTACTGCATTGGGGTTGTTCTTATCCTAAATATAAATCTATTGATTCTCCAAAGTTCTCTCTTCTGGGTCTCCAGTCAGAAAAGATAAATTTATCCTAGCAAATAGAAAAGATTAGGCAAATTGCATTTATGTATAAGGTAAGTTTTTGTTGTTGTTGTTGTTGTTGTTTTGGAGGCAGTGATCTATTACTTATTACATTTAATTACTAGCTCAACATGTATGTGCATTGCATTAGGTCTAATAATTCTTTAATTTTTTAAAAATGTTTATTTTTGAGAGAGAGTGAGAGAGACAGACAGACGGAGTGTGAGTAGGGGAGGGGCAGAGAGAGAGGGAGACACAGAATCTGAAGCAGGCTCCAGGCTCTGGGCTCTAGGCTCTGAGCTGTCAGCACAGAGCCCGGCGTGGGGCTCGAACCCATGAACCATAAGATCACGACCTGAGCTGAAGTCAGATGCTTAACCGACTGAGCCACCCAGGAGTCCCAAGTCTAATACTTCTTAACATCATTAATTCTTCATTTCTATCTTCTGCGAGACTCCTTGACAAAACAGAATACCGGATCTTTCATTCCCTTGACAAAAACATAATATTAGAATATTAGCTGAAGTAATTAAAAGAATTCTTTTAATTAGAGCACTTCTCTTCTGAAATGAGGACTCTTGCTATCTTTGTAGTTATAAGGGGGAGAAGGCTACATGGGGCTACAGCTAAATTTGGCTTTCCTTTACTAATGGTCACTTTTGTGAATATTAGGTACACTATGTAGGCCAGATTGTTGCTTTATATAGTACAAAGGTCTGTACATGTGGGAAGATGATGCTAAACTATATTAGGTTAACTAACCACTTTAAGTGTGATAAAGTGAAAACTGAAAACATAATTTCCAAACTTTGTTTGGAGAGGACATTTTATCCCATTCATAGGTTTGGATATTTTACAGACTATTCCTACGGATAGGAATCATTTGATTCTCACCATAATCTGGCCATTTCCTTGCTGGTCTAATCTATGACCTGCTTCAGCTAGGGTAGTCTTTCTTCTCACCATGAACCTGCCCATGATCGGTCTTAAGTTCTTAGTTTTATTCATGCTTTTTTTCTCTGTCTTGCAATACCTTCTCCTTATCGCTGGTCATATGGACGTTTTGTCCATCAATCTGTTAAGTGTCAGCTCAGTTCTCTTCTTTGCCAGGAATTCATCGCTGACAATTCCAGACATATTGATTTTTTTTCTGTTCCTTAAAGTCTTACTGCACTGATTAGTTACTCATTTTGGCACAAAACCATGTGCTGTTCTGCTCTGGAACAAAATGGTTTTCCTAGGATATGTTCTATTTCTTTGGTTAGAGTGCAAATTCTTCAAGGTCAGGGAATACATTTTATGCTTCGCAGAACAATCTGGCAGAGTTATAGATGCCCAGAAGATGCCCACTAATCTCTTATTGAATTAAATCAATTCTTGATTCTAGATGGGTCATAAAAATGTATCTTTTCATTACTTATTCTAAGATTTATTATGCATCTTTATATCTATATTGTGTCCAGAAGTATACACTTTTCATTCAGTTCAACCCAATATGTATTTATTTTGACTTGTTACACATGAGTACCTATACTAGTCAATATATAAAACATGAAGGTAAACAAGAAACACACTATTTTCCAATATCTGTCAGACCAGAAGGTCATTTTCACTTGGGTAATTTTGAGACAGAGATTATAGATATGAATTTTATAAGCTGTCCTGTAGGATGCTCAGAAGAATTTCCTGACCTCTACTAACTAGATGTCAGCAGCACACTTCACAATTGTGAGAACCAAATATGTCTCCAGACATTGCCAAATGCTGACTGGGGGACAAAATTGCACCCAATTGAGAATTACTGGTGTAATTAAAAAAAAAAAAGTACACACACACACATATGTATTTTAATCACCTTTTCCTGATTGTAAAAGCAAGACATACTTCCATCAAAAAAATTGGGAAAGATGGAAAAAATAATGGTTCAAAGTTGTTTTATATTCCTGCAACACAGATAATTGCTGTTAACAATTTTGCATATTTCTGCCAGTTTTGTATGTATACAAGTATGTATTAAACTTATCCATCCATCCATCCATCCATCCAGATTGGTAACTACTTAATTATCTAACAGAACAGGGCTCCTGTAAAGAGAAATTAGAATTTGGGATTACTCTTGTCGCTATCCAGTTGTCCTGTCAACTGTGGGAAGCCTGTTTCCAAGCCTCTGCAGTATTTTCTCTCTTGGTTTCTTACTTTTGACTTTGGGTTCCATTCTGAGGCTAAAACCATTTTTTGAACATCTACTCACTTGAAAGAAGCCCAGCTATTTCCCATAGCTTTTTAAAAGTGTATATTCACTAGTTTTCCACACTTACCAAGGGTCCTATTGCAATTCAGACAAGATATCTGAAATTAAAGAAAGTGACCTACCATCACAGATGATGATGATAGTGTGGCTTGCCCCACTGGACCATGACCTGAACTAATTCTATCGTATTTCCTTTTGGTGCCTTAGTCCTGACAGTTTGTTGTTTCTCTCCCATTCCTGCACAAATCCTTAATCTCCATCTAAGGCCTCTGCTTTATGAACCACTCCATTCGAGTTGCTGACTGGTGAGAGACATAGACGTGAGCCGTTAACTGGATTGTAAAGAATAACCGGAATTCTTTCTAAGCGGAGATGAATGCTATGGACTGTGAAAACACACCTGGTTCTTCCTGAGGGATCAGGGAAAGCTCCAAAAGTTTCTGACACATAGAGGATGATGCAGTCTAGACTGATGGAATGACGTGAATTCAGGCACAAATGCCTGTAAATCAAGAGGAGGTGGTTGTGGTTTTAATATTAGCTTGTTGGTATAGCCGGTTATGCCATTGCTGGAACAATACATTTACTATTTCAGGAGATGACTGCCAAACTTTGATCATGATTTCCTTCAATTATTAGCATATGTTTGCAAACTATATTACAATACCATAATAAGCGGCTCGACTGGGATAACTAAGCTTTCTCTTGGCAAAGTTTCATGAAAAAACAGAGAACTCTTAAAAATGCTTTGGACAGAGTTGGAACCGGGAGGACAATTCAAGGAGGGCAATGAAATAAAAGATTTGGGTGTATGTGTGTATACTGAATACTCGAAAAGTCTTCAGCAATGTTGTTGGAGACCTCTTTCCAAATGAAAGCAAAGGGAAGCCTTGTGCAATAACAAGTGAAACTTACATGACACCTGGCTAAAACAAAATCTGGATATTGAACCAGCGTTTGATTAGTATTAGGAATATTACTCTATTTAACAATAATTTAACAATTTCTCCTATTTACAATGGACAAATATGACAAAAAAATGAAGATTATGTGGATTCTTCTTTTGGTCATGGTATTGTAGGTCCGCCAGAGAGAAAATTTTGAATAGTTAAAATTTAAGAACATACACTTTTGTTACCAAACAAAACTGATTTCAGTCATAAATGAGTTGAACAATATTCAGAATGGGTTGTAATTCCCTTGAGCCTGAAGTAATCACTTTACAGACAACTAAACAGGACTTCTAAAGTAAGACAGATGTTCTCTGAGAACAGATTCCTTCCCACATTTAACAACATTTCTCTAAACTCTTGTATTCCAGTGTAAATTTCCATACTGTGATTGTACCTACAGTGACTTAGGAAAACCTTTGGTGACAGGGCTAGGCCTAAAATGACTTCCTTCAAAGGAAGTATTGTTCATCAGTAAATGCAATACAAATTTGACAGTTTCCATGTCAATCCCAAACCCAATCTCTCCCCAAACCAGAATTCCAAAGAAAATACTTTTAACAAGGATCAAATCTAATCAGAACTAATTGTAACTGATTCAATTAGTACTCCCTACTGGGCTTTTCTTGATATATTACTTTAATAAGCACCATCTGTGGGCTTCTAATTCTTTCTAATCAGCTGAATTAGAATTCTCTTCATTTGCCTCGAGGAGATGTACTAGTGGGCCTCCCTTTATACTTGAATATGTCAAGCCTTCTGCAGGTCATGAGAGCTTGATATCTCTGGTTTCAGCAACATAAGAAATAAGGCAAAAATAATATTCCTTCTTATGATCTGCTCCAGAGAAATCTTTTTATTTCTTTAATCTCATTTATTTATTTCTTTAATCTCATTTACTTCTGCTTTGGTTGGCTATGCTTTCAGTAACTGTGTTTGTGGAAATCACCCTTAAGCTCAGGTGGAAAAGCGTATTTTGATTTTCTACTGGGCTCTCAGGCTAGGTGACTTCCCAATACTAATCAAATGAATAAATAATGAATGAAAAAAATAAAATCCAGCCAACTGAGCCAGTAAAGCAGCTAAGAGCAGCAACAACAGCAACAGCAACAACAATAACAACTCCACCACCACCCCCACCACCACAAAATCTGGATATTGAATCAGCATTTTTAGTTACCATTCACCTGTTCAGCATTATATGGGATACTCATCCATTGTTCCTTCTGTTTAGTTGGCTGTTCCCGCTTATATTTTAAAGATACCACTCAAACATGATCTCATCTCTAATACCTTCTGCTTGCCCTCTTCATCCCTAACTCACATGCTTAGAAGCCTCTCTGCATTCCAACACATATGGTAATGTCAACTAATAAAATTATCCATCGGTGTGCCTGGTTTTTTTATGTAAGTCTGTAAGGCCCTCACTGTCTAGGGTAGGCACTGTCTTTTCCATTTTTGTATTTCAATTATTTGACACTAATTGGCGCTCAATAAATGTTTGTGAAATTGAATTGGCCATGATCTGTGTCTAGTCTTAAAGATATTCTTAAGGGGCGTCTGGGTGGCTCAGCCAATTAAGCATCTGACTCAGTCTCAGGTCATGAGTTCGAGCCCTGCGTCGGGCTCTGTGTTGACAGCTCAGAGCCTGGAGTCTGCTTTGGATACTGTGTCTCCCTCTCTGTCCCTCCCCAACTCACATTCTGTCTCTGCCTCTCTCTAAAGATAGATAAACATTAAAAAAGATATATTTTTAAGTGTGCTTGCCGTGATTATTACTAAGAACTCTATATTTAGCATAAGTGTCTGTGAAATAGAAATTCCCTCATTTTACTGAGAAGGGCACTTGAGTGTTACCTTGGTGGTGATTCTATGGCAGAGGCAATGATAGGTATCAGTGACGTTCAATTGCAAAGTAGCATGTAATTCATTAATTTGACTGGTTCAGCGTTACAAATGTCTGAGAAATGGAATATCAAATTAAAAAGCTTGTTCTAAATTGTTATTTGGCAGGGTAGAAATGATTTTGTAAAGTATTCCTGCTCCCTAAGAGATGGATTTTTTTTAGACATTTTCTAATCCTCATAATCTCTCACCTGGAGGTGGTGATCAGTGTGTATTTTAGACTGACTACTTTTAATCAATGTTCATCAGAATAAACAGGTGATTATCAAGCTCTATACACAAAGGATGGCCAGGGCTCTTGCCTTTTGATACCTATATAGCCTAAAAGACATAGAATAGGATGTTATTTAACAGGAATTTTCTTTTTTTAAAAAAATGTTTAGTTATTTATTTATTTTGGGAGACAGAGATAGAAAGTGGGCAGGGGAGGGGCAGAGAGAAAGGGAGACAGAGAATCCCAAGTAGGCTCTGCACTGCCAGCCTGGATCCTGATGTGGGCCTTCAATGGGCAAACCAGGAGATCATGACCTGAACTGAAATCAAGAGTCAGAGGCTTAACAGGTTGACCCAACCAGGTGCCCCTCAACAGGAATTTTCTTTTTTCTTTTCTTTTCTTTTTTTTTTTTAATATGAAATCTATTGTCATATTGGTTTCCATACAACACCCGGTGCTCGTCCCAACAGGTGCAAGCTGCTGTTGCCAGGGGCATATTTGATTGTTTTACCTGAAACTTGTGATGGTGTCGTGCAATGGGGGTGGGTCTAGCTTCATATTACTGTTACCCAGGAAGTGACTTCTCTTGAAATGTCCCCATCCCCGTACAGAAGGAAATAGGCTAAAACGCATGGTAAAGAGGCACCATATTGCAATGAAAAGAGGAATTAGAAGGAATCTGAACAGCCACTCTTAGCACTTAGTAGGAGGTTAGAGGATTTTATTAGGTTCCTAAGAGAAAAAAAATGGAATTTAGTAACAGATTCTTACTGTATGTTTTTTCAGAGCTGTTGTGTATTTTATACATATCCTAATGTATAGAAAAGGGCATATAGTCTCACTCCAGAGTTGCATTCCATCATTTTTGCTAATTTATTTTGTAGTTCTACATAAAGTTGAATGTAAAGAATCTAATAAGTGTGTGTGTGTGTGTGTGTGTGTGTGTCCTCACATACACATGTGAGTGTATGTAGTAGATCTCAATATACATATGAGAAAGAGAGAGAAAGAAGGGGAAGGAAATAGCAATAGAGATAGGGAATGGGATTGTTTCAAAACCTGGTGACTATTGCAGCTAAAGTTTTAATACTCAGAGGGGGCAAAACTAGGTAGACAATGTGGTTACTAGCACATCCCCAGAGTTAGATTGATTGAGTTCAAATCTCAGGACCCTTTCTTCCTAGCTCTGTGACCTTGGGCAGGTTGTTTTTTTAAACTGCTCTACATTTCAGTTTCCTCATCTATAATTAGATAACAATGGGGGCTACATCATAGGATTGTTATCAGTTTCAGATAAGTTAACATATGCACTTGGCACACAGTAAGTGCTCTATTGAATGGAAAAATTTGGTGCTGGCAACAGCAGGTTGTTTGCATCAAGAACATTCCAAATCGTTTGCCTTGGAATGCCACCTTCTGAATGCAGCTTGGTTTTTGCTATCTTTACCACCACAGCTGAGTTGGCTTTTTTGGGGGGGGGATCCCCAGTGCTCTCTTTTCAGCTTTTCTTGCTGTGGCGCCTCCAGTGCTGCCAGAAGATGAAGCAATCCTGCAGAGCCAGCGTGCATACGATGGCTTGCTTTCTCGTCCTCTCCCTCTTTCTGGTATTCCCATTCAGGGGAAAAAAGACTACAAGCAAGCTATTTGTTTTTTTCTCAATGCTTTCCATGTCTTTCAAGTTCTATGAAATGAAGATACATTGCTTTTGAGAAAGAGAAAAGCAGCTGTCAAGTTGGCCTTGGGTGTTGCCAGGCCCTGGTCTGGCACCCACAGCTAGGCTTAGCGTTGACCACAGACAGTCTGGTAGAATTGCATCAGATAAGACCAGTCTGACTGAGATGGATTGAGATAAAACAAGACCACCTCATGATTATGACCGAATATAAGCAAAACATAAAAACAAAAACAAAAAACCGCCATAAAATGGACCAAACACCTTCTAATGTCAAGAATGGTAGGAGTGATTGCTGTTTCTTTGCCAATCACAGTTTAGTCTTCATCTCCTGGTCTTTAGTCTGGTCTTCTTGCCTTCTAGGTGTCAGTATTATTAAGATAACTGATCATAGAATTATCCTCTTTTCTTGATAGTGACCAACCGTGCTGTCTTGAACCCTCTTCCAAATCACCTAACACATGCAAAAATCATATAAGTCCATTCTAATACCTTATTCCTGAATTGTTCCACAGTCCCCAATGGTATGTGTTCTTTCTCAATGTAATGAGTCGGTTAATCCAAATTTCTTCATTTATAGTAGTATTCCTGGTGGTCCTTGACTGGGGGGGCATTGGCATATTATTATGAATAGGTGTTTTTGGAAAACAAAATAAGTTAAAGCTTTTGTTGTTGACTTTAAGTTGATTTCTTTGAGTTTAGGAGTTAGAGCAGGAGTACTGAGTCAGAGTTAAGCCCTGGAGGATTTGAATTTCCAAATCAAGGGATGGCTTCCTGATGGCAGAAATATTTTGGTTGTGTTCTCAGTGAAAAAAGAATGCCAGTTGGGTATATAAATGGGAAGATGTTCTGAGGAAGATAACACAGATATTAATAGGAAAAGCGAGGAGCAAGCAGTCATGTGATAGTAAGAAATCATTGTTTTAAGCAAAGAAGAGCAATTAATGGAAGAATGAGTGGTCAGGCTGAAAATCTTAAAATTGTTAAGAGAAGTGAGTTTGCAGTTTAGAAACTAAACACAAGCACATGCTTAAAAAGTCAAGACTTAGACTAAGGAATCATATGGAAGAAAATAATAAATACAAGAACTTGTAAGAATGAATGAAAATTAAGATATAGTGTTTATTGAGCGAAAGATATTTAAAGAACAAAAATTAGTTAGAAGAATTAATTCATTCATTTGGAGGACATTTCCTGAGTGCCTCCCATTAGGAAAATATGGTCAAATGTCATCTTTCTGAAGTTTAATAACTCCCATTTGTCCCACTTGAAAACCATATCACATCCATATGTCTGAATTTATTAGTTCATTAATTATAAGCTTTGGGGATCTTCTATCCTATAAAGAGTAAAAGTGGTGATACATTAGGATTTCTGTAACATCAAGATCTGGAGAATGATTTCAAAATGCCTGATTCAATCATTGGGAAACATGTTTGAAATAGAAGTAATCTTACTTAGCAAACCTAAATTACGCATAGCTTTAGTTTCCTAATAAATATCACTCAAAAGAAATCTTCAAAGTAGTAGCATGAATTCTTGAAAGAAGTGTAATGCTTCAAAGGGCAAGTTTTCTGGGAGCATCCTTGAGTGTTTTGTGACTTTTTTTTTTTTTTTTTTTTTACCAATGAAGATGAAATAAAATATCCCATGTGTTGGAATTTCTCTCTGAACAGAATGGCTCAAAGCCAGTGGAAACTCAATTAACCAGAAAGCCCAGAAATTGGATCATTTGAATAGCCATTAAATTAATCAACCAGAACTTCCTTTTTGATTCAACTTTTATTGGTTGATTAACTTTATTGGAGAAAATCTTTCTAAAATGCATTAGACTTGTATTACTCTTCCGTGTTCTGTCCTAAAGGAAGAAAGGAGGGAAGGAAGGAAGGAAGGAAGGAAGGAAGGAAGGAAGGAAGGAAGGAAGTTGGAAAGAAAACAGTATGTGTAGCAATTAAAAGGATGTACTCTAGAGTAACACATTTTGGTTCCAGTTCTGGCTCTATCACTGTGTGATGTGTGATGTGGAGAGAATCAATTAGTTTAACCTCTACGTGTCTCATTTTCCTAGTCTAGAAAATGGGGATAAAAATGGCACCTATTTTAAGGGGCAAATAAGAAGATTAAATGAAATAGTAGCTATAATGTGCTTACAGCAGTGCCTGACACACAGGAAGCACTCAGTGAGTTAGCTGTTGTTATTTATTGAATAATACTCCACAGGATCATCATTTTATTATGCACAAAAAATCAGGAGGCAGTATGGCATATTGGTTAAAGCATTACATGCTGTGTGGGTTTGAGCTTCCTCACTACCATCAACTAGATGTATGACCTTGAGCAAATTAACTCCATGGCTGGATTTGGCAATCTCTAAAATCAAAAGCATAACAGTAGCTGCTTCAAAGGATTGTTATGTTAAAGGAAAAATAGACCCATGGAACCCTTAGTACAAATATCTGGCACACAATTTGTGCTCCCACAAATGTTAGGTATTATTGAAGAGTATTATGTAGTTGTAGAAGTGTGGGAGTTTGGATGAATGTGTACCAGGTTTAGAGAAAAGTTTAAAAGTTCTCTTCTCTGATTTTTATTTTGAAACTTGCCTCTTTTTTTTTGTCCTTAGAAGTTAATTGTGGAAAAGCACTGATTAATAAAGGGTTTTAGTTAACTAGATTCAACTGATTGTGGCATTCCTTGCGTGAGTGTTCTTATTCAAGGTTGCTAATAGAGTTGCTCTCATTTAGCAGGAGGGAAGCTGAAAGGGAGCTTTCCAGACACTGTGTGTTTCTGACTCACAGAGGGAACCCCAGTCATTTCCAGAAGGAGAACACAGCAGAGCTGCTGGACAGATGGCTGAGTTCCATCAGTCCAGAGAGCAAAGAGACCATTTGCAGAAGGCCCTAGAAATGACAGAGCTGATATTATTTGAATGTATCCCTGATGAATACAGCCTTCCTTTTCAGCTGAGATGGAAGTTTTCTAGTAATTTCTAGTACTTTCTCCACTTTTAGTGGTCCACAGCTTAGCTTGGCTTTGTCATAGCATGAATTTATAAATAAGAGTTACATCTTTTCTGCTTCTTATTATAACAATTTCTTGTTAGGTGTTAATTCTCAAAGGCAGGGGATAGAGGACCGTGGGTCATGTGGATAGTAGCCTGGCAGAGGGAGTCCTGAGTACAGGTTTTTGTGTTCATGCACAGCTTCAAACTTCAGCAGTGTTATTCCCTAACTGGATACCTCCATGGGTACTCTCCATGTTGGCTTTCTCACATGCAGAGCAGAGAATGTAAGCCTGACAGTGTTGCTGAGAATAACAAATAACAAATAACAAATAATAACAAATAAGGTAACCCACATAAAATGTTTACCACAGTCCATGGCACATATCAAACACTCAGTAAATATTAGCATCACTTTTTGCTTATGGGTAAGCGCTCGTGTGGGGCTTAGGCTTTTTGTGTTCGTTGTTCACTACAGCACATGGCTGTTTCATTCTTGAAGTTATCAATAGAAATGACAGTTAGTCATGATAACATGGCAGGCCACTAAACATAGCTTCAGTGAATGAAAATTGTAGGAAACACTTATTGCCTCTTGTGATAAATCTTACTCCTTTCCATCTTGATAATCCCTATGGACTTTGTCCAGCCCATTCCCATTAGGCAAAGATTCATCAAGAAACAATCATGAGAAGAACATCTGTTCTTCATGAGAAACAGAAGAAAACTCACCCAGATTGCTATGACTATAAAACAGCTAACTGGACTCTTGGGGAAGGTTGAGTTTTGGCCATGTGACTGTTAGAAAGTTTACGGAGATAATCTGAAGGTTTTGAGCTCTTTGAGGTATATGAAAACTCTAGGGCTATTCTAGCATTTATTAAAAAAAAAAAAAAAACCCAAGCAGGCCCACATTATTTATTTCCAGACCATTTTCACTTATAATTGACTGACAACAATTCAGGGCCCAGAAATAGTACGTAAAGAGCTGATGAAAGAATATCAGCAGCTTGCAAAATGTATTATCTCTGTGACACCTTCTGAGATTTCTCAAGGGGTAGACTCTATTAACGCCGGTAGGGAATCTTCAATAAAATAGCACAGCTCTCAAAGAAATTGATCAACTAATCAACAGATATCGAGGAAGGACCTACCATATTCAAGTTGTGGTGCTACACGACAGCACACTTAGCTTTACCCTGATGAGTGTACTCTTTCTACATACCCAACAAGTGAACATCCTGTCCAGATACTTTTTGAAATTTGGAAAGTTCCTCCATATTTAGAGTCGATGTTAGTCACCCCCAAATTTCCAAAGTCTGCTACTAATTGTATACTTTGGAACATATGGCAGTTATTCTGCCACATACCCAATAATTCAAATATTGGAGACAATAGCATGGAACCTTCCGTCTTCTCCAGGCCAATCATCCCATTACTTTGACTCTTCCTCTGATGACATCTGCAGAGGACTCAATTTGAAGAACTGTGTAGCAGTAAAAGTGCCTTGAAACCAAGGACCATGTCTTCATTTTTGTTTGTCCCTCGGTACCTAGCAGTGTCGTAAATGCAGCAAGTACTTAAAGAATATTTTTTGAGTCTTGTGTTGTTAAAATTTTGTAGCTAAACATGCGAAGTTCAAAAGCAGGCTGAAGCATTACAGGGAGTGGCAGATGGTAAGTCCTGTGATCATCTCTTAATTACAGTTCGGGAACACAGCAGAGGGATTGATATCTACATGTTGTCAATTATTACACGCATTCCATCTTCTGTACTGTAGTGGGTGATGACATTCTAGTAAGTTGATGGCAAGGGTGATTTTTGTAACAGATGTGGTCAAGTCAATATTGTACAAAGCCTGTTTTCACCAACTATGGAGGTGCTCAAAGGCAAGATCTATTTCTGTCTCATGAGGCAGAGTATCCTAGGAATGCTTCTTGGATCGGTTTACAAGATCGGCAAATAGCTAATACATGTAAAAACAAAACAAAACTACAAAAGACAGATTTTCCATACTAGCTCACCATGCAGCATGGCAGGCCTAATTTGTCAGTGGAGTTGCTTGACACTTTAGATTTATACTAGGAAAAGGAAGTTAAGCTTCATGCAAATCTACAAGTGGAAATTATTTCTGTATTCAACTTAAGGAGTTAGTCTTCTATGAAAATAGAAATGCTTCTGGGAAGATTTACCTTGTAAACATAGTGGTTCTTAATTCTTTTGGCTGAATGAGTTTGTCATATCCTTTCCTAAAACAGATATGTATTGACAGAATAGGCTGGGTACAAAGGAAGGAGCCACTGATGAGCAGATGTGCACAAAGGGGATCCTGAAGAATATCACTGTATATGAATCCCACGAACCCTTTATTTAATCATTAGGAAATGGAGTTTCCGAAGAATCCATGATATACAGCATTTACAAAGTGATTTTGGTAGTCAGGACCAGAATCTAAATCTTTAGCCTCTCACCCCAGTGTGAGTAAACTGATCTCGAGAGCAGTGACTGTGTTCTTTGGTTCTTTGGTTCTTATGTAACCATTTCCCAAGGCACTACTTGGCACTTAGTAAATATTTATTATAAAACTGAGGACTCAGTGGGTACCTCTGATCTTCTAAGACTTCTGGTGTTCTAGTGTGTTGGGGAAGGGATACTTACACTTCATGTTTCCAAGAAGAGGTAACTACCATCCATTCTAATTTGGATAGCGCTGGAGAGAGTACTTGTATTAATAAGTGAGTAAGGAGGGTCAGAACTTGTCCTCAGCTTTGTCATTCCCTACTTTTCATGTTCCCATGCATAAGTGGCTTCCATCCAATATCATTTGGATAGTGCTGAATAGTATATTCCATTTCTTCCTTTTATGCTTTAATCATTCCTTCAGGTACTGGGAATAGCTGATCTGATGGTTGGAGCCTGATGATAATGTACCAGTAGGTTGGCTGCTATTCCTCTAAAAGAAGAAATAAGCTGAACCCTATTTCTCTACCCTGCACTACTTATATTAATGAACGAGTAAGGAGGGTGAGGGCTTGTCCTCAGTTTCTCTTTCCATGTGGAAGCACTCCTGGCCCTGTTGTTCTAATGGGAGGCCATCTCTTAATGTTGGTCTCCAGTACCCTCTTCTGACAGCAACTGGATTTGTGAGGAAAACCACAGTCTTCCATGCAATTGGCTGCTAAGGAAATCTTAATGGGGGTGCCTTAAAGACCTAATTCTCCTTATAGGAAGGAGAGGGGAAATCTAGATTTAGGATTCTTTATGCAGACATCCCCACATTAGACTCTGGTACAATATAAGGTCTCCATTCTTTGGAGACTTTGGGAAATACCATCCCTCCATTTATAAGGATGAAAATTTGACTCTTGTTAGGCTCTTTGGGTATATATTCTCCACTGCATGGAACCCAGCAGTGGGGAAGGTTGATTGATTGAGATGACTGATTTCCACACATTACCTATGACATGATCGCTGAAAGAATATATCTTTCATTTAATAGTCTGGTATTAGTTATACAGTAGGCATATCATAAACACTCATATCAAGGCTGCAGTTTTCTTTCTTATTTGTTATTTCATCCTTCCAAAATGGCATTTTATTTTCTAAATTGCATTTTTATTTAATTTGTTTTTCTTTTAAGAATCATAGACTGAATGCAGGACAATTGTGAATTAAGCATAGGTTCTTTTTTTTGATGTTTATTTATTTATTTTGACAGAGAGGCAGAAGACTCAAAGAGTAGGGGAGGGTCAGAAAGAGCGAGAGAGAGAGAGAGAGAGAGAGAGAGAGAGAGAATCTCAAGCAGGCTCTGTGCTGTCAGAGCAGAGACTGATGTGAGGCTTGTTCGCACAAACCATGAGATAATGACCCGAGCTGAAATCAAGAGTCAGATGCTTAACCAACTGAGCCCCCAGGTGCCCCTAAATTGCATTGTAAACCATCATAACCCTGTAGCTAAAATTTTTGGTAAGTTACAGAATCTTTTTGGCTAATATTAATTTTTAAATATCTCTGTAAAGAGTATCATTCCCATTATTTGACCTGACCCCATGCTTTTCAACTATTTCCTCTATTCAGTAATTAGGCAAATCTGTAAAACATAGATTATGCCTAAGGAATTTTCCTCATTGAATAAGAATGGAAGCATGGGGGGAACATGGGGTTAACTCTACATTTAGCAGAAGAACTTCTCAACAGTAGTGTTGGAGATTCAAGGTCAGTTCAATGTGCACCTGGTACCACTCACATTTCTTTCCAATGGCTGTTTAAAAAAGAGTAAACACAAAGACCAGAGCGAAACAGCAATGAATTCATCAGCTTGCTCAGGATACCAAAGGCTTCTGCCTTTTAACCCCATGTAGACATCCTTCCAGTTAAAAGCAAAGTCACTTCAGGAAGGCATGCATCCCTTGCAAGAGGAAGGAGGGCATGCCGCTGAGGGGAAATAAAGAGAAGCAAAAACAAGGGAAGGAAGAAAGGAAAGAAGAGAAGAAATAGGGGGAACAGAAACAAGTTTCCTTTTTTGGTCCCTACTGGTACTGGGGCCATTGGACATCAGATTCTCCCTATTTCTCCAATAAGAGAGAAAAATCCCTGGAGAAAAATCCAGTGAAGGGTTTGTATGAATAAACAGAAATATTTCCTCCTAGATTTTTTTTTTTTCTTTAGGAGAAGACTAGGAGTATCCATAAGTGGAAGAGTTTTTGCTCCAAGAGATTAAGCCCTAAGACAAAACATCAAAGTAAATACAGGTCTAGAAGGGCCTCTCCCCCTTTATAGCAAGGCTATATAATACTATATATGACACAAATCCTGGGATTGTCAAAGAGTTTCTCCTATGTAATACACATAAATACTTTTTATTTCTTCTCTGTTGTTCTTATCAATTTACATATTTTGCCAACTTCCTGAAGCAATATCTGACGTCTCTTTGCTCCTCAATACCTGAGCTTTCACTGTACTATGATCATTATAGGTACTTAGGGAACATTTTTGACAAACTTGATGAAGTACTTTTCCTGACTGCCACCAAATAGGACGTTATTTATGAAATGGCTGTGGAAACAATTGTAATCTATCATGCTCCATAAATGTAATGTAGGCATAAAAGTGTAAAGATACTAAAGATTTCTGAATTCAAATCCATCCTACTGGGTACAGAAAATTAGTCTGGGATCAAACATTTGCTGGGATCAAACATTAGAACTTTGCATGTTCTAATGGGGTTTCCAAATTAAGTAGAAAAAAAAAAAGAAATGAAGGCGAACCCCTCCTTGTAACAACCCTATTGAGATATGTTTCGTACAATCCACCCATTTAAAATATACAATTTAATGATTTTTCGTGTATTAAAGAGTTGAGCAACCATCACCACAATCAATTTTAGAATTTTTCATCACCCCAAAAGAAACCCCATACCAGTTAGTGGTCACTCTCCATTCCCCATCTTTTCCCCCTAAACCCCTAGTCCTAGGCAACCACTAATCCACTTTCTGTCTCTATAGATTTGTCTATTTCATGTAAATGAAAACATATAATGATTTAGTCTTTTGCAACTGGATTCTTTTACTTAGCATAACGTTTGCAAGTTTCATTCATATCGTAGCATGTATCGGTACTTTATTCCCTTTTATGGCCAAATATCATCCCACTATATGGCTACACCACATTTTATTTATCTCTTCATCAGTTGATGAATATCTGCTAATATGAGTCAAGCTGCTATGAACATTTGTGTGCCAGTTTTAGTGTGGGCACACGTTTTCATTTCTCTTGAATGTATACCAACGAGTAGAATTGCTGGGTCATAATTCTATACTTAGCCTGTCAGGAATTATCAGACTCTTTTCCAAAGCAGAGACACCACTTTACATTTCCACCAGCAATGTATGAATGGTTCCAATCTCTTGCAACCTCATCAACATTTGTTATTTTGTTATTTGTTACTGTCTGACTTTTTTTATTTTGGCTATCCATGTACTCATTGTGGTTTTGACCTGCCTTTCTCTAATGACAAATGATGTCAAGCATATTTCATGCTTTTTGGCCATTTGTTTATTTTCTTAGGATAAACATCTATTCAAATTCTTTGCTCACATTTTACTGGGTTATTTGTCTTTATTATTAAGTTATAATAGTTCTTTTCATATTCTGAATATATGTCAGATCAGATATGTGATTTGGAAATAATTTTCTCCCATTCTGTCAGCTGTCTTTTCACTTTCTTTGTGGTGTCTCTTGAAGCATGAAGTCTTTTAATTTTGAGAAAGTCCAATTTATCTTCTTTTTGTTGCTTTTGAAATCATTTCCAAGAAGACTGCTTAATCAAGGCCATCAGAAGTTACTCCTATGTTTGCTTCTAAGAGATTTATAGCTTTAGCTCTTTCATTTATGTCTGATCTATTTGAGTTAAATTTTACTTATATATAGTGTAAGGAAGAAGTCCAGCTTCACGATTTTTCATGTGGATATCCAGTTGTTCTGGTATCATTGGTTGAAAAGACTGTTCTTGTCCCACTGGATTATCTGGGCACCTCTGTCAAAAGCCAAACCACCACAAATGTAAGAATTATCTCTTGAGTCTCAATTCTATTCCACTGATCGATTCGTCTGTCCTCATGCCAGTACCTCTGTGTCTTCATTACTGCTGTGTTATAGTCATTTTCCTGATCTACGAACATGGAATTCTTTTCTATTTATGTAGGTCTTTTAAAGTTTGTTTTCAACAGTGTTGAATAGTTTTCAGAGTACAATTTTGCACTTCAATTCCTAATTATTTTATTCTTTTTAATGTTATTATAAATGGCATTGTTATCTTAATTTAATTTTTGAATTGTTTATTGCCAGTATGTAGAGATAGATTTGATTTTTATATATTGATCTTGTATCCTGCAATCTTGCTTAACTCATTTATTAGTCCCAAACATTTTTTGGTGGATTCTTTACAATTTTATACGATGAAATAATCTTATCTCCAAATAAAGAAGTTTTGCTTCATCCTTTCAATATGAATGACTTTTATTTCCTTTTCTTACCTAATTGTTCTTCCTGTAACTTTCAGCACAATATTGAAATGATTTGGTGAGAGCAGACTTCCCTGCTTCTGATCTTAGGGAAAAAGCATTCACCATTAAATACGCTGTTAGCTCTGGATTTTTCATAAATGCTTTTCATCATGTTAAGGAACGTTTCTTTCTAAATTCGTTGAGTGTTTTTATGACAAAAGGTTTATCAAATGCCTTTTCTGTGTGTATTGAGATGATCATGTAGTTTTTGACTTTTATTCTATTGATACGATGTTTTACATTAATTGGTTTTTAGATGTTAAACCACCCTTGCATTTATGGGATAAGTTCCATTTGGTCATGGTGTACAATCCTTTCCATATGTTGTTGGATCTTATTTGTTAATATTTTGTTGAAAAATTTTGCATTTATTATTATTATTATTATTATTCTTTCCTTCTGGTATCTGGTTTTGGAATCAGGGTAATACTGGCCTCCTAGAATGATTTGGGAAATGTACCCTTCTCTTCCCTTTCACTTTCTTAAATGCAAAAACTGTTCCTACCTCTCATGTCTTGCCAGGATAACCTCCTTCATTTTGTTGATAAATTATAGCATATCTAAACTTCCTCATCAGTCAGTACGTAGGAAAGTACCTATGTGATTTGAACCAATTTATTCTAATCACCAAACAGTATTTATAATGCTCCCACATGATTTAAACCAATTTGGTTTTCCCACGAGAGAAGTCAGGTGGGAGACAGAGATCGAGATGGTGTGTTTGCAGATGTGTGGCATTAAGCACAGGGAGGAAAGAAATGCCTGGAGCAGACTTACCCTCTAAGAAGCAGATAGCTTGGTTCTAAGATGAGAATAGAATCTCAGGATTTCACAGATCACTCTACTTGTGATTAACATTATATTGTTTCCTACCTTTTAGACTCTATGAGAGGAATCTTCATGTTTAATCTTTGAAATTGTGCTTTAGTTTCCTCCTTCCTAGCAGAGGATCCCCCCACCTCCTTCCTTCCCTCGTTCCTTTCCTTCCTTTGTTCCTTCTTTCCTGTCTTTCCTTAGAACTGAATTTCTAAACTCCTGTAAACTCAGTGGCGATAACTCACTGATGCCTTAAAAATAATACAAGGAGTGCCTGGGTGGCTCAGTCGGCTAAGCATCCAACTCTTGGTTTGGGCTCAGTCATGATCTCACAGTTTGTGAGTTCGAGCCCCTTATTGGGCTCTGTGCTGAAGGCATGGAGCCTGCTTGGGATTCTTTCTCTCCCCCTCTCTGCCCCTCCCCTGTGCTCTCTCTCTCTCTCAAAATAAATAAACTTAAAATAATAATAATAATAACAATAATATGAGCAGGTCAGGAACTACAGTTAGATTAAGTGTTATTTTCTTAGTTTAGCTCTTATTTTGACTTAACTACTTGAAGACATTGGGGAATTAAAGATTTTAAAAACAACAATAACATAACCAGTAACCCAACAACCTGTCTGGTTCTTGATGAATTAACATTTTCTGGCTCTCCTCATGACAGTAGGTTTTACTGAAATGCTCAATGTTAAATGCTGTAAAATTATTATCCTTTAATCCCTAAATATCTGCTGCACATTAATGTTTCTTTTTAACAAATCAAGTTAACAAGTAGTTAGTGATGGTAAATGTTGGGGTTTGGGAGCTAACAGTCAAGAACGAATTCTTGTAACATCTTCGGTACAAAACGGTGGTTTTATTAAAGCATGGGGACAGGACCCACGGGCAGAAAGAGCGAAACTGGGGTTGTGAGGAGTGGCTGATTATACACTTTCTTTTTTAAAAAATTAGTTATTTATTTTTTATTTTTTAATATGAAATTTATTGTCAAATTGGTTCCCATACAACACCCAGTGCTCATCCTAACAGGTGCTCTCCTCAATGCCCATCACCCACTTGCCCCTCCCTCCCACTCCCCATCAACCCTCAGTTTATTCTCATTTTTTAAGAGTCTCTTATGGTTTGCCTCCCTCTCTCTCTAAGTTTTTTTTTTTTTTTCCCTTCCCCTCCCCCATGGTCTTCCGTTATGTTTCTCAGGATCCACATAAGAGTGAAAACATATGGTATCTGCCTGTCTTTCTCTGTGATTATACACTTTCAAGTTGAGATAGAGTTAGGGATAGCATAAGTCTGTAAGAAATTTGAAAACAAGATTTCCAGGACCTTGAGGGGCTAGCTGTTGTTAGGAAAAAGTCATTTACTGCTGTCTGGTAAAACCTTATTCTTGAGACCCTTCAGATGTGTACCCGTGGGCCATATGTTTAGAGGATGGTCCAACATATGTCTCGGGGAGCAGAGATAAGGGAGGATTTTTTACAGATCCTCAGGATCCTGGAGGTTGGGCTAAGTCAAGCTAAGGTTGCCTTTTGCCTCCAGCAAAGCATTAGCATGGAGGCAGCTAAGCTCCTTGAGGAAGGTGACTCTGCCCATCTCAAGTACTTGTCACTGGGCTGTAAGTTTTTAGGAAGTTTAATTTTTCTTCTATATTTCTTTTGCCTTTGTTCTCTACATCATTTAGTAACTTGTATGCTCTGGGTATTGAGTGATTAGAGAGGAAAGTAGGTTTAGATGCCTTTTTTATTCTGAGGGGTTTACGATCTCATTGAGAGAAGGCATATATTTAAGAAATACTTAAATAAGAATTCAAGATGCTTTAATCCAGGCAAGCAGGTATTTATTTTTTACCTACTGTGTTCAAGGCACTGAATATCATTTAGAGGTGAAACTATTGGAGCTCAGGGAAACAAATACATGGGGAAATTGAAATGAAGGGAATGATTTTAGAACTCAGAAAATGATGAGCATATTGGCTGACAAAGAAATGGGAGACATTCATGATTTCAGCCTGAATATTAATTAGCAATCGTTTTCCCTTCCATTCAAACAGAGCAGCCAATTAAAAAAAATGTCAACTACTTTGATTTCCTTTTAATCACATATAAATAAATTCAAATGCTATTCTTTCTTTGTCTCTTTTGATGGGGCAATGGTCAAATATGTCTTAACTTGAGCCAATTTCATATGCTCAAAAGTAACCCACAAACACTTTTGAATCTCAAAAAACCTCAATGTTTTCCTTTGTTCCAAAGTACAAAGGAAACATACTTCATATAGTGCTTTCTGTTTAAAATTACAGAAATGAATTGTTTTTCTTGGAGCTCTAAGAAAAGTTTTTCTGACATTTTTGTGATCCATGGGAGAAGGCTCTGGTCAGAGCATTCACAAATACCCACAGAATTGAAGCAAGACTTCTCCATAGCCAATTTCTGTGCATGCATTTAATTGAAAAAAAAAAAAAACAAAACCCATACATCTGCTTTTTGAGTTTTGCAACCTAATTTTCCTCCCTCTAGTTCCATCCAGGCAGTGCAGACAGACAGTTCAGAGGAAGTGGCTAAAATGAAACTATGAAGCATTCTTAATTTGAGCGCAGATGAACACAATATATGCAAACTTTTTCAGCTCAAAATTTGACAAGTTTTCTTACACACACTCAACAGGAAAAGAAAAAATTACTTGTGATGGTGTTTTGCTTCGGCGCAGAAGTACCTATGAGGAAAGAGGGCTTGCTAATTTATTCATTCTTTTAGTCAATATATACTCATTAAGTGTATAAACTGTACTAAGCACTATTACAGGCATTAAGGATACAGCAGTGATCAGGGCAGAGGAAGTCCCTGTTCTCATGGGGTTTATATTCTAGTGAAGAAGACAAATAGTAAATAAAATAAATAAGCACAATATATAACATGCTATATGTTGGTGAAATCAGGAAAAACTTAAGCAGAAAAGAGGGGTTGGTTAGGTGTGTGGGGTGGGAGATTTTAGATAGGATGTCTAAGAAAAACCTTACCATAAAGATGACTTTTGAAAGATGTCCAGAAAGAAGTGAACATCCTGGCTGTATTATCTTCAGGAGAAGACTATTCTAGGCAGAGGAAACCTTGAGTACAATGGCACTGAGGCAGGAACCTGCCTGACTTGTTCAAAGATAACATCTTAAGGCCAATGTGGCTGGAGTGGACCGAAAGAAGGGAGGGTTGATTATTGATAAACTCAGAGAGATAGATCATGGTGAGGGACAGACAGAGCCTTGCAGATCACGGTGCAAACACTGGCTTTTATGTGGAGCAGGATGGGGGACCATTGCAAGATCACCTAGGATTCTGGAATAAGAATAGAAGGCAAGGGTGCAAGTGAAAAAAACCCAGTACCAGTTAGGAGGCTTTTGCAATAATCCAGGCAATAGAGATGTGTTATCTAAAGGAGTGACTCTGATCACTTAGTACAGGGGTTGGCAAGCTACAGCCTGAGGGCCCAAATCAGTTTGCTTCCTGTTTTGGAAATAAATGTTATTGGAACACAGTCACACTCATTTATTTACGCATTGCCTATGGCTGCTGTCCCCCTACAACAGCAGAGTTGAGTGGTTGCAACAGAGACCAAATGGCTAGAAAAGTAAAAAATATGTAGCATTTGGTCTTTTACCTAAAGTTTGCATATTCTGACTTAGAATCTCCTAGGAGGAGGATTATGGCAGTGAAACTGCCTTCTGGATATGCAAAACAGCATAGGCAAGAACCATTGTTTCTCTTCATTACAATTCTGTATAGTGTATGCACTTTGCAGAAGGTGGAGAGAAGCATATCTGGGGTTTAGTAATGAGGCAGTATGAAAATAAGATTAGTTGGTCAATAAAAGATAATGAAGAATATCCTTCATTCGTTCACTCAAGACATATTCTTTGAAAATGACATTTATCAATCACAAAATTTAATGAGCTGGAGAGACACCAAATAAATAAACACACAAGTAAATCTATAATTACAAAAGCACTAAGTGCCATGAAGGAAAGGATAAGGGACATACTTTATATTAGGAGAGTTCAATGGAAAGGCCATTTGAGATGAGACCAGAAGGACGAGTGGGAGGGAACAATAGAGGAAGGATTTCATATCAGAAACAGGATATACAAAGGTGGCAAATGGGATGCACAATTGAAAGAACTAGGAAGAAAGCACAGAGACAGGCACACAAACACATACACCCCAGGCGCGCGTGCACACACACACACACACAAATGGCTGAACCTTTGACAGCAATGAGGAGAGAGTCATGGAGTGTGGCTGCAGATAAAGAATGAGTTGGAAAACACAAGGCTTCATAGATCATGTGGAAGAGTTTTGATTTTATTGTAAGTCCATTGAAGGACGTCAGGCAAAAATAGTCATGATACGCAGAACTCTGGCCCCATGAGGAGTATGAATTGAAGGGGCCAAGAATTCAAGGCTAGCAACCAGTTAGGAGCTAGTTTGCAAGTGACTCAGGAGAGAGATCAAATGATTACATGAAGCTGGTGTCTACAGTTTCATTCAACAAGTACTTACTATATTTTTACTGTGAACAAAATATTATTTTTGGTTCTATATTGGTGGAGCAAAGATAAATGGTAGACCGTCTCTGCCTTCAATAAACCTATAGCTCTGAAGACTAGGAAAAGTATATGGATACTTGTTCTATGTAGTTGGCTATGATAAATTCTAAATTCGCTATGACGACCTGATAGAGTACTGCTGGAGACTGAGGGAAGGAAAGTTTCTACTGGCTTGATTGGTGAAAGAATCTTAGTCACCACCATATCCCCAGGGCTAAGCACAGTATCTAGGTACCTCACACATGACAGAGGCTTGGGTCTTGAGGCTTGAGAGAATGACTTAAGTCATGTCTCTGGACTCCTGTCTTACTCATTGTTTCCAAACACACTGATTTCAGTGACTGGATGTGCCAATTTCAGCTCCTTCTATATTGCTCTGTTGCTACCAGCCAGCCTAGTCCTTGCCACAGACCTTCCTTATGCCATGATCAGATAGCCTGCCAAACCACGGTGTTTCTCCCCGTGCTAACAGCTTGCCTGCCTTTATTCGGATTACAGCCAGTTGTTGTGTTTGGCCTCACCGTGTGAAAGGGAGCCAAGGATAAGAGGCAAATACGCCAAATTAAGTTAAAATACTTTATAGAATTCGAGGACCTAACAACCTTATCCTACGCTGCGACCAAGAGCTGTTTGATTCCGCTGGGATCTATAGGAGGGTTGTGGGGTTCTACCCCTCTGAGAATGCCTTGCACACACTTTAATACACATTAGGTGATTCAAAAATACAAAGTAAGCTGTGATGAAGTTTCAGGTAAGCTAGTTCATAAGTCATTCCACACAATGAAGAATATTCCAGGGTCTTTTTCTGCTGCCAAGTCTGCCCAGCCCTATTCTTTCCCTCGCCCTCCAAGCTGGAATCACTTCCACTTGTGGGGTCAGACCCATCCAGGATGAGCCAACTCAGAGAATATATTACAAACTTTAATCTCACCAGGACATGCAGCCTGAATTAAGCCTCAGACTGTGGTTCTTGAGGGAAAGGTAGAATACTGACTAAAGCCAAGTATTTGGAGACTAGTTTCTCTCATTCTTTTTCTTTACATTGCCATATTCAGGCTGTTTGATGTTGGGCAAATTTCTTAACTTCTCCGAATCTTATTTATAGGAGGAAAATAATGAAATCTTCCATTGAGGGTAAAGCCCTTTGTGTAAATCCTGACACGAGATCAGCATTAGATTAAGTGGTAGCTGTGGTGAAATCCCTGTGGTGATGTGGCTCACTTTGCAAATTTTGAATACAAGATTGGCAATTTCTCCTAGTAGGCTCACCCTTCTCATTTCATTAACTTTATTGTAGTGTGACCTTGACTTTTGCGGACTTCACTTAGAGAATTATGGTGGGTTTTACTGTTGTTATCTATTAATCTACAATATTATTATTCATGCAGAAACCTGGTATTAATCATAAGTCAGTCTCAGAAAGAGACAGAGACTTTCAATTCTGATGTGTTGCCTCCCATCTTTGTTTTCCAAAGCAGGACCACTTTGAATGGCATACATTATTACAATGCCTGTATTTTGTTCTTTCCATGTAGAACACCCTTTGAAACAAACATGCCTCCAAATTCTGGAGGCAGTTACAGGTCTCTAGTGGCCAAGTGGAACCGGTGGGAAGGAATTTTAGAGATGAGAGTCTTTGGAATTGAGACAACTTTTAGCAGTCAAAGACTGTTTTCTTGCCCATGGAGTCAATAATATTCCTAAGATTCTGCCAGCCAAATGGTCTTGGTCTTAATTTACATTACTTCAGGTTCCCAGGAGTACCGCCACAGGCAAGAATCAGTTTTGCTAATGATTATAACAAGTAATGTTATTGAACTGAGACTACTGGACTTGGATAAGATAGAGAAGACTCATTTCTTGCTATATCTCCTCTTAAGTATAATTATAATATCCTTGGACATAATACAACAGACAAGCATAAGAAGGCTCTGAAAGGTGGAATGAAGAGCGCATACTAATTAGGGACCTTGGGATTTTAACAATGTGGGATGAGTTCCCCACACTTTCTTTTTCTCCTCCCATACATCCCAGGCCAGCTGCTGGAGAAGTCCTGGCTGGATTTGAAAGTCCCAAAAGACACAAACCATAAAGATCTCCCAAAAGTGTGCTCTCTCTAGCTAAAGAACCAGAAAATGGGGGGTCCAGCAGGGTGGCAATGTTTTTGACAAAGCCCACCTTACCACATTCCAACATCGTGGAAGGGAACATATCCCCTGTGGTACTGGCAGAGATTGAGTGGAGAGCCTGGATTTCCAATTCCCCCTGGGAATAGCCCTTGGCAGCCACACTGGTCTCAGCAGGGACTGAGGGGAAACCTGATCTCCTAGATTGCTACCCCAAGCTGCTCTCCTCCCCTTACCAATTTACAGAGAGTTGGGGTGGATTTTGGAGAGGAGGGAGCTGGAGAAAGAATTTCTTTGCGTTTTGTGGGCAGATCCCTAGTAACCCCAACATGAAGCTGATTAGAATTAGCACTTCCAAAGGTCTGAGATAGAAATACAGTATAGAATACTGCCTAAGTGTTCATATGGGCCTCTGAGCAGTCTGCAAACAAAGCAGACCGGAATAGCACTGTATAGGCTGTGACAAATAAGTTGTCATTGGTACTACATCCCACAAAAGTAGGCCAGGACTTGCATGATGAGCCAAAATAGTAACTCTGCTAAAAACAAAAAAATAATTAGGATCCAGAGCCTTATCACATGATGCTTCAAAAATCCACTTACTGTTATTTGAGTGAGCTCCAGACACTCTGATGGCCATCCACCAATGCTCAGCTTTGCCCCTGCTCTTCAACTCTTGCTCATTTGATCTGATCCATGAGTTGCAATTTTGTCTTTTCCTGCCTAGAGCTCAGAGCCCTGATTCCAACCCGCACCTCTGGGACTTTGACTGACATTTCCAGGAGAGAAAGCTGATTCTGTTCCACACGCTCCCAGTAATAAATAGACTCTTGTGAACGGATCAATTGCATAGAAGTATAATGCTGCCCTGTTTTTTGGGGGGAGTGGCTTTTAGATACAATGCTCCAAATTGCCCTTGAGCTGGGTCAGTTTCCCTCATGCCACTCTTTGACATGGTTTTGGCCAATATTCTCCTAAAGAAGTATCATGGTTTCTGTCAGAAATGAAAATTTAACCCACCAAATCTTTTATTCATATCTAATTATTCCAGGAGTCTATAAATTCAGCCACTTAGGACCTACAACTTTCTTAATAACTTCAATTTATAAAATATCAATTTTAATAAAATATCCCCCCCCTACCCGAGAGCAAATGTAAAACTGTAGGTGGCTAATGATCCATTTGAGGAGATTACAATATGTGAATAATTAATAATAATAGCGATGTAAATAGAGAAGACATTATGGTTCCTTTATTTTAAAAGCCTCTCTCATTTAGGAACGCTTCATGAATTGAAATCTACCTAACAGGGTGCCTGGTATACAGTGGGTGCTAATATATATTTACCAAAATCAAAACCATCGGTTATGTTTTGAAGCATTTGTTCACACTAATGGACAGTCCAAATGCTACTTCAGTCGTGATAGTCATAGAAAATCTAGAAGTGAACTATAATCCCGAGGTAGAGATTATCACTGTAGTTTGAGGCAGTGACCCTGTGAGGAAGTGATTTAAGTATCAGAGAAAATACCTATGAGACACCTGCAGACCACAGAGTTTGCAAAGCTATCCCAGGTCTGTAATTCTGGGGGGACATTTACTTAAATATCTCGTTCATATCGTCTGAAGCAGATTAATAGTAAGTATTGCTTACCAAATGGGGAGGCTGAAAGCGTGTGCTCACATGGTACTCTACTGTAAGCCACTAGGAATTCAATAGGCATTTCCTTAGATATGTACATTAAGGACAATAAGCATGTGTTCAAAATATTATTAATAAGAAATAAAACTTAAAAAAATTAATATTGTCTAGTGTTAAAATGCAGTATTCTTTGGTTTGGAGGTCAGGGTTTTAAAACTAAGAGAAGAGGGGCATCTGGGTGGCTCAGTCAGCTGAGTGTCTGACTTCGGCTCAGGTCATGATCTCACAGTTTGTGAGTTTGAGCCCCGCGTTGGGCTCTGTGCTGACAGCTCAGAGCCTGGAGCCTGCTTCGGATTCTGTGTCTCCCTCTCTCTCTGCCCCTCCCCTGCTCATGCTCTTTCTCTCCCTCTCTCTCAACAATAAATAAACATAAAAAACAATTAAAAAAAAAAGCTAAGAAAAGAGTTATTATAAGCCAAATGACAAATATTTTTGTTATCCCCAATTGTCTAATAATGATTTATTTCGCTTCCTGTTCAAACTCAATTACTACACCATTCTCACTCTTCATTATTCCATCTCTAGACTCTTTGAAGCGAGTCGGTAATATTATTCCCTCTTTTTACACATGAATAAACAAGGAGCAACAATTAACTGATTGGGTCAGGAGGTTAACAGTGGAGATGTAGATGAGTAATTGGACTCTGTAACGTTTACCCCTGCTGGGTTCTCACGTCTGCTGCCTTGCCGCACTGCAGGCCTAGCACATGTGTCACACCAGGACACAAAAGAGAATCTGATTCTTGGAATATTAGGGGTGCGCCGTCTCTCCACATGGGCGACATGGCTACGACAGTAGGAAGATCTGATTCAGCATCCTCCTCGACTTAGGAAAAGACTGCCCTACCTCTTTCTGGCCACAATGGGATGCAAGTAGGCACTTCACTTTTTTGACCTTCGATTTTCGCATCTAGAATTTTGCACTACTTGGTTTGTAAGAGCTCATCTGGTACTAAATTCTTGGAAATGGCACCAGAAGACAATGGCTTCCTTTGTTTTGAGGGTTTCTTCCTTTGAATGGAGGAAACTATTGGGAGCCTGACAGTGTGGTTAGAAGAGTAACTGAGATGTCAGGGTGAGGTCTAGTGCACTGTACAGGCAAGGATGTATACACAGGCTTGCATGCATGGACACACACACACACACACACACACACACACATTCCAAATTTTGGCCAGGTACTTGGAATTTGGTTGGGAGACAGAGATACATGTTGTGTTTATTTAAAGATGGTGCTTTGCCTTTTATGTTAAGCAGGTTTTTATTTATTTGTCAACTACCTCCTTATCTTTCCATCAAAGACATGCTTAGATTTGAGACCAGGTCCTGCCTGGAAGCTGAATAAAACAAAGGCAACTAACACCTGATTTTTTGATATCAAACATTCATGTCAGCTTTTTGTTCAGGATGGGCTATTCCATGATCACCTCAGAAACACCCACAACACCAAACAAAGAAGTCAAAACAGAGGCTGGGGTCTCATTCCTGGCATCCATAGATTAATAACAACTGGAGCTGTCAGTGACAAACTCATTCTGCCACTTAGGATCACTTATAGTCACTGTGTTTAAAGACCTCAGCAGAAGAAGAACAACCATAGCCACTCCATCCCCTCTACCATCAACCGATGGCGGGTGGAGCTCGGACGTCTCAATACTTTTTTTTTTCTTTCTCCATGATCTGCTTTCCCTCTGTAATCCATTTCCTACTTTTCCCAGTTTTATTTTTTCTTGCTTTTAACTTCTTTTTATTTCCTTGGACAAAGTTTTTCTCCTTTTTTCCTTCCTTCTTCCTCTTCTAATTCATGACATTAGGATATTACAGGTTGTGATCATTATTATAGGTCAACTTGGCTGGGTGGAGGGATGCCCAGAGAGTTGGTAAAAACATCATTTCTAACTGTGTCAGTGAGGGTGTCTTCAGAAGAGATCAGCATTTGAAGTGGTAGACTGAGTAAAGAAGATTGTCCTCGCCAATGTGTGTGGGCATTAGTTCACACTGAGAGCTCCATCGGAACAACAGGGCAGAAGAAGGGTAAACCTGTCATCTTGGTTTGCAAACTGGCCCCCATACGTGGAGGTCAAGGAGAGAGCAAAGAAAGAGGCAGTCCAGATTGGCAGGTGGCAGTTTTAATAAGACGTAAGAGAACTTACATATGTGTCTTGTCTTGGGTGGCCACAAGACAAGGAGATCTCTACACCCACCCCCAACAGAATCTTAAAAGTTTATGTAGAGGTCTTAACTGAGTTCAGTCACAAAAACAGCTTCGATGATCTCAACAACACCTTATTTCCTCAAGGTTATGTCCTTGAAATGACTACTAGTATGGAAGCATACATTCCGAGGACAGGGGAGGGGGTGAAGAGCCTCCATTTGCCTGGATTTTGCTTGCCAGTCAACGAGCGGGTATGTTCTCTAGATGAGCTCCTCCAATAAGTCTCTCTGCTTGAGGTAAGACATTCCACTTTTCCTGACCTTAGACAAATCTTCAAACTCAGACCAGCATCTACCCCATCAGTCCCTTAATTCTTGAACCTTTGGGTTTGGACTGAATTACACCACAAGAGCTTTCCTGGTTTCCTGGTTTTCCAGCCTGCAGATGGCAGAATGTGAACATACACTCCACAGTCGTGTGAGCCTGATTTATATACATAAATCATATATGTATACATTATTGATTCTGTATCTGTGGAGACCCCTGACTAATATACAGGTCCTAGTCCCCCGGCTCTGACCTGGCCTGGGAAATGCCAGGTTTGAATCTTAAGCTTATGTCTCCAATGTTTTGGGGGCACTCTGAAAGAAGCTGCTATGAAAATGTAAGTAAATGCTTTTGAAATTAGCTGCTTTTAGGAGTTAATTAATAACGAATTGATATTCATGAAATCTGACCAGACGCAGTGAGCCCTGAGTGGGGGATAATTAAGATATTGGCACTCCTACCATTGCTCTTTACCGACTGTGCAAAGCACTTCCTTTTTCTCTAGACTTTTTTGGTTGCAGATTTCGGCAGTGTGTCATTTTGCTTAATTAACTAATATTTGGGGTTTTGTCTTTATCACTTAGTCACTTTATGATATTATGGGCTAGCAGAGGAGATACCTTTCACCTCCTGCCTCACCCACCCAAGATGTCTGCTGCCCTCTGGAGTTACTCAAAACCCCCTCCACAGGACGGTGAAGCAAGCAGTTCAGACTTGAGTGTGCCAGTCATCTGCAGTGTGGACAACAAGAGCATAGAGGCAGGACATATTGCTTGTGAATATTTATGTCCCTAAGAGGAAAGCTTTATTTCTCATTTGTCAGAGAGTTTATTTTCTTTCCTACTTCCCCCTAAATAATCTAAATCAAGCTTTTTACTTGATAAAGCCCTTTAGAAAAAGCTTTCCAGTCTAAGTCAATTTTCTCTCCCTACATGTTGCTCTTCCATGTGTGTGAAAATTACATTCTTTTAGTTGTACTAGAAATTCTTCTCGCTCTCTAAAATAAGATATCCTTTGTGAGCTGCAAACTCATTGTGATTCTACACGTTTTCTACTTTCTAGTACGGCTTTATTCACAGCCTTCTCTCTCAACCCTTAGTCTCCCTTCCCTAAATATCCCTTATGCTAAGAGATATGTAGTCTTCTCTCTTGGTGAGGGATAATCATGTGCTTCAAGATATTAAGAGGTTTTGAAGAAAGAGAAGACCTTCATTGAAACTTTGGATAGAAGGGCATGTCCTAAATGTTTTGATTTAAAAATAACCACCCTCCACTTACGTATAAGTATGTTTTCACAGTGCAGTGTTCCAGAGAACAAAATTGACAAATTACATCTTCTTATTAAGCTTATGTTCTAATGGGAAAGGCAGACATTTAACAACAACAATAAGTAGCTAAATGCACCAATAAAGTCAAGTAGTGATTAATATTTGTGGTGGTCACTTGTTCACTGCTCTTGGGTCCATTCCCAGTCCTCCTTCTAGAAAATACATTTCTGAGGGTCCCTTGTCCTCTGGCTCTCAGCTGGCTTTGGGCAGAGGAAAGCTCTGAGAAGAGAGTAGAGGGCAAGAGGAAGGGAAAACCCATGGCATTTCTCCTGTCTTTTCTCTGTTTTAGGCAAAACAATGGCTGTATCTCTTTTATACAAGCCATTTCTCTTCTCTATGTAAGTGACTTGGGGTATCTCCCCTTTACCCTGTATCGTCTTTCAAGGGCAGCTCTTGGGCTCTGATGACACCATCTTACTTTCTTCCTCCAGCTCTAAGGGTCTTGCAGTCTGATCTTCCTAATCTTTGTGCTGCCTCTTTCAACAGCTTTGATCCTACTTCCTTATATTATAGTTCTTCTTTTGGACACTTAGTGTGGGCTCCTTTTCCCATGTTGGGCCTTGGCTGACATAGCACTATAAAATGTAACTGGTAAGGGAACTAAGAGGGAAGAGGACGCTGTTTTTGCCATAGTGACCAGGAAAGGCCTCTCTGGGAAGGTGGCTTTGGGGAAAGGGCTTGGATGGAATGAGGATGTAAACCATGATAATGTCTTAGGGGAGCCTTTTCTGGGCAGAGCATTTGTTTGGGGCTCCAGGTGGGAACACGCTTGGCATATTGGTGTAACAGCAAAACGACCAGTATTGTTGGAGCATGGTATGGGGGAGAAGAGAGCTACAGGAAAGTCAGTCAGAGAGTTAACAAGGGCCAGATCATTTAGGCTGTGTAATGTCTGATAGAGGTGATCAGAATAACTGGACAGAATAACCTGAGTTGATGACTCTGGGAAGAGTGTATGCAGGGAACCCAGTAAGAAGGCCACGGCAGCAATCTGTCCACGTAGAATATGGTAGTACTTCAGACTAAGATGAGAGAGGTAGAGATGGTGAGATATGGCAGATACAGAGTGTTTGTGAGGGTGAAGCCAACAAAATTTGCTGAGAAATTGGATATGGGGTCGTGAAAGATGGACATCAAGGTTTTGAGCCTTGCATAATGATGATGCTGAGTTGAGAAAGACATGATAAGTCTGGAGGAAGTTCCCTGGGTGGGCAGAAATTGAGTTTGATTTTGGACATGTTAAATTTGAGATACCTAATAGACATCTGAGTCCAGTGCCAGGTAGGCATTTGGGTATGTGCCTCAAGTTCGGGAGAAAAGACTAGCCTAAGGATTAATTCTAAGAATAATGAATATATACATGGTCAAAGGACTAGATGGGATCTGGGGAATAAATACAGAGAAATATCACAGAGATCCTTGGACTGAGCCTTGAGGTAATTCACTACTTAGAAATCAGGCAAGCAAGAATTCTATTATTGAACAATCCATGCTAACAGCCTAAGTGTCCGTTGATGGATGAATGGATAAAGTAAATGTGGTATGTGCATAGATCTAGATGTGGATATTTAATGGAACATTATTCAACCACAAAAAGAAGAAAATCCTCCATTTTCAACAACATGGTGGACTTAGAGGGTATTATGCTAAGTGAGATAAGTCAGAGAGAGAAAGACAAATAGTGCATGATCTCTCTTATACATACAATATAAAAAACCTGAACTCATAGAAACAGAGGCACTGGTGGAAGGATGGAAAGCAAGAGAAGGGGAGAAGTGACTTTCTTCTTCCTTATGGTTTCTGGTGGTTGTTTTCCAGTAGTAGAAGTGACAATACAATAATGGTTACAGAAATGACAGCTGTCAGGCTGGTTTCAGGCAACAGTTTCAGCCATGATCAGGGTGGAAATTCTGGGAGATCCAGGATCAACCATGATCAACACTTACCTCCAAAGTGTAAGCTTGTGGCTACAGCCCAGAAATAATAGCAGCCTCTCATCTCTGGGTATCACGCCTTCCTACCTTTTGCCCCTCTAGTTTCTTCCTTCTGCTTTTGAACTTCTAGTTTTTCTAGGATCTTTGTACCTAATCCTCTGTATTAAATCCCCTGTTTGAGATATTTAGGTAGATTGTACTGGAGGTGATATGATTACAAAATGTCTCAAGTGCAATTCCATCTATTGTCTATTTAGAAATTGTTACACACATTTAGTGACTTACCAAGAATTTCTGGGCATGACCTTCAGTCATATTTGAACTCATATTTCATATTTAAACTCTTATATTTTATCATCAGTTGCTATAATTTGAGATGTCTCTGTTCTGTAAATTTTCCAGAGAAGGGCAAGTAACTTTGCCCAGTAGTGAACTAAACCTCAGACTCAGCAAGCACAGTTTTGCAAAACAATGGTTTCTCCAGTAAGTGATAATTAACTCAGTTCCTGTCTGTTTCAATGAGTTTCCTTTCTTCTACTTGGCACAAGTAGACTTTATTATTAGTGGAGGATCCTGGTGGTATATGTTCCGTGAACTTCATTTTATGATGCTCCCCACTGGGATGCTGTTTCTTATGACTTTCCCCACCAAGGAAAATCTTACTCATTCTTCTAATGAGGACAAGTATTTCACACTATTTAGCTTCTTTTCAATCTAGGTGACCTGTAGTCCCAATTCTCATTTCCAAAAACTGAAGCAATGCTCTGCTTTTTTTTTTTTAACAACTTTTTTTCTTTTTTTTTTTAAATAAAACAGAAGAATTGAGAGAAAAGGTTTTGCACTTTCATGGTGAACTGGTGCTTAATAAGATGAAATCATGACTCATCATGAGGAAAATGTTGTAAATTCTGGACAAGACTGGTAAAGACAAAAATAGAAGAAACCCCTTTGGTCTGCACCCCAACACCCCTAAACCCGGATCATTCAAGGATCAGCTGTATCTATATACTGGTTTTGTTTCTTTGGCGAACCCTGACTAATACAGTCATGTAAATCAATAGAAGAAAGAAATAAGGGAAAAAAAGAAGGAATACTGCACCAAGCAGTTTAAAGAGAACATGAAAATGATACATTATTTATCATGAGGTTCTTTTCTCTTTCTCTTCTCATCAACTTTGTCAAAATTCCTCAAAGCAACTTCTTAAATCTTTATTGGAATTCACTTCAGATTTGGGGCAATAAAATTTATCTGCCTAAGGTAGTGATTAAACATCCATATTAAAAGGTCTACAGGTAATTCCATGGGAAAGAAACCTAATTAAATGTCACAGACTTTTTACTACTTCTCTGCTTAAAAAGTAAAACCATGAAGAGGGTTGCCTCAGGCTCTCTAAAACGCTTGTCAATATGGATTTTAAAATCTGATGTTAAATCTTTGAGCTCTTATTTATTCAAGAAAATGACATATCTAGTCCCTTGTCATCATTTTCAAAATCACTAGGTGTGTTGATTTGTGTATTAGGTCTATATTGTAATATTTCTCATTCTTGAAGCATAGTCAGAATTCAATTGTATGCCAACACAGAAAAATTCTTTATGGAGATCATGTCAAGAGGATGACAATTTACATTGTCCCATTTACAGAGGACAATGACCTGTTGGCATTGAGAGTCCTAAGCAGCTTTCATAGTGGCATCATCGTTACATCATTTCTAAACTAAATTTGTGGAAGTTTCCAAGGGGTTCTGAGTTGGTAGAGTAGATTCATGGAAGATATAGGGGAGGTACTTTTTACATATAGAAAAACTAAAGTCAAAAGAAGAGTGAAAACTGAACGGTGCACACAGGAAGTCAGGCTACTTTGCAACACATTCGATTTGTAATGAATCTGATAATAAAATTATAGTACCCGGCCGTTATAATTATAGTTGACCCTTAAACAACAAGGGTTTGAACTGTGTCCGCCCACTTATATGTGGATTTTTTTTTGATAAATACAGTACTGTAAATGTATTTTCTCTTTCTTGTGGTTTTCTTACTAACATTTTCTTTTCTCTAGCTTACTTTATATGTAGATAGTATATAATATATGCAGCATAAAAAATAGGCATTCATCAACTATTTATGTTATTGGTAAGACTTCCAGTCAATAGTAAGCTATTAGTAGCTAAGTTCTGGGGGAGTCAAAAGTTATACATGGATTTTCAACTGTGCAGGGGGTCGGCACCTCTAACCCCCATGTTGTTCAAGAGGCAGTAGTACTATGTTTGTTAGAAACAAAGATTGGGACTTTGCCCGTTGCCTCCAAATTGCTCTGTACTGGAACAAAGAGGCACAAAATACCCTGAAATCCGTACTAACTCATACAATACCAGTCACAAAGTTTGAAAGAAGACAACTGAGTGTCTAAGCTGAAGAAAGAAAGTGGAGAATTTTTAGGGGTGGGGTGGTGGCTGGTGGTTTCTAAAGGAATCCTTTACACAGACCAGCTGGAATATTTCAGAGCCGAAAATCCTGAAGTCCATTCTCATGCTCTCATCCAGTGCATGGTGAGTGGTGAGAGGTTTCTTGGGAGAGTGTGACATGTGCATGTCCTGCAGTTGTGAGAGTGAACAAAGAGCTTGGTGGCTGTGAATTCCAGAAAGTGCTGGAAGGCTGCTGGAGAGGCTGACACCAGCAAATGACATGGGGCTGAAGTGTAATGTGGCTTGGGAGTAAAGGGTTGTGGCAACTTCCTGTGGGTTCTTGTAGCTCCCTGAGTAGGTGGAGACCTTAGCAATTTCTCTAGTTCCATGGAAGGTGCAGGATGGGTAATGGAGGAGGCAGGACACAGGCAACCAACGCATAAACTGGTCAAGGGAGATTACAGCTTACCTGGGAACCTATTCATACATGAGACTGAGGGGAGATGCTGTCAACTTTCTTTGAGGTGATCCTCAGCAAATCACCTCCATCATCTGTGTGGAGACCCCCACAACTGTGAGTACCTTCAGCAGCAAGTGGGACCATTTTGAGCCACAGAGCAAGATGTCTTCCTCTCTACCACCCACAGGTAATTAGTTGCTTAAGAAGATCTGCCCCTCCTAATTCCTCTTCTCCATTCCTATTATGGAAGAGGGAGAAAAAGCAGGTATCTCTGCACTAAATCTTCTTGCCCACCCCCCATCACCACACACACACACACACACACACCCTGAGAAGTTAGAAGCAGAAGAGTATGCCACGCCCCTTCCCACAATTGGTAGATGACAGCTAATGGGACAGGAAATTAGAGATTTATATTGAAACAAGCTGAATCTTAATACCTAAAATTGATCTGAAATCATGAAATCTGTCCAAAAATAAGGCTCAAGTTGACATCACTAATTGGAGAAAAATATAACCATTTTGTATTTGTATTCTCCTGGGTTGGCATTCCTCCACATATCATTTGAAGAAATTATCTCATTTAAAAATAATTGAATTTAAATAAAATCCAGTTGTTTGTAGAATAAACAACTAAGCTAAAACTACAGTATAAAATAACAGATGGTGAACAACTCTACTTTTAAAACACTGAATATATTTTTAAGAATTGTTTATTCTAATTTTTTCTATGATACTACTTTTGGGCAAAACAGGTACTACATTTTCAAAGAGTTAGGATAAAAGAATTAGTTGTCCCTTCCAAAATGCCTAGGTTACAAAGAAGTTAACTCAATTGCTCAAGGTCATGTTTTAAGCTTGCATACATCAACAATTGACCTACATAGTCCAAATAACAAAGCCAAGCTGACGAAAATGCAACCGTGAAACAAAGGCTGTAACAAACAGAGATGAATGCACATGATCAAGCAGGCAGATGTGAGAGAACACACAATTCTATAAACTACAGTGTTCTGGGCTTGGAAGGTTTTCTTGTAAGACTTCCTTCTTTAAGGATGCTATAACCCTTTGAGATCATCAACCAATATTGAAGAAGACACTTGATTTTACTACATATATTCTGTTATAAATTTTCTCAAACTTAAAAAATTTGAGACCTTTGCTGGAGAAAAGAGTTTCAGAGGCTTCCAAGTGCCAAAGGAATATACTGTACATATATGTTTTATTTTATCTATTCTATTCTATTCTATTCTATTCATTTTTAAGTAGGCTCCATGCCCAATGTGGGGCTTGAACTTATGACCCTGGGATCAAGAGTCAGATGCTCTATTAACTGAGCCAGCAGGGGGCCCCCAATACATGTCCTTTAAATGTAGTTATTGGAAGTTTGAAAAATTTGTCTCTAGGGATCTCATCCAACTTTTTTGAAGACAGAAATGCCTGAAAATTTCCAATAATGCTGAAGCCACTCTCGGGGTAGAAATAAGTAAATCCAAGTAACAAGATGGTGATAGAGTTGCAACCATTAAAAATGTACATGAAATAGAAAAATCAAGTTGAGCAGAATTTTATCTCAAGGAGTAAATTTTAAGTTGCTGCTGCAGTAAAGACAAATGGTGACTGGGTGTGGATGGGGTGGTGGACAGGATCTAGACCAGAGGGAGATAGGAAAAAGTGAGTGGAGGAAAGAACTTCACAGCATACTTTTATTTTTTTTTATTTTAGAGAGAAAACAAGACAGAGCATGAGTGGGGGAGAGGGACACAGGGGGAGAGAGAGAATCTTAAGCAGGCTCCATGCTTAGCACGAGCCTGATGCCAAACTCAATCCACGACCCTGGGATCGTGGCCTGAGCCAAAACCAAGAGTTGGACATCCAACCGACTGAGCCACTCAGGTGTCCCCACAGTATACTTTTTCTAGCCTGGACTCAACCTAGAGTTACCTTTTCCACACCAAGTCCAGGAACCCTCTCTGCCAATAGGTGCAGATGGCTTCCACAGACATTTGGAGTTAAGAATGTTCATACATGGGGCTCCTGGGTGGCTCATTCAGTTAAACATCAACTTCAGCTCAGGTCATAATCTCATGGTTCATGAGTTTGAGCCCCACATCAGGCTCGCTGCTGTCAGCTTATTGGTGCAGGCCTGGCTTTGGATCCTCTGTCCCCATCTCTCTGCTCCCCCCCCAACTTGCATTCTCCCCGAAATAAATAAATATAAAAATAAAACCCAAAAATGTTCACATTTGTGTCAGAAAGCTACTCTTTCAAATTTTCACCTTGGACAGGTTAGTGCATCCCCAAGGAGGAAAAGAAGTAGCTAAGACAGTGGAAAGACCATTGCCGGGGGGTAAAGGGTGGGGTGGGAGAGGATCAATGTAGTAATAAAGACACAGTGCTTTTGAATTTCAAAGATTCAACCTGAAATTGAGAGTTTTTAATAAGCGGTTCATTAGTTCTAAACCAGAAAGATCCAGATCAGCCTAGGGAAATAACACTGTGTGGGATGTAGGAGTGAGCAAGACACGGGAACCAGGGCAACCAAATGCCAGAAGAGTTGAATCAGAACTGGGACAGAGATTGACCTACACTGATTTTGCTAAGATATTACAAATAATTAGATGAAAAGGGATTTTTAGTTAATGTTAGAATATTTGCGCAATTTTTGTACTGGGCTAGCTATAAATATATTTTGCAAATATTGTAGAGGTCATTCCCTCCTGAAGGTTCAGTTCTTTTTGGTGGAGTTTTTTTCTCTCATAAAATTTGAAATGGAAAAACAATCACTTCAAGTATTATGGCAGAGATTTTTAGTTTTCTTCCAGTGCATCTCCCCTTTTTCTATAATAACAGAACCCCAGTTTTGCATCTTGGCACATAGCTACTCAGATTAAGTGTGCATTTTTCATCTACTCTTATAACGGGGTGTGATTGCAACACTACGTTTGGGGCAATGGAATGTAAGAGGAAATGGTGTGTTCAGCTTCTTAGTCTGGATGTAAAAAGTTGGATTCTATTTGTTCCCACCTGCTGGCTAGAATTCAGAGTCATGGTGGACCACGTGGATTAGGACAAACCCTTAGTACTACCAGATTAACAAGGAAGAAGGGATCTGGGACTTTGGGAAGCTGGCCTATTAAATGCATAAATGCAAGTTGCTACACCTGAATTATTTACTTGTGAGAGAAATAAGGTCTAATCATATTTAAGCTTCATTATTTTGGGTTCCTCGTATAGCAGATGAACCCAACCTCATCTCCAAGTGAAATATGTATTTTTTCTTTCATTCGTTCAACAAATTGATATTTTACGCATATCCTAAATCAGTCACTGTTCTAATGATGGATTTGCCAGTGAACGAAAGATACCAGGTCCCTGCTCTTGATAGAGTGAAGAGCCTTAGCTAATAAATAAATTAAATAATGTATAAGGTAATATCTCATAATTATAAATGCCATAAACAAAATGGCACATAGTAATCTATTAGTGAGGTGTTAGATACCAGGAGGGTATGCTACTTCTAAAGAGTTAATGATGGACAGCCTCTGTGAGGAAATGACAATTAACCTAAAATCAGAATGGTAAGAGGTGGTTAAATATCTAAATATACAGAAGAAGAGGGGTCTAGTGGAGGAGGCCAGCAGTGTGTCAAAGCCCCAAGCTAAGAGGGACCTTCGAGTTGCTGAGGGCATCAGAAAATAGTAAAAAGAAGGAAGTGTTGAAGTATCCAAGGTCAGAGAGACATACAGGTATCTGATCACAAGTGATTCTGGAACCAGGGTAACAAGTTTGCGTTTTGATGTCATCGCAGTGGGTGGCTATTGGAAAGCTTTGAACAGGGCAGGGATATGCTCTGACTTCTAATCCACTTGAAAAGATGCCCTAGCTGTTGTAGAAGCAGGAAATAGGTGTGACTAAACATGTTTTATTTTCCTCCTGGTCAGTCAGGAAGTCTACATTACCCAGTCTCCCTTGCAGTTAGGTGGGGCCATGCAACTGCTTTCTAGCCAATGACATACGAGTGGAAATGATGTAGGCCACTTTAAGGCCTGAACCCTAACGCTTCTGTGAATCTCCATGAGTTCTCTCATCTCTTGTCTGTGGTTGGATGATGCACTTAGAGGGCTTTGGTGATGGTGGAGCCACCACTTGAATGAACATGGTCCCCAAATGACTGTACAGAGCAGTGTCTCCCTACTAGAAATAATCTTTTATTTGTGGTGAGTCACTGAAGTTTGGGTGTTGTTTGCTGAAGCAGTCAGACTAACCTGATTGACACAGATAGCTACTGTGGTGGTCTGAACAAGAAATGACAGTGGCTTGGACCAAAGGTACCACTTGGAGGCAGGGTGAAGTGACTGGATTTGGGATATAATTAGAAAGTGGAGCAAACAGGACTTACTGATGGATAGAATGGAGCTAACAAGGATATAAAAAAAATGAGAAATGACTTTAGGATTTTTACTTGAGCAGTTGTGTGGCTCACAATTTCATTAACTGCGGGCATTGGGTGGGGAGATTGGGAGGGGGCAAGTGTATGCAGGGTGGGGGAAATCAAGCATTCTATTTTGGCTAGGATACATTTTTAGATATCTAATTAGACACTGAAATGGAAATGTTGGATACATGAGTCTATATCCCAGAGGAGAGGGAAAGGCTGAAGATAAATTTTGGAATCATCATCCAACAGATCAAATGGACTTAACCAACATTTGCATTCACGGTACTTGTCCACCGAATAGGTTGTTTCTCACATGCATGCCCACTCATTACCAATGTCTTCTGTTGGGATTCACAACACTTTTAAAGATACACACACACACACACTCACTCACACACACACAGTCATGTCAGAGAGGAACATTAGGAAGATGTGAGCCGGGACAAGGAAATTAACACAGAATTAGACCTTGGGTAGATACATAGGTTTTAGCTAAAATTCTATTCCTAAGACAGTGATGGCTCCCACCCAAGTGTCAAAGAAAAGAACAGGACAAGAGGACTGGGAGCATCTGAAGTACAGCTAAATAGGTTCTGCTGATTGTTGTTGAGATTATAGAAAGAGGAAAGAAAAAAGGTGATCACTGAGGTGTAATTCCATTTACCACATTGTCGGTTTAGGTTCACTGAGGTGAGGACTAAAATAGTCTGTTGCAAAAGTTAAATGAAGAGGAAGAGTTAAAAAAAAGTCTAGCTAACATTTAAAGAAAAGATTATTGTTGTCACTACTCTGAATTTCAGACAAGCTCTTCTGAAAAACAAATTATTTGTAGTTCCACTGTTCCAAGATAATTATTGTTAGCTATTGCACTTCTCTATAAATTACTTAGCAATTTTATTTCTTTTTTGGAGGGTTAATTTGATAGGAGAAAGTGTCATTCCCCTGTTTTAATTTACATTCCTTTAAAGTATAGTACATTACACTTTTGCCCTCCTATTTTTTACCCAGTTATATTCTCTTCTGCCAATTTTTTGTATCCTTGGACTTTGTTTTCCAGCATAAATTTTGGTCTGTGTTAGAGACTACTATTTTCCCACCCAAATATCAATTTTTCCCCTCTTCAAGCCCCTAGCTTTTAGCAAAGCATTAAGCCGCTTGAAATAAGACATTTCCTGGCCTCTCTTGTAGCTAGTAGGAGACACATGACTAAATTCTAGCCAATGGGATATTGGTGGAAATATAGCATAGCAGCTTCTGGGAAATTTCTTTAAGAGGCAGTGACATGCACTCCTTACCTACTTTTTCCATCTTGATGCTTAAAACATGGATATGATGGCTGAATCTCTGTCTTGGGTCATGAGAAGAAGGGTATCTTCTGTACCTGACCCCGTGGAAGCAAAATGGGTTCCAGATGATGGGACAGATGACAGTCTGTGCCAGCCCTGGACTGCCTGCATCAAAACTTTTATGTGAGAGAAGAGTAGATTTCAATTTTTAAGTTGCTATTTGACAGACTTCTGTCACTCAGCTAAACTTAATCTTAACTAATGTGGATACTGAATCCAATCTTCATTTTCAAAAGACTGTTAGCTTGAGAAATCCCTTCAATGCAAGAAACTATGAAAGAAACTTAGTGAAACAGAAATGCTAGATTTCGTATCTTGACTTGATCCCTTCCCTCGGACTCTTTTCTCCCCCCATTTCTTTTCCATTCTACCCCTCTTCATCCTTCTCCTTCCTTACCACCACTTTCCTACTCTGGGTATATGTGTCCACTTTCCTTCCCCACGACCTTCACTAGCTTAACTGGCCCCGCTGTAGGAATTAGAAAGATGCAATCCTCAAGGTGGCTAAAAGTCCACTGGTTCATGACTGTGGGAATTAGAAAAAGGTACCCCTTCCTCTGCTGGATCCAATCCCACACAGAGCATATGGTTTGGCAGGCAGAACCTGGGCTGGGTTTCAATCCTTCCTTACTCCTTTGGCTGGGTGCCCTCATGCAATGAACTTCATGGCCGTGTTTGCAGCCAGCGAGTCCTTTGCTACCAGGCTCGGCTCATCTACAATAGAACTCTGAAGCAAAGCCATAGAAGGGTCCCCCAAATTGAGAGCACCCTTAGACTTAGTGTTAAGTGCCATTCTTGTTACTGGCTTTCCAGCCTAAACAAGGATTCTTTTTGCTTTTATTCCTAATTACAGTCGAGAGCCCTACTGACATTCATTTGTTACCTGCATATATCTTGACTGCTGCTGATACCATTTCTGGTAGCTCCTATTATCTGTGCTTTCCTATCTAGTTATTTGTTTTGTTTTTCTGAGTACTGTTTGGTTCTTATTGTCTCGGTTCTCAGTTTCTTCTTGTGCTGCTGTCTTCTGGACTGGGGCTGGCCAAAGACATAGAGGGGGAAAGATACCAACAAAATTAGCTGGGAAATTAATCAAATTTATGGATTAATCCATCAGCCATTAAGAAAACATTTTAATCACAGAAATGGCATTTAAAAAAATTCTTCGAACTTAAAGTTTAAGGGAGGAAATAAAAATATTTGATATAGAGATTCCTCTGTGTACTTTAGTCTTATTTTCTGTACAGGCCTTTTTCCCCCTAATTTCTGGGAATCAGTAGTGCATTATATGCTGTATTTTATTAGAATTTCTAGTTGTCTTTACTACTCTTTTCACCAACATAACCTAAGATCTCTTGTCCTTACCCAAGTTATTGTATTTTTTATGTCTTGTTTTTTTTCTAGATCCTCACATATAAACTTAACTTGTGCCATACACAACATAAAACAAAAACAAGCTGGCTAATGAAACTCATGCTAGGATTATTTTCTCCACATTTCATAACCATACAGTGTTGTTTCTGTGCCCTTCACCTGATAATTTTTCTTGCCCTAAGTGAAGACGGCATAGATGATGTCAAGTTTGAGGTCTATGTTTCACGATAAAGACAACTGTGACTATAAAACCATTGTAAAAGGTGCAAGTTCCTTGTTAGGTTTTCCTTGTTTTCACTTGTATTCATTGGATGGAAAAATGAGTGTGAAAATGTATAAGTGCTTGACTGCAAAATTCAAGGGGTTCCCGGCAATCAGCTCACGGGAACCAAGTCACTAGAGTATCCTTAGCATGTGTCCCCTGCCCCAGCCAAGGGCAGTGATCTCTGGAGATCCTCTGATTTCTGAGTGACGCTTCACAGTGCTGGGCTGAAGGCTAGCACCATGAATAAAGTGTAAATGGAGAGCAAAAACCAATCTCTGGGTGGTCAGAACTCTTCCTGACATTCTGAGTTCTTATTGACAGTGTCCTAAATATTTCTATCTATCTAAGTTCTGTATTTTGCCCACTAAATCCTTTATTCCCTGACTGATCTCTACATGAAATTCAATCTCATGGTCAACGTCACTTGTTCTTCTGAGCCGCACCCCACTCCCCTTGCGAGGCCAGATGGTCGATCCAGGCCACCCCCGGTCAGTATTGCCCTATTGCCCGCCCAGTACGATGGAGTCCTGACTATGTGGGAAAAAAAACCAGAGAGAGAAGCCTCATTACAAAATGAGTTTGAGCTGGAGGGAGAAAGAGAAGGACGTCTAACAGGCTGTTTCAGGTTATAGGCAAAATGAAGATTAAGATGATTTTGAAACCCAGTGGTACAGAGGCATTCAAACTGAGGGAGGGTGTGTGGAGGTCACGTCAAGTGGACAGACTGAGGACCGAATCTTCACCTGCCACTTGCTTTTGAGGACCTCAGGCTGCTGTCTTAACCTCATGGGTCTCAGTTACCTCATCTGTAAAATGAAAATCATGACATCTCCCTTGTAAACCTGTGAGGATTACAGGAGATAGGACCTTGACCCACTTAGCACCGTGCCTGACGCATAACATGCTTTCTGTAACTGGCATTTTGAAAGAACAGGTTCACGAACCCGGTCATGCACTTGCAAAGAATTTTCACCCAGGCTTTATTCCAAAGCAGCTGAGAGCAGATTGTAACATATTTTCAAGTAAAGAACACAAACACAGTCCTTTGCCTCTAAGTTTTTCTTTCTTTTACTCATTTAATTCACATCTCTGCTCACAGGTCACCTTCTCGAGAAAACCCCTCTGCCTACCCCATGTAAAACAGAACTTCTCATCAGTTTCTTTCCTCTCATCTTGACCTGTTTCTTTGTACAGTACCTGTAGCCAGACATTTTATTAAGTATGTGGTGTTTATGTTTTGTTACTGGTAGTAGTAATCTCCTTCCCCTGTGTTTAAGCTTCAGGAGGGAGGAAACTTTGTTTGATTTATTTCTGTTTCCCTAGCACCCAGAAAAATATTGGGGACAAAGAAGGAATTTAATTGAATTCACTTGTTAAATGAACTATGATATGTTACCTTTTCTGATTTCATGTTTATCAAGCTATTGTTTTTATGGTTCATCTCTGCAGCCGCAGTTAGACAGAGGTATAGGTATGATCGGCCGCACGTTTTCATAGTATCCTTAGTTTTCTTGGCCATAAAAGTTCTTCTCTAATACATGGCACCAACTCATGCGATCAGAGCAAAGTGTTTGTTTCCCAGAGGACTTGAAGTCCCTTTTAGACCCGCTGCCATTCTGAAAGAATGCCAGAACATGACAACTCCTTAATTTTTTGCCAGTCTCATCTCTCTCAGCCCACGGCCCAGTGTCACTGCCCGCGAAGTGGGGAATTCACGGGCATTTTCTCTGTTGGCTCGCTTTTAGTCATTCTCTCCTTTCCAATAAACTCGCACAGGTTTTCCTTCCCATAGGACTCAGTACTGTGCTTGTTTAGCTTTCAGTCTCAGGGGCAATTTATCAGGGCTGGTTTCCCAACTTGCTCCCCGTTTCCCATGCCTCTTTTATTTCACTGTTCTTCAGCTGAGCAAAGAACAGGTCCTGGGGATTGATGACTGGGGCTTTCTGCATTAATGAGCAATCTGTTGTGCAGAGGCTGTGGCTCTGCCTGCGGGCTGATGGAAGGGCTTCCAGGAGTCACACATGTGACTCCTGTTCATCTTCCTCTTTCCGTAAACCCCCGTGGCCACCAAATACCACACTGTATTCAAAGGTGCTGGGGCTCACTTCATCTGGGCCATGAAAGGACATGTGAAGGGCATCTTCCCCTCAACAGTGCAACTACAACTGTAGGATCCTTGATGGGCGCTGGGCTGAAGGTCACTACTGGAGGTTGGGAGGAAAGGTGGGTGCTCTAGGTTGAGAGTGACCAATGAGCATATGTCTCTCTTGACACTTGGAAACTTTAGTTTTTAGAATGAAGTCTGTCAGTTTGTCATATACATATATAAAAGATATATATATACACACACACATGTACATATACATGTAAAAGATATATACACATAAATATGAAATATATAGTCTTTTCCTCAAGGAGCTTAATGGTATACAAATGTATTATTGTAAAAGGATATGCCTGCTTAAAAATTGCTATTTATATGATAAAAATGAGATACAACTATTCTTTATTTCTTATTGATAGTATCTTTAATTTTCTAGAACTTAAATCTCAGAGAATGAGGGAGTTAGACTCGGCTATCCATAAGACACACACACACACACACACACACACACATATATATATATATATGTGTGTATATATATATATACATATATATATATATTTGAGAGAGAGGAGAGAGTGAGCAGGGGAGGGACAAAAAGAGAGGGAGCAGAGTATCCAAAGTGGGTTCTGTGCTGACAGCAGACAGTTCGATACGGGGCTCAAACTCACAACAAATTGTGAGGTCATGACCTGAGCCGAAGTTGGACACTTAACCAACAGAGCCACCCAGGCATCTCCACTTTATACTTTTCTGCTCGAAGTGTGGTCCTGGGAGAAACAGCATGAGCTTGACTTGGGATCTTGTGAGAAATGCAGGGACTCAGGCCCACCCAAGATCTACTGAACTAGAAGTTGCATTCCAACCTGCTCCTGGAAGGTTGCAAACCTACGCTGCAGGTTGCAAAGCACTGATTTTCAGCTCTAATATTTTGGGGGTAGTATGGTTACATTTCAGAAGCTAAATAAGATAATTATCTAAATGCCAACAATAGCGTGAAGTGCAAAGGACATAGATGTGAATTTGGATTTCAGCTCCATTACTAATAATCTTTGAGAAAATTACTTCAGTGTTCTAATTCGTAATGTGGAGAAAATGGCATCTGCCTTGAGATAGATGTGGGGATTAAAAGTTATACATGTAAAGGACCACCACACGTAATTTCTGGAACCAGAGCATGATAACTATCCTTGTTGCTTCATTAAAATCTATACAGCTAAGAGATTCTTGAAAGTCTTTCACCCATTTGAAGTTTATCCTGTGGAAGGCCAGTAGCATTGTTCAATGAGTTCTCTCCAGATTGTCTGTCACTGAGCTCCATAAGGACTAGAGGGCCCTTTGTGTCCGAGAAGGGAGGCTACACCCAATTCAACTTTTTAGGGGACTGAGGATCCCAAGCTTTCCAGGTGTTGGAGGCCATCATCTTCCAGGACTATCTTGGCACCTAAGCTCAGCTCCTCAGATCCTCAGCCCAACGTGTTTATGTACTGTCTACACTCTACCCCATATTTTCCCTATTAAAAATGGAGAACTACAGGGGCCAGGAGTTCCCCATGAAGCCAAGTAGTCTCTCTGTGGCCTTTCTGTAAGATACTTAACTAGCGGGGGGCTCATTCACCGCTGGGGCTATTGCCGTGAGTTCCAGCTTGCTCCAAGTGACTCTACTCACATTTACCCAAGCCCTTTGCCCTATATTATTTGGGTAAAGATTGAAGAGTGGCAGACAAAAATCTTTTAACCTAAATGGTAAAAGATGTTATGACGTGGGGACCAGAACTAGATCTCATACAAAAAGAAGCAGGAGAAAGAACATTCTACTGGGAGCAAAGATGCAGTCTAATTCCATGTATACAATTAGCTGGCCCATCTCTCCAGTACATTTTATGAATGTAGGCCTTGGATTTTCCATTTCAAAAATGAGAATACTGAATTAAATGATCTTTCCACTTTAAAAGTCAATTGTTACTTTTTTTCTTATTTACCTCATATGCTTTGAGATGAAAAATCCAAAGATTTTTGTGAAAATTTATAGATTTCATAGCCAGTTTTTATATAGTAAAATCTTAAACTGGTTCGATTAAAAAGTCTTTAATCTTTTGTTTTGCTTTGTCTGTAATTCTTCATATAAACAATTTGTGGCCCATGTGAGGTTCAGTGGCTCTGTTTTTCTGGGATCTTTCTTGCCTTTCCCAAGCACACACATATTTGAAGATTTCTAGGTAACTGAGTTTAAAGAACTCCTCTGGTAAAAAAAAGTCTACCCAAGTAATTTTGAAAGAGCATTCCTTATCCGATGAGCAAAAATGCCTTCCAAGTTGGACAAGGAATCGTTTCTGCAACTGGCATGGACAATTATTTCCATAAATAAGTAATTCAGTGAGAAAGAAACAAAGAAATCTAAAGAAATGCTTCATTTCAGTGGATCTGAAGGCAGAGACCAAGGACTGGGCACCAAAGTCCAAAAGGTCTTTCTAAATTGAGGAAAAAAAGTCTAAAGTAACTTAGATTTTGTTTAGTCTTCACCGATTTGGATTAAATTATAGCAGTGGATAACAGGCCTACCATTTAACACACATCTTCCTTTTTAAGAATTCACCCGAAACAATGTCACCTCCCTCTGTTCTCCCAATCGTCAAGAATCTATCCCTTCTGTCTTGTTATTGCACTATGCTCTGTGTATTACTATATGCTATTGTATTATATAATGTTATATATCACATTATAGCATCGCTTTTATTGCATAGCAATTCCTATTTCCATTTCTGCCTACTCTACTTGATTGTGCATTTCTTGAGGACAGAGACCATGTCTTGATCATTTTTGTCCCCCCAGGGCTAAGGCAGTTCTTGGTGCAGTTGATACTCAATAAATGTGTTTTTAATATTTAATGAAGAAATCAATATGCATTGTACAAATATGCAAAGCTTATTTTAATGGTGTTTGAGAGAAATATTATAACAAATTGTGTGCTCTCTGTTTCTCAGTGAAAATTTCTAAATAAAAATAATGTGATTTGAATCTAGCCACATTTGGGGTAAAAAGGATGTTCTAAAATAATAAGGCTCTAAATGGAGCTGCATTTAGAATGAGGCTCTCATTAAGATTATGAATTGGTACCTAACACATAATTTTAATATGTATTCATTTTAATGTAGATTTCTATCAAGTGCTATGTGAGCACCTTGATATCCAACATCTTCTTTATAAACAGTACTAAATGAAAACAATTGGCAAAGCAAGTAAAGTAATCCATATATAAAAGACAATTTACATATCAAAATGGAAATGCTCATTTGAACTAAGGTAAGGATTTGAACTCAGGAAAATGTAACAGAAGTAAAAAAGTATTCCATTTAAAAAAGAAATTCAGATAGGTTACTGAATATGAAGAACCCATTTGCACCCAGGTAGCAAGTTATTATTTTTTAGTCCTCATATTTGTATTTAATAAAACCATAACAGGGAAGAGTATCTGATAAGCCCAAAGAGATGCTTCTGCGGCAATTCATTGTAATTTTTCCTCCCTGAATCTTGCAAGCATTTTGAATTTCTGCCTATTCTGAAGCAAACATAACTTTTGCTGTTTTTCTCTTGCAGTAGGTAAAAAGGTTGTAAACTCTGACAAATCAGCACTGCAGTTTAGTTTATGACACCCTGGTGCCACATATGTCCATAGATGTGAAATTGTGAATTTCCAGAGGGGAACTTGAGGTTGCTCTCAAAGGTCTGAATCATTGCCTCAGAAGTGGGGTCTTTCACGCTCGGATTCCCATGATTTATGGACTTTCAGAGTGTATGACATCTGTACGTAAGCCACCATAGCAATCCTGCCCACTACCAGCTATTTGTGGTTGATTGTGGCCTCTTTCTGGTCTCTTTCGCTTTTCATTTCACACAGATGGGAGTGCCCTCTGCTCCTTCCAGATTGAGGAGTTGGGAGCCATACCCAATGAAAGTAACGCCTTCTGCTTTTTGCTCGATAGCTTGCAACAGCTTCTTAGATTCCTATGCATAGTCTTAGGGAAGAAACTTGTTTTGACTAGTCCATCAACCTCCATGCCCTGTAGTTGAAACTGGGTCAGCATCCTTAAATCAGCTGTCAGAAAATAGTGGGCTTTTTTTTCTTCAGTTGAAGTACAGTTGACATATAATGTTACACTCGTTTCAAGCACTGCATAGTGATTCAACAATTCTATATAGTATGGAATCTTACCATGCTAAGTGTGGCCACCATCTGTCATCGTACAAAGTTATTACAGCATTACTGACTATATTCCCTATGTTGTCCTTTTCATCCCCATCACATAATTGATCACTGGAAGTTTATACCTCTTAATCCCGTTCATCTATTTCATCTATCCCCCATCCATTTCCCCTCTGGCCACCACCAATTTGTTCTCTGCATGTATTAGTTTCTTTCTTTCTTTCTTTCTTTCTTTCTTTCTTTCTTTCTTAATGATTTCCCTAAAGTGGATGGGAAAGAAGGACAAGAGGTAAATGAAGAGAGTGGGAGGTGAAGCAGTACATTGGAGTCAGTCCAAAGGCACACTCTGAAAGGGCAAAAAAAAGGTAGATGGTTTATAAACATAGAATGATATTTTGCGTCTTCACATTCAACTATATTTAAAAAAATCCAAGGATCCATTCCAAGCATATCCAGGTAATTGGATGAAAATTTTGCTTTGCACAGAGATGTTTGGAATCTCAGAGAAAGACTGTCATAGAGACGTGGATTTTTCAAGTAGATTTTCCCCATATAAGGTTCTTTCACTCTCCACAACACAATTCTTGCAACAAAACCTTAGCTAGCTATTAGTGTCTACTGGATCATCATATTTTTATATATTCCCAGGCACATACTCCCAGGGATCCATGGTATACAGTAAAGAAAATATTTTTAGGAGATCTTCTTCACAGAAAACCCAAAGGGAAACATTCATGAGGGCTGTGTATGCCCTCATGTAGAAGGTACACAGAGTTCTATCGAAATGTATATTTCAAGTGATAGTTCTGTCTCAGAATTAGTGTGAATTAGCAACTTTATATTACATAAGCAAGACCCCGGAACTGTTTCTGCTTATTATAGGCATGCCTCAGAGACATTGTGAATTCGTTTCCAGACCACTGTACTGTGATAAAGTGACTATCCAAATAAAGTGAGGATCACAATAAAGCAAGTCACATTAAATATTTGGTTTCCCAGTACATATAAAAATTATGTTTGCACTGTGCTATTAAGTGTGCAACAGCCTTATGTCTAAAAAAAAGTATGTACCCTAATTAAAAAATGCTTGATTGCTAAAAACCGCTAGCCATCATCTGAGCTTTCAGAGAATCGCCACCTTTTTGCTGGTGGAAGGTCTTGCCTCAATGCTTGATGCTGATGTCTATTGATTGACCAGACGGTAGTTGCCGAACGTGGGGGCGGCTGTGGCAATTTCTCAAAATAACGTAACAATGAATTTTGCCACATCAGTTGACTCTTCTTTCGTGCACAATTTATCTGTAGTATATCATGCTGTTTGATAGCATTTGACCCACAGTAGAACTTTCAAAATTGGAGTCAATGCCTTCAAACCTTGCTGCTCCTTTCTCAGCTAACTGTATATAATATTTTAAACCTCTTGTTGTCGTTTCATCTATCTTCACAGCATCTTCATTGCAAGAAATGAACTTTTTTTTTTTTTTTTTAAATTTTTAATGTTTATTTTTGAGACAGAGAGAGACAGAGCATGAACGGGGGAGGGTCAGAGAGAGAGGGAGACACAGAATCTGAAGCAGGCTCCAGGCTCTGAGCTGTCAGCACAGAGCCTGACGCGGGGCTCGAACTCACGGACCGTGAGATCATGACCTGAGCTGAAGTCGGACGCTTAACCGACTGAGCCACCCAGGCGCCCCAAGAAATGAAATTTCAAGAAATCACTTTCTGTACTCATCTATAAGAAGCAACTCCTCAACTGTTCAAGGTTGATCGTGAGTTTACAACTATTCAGTCCCAGCCTCAGGCTCCACTTCCGATTCTAGTTCTCTTGATATTTCTACCACATTTGCAGCTCCTTCGCCCACTGAAGTCTTGAACTCCTCAAAGTCGTCCGTGACAGCTGGAATTCCAAACTTCTATGAATGTTGATATTTTGACCTCTTCCTGCGAATCATGAATGCTTTGTAATGGCATCGAGAGTGGTGACTCCTTTCCAGAGGGTCTGCAGTTTTCTTTTCCCAGATCCATCAGAGGAATTGCTACCTGTGTCAGCGATAGCCTTATGAAATGTATTTCTTTTCTTTTTTTTTAAAGTTTATTTATGTATTTTGAGAGAGAGAGAGAGAGAGGGGAAAGAGAGAGAGGCAGAGAGAGAGGGAGAGGGAGAGAATCCCAAGCAGGCCCTGTACTGTCAGTGTAGACCTCGATGCAGGGCTCAAACTCATGAACCATGAGATCATGACCTGAGCTGAAATCAAGAGTCGGACGTTTAACCGACTGAGCCATCCAGGAGCCCTGACATGTATTTCCTAAATAATAAGACCTGAGAGTCTACAAGATTCCTTTATCCATGGGCTGCAGAATGGATTTCTGTATTACTTTTTATCCCAGTTATTTAACACTGATGAAACATTCCAAGACCGAGAGCAGCAATTACTTGTGTAACTCAGGACACACTGCTCTGGTTTGCACTATTCAGAGAATTCAGGCAAACGCAGACATAATTTGACTTTTTCTTTTTTCCACTTCCATATATAACGACACGAGGCTCTTCTTCCTCTTTAATGGAGTATGTCACTGAAGATAACCAGCCAATATTATTTATTACATGTGTGTCATGTGTCCTCTTAAAACTGTGAGTTCCTTAAGGAGGGGAACATTGCCTTTTATCTATTCGTGGGCCCACCATAGAGCTGGACACAACTGCTCAATAAATATAACAACAAGGGTATTATTATAGTACTCCTAATACCTAAAATACTCTAGTAAGAACATTTTTTTCTTAACATAAACTTCCCCCAAATAAGTATATATTAAACATGTGTATCATTAGGTTGTGTTTCTTATGACCAGACAAAGGGAGTTCAGTTCTCAAACCATGAAGAACAATGGGTCAAATACGCAACATTAAAGGCATATATATCCAGGAAAGTTGACAGAGGGAAGCACCGATTAGGGTCAGGGGTGGTGCAATGGGGGAAGGCCTAAGAGCTTCTTCTGTATAAAAGAAGGACTTCCAGGAGGAGGCATGGCTGGCCGCAAAACTGGATAAGGCAGGCTGTAGTCCTAACAGAGGAAGTGACCAATGCATAGGATAGGCTCTTTTGCACATGCACCCCAATGTTTATAGCAGCACTATCAACAAGAGCCAAATTATGGAAAGAGCTCAAACGGCCATCGACTGATGAATAGATAAAGAAGATGCAGTATACACATGAAATGGAATATTATTCGGTGATCAAAAAGAATGAAATCTTACCATTGGCAGCAACATGGGTGGAACTAGAATGTATTATGCTGAGCAAAGTAAGTCAGTCAGAGAAAGACAAATGTCATTTGGTTTCACTCACATGTGGAATTTAAGAAACAGAATAGATGAACATAGGGGAAGTCAAGGAAAAAATAAGATAAAAAGAGGGAGGGAGGGAGGCAAACCATAAGAAACTCTTCAATACAGAGAACAAACTGAGGGTTGCTGGAGGATTGGTGGGTGGGGGGATGGGCTACATGGGTGATGGGCATTAAAGAGGGCACTTGCTGGGATGAGCATTGGGTGTTATACATAAGTGATGAATCACTAAATTCTACTCCTGAAATTGTGATTACATTATATGGTAATGAACTTGGATTTAAATTAAAAAAAATAAAGGCAGGGAAAAAAACCAAAAAAATAAAATTAATTAAAAAAAGGATAGGCTCTTTTGTCCTTAGCAATTCTGGAGACAGAGTTATTCCTTAGTTGGAGGAGGCTGGATGGGGTTCCTGGAAGGACTCCATGTCCTTCTCTATGTCTGGGCAGATTACAGACTGTAACCTCTGAGCCACCCATCTTTGTCATCCATAAACTGTCAGGTTCCTTTGTGGGAGGCCTTAAGTGGGTCTCCTTTGATTTCAGAGATATCTGTACCTTAGCTTCCCAAGACCTTCATCTCTTTGCTGATACCTAGAAAAATACCTTTAAGAAGGTGTGTGAGTTACAGAGAGAGATTTCCTGATGGGACTTAAATTGAAACTGAGATAACACTGTAGTGTGAATTGATTTTAGTAAAAATTTAATTGGGTCTGTCGGTCTGTAAATGCCAGGTTACCAGGTCCTTCTGGGTGTGGATACTGGGAGGGGACATAAGTCTAGTAATTTCTATCAAGGAAGAATGTGCATGGGGCCAGAAAGAAGAGGCTGGGGTTAAAAAAAAAGAGAGAGAGAGAGAGAGAGAGAGAGAGAGAGAGAGACAGTTTTGAATATCTGATGATTTTACCCTGGAGAGACCTTGTTTCTCTTCAATTGAGCAAGACATACAGCTGATGTGCATTATGGGATTTTTGTCAGGCTACTGGAAATGGCAGCATCCTTACTTCTCATGATTTATGAAGAGTATTTTGGTTTATTTGACACTTACTTTATATAAGACAGTGCCTCTTCCAGAAGGGTCATTAATCAACTCTTGAGGTCCCTGAGTGCGAAATCTGACAGTGCCCTGTTGAGTCCTCCCAGTCTACCACCACCAAGGGGCTGTATCCACATCTAAAAGTTCTGCCAGCCAGTGTCACTCCAGTCAGAACCTCCCGCGTCCCCACACCATTACCAGCCAGTTGGCAGATTTTTGTTTTTTACCATTATGCGTGCAAATTTCACCAGAGTCCAATGAAAGTTGCATATAAGCACTTGGCGCTTTTTCTTTGACGAGTTTTTCCATATTTGGAAAGAGAAGCGTTTCTAATGGACAAACATGTCATTGAAGTTCAGGCCAAGTGTTTCAAATGGCAGCTGAAAGGCTACGAATTAAATGCATGAATAAAGGAGCGCATTTATGGTGGTAATTTTAGATGGTAAAAAACAGGTAATTGTATAATCATTACTGTTTGACTGAAGAGCAATGAAATGCATCTTTTCCTTGCTGTTAAAATGTTATTTGCTTTTAAGCATATTCTCCAAGTAGGATATGAAGAAACAACAAATGATTATTTTCACTTGCACTGTATACTCTTTGAATAAACGTACAGATTCTTCTTTTGGCCTGAAGCTGATAAAAGTCATCAAAAGCATAACAATGACATAGCAAGGGCCTCCTGGGTGGCTCAGTCGGTTAAGTATCTGACCCTTGATTTCGGCTCAGGTCATGACCTCGTAGTTCGTGCGTTCCAGCACCGTGTTGCTGGAACCCCACACTGACAGCGGGGGAGCCTGCTTGGGATTCTCTCTCCCTCTCTCTCTGCCCCTTCCCACCTCTCTCTCAAAATAAATAAACTTAAAAAATTACATCCCAAGCTTCCTGGGGGAGAGAAAGAGCAGCCAGTATCATAGTGATTTTATTGGTGGGAAATGAAGGTCTAAAGGTGAAGTGATCCAAGGACTAAGGGGCTTTCCAGGGACACCCGGACACTATAGTAGTCCATACGATACCACAAATACCCAAGAGTGGGCCTCAAAGTCCATGCAGCAGGGGAACCACTCCCATTTAGCCCTCTACGCAGAATCCCCCTCCTTCAAGAAACATTCTCTTGCTCGCCTACCATTACACCTCTTTCTTCCTGTTTGTTGCAGAAGCTTCCAGGCGTGGCAATTAAGAACATCAACTCTGAAGCCACGCTGACTGAGTGTGAAGGTCCATTCTGCTCCTTGTTGGCAGTGAGACCCCACACAAGTGACCTATCCTTTCCCAATCTCCATTTCCTCATCTGTAAAGGGATTATAATCAAAGCTACTTCAGGGGCTGTTGAAAAGATTCAGTGCTGATCTGTATAAGGCATTTAGAACAGTACCGGGTCCATGCCAAGCCTTATGTGTTTGTTAAGTGAATAAAATCACCCGTCACTTTCTGCTTTCCCTAGCGTTTTATTCTCCAACAAAAGCAAACTGTTCGTTTACTTTTGTAAACTTACCACACAGTAAGTTTACTTGCATGCCTTTGTTCCTGATGTTTCCCTTTCTGGAAGGCTTCTCCCTCTCAGACAAGACCTCTTCTGTCCATGGCTCCCATAGCTGACTGGCCACAGTCCTACCGGTATTCCTATTGGAGCATTACTTGTGCTGCAATTCCCGGCAGAGTGAAGCCAGGTGACTACTGGCACACGTTGGGACTTCCATTATACCCCTCTTCCAGTTTCCTCCTTTCTTTTTGGCCAGTTCATCTTAGCTTCTATTTTGGATGCCTTTTCTCTACCTCCTACCTTCAGGGCTCTGTTCTAAATTTCTCTCTCTTCTCACTAGATGTACTTCTACACCTCAATGCTGCGTTCACTCCTCTGACTGTAAAGCCATTTTACTGACCACTCTAAACCTATTTCCAGATCTTTCTTGGGAACTTCTGACCCATATTATCAAATGGTTACCACAGTGTCTTTACTTACATGTTCCAAAGGCACCAAAAGTTCATATGTTCAGAATTGCGTTCCGTTTCCCCCCTGCATCAAATCCTCCCCCAGAGAATTGTCACTTACCCTGGTATTTCACTGAAGTGCCCCATGCCCAAACATTACCCCTCTTTCCTCTTGTTCTCTCACTTTCCATCAAAACTCTGGTCCCCTTAGCCAAAGCTAAGCAAGGTCTTAGGAAAGCTAACTATTAGATAAGTTGATAGAATCATGTAATAGGGGCCCTTTCTCACTCCTCATAGGGAGCGTTTTCTTTTTAACACAAATGAATTACTAATATTGGGATTTGGGGTGCTGGGAGAAGCAATTCTCTTAAATTATATAATTCAGTTGACTCCAGTAAGGCCCGGACTGGATGGTTTGTTCTAGGATTCCTTTGTTTATTATTAATTATAAGCCAGAAACCAGAATTTCATCCTTTTCTTTTGTCTCTCTGCTTTCCAGAGCTCCTTCCTACCTCAACCATCTTGGAAAGGGCCCTGTTCTATCCCATTCATTTCCTGGCCAGATGGAACTTGACCCTCAAATTTCCCCATCTCCTTTCAGCTCCTGAATGCGAGCCTAAAGTCTCTTAGACACCTCTAGTGAAGAAGGGGTATCCTGGGTGGCCGTGAGCTTGGAGATGAAAAGTGTATTGAGCCGTTACCTATAGCTTGTTGACCCTAAAATGCACAAGTTATTAATACATTAATACACAAGTATTAATAACATTAGCCATTCACTGGAATAGCACATAATCTTTACAGAAAGAACAACTAAATCACGCCCTCTCACACAAATTAACATTCCCATCAGTACTAAGATTTGTTCGTTTGTATTATGATTTGTTTTCATGCTTGCTCTTAAAAATGCATTTGAAGTTATTTAAAGAGGCACAAAGAATAGAACAAAGGAGATGGATGTAGGAAAATAAGGCCGACTAATAGGTAGGGTCAGTGCACAGAGTACTGAGAGGGTGAAGAAGAGGGATAGAAGTGGAGAAAAAAATTAGGTTTGGAGCTTTCCAGTGGCTGGAATAAAGGGGTAAACACATTTATGAGAATGAGATTAATGGTATTCATATGATAAAAGCACAGCTTTTTTTGGCTTGTTTCTGACAGCTGGGAGAAATTTCTTCCCTAAAGGGTGCCTGGTGTGGTGTAGTGAACTATGTCCAGAGCGATATTTTTCAACAAGTCCCATGGTGAGTTTCATAAGGCTACTTCTTCTTCTTATTCTTTTTTAAAAATTTTTATTTATTTTTGAGACAGAGAGAGACAGAGCATGAGTGGGGGAGGGGCAAAGAGAGAGAGGGAGACACAAAATCTGAAGCAGGCTCCAGGCTCTGAGCTGTCAGCACAGAGCCCTACATGGGGCTCAAACTCACAAACTGTGAGATCATGACCTGAGCCAAAGTTGGAGGCTTGACCGACTCACCCACCCAGGTGCCCCATCATAAGGCTACTTCTTAGGATGGTCCTCAGTACAATAGACGGATCATTGCCAAAGCAAAGCTAGAGAAAGGCATAATTTTGGGGGGCCCACACATTCTGGTACAAGTGCATGGCCAGCTGTGCATGGTGTAGTATAAAAGTTAAGAGTATGGAGACAAAATGGCCTGAGTTTGAAATTCAACTTTGTCACTTCCTGGCTATGTGTCACCCAACAATTTAGGCCTCGGGCTCAGTGTGGTCATTCATAGAGTGGAAATAATAATATTATCCACCTCATCGGTTTATTCTAAGGATTAAATTAGTTGATAGGTGTGAAGGGCTTAGAATTGTACCCTGGTACAAAGTTTAAGCTATTATTAATCAAAGGAAAAAAACCAGAAAATATCTAGAAGAAAGATTACCCACAATTTAAGCCACACACACACAATAAATAACGTTTCTTACTAGTGCATTTTTGATCAAAAAAGTGAGAGTTTGAGATCAGAATTTCTGACACAAACCTAGACTGCATATATTCTATATGGAAGAATTAAAGGGAGAACCATATGCTCTGATAATCAACCAAGTGGAGGGCTGTGTTGACACCTGTAATGAGAGAGCAGGAGCCCAACTGAACACTTGGCAAGTGGAAGACCATCCCTCAACTATGAGCAGGGCTACTTATGGAGGAATCCAAACAGTTCTCAGGAAAGAATTCTGAGTCTATAAGATACAAATGGATCTTCAAGGTCCCTAACTCTGTGCAGTAGACAATGCTTGGCTGAAATAATTTTGGTTTGGAGAAGTTTCAAAGTGAAAATGAATATTCACCCATCCATCTATATATCTCAGTGAGGAGCCAGCAAACATTTTAAGTGCTTGCAAATTCCTGATGAGTCCTTAAAGATGAACTGGATTCAGATATACCTTTAGGTAATGGAGTTCGAATTTTCTATGCAGGACAGTAAGACACAAGTCAATCAAGAGTTGAAAAATCATAGTCTTAGCATCCCAGTAGTTGACATTAATTAGTTCATCCTTTTGAATGTCATCAGTATGACTTAGCTATTGAGGCCAATCCTCACATATAAGGGGAAAATGCCCTATCTATAAGAATAATGACACCTCCTTTTTACTCAATTTCAAGCAACAAAAATTTACCTGATGATTATATTATTTTCCTGAACTTTTAATGATTTATTTTAATTACGACACAATATAAAAAAATGACTTACTCATAAAATATGTAAAATAATTAAGTCGTTATGATTCATTTAATTTTTATACTCAACAGTTAGAATGCTGTCTTTAAAAATTCTTTGTAGAGGGGCACCTGGGTGGCTCAGTTGGTTGAGCATCTGACTTTTGATTTTGGCTCAGGTCATGATCTCACGGTCCTGAGTTCGAGCCCCACATTGGGCTCCATGCTGAAAGTGGAACCTGCTTATGATTCTCTCTCTCTCTCTCTCTCTCTCTCTCTCTCTCTCTCTTTCTCCCCCCACTCCCACTTGTGCTCTCTCTCTCTAAAAAAAAAAAAACAACAAATTCTTTGTAGATTAGCATAGTCATCTGTCTGTAACTTAAAACGTTGATGTGTACTATATGTAAATATGCACCCAAGTCACCAAGTTCCTCACAAGACTATTACACTGAACACTATTACATGCACAAACTTTTTGAATAGTATGTCAAGAAAAAAGAAAGATTAATATGGTGCTGGATTTCCAGAACATTTTACACATCTAAATCTAGTAACTTAATTTTAGTATGTGTGACTTAGTTTGCTAAAGCACATATGAGCAGTTAAACTTGACCAGTATGACTTCGAGTTCCCTTTTTTTTGGTTTTATTTTAGAGGGGCTGGGGGAAGGGCAAGGGGAGAGAGAGAGAGAGAGAAAGAGAGAGAGAATCATAAGCAGGCTCCACACTCAGTGCGGAGTCCCATGCGGGACTCGATCCCACAGCTCTGGGATCATACTCTGAGGCGAAATCAAGACTCAGATGCTCAAACGACTGAGCTACTCAGGTGCCCCCTTTCAGTTCACTTTTAAAAATTCTTCTTAATATCTTCCTTCAACTCTTTCTAAACCTGCATCTTCTTCATAGAGCATTTGGGACTGAACTGAAATTAAGTGGCAGTTTTCACTCCATCACTCCCCTCCAAAACACAAATTTATATATTCATTCACTCACTTCCTCTGTCCCCCACTTTCATTTTGTTATATCCATCTTTTGGTGAGGGGTATAATCTGTATTCCAATGTAAAATCTACATCCACTTTGAGAAGATAAATTTTAAATAAAGATTTCCATACTTGTAACTCTTTCAGACGATTGAAATTATTGTGTTACTGTGCTATTTAACTAAGACTTTAAATATTTCAATTCACCTAGGCCTAGAATTCAATAAGGCTATGTTCATGGAACAGAGTACATTCAGCTCAAAAGGATATCATCGCACAGCTTACTTGCTATTGTTTACAGTGAGTATTTCATTTCTAGTAAGTGGTTTTTGCGTGATAGAGTCACAGCTAGAAATCACGGCTTTTTCAGGAGTCTCTCGTCATTGAACTAAAGCCATTTTCCTTTACGTCGTTCTCATAACCTTCCTGACAAAGGCTGTTCTTAGGTTAGATACATAAATTAAGCTATGAAATCAACTGTGAAGTCTAGCATCCCTATGCTCTTCACTGGTGGCTTTAAATTGTATTTAGAGGTTTGTTCTTAGAGTGAATATAAATTAGGAAAGGAATTAATATGTCGGATTTTTTTTGTTTTTGAAGGAGAATATGCTGTGGGGCACTTCTTATTGTTCAGATGTCTGTATGAACTCAAGTGGAGTAACACCAGCTGGCATGCCCTGTGCTTTCTGCCACCTCTCGTTTCCATCACCACCAAGGTTGTCTCAATATTCTCTTCCTCAAGTAGCAAATCACATCAAGGGAGGCCTCAAACACTGTGAACATATTTTGAGGGAAATTCATCAGAACCAATGCATTCACATGTCCTGGCTTGGTTGTTATTGCTTTAAATAAGTTGACTTATATCTGATTTGCATTTAACCATGCCCTCAATTTCTTTCACCCATGCATTTATCCAACAAATATATAGATGGCTGATTAGGTGCCAGACACTGTGTTAGGCGCTGGGATATAACAACAGAAAAACACTCTTCTGGAATTGGTATTATATTCCAGTGGGGGAGGTAGACAATAAATACATCTTTACAAAGCCTATGTTAGATGATGATAAATCCTATAAAGTAAAACAAAGCCAATAAGGCAGATAAGGAGGGTAGAAAGTGCGAGGGGCCGTGTGGTTCAACGGGAAGACTTGTCGACTTATCATATCGACTTATCATATCGTTGACAAAGGGCTATTTAAGTGGAGAGGTGAGGGGTATTGAGATATGTGAATATGTAAGGGCAGGAAATTTCAGGCAGAAAAAAGTAGCAAGTACAACGGCCCTGGGGCAAGCGCGTCTGTAGCGCACTAGAAAGGCAGCCAGGAGTTTTGTTGGAGCAAGTAAGGGATGGGACTTTTTTCACAGGAAAAAAGTCAGAGATATGATGGATTGTGTAGACCATACTGAGTGGTTGAGGTATTATAAGTGAGAGGCGACGCCCTGCATCAGTTGAAGGAGAGAAGCGACTTGATCTCATTTATATTTAACTGCATCAGTTAGGGTGAGCTGGGGAGGACACTTCATAGGGAAAAAGAGAGGACAAGGCAGGAGGCTACTGCAGCAACCAGACAAAAGATGACGCCTTGGACCAGGGTAATGGTGGGGTGATGATGGGGAGAATTATGAGATTCCAGATAAATATATATACTCATATATATTTATAATATTTAATATATATTTATATATATAAAACATATATATAATACACACACACACACACACACACACACGCACACACTCTAATAGAAGGGTGGGAAACTGGGGCAAGGGGAGTTGTTATGGGTTATTCCATGCTAAAGTTTGCTATTGACTTAGATAGGGAAGGCGGCTGGGAAGCAGATTTGTAGGGGGAAGATCAGAAACTACCTGCTGAGGTTGTTGGGAGCTTAAGTGAATTAATGCTCAGATAGTTAGGGCAGGATTGATACACGGGACTCACTAAACTCAACACAATTGTTCCTGCCATTTTTTCATTTCCTTATGTGCTTTGCTGAAATGAGATCTCTTGAAATCCCCAGTCTTGCTCTGAAACTGATCTTTCGCCCCTGGTTTGATGCAGCACTCTATGTCTTTCTTTCTTTCTTTCTTTCTTTCTTCTTCTTCTTCTTCTTCTTTTGTTTGTTTTAATGTTTATTTATTTTGAGAGAGAGAGAGAGAGTGCGTGTGCACGCATGAGCGGGGGAGGGGCAGAGAGAGAGCAGAGAGAGAATCCCAAGCAGGCGCCACACTGGCAGCGATGACTAGGGGCTCAACACGGGACTCAAACTCATGAACCACGAGATCATGACTTGAGCCGAAATCAAGAGTTGGATGCTTAACTGACTGAGCCGCTCACGTGCCCCTATGATTTTCTTCTTCTTATTTGGAATTTTAAAATCTGACCCTCTATGACAAATTGAACTTGAGGTGATTTAGACATCTGTTCCTTAGACGTACAAATGTTGTAAAGGACATTGACATAACATGAAAGCACTGTCACTATCCAGATGTAAACTATAATTATAATCGCAATTGTTTTATTTGCCATGCAGGTCTCTCACTCAGTGTAGAATGGTTGTGACCACAGTTCTTTTGTGACCTTTTTGTCTCGGATCTCATATGTGATCACAAAGAAAATCATAAACCAAACTCTATGGAAATACATAGAAACGTTTCAACTGGGTCTTTAAGGTCATTTTATAATCTTACTGGACAATGTGACAGCTGTAACTAGTCTGTATATTGATTTTAAAGGGTCCATATCGGGTTTCCTGCATTTTGCCCCATGCAGTGTAGTTAGAAAGAAGTATTAGCTAGCTGTCAGCAATGCTTGGGGTGCACATGGCCTGTATATTTTTCCCCTAGTGGATGACTTTCAAAATAAAATCTCAGAGAGAGAGGGAGGAAGGGAGGGCGGGAGAGAGAGAGACAGCGGAGACAGAGAGAGAGAATTTAACACATGACTTTTTTCATCTCCAAAGGGAGTTACCCAGTCATTCGGCTGAATATTTTTCAAACTTTATACCATAAAGCCTTAGCCTTTCTAGGTCACCGTACTGCATCTGAGACTAAAATTAAAACCATAAATACTTAAAGCCTTAACGCCTACACTCTTTAAAATCTGGTAAAAACAGGCATTTCCCTTTGCCGCTTTACTGTGCTTATTTATATGAGAAATAGCACTTTGAAAAACATGGCTTAAAAGCAGAATCACACAGAGCATAAGGGAAGAGAAAAGCCAATTTACATGTTTCCATTTTTCTTTTCCTCCAATTTATTCCCTCTTGCTTAGTTTCAGGATTCATATCAGTCTCTATCCAATTTCAAGAGGGAGGAACTCGCCACCCTAAGCTAGTAACCAAATCAATATTAAAATGTGGAAGGCGGTTGTAAGTCTAATATCTCCCAGAGCACCTGTTCCACTGTTGCTCAACAACAGGGTAGCTAAGAAATACTGGCGTCTGTTTTGCTCCTTTGTGACACTGCATCTAACTTACAGACCTTTTATGATCTGGTCTGCCTAGTGCGCCATTATGTTAATTGTTTTGGAACAAACCTTCCCTGACTTCCAGTGTGCCTTTCTGTTGGCAACCTAGTGTCACTCTCCCACTGCTCACCTCTCCCATCCAAGGCAAGAGCCATATCCCTGGGGACCACGTTTTCTAGAAGCATGTACCTTTTCGAGACACCTGGAAGGTGGAAGAAAAGCAAGAAATGTTCTCATGTTCTTTGGCAAAAGCCAAAGCCACATGGGCTCCGGCAGATGCGAGATGTGCACTGTGGGGGCAGATGTGGCAAAGCTGACTTCCTGCAAGCTTTCTGTGTGCTTGGTCTCTTCTGAAGCTCCCGATTCCCTCTATTAAATCTCTTCTGGCTTGAGATACCCATTTTTCCTGCTGGAAACTGTATGATACATGCAGATGGAGACAAGGAGATGGACTGGGAGACAGAGGTTCCCTACAGGAATCCACCCTGCCTGGGTTAGTCTGCTGGGAAGCACAGCCATAAAGTAGCAAAACAGACGCCACGTAGAAATACACTGAATACTCTGGAACCGGGAGCTGACCTAAGTGGGAGATAATTCAGACTTATCGCTCACTTGCTGTTTGACTTTGAATAAATTGCTGGACCTCGGTTTGCTCATCTGTGAAATGCCACTAATGACAGTACCTACCCCATAGAGTTTTTGTGTGGTTTAGTGAATTAATGTTTGTAAAATCTGGAGGAAAAGGAACGGCACATGGTTAGTACTAAATGAGTTTTGCCAAAGGAAAAGTTAATTTAAAAACTAGCTTAAAAGTGGTCTCCTTGGGAAGTTAGACTTGAACTCCAGTGCTCAAAATATTCCTGGAACGTGGACATTTAGGGACTTGTACCGACACCCCGTCCAGCAGCCGCATTAGAAAACTGTGATTCTGGGGGCGCCTGGGTGGCTCAGTCGGTTAAGCGTCCGACTTTGGCTCAGGTCACGATCTCGCGGTGCGTGAGTTTGAGCCCCGCGTCGGGCTCTGGGCTGATGGCTCAGAGCCTGGAGCCTGCTTCCGATTTTGTGTCTCCCTCTCTCTCTGCCCCTCCCCCATTCATGCTCTGTCTCTCTCTGTCCCAAAAATAAATAAACGTTAAAAAAAAAAAAAAAGAAAGAAAGAAAACTGTGATTCTGACCCTGGTCCATTCTTCTGCCTGGTGCAGGAAGTGCCCAAGCTCCTGCATTTCTCCCTGACCATTCATCTCAGCGTTGGATGAAAAATTGTATTATGCAACCTGGCCATTCGCCTTGTTCATGTGGTTTAGCTCTGAATGATTTAGGACTGTTTATACAAAATCAAACACACTCTCAAAAGATGAAGCATTGCTTCCCTCAAAAATGTTCAAAACAGCAGAGAATCCAAAGGGATTCCAGCTGAGCAGCTGCAAATGTGTCCTAGACAATGGCTCTGTGACTGGCATAAGTTTAGAGCCTCTCAGAATAACTCTTGAAAACGGGAGAGAGCTCTTGGGTTGATACATTTAAAGAAAAATAATTCTTCTCTCCATGCATATGTGGCAGTTACCCTTCATAAATCCTCTGGGATTGCAGTGCGAATGGAGAATAAAAAAATACAACACAATTAAGAAAAATAACAAAACAGGGGAGCCTGGCTAGCTCCGTTGGTTAAGCGTTCAACTCTTGATTTCGGTTCAAGTCATGATCTCACGGTTCATGGGTTCAAGCCCTGCGTCAGGCTCTGTGCTGACAGCATGGAGCCTGCCTGGGATTCTCTCTCTCTCTCTCTCTCTCTTTCTCTCTCTCTCTCTCTGCCCCTCCCCTGTGTGCGTGCTCTCTCGCTCTCTCTCTCTCTCAAAATAAATAACATTTTTAAAAAGTTAAAAAATGACAAAACAGCTTCAAGGACAGAAAATGTAAGTTGCAGGGTCAAGATTATCTTTCTCTGTTCCTCTTTTAACAGCTGGCAAAGGTGGCCAAGGTTGCCCTAACCATTACCTACAGAGTTAGATACAGAATTAAATTTGGAAGCTCCAGTTGGGGAAAATCTAGTTTCAAAAAACAAGCAGGGATCCTTATTTTCCAGCAAACCAGTGTTTGCCCTTCAATGCTTTCCCTTGCATTCATTACTCAGTTTTGCAAAGTGAGACATACTTTTTGTTACTGGCAGATGTCACCCGGGGGAGAGAGAGGAAAAAATAATCTCTGTCTTGTTTTTTCTCTCAGGTGTAAAAATTTTCCCTCTAGTTCCTTAGTGTCTCAGGAATCCGTTGAGAAATGCAGCAAGAATATGTCAGATAAGCTGAAAAATATTTTTCCAGGTATTCATTTTAACATAAAATGAAAGCATTCTGTGGCAATCCTGGAGGCTGCAATAGCAGTTTGGAACTGGTTTATGAATTAACCTTTTTTTATATAGTTTCATGAGAATTGATCCACTTAATCCATTTTGATCCAGCTGAATGCAGATTTCAGTAATTTATCAAGACGAGTCTTTAGGACGTGTCTCATTCCCTAATCCTATCCATCACAGATTAAGGATTGCAAAGACCTCATGTATTTTAATATTTAAAAATACCTAGAAATGCTGATCCGAGATTTACGCATTTAAACACATACGGTGCTATGTATGCTTAATGTATAGTTTATAAAGTCCTGTAGGTTTCTTTTTTTATTCTTTGACGATTATCCACAAACGTCTTTATTTTTGTGATTTTATATACTTGTCCTGAGCATACCCTCATTCGTTCGTTCGTTCATTCATTTCATTTCATTTCATTTCATTTCATTCATTCACCCAACGCTGAATAAATACCTACTGTGGTTTAGCACTGTGCTAGGCCTTGGGGATATGCAGCTTGGAATCTGGAAGAAATCACAATCCGGAGGTGAAAAGGGAATGTGGCAGTTAAATGTATTAATTATCAAGTAACTGTCAATTATAATGTGTAAATTTAAGTAAGCTTCTCAAGCTCATGCAACCTGGAAAATGACAGTTTATCAGGGGTCTGAAAAGTACAGGCTTTAGGCCAAATCCAGTCCGCTGCTTGTTTTTGTAAATTAAGTTTTATTGGAACATAGCCAAGCTCATTCGTTGATGTGTATCTACAGTTACAAAGACAGAGCTAAGTCTTTGCTAAAGAGAGGATTTGCAAAACCTAAAATATTTACAAACTGACCCTTTAGAAAAGAACTTTGCCTTCCCCTGGTTTAGACATTACAGTTACAGATCAGGTGTTTGAATACCACTCTCTCTGGCTACGAAGTCCCTTCCACCTTATCTTGTCAAATTTTTAGAATCATAGATATCTTAAAGATTTCTCTAATAAATTTCTATTTTTTGTTCCTAGTAAATATTTTCTATAAACTCCTCCAACAAAGTTTTGTAATAAAAAAAGTTTTTGATGTTGGACGGTTAATCTCCACCTCTGGAAAAAAGTCAGTCGTCAGAAACAGTTTCTGCTTTTGTACATATCTGTTCAGAAAGGGAACGGCAGAGCTAGGAAGCAACAGATAAAACGAGACAGTAGGACTAGATTGTCTCAAAAGAGCTTTCCATCTCCAACATCCCAGAGCTCTATATTTCTATAATAATAACTGCACAGGCTAAAATTAAACCTAGCGTTGCAGCTGGAGCAAACACACAGCACAATGGTTTATGGAAATCAATTAAGGACAGATACAAACCTAACTGTAACTGCACCATTAAAAATTCCAATCTTCCAAATTTTACTTCGCAAAAATAAGGACAACCCCTAATCAATAACACATTATTCAGAGAGCTCTCAGAAAACGTCAATGAAAATAACTCGGCAGGACCCTCGATCCATCTCTGACATGCATTAGATTCTAACAGGTGAAGATGATGTAAAAGAGAGCCCTTGAGGAATAAAAGACAAAAGAAATTAATAAAAATCGGCCTGATGGCAACAATTATTTCCTCAAATGACCTAATCTTAATGATCCATGAAGACACATAGTTAAAGCTTTGATGTGGGCTTCTGGCCTGAGAATGAGCTGAACAAATCTATATTTAGAAGGCTTCTGGAAGACTCACATTGAACTAACAAGTACGTTCTGAGAGGAAAAGAGAGGGAGAGGGAAGGAAAAGGGGACTAGCCCTCAAGTACTTCTTTAGGCTGCTGCAATTATATGTACGCTTGCAAATGAAACTCGGGAACGTATCTGTTGTCCATTCATCCACTCAAGAAACGTTTATTGAAGAGTCTGTCAAACACTGAGCTCCGTGCAGGAAATGCAGTGGACAGTGAGGCAAACTTGCTCCTTGCTTCATGGTGCCTATGGCTTAGTGGGTGAAGAGAGGCATTCAGCAATTATAATACGATATGATGTACAAGTGCGTGCAGGGGAAGGTAGAATCCTACAAGAATGTGCCTGGCACATCTGACGTGGCCGACACTAAGGTATCAGAGTCCTCCCTGGCGGGTCACCTCAGGCCAGAAGTGGGAAACTTCCAGCTCCTCCCTGCTCCTTCCCTTCCCTCTCTTCACAGTCTGACTTTCGACCTTGCCTGTTTACATCTGCTCAAAATCCAAAGAAGGTAATTGTCCTAGGAGCCATTTGAGAATGTGGATGAATGCAGGGTCACAGATCCAGCAGGAATCATCGGTACCGGTAAATGCTGAGCAGGTAATAAAAACAAAGTGACAAATCTAGAGGTGACAGAATCCATTTACTTCTGCAAGGCAGTGATATGAAATGGGCAAAAGACAGAGAAGAACATGTCTCCCAAGGAAACTGGGGAGCAATGCCTTGCTATAATTGTTGGATACAAGACTGATTAGCTGGAGTATGCTAAAGAGTTTTAAACATCTTTAAGTAAAATGAATGTTCTAATAATTCACCTTATTCATTCTGTGAATCCATCCCTCCCACGACAGGTTAAGGTTCAGTCATCCAATTTGAGAAGTACAATTTTCTTTAAAAATGTTACTGGCATGTATAACCTATTTGTTCTTTTTTTTTTTTTTTTTTTTTTTTTATAATTTTTTTTTTTTTTCAACGTTTTTTATTTATTTTTGGGACAGAGAGAGACAGAGCACGAACGGGGGAGGGGCAGAGAGAGAGGGAGACACAGAATCGGAAACAGGCTCCAGGCTCCGAGCCATCAGCCCAGAGCCTGACGCGGGGCTCGAACTCACAGACCGCGAGATCGTGACCTGGCTGAAGTCGGACGCTTAACCGACTGCGCCACCCAGGCGCCCCCTTATTTGTTCTTTTTAAAGAGGCAAATAAAATAAAACTAACCCTCCTGTACACCCCACCCAGCCTAAGAAATATATTACAAATACCCTTTCCTAATTTTTCCTCTATTCTATTTCTTTACTTTTAACGAATCCTTTAAATGTTAATTTCTGTAAAAAAAAAACAAAAAAGCCTGAAATTTATTAATATCTTTATCTTTCCACCAAACAATTCAAAAACATTTTATATTGGTAATGTCACTCCCCACGTATATACTAATTTTGTCCAGTTATTCAGCTCTGTCCTGATAACTTTATGCATCCTTCCCCTCTCCTGACCTCTTCCCAGAGAAAGTAATCATTTTCTTTAAAATATTACTAGCACAGGGGCACCTGGGTGGCTCAGTAGGTTAGGCGTCTGACTTCGGCTCAGGTAATGATCTCATGGTTCATGAGTTCAAGTCCCGCACTGGGCTCTGTGCTGAGAGCTGAGAGCGTGGATCCTCCGTCGGATTCTGTGTCTCCCTTTCTCTCTCTGACCCTCCCCTGCTTACACTGTGTCATCTCTCACTGTCTCTCAAAAATGAATAAACGTTAAAAAAATAAAAAAAAAATTACTAGCATGAATAAAATTTATTATTAGATATTATTACCATTTTATATACAATTTACCATAAAGTTGATATTTTCTGTTTTCACATTTCTTTGTGTATCTTGCATCTTCTTTTTGGGATCATTTACTTTCTTCTTGAATTACAAAATTAGCTGTTTCTTGAGTGTTAATTATTTTTTAGCTAAATTCAGTAAGTTTTGATTCCTTTTGTGTTCATGTGTTTGTTTTTGGTCTGAGAAGTCATTATTTTACACTTATTTGTAAGAGATGCTGTTTGCTGGACATCAAATTCCATATTATTTGCTATTTTTTTTTAGCACATTAAAGATAATTATGTTCTACTTTTATAGTCGTTGAATTGCCAGTTTAAATTTCATTCCACTATGTGTTCTTTTGCTCTCTGGTTGCTTTTTTGATTTTAAAATCTTCTCTCTCACTTTTTTTTTAATGTTTATTTATTTTTGAGAAAGAGAGAGCACAAGCAGGGGAGGGGCAGAGAGAGAAGGAGAAAGAATCCCAAGCAGTCTCCATGCTGTCAGTGCAAAGTCCAATGCAGAGCTCGAACCCACAAATCATGAGATCATGACCTGGGCTGAAGTCGGACCCTCAACCAACCGAGCCACCCAGATGCCCCTAAAATTTTCTCTTTGAAAAAAATAAAATAAAATAAAACCTTCTCTTTGTCTTTAAAGTTTTGTAACTTCAACATAATGTGCTATGGTATGGATATTTTCTTATTTATACTGCTTAAGATCTTTAGGATTTTTTGACTGAGAAATGGAATCTTTTATAAATTCCAGAATATTGTTACCTTATTATGAGTTTTTACCAGTTCAACCAAAAAAAAGATGTCACCCTTTGAGGGTCTGGTGTATGTGTGAGATCCCATTTCTGTCTCCTACTCCTCTCAGGTGCCAGGCTTTCCTTCCTGTCTTGTCAGGCATGACCCACTGAAACCCAAGCTTTAGGCTATGGGGTTCACCAGCTCCCTTCCGGGCAAACACTGGCTTTAAGGCACAGTTACATCAATGGATTTGTGCTTCCTTGTCATTTGTAACCTCTGATTCTTTTCATTACTTTAATGTCAGGGCAGCTTCACTCTAAAAAAGATTCTTACAAAATGTTTTATTTAATATTTTGTAGGTGTTGGTGCTAAGTAAAGTTTTCCTGAACATCCAAGCTGCCATATTTCTGGGGAAAAAAAAAGAAGGAAATTATTTGGAAACGAGCAAAGGGCTGATTCTGCAGATCTGATGCCAATTTTCCTAGAGCTTTGATGGAGAAATCTGTTTTGGGGACCTTAGAGTGACTAGACATACTCAGAAGGCAGATCACACGCCTGCTGTTAGAACAAGGAATGTGAGGAATGATTAATGAAGCACTCTCTAGAGTTTAATTTTTTTTTTTTTTTTTTTTTTTTGCTTTCAAACATTCTAAAGACAGAAGACAATACTCATTGGAGAAAATGCCGCTTGGGTTGGAGACAAGTGGGAGGGGGTAAAAAAAAGGGTTCCCAAATCAGAAAGGGTCTAAGACTGGATAAAGCGCAAAGAAGATAAAAGAAAAATCACGGGGGTGTCATCCTTCAGTTGCAACTGCCTGGAGCTCAGCAGGACCCACCTGCGCTTGATAAGAACAGCTTCTCTCCAGGCAATGACTGTGCATGTGTCTACAGGAGCCAGATTCTCCGGGATCTCTGCTCCTTGTCTCTGTAATAGAATGTTAGACCAGAGACCTTAGGCCCCAGGAGCTTGCTGTAGTTCACTCTTTCATCCATCCATAAATATTTTAAATCGATGTATTTTTGAGTGACTACTCTCTGCCAGGCGGAGCTAGGCTTGGGGATACAGTGTGGAAAAACGGGCATGTTCCCACTATCCCTGGTATTAGGAAGCTTAAAGTCTATTTGGGAGAGATAAACTCCAAGCAAATACCTGAAACCTTGTTTTATTACAATTCTGATAAGTACCATCAAAGAAAGTAAACTCCAAACCCAAGGGTGCAGATACCAGGCCCTTGCTAGCCATTTGCAAGGGCCAGAAATAACAGTCTCTAGTTACTAGCCTGGGGTAATGATCTATTAGCTGTGATTTCCCCACATTCTGCTCCTACTATTGAAAACAGTTTCTTTATCAAACTCTCCCCCCAAAACCCCAATCTGAATATACTGTCTCTTTCCTCTTTCCTGTCTCTTTCTTTACGTGCAGTATAGAACTTGGATTGTTTTTCTTGGCAACTTCCGGAGGGTTGGAAGCAAGGAGGATGCATGATCTGAATTACATCTTGAAGATAACCCTGCCTCTCATGTAAAGAATAGAAGCTGGGAGAGAGCAAAAGGCAGAACAGCAGTTGGAGGACATTACAAGGACTCAAGTGAGCAGTGACTGTGACAGCCCCAGTAGTGTGAAGCAGTGGAGATAGGAAGTGTCAGATTCAGGTACATCGAGACGGTAAGAATGACTGAGCCTATATAGAGATTGGATGAGAAGAGTGAGGCTAGTGGGTTCCAAAAGGACTCTTACATTTTTGGCCAAGGCAAAGAGGTGAAGAGAAGCAGGTTTACAAGGAGGAAAAAAAAAAGATTCTGATTTTGAGGAAGTGAATGCTGTGATGCTTATTAGACATCTAAATGGAATGTCCATTGAGAAAAGACAGCTAGAGGGTTGATGAAGGAATAGACAGATAAAGAACAGAGCTATAAATGTGGGAATGTCAGCATATAGATGATATTTAAAGCCGTAGGTAGAGATGAGGCCACCTACGGAGTGGGTAGATAATAAAAAGATAGACTTTTTGAAGGTGGAAAGATGAAGAAAAACCATAAAAAGAGAATGAGAAATGGTAGCTTTGTTAGGAAAACATCCCAAGAGACTGGATCCTTGGAGCAAATGAAGAAGGGAAAGGTCAATGTGTCAACAGAGTGGATTTGACAAGATGGAGTTCATTGGTGACCTTGTCAATGTTTGTGGAGTGATGGGAACAGAGACCTGTCTGGAATGAATTCAAAAGAGAAACCTGCAAGGAATTTTGCTATGCACAGGAGCAAAAGAATGTAACAGTGGCCCCTGCAGGGGGATAGGGGTGAAGGGGAATTTCTTTCTAAATGGGAGATAATGTAGCATGATCCCCTTTGCCCACATTTGTATTTAATTCCTCTTGTCCTTTGAAACTTAAAGATGTTTTCCAGAAACTAATTGGGAGCAGGATGTAGGGAATCCACTGAGCCTACTAATAACAGCTCATTACTGCAAGGCTTATATGTGAGAAGCCTTTATCACTCCTAGACCCAAAGAGGCACCAGGATATGTGGCTTCTGGATTCTAGGTAGGATTTGCTATCATCCTAGGAGACTATGACTTTACGTGTTTATCATTCTCAGAGCCAGGCCCACAAAATTGAAGGCTGTATGACCAGTGCTGGCTACTAGCTAGGCGATTTACCCAATATTCATTAACATATCATCATAGGGCAAAAATATATCATTGCAGCTGTGTGTGTACCAGCCTTCTCTCCCCCACTCCTTTTTCTATCTTCTAAGGAGGTTCCTGTGTTATCCTGACCACCTCCTGGAAACTTTTTATGTGAGCTGCATTTGGAGTAAGGAGTCAGAGGGGAGGGTTACCTGGGAAAGTTGGCGAGAGATAGATTGATTTTCATTTGTAGGGCCAAGAGCTAGCCCCTTTTCAGGAAAAAAAAAAGACCCCAAAAAATGTAAAGAGGGGAGAGAAAAAGATCAGTGTGGATGAGTTTTGAGATACGGTTTTGATGAGTTCTGAGATTTTAGGAGATTAAAAGCATTTAGGGCAGTGTCTTATTCTGTTTAGGCTGTTGTAATGACGTACCATTTGACTGCAGAACGCGGTTCTGGAGGCTGGAGGTTAGAGCCTCCAGGGTGCCAGCATGGTGGGTTCTGAGCATAAGAATTTTGGGGAGGACACACATATTCAGTCAGGGTTCTCCAGTTGGAACAGTGAAAAGAAAATAAAACAAATGAAATTCCTAACTTTCTCTATGTAATTTTTTTTTTTTATCACTTTAGTGAGTGACTTCAGTAGACATTTAAATTGCTCTTTGGTGCTTTTTAGATGCCAGAATAGTGATTCTATTGACTGTGAGGCTGTGCTGTCCAGATTGATTTATTCTAAATTATTATTAATGCAATTGTCTGTTTACTTGTCTGCTTCCTCTGTAAGGCCCTGATCTCTTCCTAATTTTTTTGGTAGTCTGGACACTTAACTGTGCCTTGCACATGACATATGTTAAGACATTTAGGAGGGCACTTGTTGTGATGAGCACCGGGTATTGAATGTAACTGATGAATCACTGAATTCTACTCCTGAAACCAATATTGCTTTGTATGTTAACTAACTAGAGTTTAAAAAAAAACAAGACAAGGCCATCCTCATGGGAATGTTGCCAGCATAATCACACTGGGCCTCATGCAGAGAAGAGCCTTATTTGGTTTAATGCTTTGCTCTTGTCATTTTGAAATTCTTAAGTTTTAAATAAGGAGGCCCAGATTTTTATTTGGTACTGAGCTCTGCAAATTATGTAGCCAGTGCTGCACTCAGTAATTATTTGTTGAGGATAAGCCGTGCCCAGAACTAGAAAGCTAGACATGGAGATTTTTTCCATTTCTTTCAGTTCTAAAATGATACTTCCGTCTTCCTAAGAAGATCCTTGTTTGCATCCTGGAAGAATATTTAACCAGATACCAGTCTGCCAGGAAAAAGTTAACCAGATATCAGTCTTGCAGAAAAAGGAGACTAGAAGGGTGTTAAGGAGACAAGTGTGGACAATGATGGGCACAAAATAAAAACTGATTAATTCGTGTGTGAATATATTACACTGATCTTTAAAACGTTGCCCGAGTCAGAAAAGGAAAAACAAAACAAAACAAAACAAAACGGGACAGAGATGTTATATAACTTAGAAAGATGGTATACCAATGATTAAAGTTCCCAAAATTTATAGATGAGAAGATATACTGCATGTCTAAGAAAACTTTAGTATAAGGACAAAGCCACATTTATTCTCTGATTATGCTATAGCAAAAGATTTTTTTTAAATGTTTATTTATTTTGAGAGAGAGAGTGAGAGAGAGAGTGAGTGTACAAGCAGCAGAGGGGCAGAGAGAGGGAGAGAGAATCCCAAGCAGGCTCTGCGCTGTCACAGAGCCCAACGCAGGGCTCAATATCAAGAACCATGAGATCATAACCTGAGCCTAAACCAAAAGTCAGACGCTTAACCTACTGAGCCACCCTGGTGCCCCATATAGCAGATTTTTAATCTTGTTTGTTAAGTATGGGAGAAGATGCTTAAGGGGCCGGGGTTTGTGCATGTGTTAGAAAAATATTAGAAAGAAATGGACAGAAATGCATCTTCGAGAATAGGGGACAATGAAATGGGTAGTGATAGTGGTAGGGATAATTTGAGTTTATTGACAAAATATTGATATTCCATCTCTGCTGGAATGTAAGCGTTAGTGATGGAGTTCCCCCAAGAAGGAATTTGTTGTTTCCTGGGTTGTGCTCCTGCAGCATTTACTTATCTATATTGCTCTCCTGGCTTGGTACTCCAATTACTCTATAATTATTTGTTGTCATTCTGTCAACACCAAAAAATATGAGCTCCTCCAGGGCAGATTTTAATTTTTATTCTTAGCTTCTAAAAGAGTGTCTGGCACAAAGTAGTCAGTGAATGTTTGCTAAACACACACACACACACACACACACACACACACATACAAACATAAAATTGGTCTTGAAAATCAAACAATATAGATTCATGCACTTTGAAAATTTTGAACTACTTTAGAAATACCTTATAATGACGGTGGTGATGAGGCCAAGGATGATAATGACAAAGTCAATGATAACTCATATCCTCCAGAACCAAAGAGTGTACCCCTCACTTCTGGATAATGAATGCTGTCCTAGGAGTCTGTGACAGGTTTGGCATTTGTATATAGACATATTATGATTATGTGCATGTATTTGTTAGTTTTTCCTCTGAGGATGAGATCGTTATCTTTCATGAGCATTTCCAATGGTTAGGTATTTTTATTTATTTTTATTAATTCATTTATCTTTAATGTTTATTTATTTTTGAGAGAGAGAGAGACAGACAGACAGAGTGACTGGGGGAGGGGCATAGAGAGAGAGACACACACACACACAGAATCTGAAGCAGGCTCCAGGCTCTGAGCTGTCAGCATGGAGCCGATGTGGGGCTCAAACCCATGGATCATGAGATCATGACCTGAACCGAAGTCGGATGCTTAACTGACTGAGCCACCCAGGGGCTCCATGACATTTTTAAAAGGTTAAGAATTCTGCTTTGTGGGAAAAACCATGCACTACCTGCATGCTAGTGCAGTGATTTATTTCTCAGTTTGGAAAAGATTTTAATCAAGAAGTGATCCTGTATCCTTTAGGATCTTATTTAGCATGGAAGTAAAATCACTTCTGCACTATACATCCCCCCTCCCCCCAAATCATTAGGTTAAATGATCTGAGATATCCTTACAGGAGAGATTCTAGGATAAACAAAAAATGTATCACATTAAGTGATATTACACTGAAATGAGGGTAGTCATTGAAAAACTGGAGCCAGAGTGTAAAACATAAAGCACATTAAGTGTATTAATGGAGAAGTAGAATGAGGCCAAGTATATCTTGTCTATGGTGCTTTGCATGTACACATATTCCATTAAGAAAAAAATATCGGGATGATGTATTGATGTAAATAAAGACAATGAAATAATTTCCCAGGAAAACACTGACTGCTTCAATGATAACATTACATAAAACACGAGCTGGTCTACATCGGAAACTTCCTTCAGGTTTGAATGCTGTCTGCCAAAGTGGATTGCAGGAGCAGGAGCTAAACATCACAGTATCTTCTAAATGTGCAATTCTCCCCCACCCCTCCATCATTTCCTGTAGGAAAAACTTTCCATCCTAATTCAATCTTTAAAAATAATTCTACTTTCTCTAAACCGCTAAATGTTTTCTATTATGTATGACACAATCCTTTCCACTTTGCTAGTGAAGGATAGCTAGTCATTAGAAGCTTAGTAATGAATTACAATGGCCCTCAGCCCAAAATAATCCACGTGCCAAAGTGGCACATTTTAGGGTGGCGTATTCTACTCTTTCAATATATCATATTATCCTGGTTCTTTTAGGTGTAATGATTCACACGTGAATTATTGCTGTTAATACAACAAACATGTATTAATTGCCTATTCTGCCCTAAGCTTTGTGCTTGGTTTTAAAATAAAATATAACTAAGATACAAATCCTACTCTCAGGGAACCTGTGTCCAGTGAAAGAGATGGCCATGAAAACCCGGAAGTAGACTCAGTTATCACCAGAAGTATGTGTTAAGTATTGCGGTATTAGTATTGGGGTTGTAGCTTTTTTTTTTTTTAATTTTAATGTCTATTTATTTATTTAAAAATTTTTTTAATGTTATTTTTGACAGAGAGAGAGAGAGAGAGACAGAGCATGAGCGGGGGAGGGGCAGAGAGAGAGAGAGAGAGAGGGAGACAGAATCCGAAGCAGGCTCCAGGCTCTGAGCTGTCAGCACAGAGCCCAACGCGAGGCTCGAACTCACAAGCTGTGAGATTTACCTGAGCCGAAGTCAGACGCTCAACCGACTGAGCCACCCAGGCGCCCCTGTTCATTTATTTTCGAAAGAGAGATCACAGGTGTGCACATGTACAAGTGCAAGTAGGGGAGGGACGGAGAGAGAGAGAGAGGGAGAGACAGAATCCCAAGCAGGCTCTGTGCTCCCAGTGCAGTGCCCAACATGGGGCTCCATCCCCACAAACTGTGAGATCATGACCAATCAAGATCAATATCCAATGAAGAGTTGGATATTTCACCAACTGAGACACCCAGGAGCCCCTTGGTGTGGTAGTTTTAATCTATGGCATTACTAGTATTTTGTGGCATTAGTAGTAACGTTAAAGTAGTACTGTGGTAGATATTCAAATATGGCAACAGCAGTATTTCTGGTCCTACATGATTTTCCAGAACCTTGTCACTCCTACAGTTTTAGAACAATCCTCACTCTCACATGCCTTTTACCTAAATTGGACTCTGTTTAAATAATTTATGAAGCATGCTTCTGTTTGAGGGGAAATTTTAAATTATATTATAAAGACTTTTTTATAATATGTAGTTTCATTATAGACTAGTTCTTGACCTCTGAGCACACATCTTGTTCCTCTTTTTTTTTTTTTTTTTGTTACTTCCACTCCCATCCACGTTATTTCTAGATGAATAATGTAGCATTGGGATATGTTCTCTTCATCAGGAGAGATGTTATTTTTTTTTTTATTTTTAAAGTTTATTTATTTATTTATTTTGAGAAATAGAGAAAGAGAGAGAGAGAGCACATGCCGGGAGGGGCTGTGAGAGAGGGGGAGAGAGAGAGGATCTCAAGTAGGTTCCGCACTATCAGCACGGAACCCAAGGCGGTGCTCAGACTCATGGACTGTGAGATCATAACCTGAACTGAAATCAAGAGTCAGACACTTAACTGACTGAGCCAACCTGACTCCCCCAAGAGAGACATTATTATACATGAGTAGAGAAAAGCTTACCAATCTGGGATGTAAGTATTCAATAACAAGATTTTGGAGTGATTTGCAACCTACTGTTGCCAATTCTTTCTTTAAAAGAATTCATAATCCAAGAAACCAGTTATATATTGGTATAGCCCTTTTGGAAAACAGCATAATATACACACCCTTTTATACAATAACCCCACTCTGATACATAATTCAACAGAATCAGAGATACATATATGAAGATTTCTTTGTAGCATTATCCACAACCCAGTGGGCATTTAGAAGTAACTTGAATAAAAATTTGGAATTCATTCAGTAAGCTACAAGCCTTTAAGATTACAGAATGTGACCATCAAATAGGTAATTATGAAGAATCTATAGAAATATGTAAGTATCTATACAACAGTGGCTTAAATTAAGTGAGTGCTTATTCTGTGGCAGCCTCTGTTTTAAGTATTTTATAAATATGATTCATTAGAACTTCAAAACATCCTCATGAAGTAATATTCTCTACATTATCCAGATGAGGCACAGAGATATAAATAACTTATCCAGGATCAAAGAGCTAGGCAGTGACAGGGCAAGGATTTGAAGCCAGAGAATGTAGTGTAAAATCCAAGTTTTTAACCACTATGTTATATACTCTTTGGTTTAAATTGTGCACACACACACACACACACACAGATAAGGATTGGAAGACAATAAAAACATTTGAAAGTGGTTATCTTAGGGTAGTGAGAATATTAATGCTTTTTCTAGATTGCCTATAATATACGAAATGATTTTTAAACACAAAAGAGAAGACGAAATTCAAAGAATTCGCTGGTTAAGAATAAAAGTAAGCATAGGTTCATTCAAGAAAAACTGACATTGACTGCATAGGACATGAATTCTCAAATCCCATTTTGAGACTTATTACTTAAGCTACATCTGTTATTGCAGGTAAAATTTCCATTATTTGTAAGACCATGAAGAAATACTATTGCTAAATCTGTGTGTTCTATTTCTGTTATGAATTTTCAGACCAGGTAGCATATGGTGCATCTCTTAAAAAGTTTAACCTGAATTAGTTAGTCTATGTTCCCACCCCACCTCTTCTAACCCAAGAAATACTGTAAATGTCTTTCTACCATTCAAATGTAAGACTAGATTCATATATTTTCATGGTAAGGGGACTGTAGAGAGCCAAATCCATGTTATTTTTCAAAAGTGTATTACGTAGAATTCTCATTATTTAAGACAGTCCTCTCTCTAACTACTAATAGAATACCCTAATGTCTTTCTGTAACAAGAAAGGCGAAGTTGTTTCTAACCACCATGTTGTTCAAAAGTCAAAGATGGCTTAAATTACTGTGTATTTTATTTTTGTTTTATTTTTTGTTTTATTTTTTTATTAAAAAATTTTTTTTAACGTTTATTTCTTTTTGAGACAGAGAGAGACAGAGCATGAACGGGGGAGGGTCAAAGAGAGAGAGACACAGAATCTGAAACAGGCTCCAGGCTCTGAGCTGTCAGCGCAGAGTCCGACGCGGGGCTCGAACTCACGGACCGCGAGATCGTGACCTGAGCCGAAGTCGGCCGCTCAACCGACTGAGCTACCCAGGCGCCCCTTATTTTTGTTTTAAATAAACAGATACTTTGTTCATGGCCTAATTTTGAGATAATGCATATGAATTACTCAGAATACACTGGATTGTTTTATGGGAACAAATTAATTTAAAAATCCCAGAAGTTTGGACTTCTCCCTCTGGCCAAGATAGAGGCACAGGGACCAGACTTACCATCTCCTACCCCACTGGAAACAGTCAAAACAACTGGACAAATGATAAGAAACAATGGCTTGCAAGGCACTGGACAACAGACAAAGACAGTAAGACCTGAGAGATGGGAAACAAATGAGATGAGCCCCACTCTTGCTTCTAGCTTCCCGCCTTGAGAGAGTTCCTAGGCCGCGGCGCAGAGAGGCGGAACCTGGGCACCACCCAGTGGACTCCGAGTTGAGATGGAGTTGAAAGTGTGGGAAATCCAAGGTGGCTAGAGTCTGCAGAACAGAATACTGGAGAGGAAATCAAGCTTCATGACAAGAAATGCTGCAGATCGCCTAAAGGCCCCCCTCAAGAATTCAGGGTAATACTGATCTACACATGTGGGTTAAGGAAAGAATCATTCAAAGGTAAGAGTGGAAACAGGATCTGGTGCTCACAGAAGGACTAGAATAGTGCCTGATATGACCAGCCAGACTGGAAAACCTCTTATTCGTGAGGCACTGAGTAGAGTGCACAGAAGAGTCTTGTCTCAGCAATGGGAGATGATCTCTGGATTAACATTGCTCTGGTCTCACCTAACAAAACTTTCATGCGACACTGAAAGAATCAAACAGTTACCAGGTAAGTATTCCATGACCGTGCTGGAGACTATTGTGTAGCTTTAAAAATAGCACATGAGAGTGGCTCTTTTTTTGGAATCGAACTAGCTTCTGGAGTATGACAGCATAATATCGGTAACTGTCATCACACATTTCTGGTTCCAATGGAGCCCCGGCCTGTCATTTGTTGAAAAATACCTGGCCTTCATGACTGTCCATCTACGCATTATCCCTCTCACTATTTTGTGGCTTTTTGATGGGATACTAAATGAAACAATGTTTTTAAATACAACATGTCCCTCGATGTAATTTCTCTTCAGTCTGAGTGCTTCAATAAGTAAAGTTGAATGCCTTGAGTATGTGTTAAAGTAGGTTGATTTTTAATTAAAACTCATTCGAATATATGTGAAGATAGATAACTTTTCGTGAAAACCAGTTGCAAAGGTATGGTATCACTTGTAGGTGTGCAGGCTGGAAGTTGCAATTCATAGCTCTATTGTTCTTGAAATCTTAAAAGCAGCTTTGTATCCCTTAAGGGATCAAGAGAAAGAAGTATTTCCATATTACTCTCCCTAAAAAGGTCTCTGATTAACTTAACATATTACAGAGAGAGTGAGTCCCCTGCTTTCATGGAAGAGTAATAATCTTGATTAATTATTAAAGAAATTCAAAGGAAAGGGACTAATATTTACTAGGAGCCTGCCCTCTGTAAATCATAGTGTGGATGCCAGTCATAACGTTTAAAAAGTAAAACCTATGATTTCATGAAGTTTTGGTGTGGGTAACTCAATACTGTGCTAAGAAGTTCCCATCCCTGAGGTGCCTGGGTGGCTCAGTCGGTTGAGAGCCCGACTTCGGCTCAGGTCATGATCTCGTGGTTCTGGAGTTCAAGCCTCGTGTCGGGCTCTGTGCTGACAGCTCAGAGCCTGGAGGCTGCTTCAGATTCTGTCTCTGTCTCTGTCTCTCTGCCCCTCTCCACTCATGTTCTGTGTCTCAAAAATAAATAAATGTTAAAAAAAATGTTTAAGAAGTTCCCATCCCGAAGTAGGTACGTTTGGGGAAATAAAAAGTGAAGGAAATATAAGTATGTGTCATGTAAGTGATAATGCTGCTTCTTGCTTTGAGGACTTTTCAGCATCTTGAACTTAGTAATGAGAAATGTCTGTCTCTGGGTACACAATGAAAGGTAAAAGATTCCGTTGGTCGTATCTGTGAATAACTTGTCCTCCACCCTGTAGGCCAGTGAAGTACGTGCTCTCCTGCACCTTCCACTTCTCATACAGCAGCTTTGGTACCGTACAAAGATGGTCTCGACCTTACTGATATGTTTGAGAAGGCAGGAGGGTGGATGGAAAAAGATGTCCCGGAAACCCAAAGGAAGAAAAAACTCTTCTCTACATACAAGCTAGACTCTAAAGACGAATCAGGGAATCTATTATAAAGAAAACCCCGAGACAGAGGAGAAGCAGGAGAAAGTTTGGGAGGATATATGTTATATTAAAGTACCCAAGAAACTCGTCCTGTCCTAACTCCCTAGTGATTTCATTTATTTCTTTGTTAGATTTCCTTTGCTGATTATCTTGCAAAATTTCTATCAGTAAAAAGGCAAAAACAGTGTCTGATATGTCAGATAAACTTCTTAACAATTCACAGCTATTAATCTCTCATGGTTTCAACTCTAGGGTAAGACTCTTTGCTTTATAAAACTTCACTGGATCTTGAGGGAAACTAAGACGGGGCAACTCATTGAATTTAGACAAAATAAAAGAAACTAGGCCTTCTGATCATCTGTTTAGCCCCTAAACTTCAGAATCTCAAGAGTACAAAGGGAGCCTATTTTGTTTTCACATACTTGCTTTTTCCTCTTGAATACTTCTACTAGTGACCTGCTTATGGTGCAGAACCAAAAACAGGGCCTGAAATCTGACAAGTATGAATGTACTTGATGGGATCCATTTTGCACTCATCGGTGCAGATAATATCTTTGAGCATCTAATACTATCAGGTATTACACCAAAAATTCTGAAAAATGTATCTGTTATATTATTATGGGTTAATCCTTTAAAAGATTAGTAAAAATTTACACTCACTACCTATCATAAATATCTTTCTATGCAAAGTTGGAAAACTCTATTTAAACTCAAGAATTAGTAAATTTAAGTATTAAAGTTATACATTAAACAGTTTAGATTAAATTTTTTCCAGAATTACATTTTTTAACAATAAAGTAAGAAAATAAGTAAAATTGCATAGGTATTTAAAGGAGCTTCTTCACAGAGCTTGAAAAGTTGTCTAGTGGGTACTTTTCATTTTACCTCAAGCTAGGATACATTAAAGTTCAGGTTAAAAAAAAAAAGAAAGGGGCGCCTGGGTGGCTCAGTCGGTTAAGCGTCCGACTTCGGCTCAGGTCACGATCTCGCGGTCCGTGAGTTTGAGCCCCGCGTCGGGCTCTGAGTTGATGGCTCAGAGCCTGGAGCCTGCTTCCGATTCTGTGTCTCCCTCTCTCTCTGCCCCTCCCCCGTTCATGCTCTGTCTCTCTCTGTCTCAAAAATAAATAAACGTTTAAAAAAAAAATTTAAAAAAAAAGAAAAAAAAAGTTAGGTTATTTAAAATTCTCAGAACTCAGAAATGAGAATTTCAATTGCAGGTAACATAATGCAATTTTCTAATCCAATATTCTTCTTTGACATCTACCAATATTAACAGAAAATATAAATCATAAAAAAATTACCCTCAGTGGAACAAGAACATATCCACAATTCAAATGATAAACTATCATTAAAATATTGTCAAGTATAGACCAAAATAAATGAGTTGATAAAGTTGACACACACCTCCTTTCAAAAACTTCAGTAGGTCACCTTAGTCCCTAAAGGTAAGAACACAATCTAAGCATGAATGTGTCATGGGAGGTGAGAGAACTACTCCCATAAAAGAGAAGTCGTCTGCCTATGGCTGTGTCCATTGTCTATGACTTTGTCCATTATGTCCATTATTCCAGCCTCAGTAAGCCACTAGGTGAGGGAGTGGGGAAGATAAAGAAGGATACAGAGATTTCTAATAAAACAAAGTAGACTGAATGCATGCATTTATATTTACTCCCTCCTGAAGCCCCATTAAATGACATAGGTGTTTTGAACAGGTATACACTCTATAAAAATTTTTGGAATAGGGTCAATAACAGATAAAGTGTTAGCAAGTGGGGACAATGAAAAGCAAGTGGCAGAATGGTAATTAACTAAGCATGGGAAAAGATGAAACCTGTGTGCCTGAACAGAAGGATGCCAATAAAGATTTTGTCTGCAGAAACCTTAGAAAGATTCAATAATTGGAGGCAATGAGCACCTCAGAAGGCAGGAATTGGTTGGGTTGAAAAGATGAAGTCTGGTTGAAATCTTTACAAGGTACAGCAAGACCCTTAAGTAGGATGAGCTTTACTTTCTGATGAAATTATTAGAGGGACTGTAACTTGCAAGACACTAGGTACAATGGAGATATGGAATGTTACCTCCAAATTTTTTACAAATGCAAATCATCAAGCTCTACCTACAGAATCAAAAAATCTGAGGGTGGTGCCTAGCAATTAGTGTTTTAACAAGCCTTCTAGATGATTCTGAGACACTCAGTTTGACTCCCAAACTCAGATTTGGGAACCACTGCTCTTGAATGCTTGGGTACCAACAGATCAGTCCACCATGAAGCACGCCATTTAGCTCTACTCCAGCATGCACAGTGAACTTCCAACATGCTTTTTTTTAAGAATCTCACATAGAAGAGATCACAAGATATCTAAGGAGGATCATGAAGAAGGAATACAAAAACTGAAACAAACAGGAGAAAAAAACAAAACAAACAAACCAAAAAAACAACAACAAAAAACAACCAAACAAAAAAACCCCCAAACCCCGAGATGTGTGATACTGAAGAGAGCAAAAGAAACTTCAAAAATTATAAATGATGTCTTCAGAAGGTTAAGGAAAGAGACTGAATTCATGAAACAAGAAACGATGTTAAAGACAAAGGAACAACGGGAAAAAAAAGGAAGAGTTCTTTGGAAATGAACGTATGATTGCTAAAATTAAAAACAACAACAACAACCACAAAAAACCTCCGGAAGAGTTATATGCGGAGGTCATCCAAATTGAGATGATCCACTGTGTAGCCAACACGCACACAAAAAATAGCTGCACCAATTTGGAACTTGAAGTTTTAAAACAGTAGGGCTTGTTCCGAGAGGTGAAAAAAAGTTACATATAAAGCCTGGGGAATCAGAACAGCATCTGGTAACTGCAGCGGCCACACTGTGGAACATAGAAGACAATGGGAAAATGCCTTCAAATTTCAGAACGAAGTTTCTAAGTAAAGCTCAGCCAAACCATTAAGGTATAAGGTTGGAATAAAGATATTTTCAGATATACAAGATCTCAGAAATTTATTTCCAAAGGTCGCTTGCTGAGAATGTACTCCATGTAAAGAAGACACAAGATTTGGGAAGAAGGGCCACCATCATAGGACATGAAGGTAGGGGATCCTTGGGATCAAATCCATGGGAAGCCCTAAAGGTGACAACAGTACAGCAAACTTAGAGAGTGGTCAGTTGGCTGGCTCAGGAGAATAGAAGGCTCTAGAAGCAACATGTCTAGGAGGGAAAAATGGACCCAACCAATTAAAGAATTTTGACATGTTGGAAATCATACTAAATTTGGAAAGAATTAGCAATATTAACATAGAAAAGCAAAGCAATTACTAACTTTAGGGAAAAAATGAACAGGTAAGAAATGTAATCATGGCTCCAGCACTGACCATTAATTTAATAAAAATGACTCTACAGCCATAATGAGAGGATATGGGGAGGGAAGTATGTATGGCTGAGGTGGTATAAGCGGGTAAATTCTCACATTCTATAATAGGAAGTCAGTAGACAAAGTACAATTGTTAAATCAATCATTAAACAGCAGAATAATTGTGTATGTATTCAGGGAAAAAGGCCTGGACTCCATTTAAATGTAGAAATGAAACTAAGTAGATGGGAGCATAAGGGTCATATGACAAAAAACTATACAATAACTAACAAAGGTCAGGAGCTGGGAAAGAGGGAGCCATGAAGGAAATAAAATATGTTTATTTATTTAGAAGTGTTTCACTAGGGGAAGAAATAAGGGTGGCTAAAAAAGGGGAAACAAATATTTAAATGTGTTTTTTTTAAATGTTGATTTTTGAGAGAGAGAGAGAGAGAGAGAGAGAGAGAGTCAAGGCGTGAGTGGGGTAGGAGCAGAGAGAGAGGGAGACACAGAATCCAAAGAAGACTCCAGCCTCTGAGCTGTCAGCATAGAGCGCGGTGCAGGGCTTGAACCCACGAACCGTGAGATCATGACCCGAGCAGAAGCTGGACGCTTAACTGACCTACCCACCCAGCTGACCCAGGAAACAAATATTTAACAAACTTTAATTCCTGATGTTTTGCATAGTCTTTTTCTCTGATTGACAGAAATTCTAGAAATGGGTATCTCTTTAGCTTTTTGCACTTTGTATAAAGTGCACCAAAATTTCAGCTCCAGAAATTCTTTCCCTTTTTAAAAATTTAAAGTTAATAAAATATAATCATTAGTAATAAAATACAGCATAATCTCATTTTGTTTTTTAATATATCCGTGTATTTCATCATCCATCCATCCATCCACCCACCCATCCTTATGTCTGCATAATTGCATTAGCACTATCTAGACCAAGCAAAGTTTACCAATTGTTAATGATGACTGTTCTGAGTAGTGAGGCTTGGAGTTATTTTTTACTCTTTGCTTTGTACTTTTTGTATTGATTGGATTTTTGAAAAAAAATAATAATGATGTCAGTACTAAGTCACCTTAGTTTTGAAATTTAAGGGATCTCTTTTAATGAATTTTAGTGCTGAAAAGTTGAATGATGTCACGCATTTTTATTATGCTTCTGTATTATAATCTCTCATTATATGATTTTAGCACCCTTATAATTAAACCACTTGTCTCATGTTGCTCTTCTCATTTACTAACTTTTTTTCTCCATGTAAACATCGTTATATTATCCTTTTTATCCCTCTGAGTCATACAACTGTGCTTACTTTATATTTACAATTTTTATTTATAATCCTCTGCATCTTTTACATTTGAAATGGACACAAATGGGGCAGTCCCATTTTTGCCATGGATTTTTCCTGGATCCTGGAGAACAATATTGTGAAAGATGAAGTTGTGGCTTTATCTGAGGTTTCTGTTTTTCTCGAAACATTAAAGAAGTACCCAAATATCAAGGAAAGGAAGGTTTTTTTGCCTACTTTTACTTGTTGGAATCTAAGAAGATAGGCACCACCTCCACCAAGGATGACAGTAAGAACAACCTAACAATAGTTGTAGCTGGTGACACAATCAAGACAGTATGCAAACCATGTAGGAATGAGGGAGGGAGGCAGTTGGGCTAAGCCAATCAGAGCAGAAGCTGCTGGAGGTGGAAAGCATCTACTGGGGAAGGTATTAATCCTGCAGTTGCTGGATTGTGGGGAGACAGAAAAGGGTCTGCAGGGGGGCTGGACAACTGGAGATGATGGTGAGCATTCAGGAGGCTTAGGGCAGCAGTTTTATATCTGCGAGTGTAGAAATGTTCTAGTACTTGAATCACTGTCAGTGATTAATCACTACAGTCAGTACTGTAGCCAAGGATGAAGACTGAACTTGGTTAGAGATTATTTGGGTTATAGAGTGAGTTTACACACACATTTATTCCTGAAGAACAAAGGCCAAGTTAAAGTCATGCTTTGAAGATCTCTAACACATCACTGCTTGAAATCTCACCATTATCAAAAACTTTGGGTTAAACATTGACATCTTTCTTTCTAAGATGAAAATATAGTTAACAAGTAGTAACATCAAAACTATTGTCAGCTGTTAACCCTGATGTGGAGTTCTCTCAAATTGCTAAGAACAGGATACCAAGAGAAGGGCAGTTTTGGAAGAGTGGGGAGACACAGGGAACAGTATAAGTAATGGGACCTTTTATGGGTGAAGTGATAACACACAACGAGAAGACAGAGAAGCAGAGGGTAGAAGAGAAGTAGTTCCAATCATGACAAGAGGTAAGTTAGGAGAAATGCCACAGATGACCATTGTCTACTTGTTAATTTTTCCCAGTCTCCATTCTGGAAAGAAAACAAGAAAGAAGTTGGCTCCAACATTTCATCTCATTTTTTAGCAGCAGGCAAATGGCTAACCCTTCTCTGTATCCTCTGTTCAGGAGCCAAACGCCACTTTCTCCTCGATGTTTCCTACTGTATTTTGTTCTACCATGGGGCCCCATACATTCATTGTAATAAAAACGTAGACTTTGGGAGCTAAAAGAGTTCTAAGGGTTTAAAGATAAAACCATGTTTTGCTGATCTATGCCAAATAAACAGAGACCCTAATTCCCTAAATCCAGGATTTCTCAACCTTATCACTAGTAACATTTTGGTTGGACATTTCTTTGTCGTGGGGACCATCCTGTGCAATGTAGTGGTTTATCAGCATCTCTGCTGCTACCCATCAGATGTCAGTAGCCTTCATTCTGTAACAATAAGAAATAAGACATTGCTGACTATCCCTTGGGGGCAAAACTGCCCCTAGTTGAGAACAGTGCAATAACCTAAGAAAATATTTAATTTTGGAAGGTGTAGTGTTTTCATTTCTTGCGTATTTTCCTTTCTAATTATATTTTATGCAGGCTAATATTAGCATTGACTTTTATTTGCTGACCACAAATTACTGGTGAGCAGGGAAGTTGGCCAATAAATGTACAACCAGCATCCAGAAATCAGTCTGGGATTTAGAACACTTTGTACTAAACCACAATTTTTTTTTCTTTTTTTTTTTTTCAACGTTTTTTTTTTTTTTTTTTTTTTTTTAAATTTTTGGGACAGAGAGAGACAGAGCATGAACGGGGGAGGGGCAGAGAGAGAGGGACACACAGAATCGGAAACAGGCTCCAGGCTCCGAGCCATCAGCCCAGAGCCTGACGCGGGGCTCGAACTCAAGGACCGCGAGATCGTGACCTGGCTGAAGTCGGACGCTTAACCGACTGTGCCACCCAGGCGCCTCTAAACCACAATTTTATAATCAAGCCGCGGCAGCATCATTCATTCATTCATTCATTTTTCTCCAACAAGAATTTATCTGCTACACACCATTCTAGATACTGGGGATTCAATATCCCCAGTATCAATCAACAAAGTTGATTCTGGGTCCTCATGGAACTTCTATTTCTGTGCCTGCACACAGATATTCCAGCAAAATTCTAAATATGCTCCGGCTGACATTTGACTTTTATGTCTCACTGTACCCAAATCAATTCTAAAATAACACTCAAGAATGTAGTTACTTGGGGTCATGCCACTAAAAATATGATTGGTGCTTGAAATGTCTTAAAATCGAATCAATTTTGTACCCACTTCCATTTCCAATTCCGGGCTGTCTTCACACTGAAATACACAAGGTTTCCAGAGTGCTTCGAGCTCTCTCTCACTCCATTATTTTAGTGCTTTCTGCTGCTGCTTTCAGGAATTTACTCCTCAACTCTCCTCCCTCAGCTCAGCTGTGCATTCTGCCTGGTCCCTCATCACAACTATCCTTATTTGTCTCAACTCTTCTTGGAAGCTTCATCACCCCAAGGTTGGGTTACGCTTCCCCGCTGAAACTCCTTTAAAATTCTCTCTTGCCAAAGCATAAGATACTCTTAAAAACAGAACAAACTGAGGGTTGATGGGGGGTGGGAGGGAGGGAAGGGTGGGTGATGGGTATTGAGGAGGGCACCTGTTGGGATGAGCACTGGGTGTTGTATGGAAACCAATTTGACAATAAATTTCATATATTGAAAAAAAATAAAACAAAATTCTCTCTTAATTACATCATGGCTTTTGTACTCTGTGGTAATTATTTGCTTCTAGAAGTTATAGGATGTACCTTGTTAACCTTCTTACACTGAGTAAGTAGCATATCCGATTATCAGTGTAGTGTTATTGAATAAACAAATTCACGACTAATCCACTTGGAAAATGCTTCTTGGTATACATTCTAACATTTGTGACCCATTTTTTAGCTGAGGTAGGTGTTTACCCTAATAATAAGATATCTCTTTGTTGCTTTATGCTAGCATTTTATATTATTCCCAACCTTCTTGGTTTCCACTGATTTCCCTGTTTTTATGACAGCTTGCCAGTTACTAATCTTGCCTTGCCTTTGGTGTATCTTTTTCACTCTGTGAGATTCATCTTGATTACTCTGCTCCCCCACCAGTCATGGAGGGGGGAGCAGAGACTCTCCCTGTCTCCCTTCCTCTACGTGTCCATTTATCACTGTTGTACCTATCTAGGCCTTTTCTTAACTGTTCATTCCTTAGTTAAACTAGTAATATTTCTCAGGTACCTATTATAAATTTGGCACGGTGCTTACTTGGCATTCTGCATACAAAGATAAACAAGAATACTCCTGCTCTTGGAAAGTGCATAGCGTACCATACGCTTCTTCAACTTTACAGAGACATCCTGGGCCATTTGTACACAAGATGGATGGTAGAGGGTATGGGTCATATTTTTGAGACTGATCCCCAAACAAGCCTTCTACTCCTCTATTCTCTGATCTCACATCTGCCCCCTTTCAGTCATCATTTCAGCTCTCGGATGCCTTATCTGTCCTGTCCTTCCAGGTAGAAAATACCATTTTGGGATTTTTACAGGCCATGCCACTCTCCAATTTCTTATGTTCCTCACTGGGATAAAGTACTTCCTGAAACTGCTATCCCATTTGATACACCTCACTCAGCTTATTGCTGGAGCCCCCAAGGCCTTGAAAAAAAAAAGATCTTATTAGGTATGGTTCATTAGGGAATGAATGCTTTCTTGGCTACCTTTCAAGAGTGGGGTTAAAAACACAATTCCACCTTCCCGGAGAAAAAGTGATGACTTCCTCAGGGACTTCTCAGCTCCCTGCTCCCATATGGGAAGTGAATTCTTTCTGGCTGAAAGTTTGCCAAACCCTCACTGCATCGATACCTCTAGAGGCATTTACATTGTAAAAGTAGATAGCTACAAATTAATAATTCAAATAATATAGCCCATTTAAAAATGGGAAAAGTATGAACTGTAATTCACAGAAGAAGAAATTTATATTACCAATGAGGAGATTAAAAAAGTTCAGCCTCTGATCTAACAATTCTACTTCTGGGTATTTATCCAAAGAAAATAAAAACACTGACTTGAAAACGCATCTGCATTCTCCATGTTCATTGCAGCATTATTTACTTACAACAGTCAAGATGTGGAAACACCTACATGTCCATCAACAAATGGATGAACAGCTAAAGAAAATATGGCATCACACACACACACACACACACACACACACACACACACACAATGGACTATTATTCAGCTGTAAAAAAGACTGAAATTTTGTCATTTTTCAAAACATTGATGGACCTTGAAGGCATTATGCTAAGTAAATAAGTCAGACAGAGAAAGACAAATACAATATGACTTCTCTTTTATGTGGACTCTAAAAACAAAACAAAACAAAACAAAACCCATGAGTTCATAGATACACAGAACAGATTGGTGGTTGCCAGAGGCAGGGAGTGGGGGCGGGAGATAGGTGAAATAGGTGAAGGTGGTCAAAAGGTACAAAATTCCACTTGCAAAATAAATAAGTCACGGGGATATAATGTACAGCATGGTGACTACAGTTAATAACACTGTAAGGCATATTTGAAAGTTGCTAAGAAAGTAAATCTTAAAAGCTCTCATCACACATACCAAAAACTCTAGAACTACATGTGGTGATGGGTGCTAACTACAATTATTGTGGTGATCATTGTACAATATGTACAAATATCACATCATTATGTTGTGCACCTAACCTATAATATCATATGTCAATTACACCTTAATTTAAAAAAAAAGGAAAAAGGCTCAGCCTTATTGATAAGGATATACAAATGAAATAAAAATATAATAGCATTTCTTGCTTTTCATCTTATCATCATAAAGATGAAATTATCCACAATCGATGAGAGTTTGAGGAAACAGACACTGTAATGCTGACGATTAACATAATCTTGTTGAAAAGTAATTTGACAATGTTATTAAAAGCACATGTATCTTTTGACCCGGCAATTTCATGTTTAGGAATTTATCATAAGGAAACAGTTAGAGAGGTGAATAAAAATGCATGCCCAGTGATGGCCACAGTAGCATTTTATTAATTGAAATCATAGCGAAAATAATGCTGACCACGATAATAACATTCACCGAGGGCTTACTATGTGCCGGGCACTGTTCTCAACTCCATGAGGAAGGTATTATTATTAGCTCCATATTACCAATGAAGAAACTAAGTTGTAAAGATGTTAAGTAACTGTCCAAGCCCTCACAGATATTAAATGGTGATGCCAAGATTCCACCCCAAGCAACCCATTTCCAGACCCTATGTTCATAATCTCTAAAAAATAGGTGCTGACAGTATCACCACACAGCCATATTTTAACTAACTTAAAACATCTGGTTACGTTGAAAGATATTCACAATATATTGATGATAAAACAGGCTAGAAAAACAAGTTTTACAGTCTGGTATCGGTTCTGTTAAGATTTGAGTATATCTACTGTGGTAGGTAGACTTTTAAGATGACTTCCAATAATCCCCACCTCCTGCTAGTCACACTCTTTTGTAATATGTCACCTTTGAGCGTAAATGTAGTGACTTACTTTTAATACATAGAATAAAGCAAAAGTGATGGAGTTCCAATTCTATAATTACAAAAGGCTATGACTCCCATCTTGCTCGTAGCCTCTTTTGTGGGGTTCCGTGAAGTACTGTTATTCTGAAGAATTCTATGAGACAAGGCGGTGAGAACAGTCTAGCCAGCAGCTAGTGAGGAGCTGAGACCCTCAACCCAACAGTCTTGAAGAACTGGATCCTACCATCAACCACTGAATGAGTTTGGAAGGTTAAAAGCTAACTGCAACCTTATAAAAGAACATAAAGGGGAAGATCCAGCTAAGCCGTATCCAGGTTCCTGATGCTCATAAACTATTGATAATAATTGTTGCTCTTTTAAGCTGGTAAGTCTTGGGGTAATTTGTTATGCATCCGAAAGCAAAAACATATATTTATAGAATTTTACAGCATTATCTTTGAACAATATGATTATGATAATGAGAATGACATCTTTTCAATTCTGCTTCATTGCATACTTTGAAGTTTTTCTATGAGTAGCATATTTTATTTCTGTAACCAGAAAAAAACACCCTTATATTGAAGGAGAAGAAAAAGTAAAGTTAACAAAGTAAGTATCCTTTGGCTAATGGCTAATAATTTTAGAACTTCCATGCCCCCTCAAGTAACATGATGAAGCCTATGAGGGGAAAACTGCTTTGGCCCTCCACATTGAGAACAACCGTGTCATGTGACCTGGGGAACTTCCAAAACTACACCTTCCTTTACGTAATGAATTTACTGATAGAACTAGCAACAGGAAAATTAAGAAATGATTAAAGTTGGCCTCATTGCTGCCTCATCCCTCTTCCTCTTCTTCCTTCTCTTTCTCTACCTCTCCTCTCTCTCCTCACCCCACCTCCTCCTTTCCTTCTTGTTTTTTTTTTTCTTTTGAGTTTTTTTGCATTTTGTAGACCCTCCTTTACTAATTCGGTTGGAGGCTTGGTGCCCTTATATTCCTTTCCGTTTCTGCTAATAAAATTCTACCACTGCTACTCCTACTGCTACTCACAGTTCTTTCTCTACTACCACCCCCCCCATACCTGTCCTCTACAGAGCACCAGTAAACTGCCAAGAAGCACTATGACTTGGTGGTCAAGAGCTTTTTGCTTGAGTGTCAACTTTGCCCTATCACTTAGTATGTCTTCTGCGAAAGTAACTTACACTCTCTATATTGCAATTCTATCGTATAAATATGAGGATCACAATAGTGTCTACTTCATAGTTTGAGTATTAAATCAGTTAATTCATTTAGAACAGTGGCACATAAAGGCTAAATAAATGTTAACATTCATTATGATTACTGATTCGTATTCATGATTGACAGATTTCTAATCATGGTAATAATAGCTACCAGTTATTTAATCCTTCCTATTTTTCAGGTATTATGTTAAACACTTTACATACGATTTCTCATTTATCCCACACAATAATTATCACACTGTTATACACATTATTATCACAATGATGGCTAAGCTAACTAGGGCCAAGTAACGTTAGGTAACTCATCCAGCAAGAACAATGGGACAATAAAGTCAGGATTCAATACTGGATTTTTCCATGTTTCTTCAAATGTGGGAGGTGTTACACCTAAAGGTGTACTTTAGGAAGTACACAGGCTCATTTATTTGTTGTTGTTGTGGCTGTATCAATATTCTAATGCACTTAGAAATAACCACAATATTCTGTTCATGCTTACATTATCACAAATATTAACATTGAGCTTATTAACATCAAAATATAAACTCTTATATAGATGGTAGTCAAAAACATTATCACCCAGTAAAAGAAGCCTTCTACCAAAAATGACTGTATGAGTCTATTTCCATGAGGTTCTGGAAAAGGCAAAACAAATAAATGCTGAGATATAATTTGACTAGTTGTTATATCTGAGGGCTAAGTGTGGGGGTAAGGATTATGGGAAGGGGTATGAGGGAGTTTGCTGGGGAGATAAAATGTTGGGGTTAATTTTTTCTCAAAAGTTAATGAATAATATAACTAAGATTTGTGCATTTATTGTATATAAATTTTATCTCAACAGAAACAATAAACTGTAAACAACACTGAACTCTAGTAAATGACATGCACCCTTTAGGGATGAAGTATAAAATGCACCAAAAATAAGATGGTTGATATAGATAGAGGATGGATAGATAGGTGAATAGCTATGTGATAAAGAAGTGTGGTAAAGATCAATTATAAAATCTAGGTGGTAGGTATAGTTCTTTCACTTTTTTGGTATGTTTTCAAATGTTCATAATAAAAAGGTAGCAAAAAGTAAGCTCTTAATGACAGAAATGTGCAGGGTTTTTATTGCCTAGTAAGCAAAGTATGTTAGATATTCAAGAACTTCACTCTGTATTTCTAAATCTGTATGTGTGTGTATGTGTGTGTGTCTGCACAGATTTAGAAATATAGAGTGAAATATCTATCTATGGATATCTATAGATATATAGACATATTGGAGAAAAGAGTTATCTTTAAGTGAAGCACTATAGAAATCTAAAATCTTCTAAGTTCATATTTCCTATAAGTTTATAAAATCAATCACTACCATTTATATAATTCTCATGGCTGTATTTTTGAAAAGAATAAATGGAATTTTACTTATTAAATCTGCTCTCTTCCAGGAAGTAATATTATATTTAAAGACAATAGTCTTTTTTTTTTTTTTTTCAGGTTGTAGAATTATCTGACAGGAAATTTAGGAACTGATTTTATTTTTTTTTTATTATTATTTTTTTTAAATATGAAATTTATTGTCAAATTGGTTTCCATACAACACCCAGTGCTCATCCCAAAAGGTGCCCTCCTCAATACCCATCACCCACCCTCCCCTCCCTCCCATCCCTCATCAACCCTCAGTTTGTTCTCAGTTTTTAACAGTCTCTTATGCTTTGGCTCTCTCCCACTCTAACCTCTTTTTTTTTTTTTTTTCCTTCCCCTCCCCCATGGGTGGATGGAACTGGAGAGTGTGATGCTAAGTGAAATAAGCCATACAGAGAAAGACAGATACCATATGGTTTCACTCTTATGTGGATCCTGAGAAACTTGACAATATTCTTGTTTATACTGACTTTTAAAATACACTGTATCTTTATCATTCTTCAACGTGGACACGTCAATACACCTGATTCTTTTAGGACCAGACCAATTAGTGTATCTGCTTATATTCAACATATTCCATGCACAAAATCCAAAGTGTTTCCACACAATATCTTTACAAATCACATGCATGTTAAACCATGAAAGGTAAATAATTCTATTTTTATGTATAAAAAATTAAAACATGAAGGAAGATGATTTCCTACAGTACTTATATGGAATAAGGGTAAACCCATGATCCTTAGACCACAGAACTACATTTTTATATTCCTATGTTGGAATGCTACAATTTTTATTTATCACGGAAAAATCCATTGCATGGTATATTTGGATAGCTACATTCAAAACTTCATATTCCTTTCTTCTTTCTCTGTATTCTTAATCCCACTTAAAAAGTTTTAACCCTCATTTTTTCATAACTGCTCATCTTGCATAAAATTTAAAAATACCCTCTATTCTTCAGTGAATTTTCAAAGAAATGAGATTTGATTATATAACGGATTATTTAAACATGTTTTACATACACTTGTCTCATATCAATGACAATTACTGAATTATTTTGGTAACTGAGTGCAATGTCCTCATATTGTTTTCTTTAAATAAGTTCCTCAAAATAAATTGCTAAACTTCAGGGGTGCCTGGGTGGCTCAGTTGGTTAAGTGTCCCACTTTTGATTTTGGCTCAGGTCATGATCTCATGGTTCATGAGACTGAGCCCTGTGTTGGGCTCTGTGCTGGCAGTGTGGAGCCTGCTTGGGATTCTGTCTCTACCTATCTGTTCCTTCCCCACTTGCTCTCTCTCTCGCTTTTTCTCAAAATAAATAAACATTAAAAAAAATAAAAAAATAAATTACTAAACTTCATATGGAATTCTGTTTATGCCTATAAAGTTTGTAGAAAACCTTCTAAGTAAAAATGATAAAAATTATGGAAATGAAAGTATTAGGTCACTATTTTTTTTTTAATTTCATGTTTCAACAGTAAGCACTATGTATTGCCCACTATGAAAGACAAGAGGTACACATAATTCTTTCCTGCTCCCCAATTTTGCTATTATACTTTTTTTTTTTTTTTTTACATTTTTAAGATTTATAATAGTTTCATTCTATTCTATGTCTGTAATTCTCAGAATTGGTAATTTTGTTCTATATTTAAGTAGCCTTATCATGGTTTCTCCTTTCCGAGTTTTTATTTTGATTCCTTTTTTAAATGACATTTTATAAAAGAGCTTCTTTTTTCGAGGGGACGTATGTGCTATATTCCCTGAGCTATTACACACAAGAGATCATCTATCTTTGTTCTTAATGCCTGAAGGACAATTGGGGTAATTATGAATATTTTATTTCTGTTCCATATTCCTCTATTTTTCCTCAATCACAGCTTATCATTATGTTGATGCTTTTGTCTCCATTTCAATCATCCTCTCTCTAATTACTTTCCTATTTTTGTTTTTTTTATTTCCTTTTGTATGATTTATTCAAGTCTGTGCTCTATGTTTCTAAATGTGTTTTCATTCTTTTATATTTTATATTTTGTTGCTTTCAAAGTAGCCCATCTCTCTGAAAATGGTTTGATTTATTTCCTTCAATTATTTTCCCCTGAGCTCTGCCAGTTTATTTTTCCTCTTTTTGCTGCCTCTTCAGTTTTTCTGTTTTCTTTTGTGTCTATTTTCCACATTTTTGTAATCCCTAGAAAAGTCATGGTGTTTGTATCTTCTATGGAGAATGTTTTGAGGTTTCTCCATTTTCTGGGATAAATTTCTCTCTGGGCAAACTTTTATAATCTTCAGTTTGCTTATGTTCTTTCCTCCTTCATTTTGTGTGCTGGTGTCTCTCTAGTTATGGCACGCAGGTGATTCTGTCTGGAGCAGCTATTGCTGAATTCTGAGGGGACGGTAGCCAAAGGGAGGTGGGTTTGCCTTCAAGTTTCTGTTTGGGTTGGTCATCTGAGAATCACCCTCACAGAATCCTCCGCATCCTCTATCCTGGTCATGCATCTCCATTTAGCTTTGACATTCAAGAATAGCGCTATAAATTGTCAATAAATGCGTTATTGGAAACATATTTGCATGAGTAATGTTTCTCAATAAATATATTTAGACATTGATAATTACGATTGATTTCATCATTAATGATGGCTGCAAAAATTCAAGGATTCCTGCTTTTCTGTATATGAAATTAAATATTAGATATATTTATTTAAGGGTAACTTTATATTAAACATAATTCTTTCAGATAAGAAAGTCTATTTCATATAAAGGTTCAGTGCAGAACAATAAATACTCGAAGAAAGTACATATATGAGTACGGTTTCACAAGCTATTTGCCAATGATTATGCATCCAAAAGGAAAATAGGGGCGCTTGGGTGGCTCAGCTGGTTAAGCCTCGGACTCTTGATCTTGGCTCAGGTCATGATCTCACAATTTGTGAGTTTGAGCCCAGTGTCAGGTTCTGTGCTGGTGGCGTGGAGCCCGCTTGGGATTCTGTCTCCCTCTCTCTCTGCCCTTCCCCTGCTCACTCTTGATCTCTCTTTCAAAATAAATAAAAAATAAAAACTTAAAAAAAAGGAAAATGTTAGTATGATTTCATATTAATATTATAATATATGCGATCATGTTGTGTATGATTAAATACCACAAATAGGATTTAGTGTATAGCTTAGGGCACAGGTAATTTGTCAGAATTGCACCCATGATCTAAAATAAAATAAATGTGCGATATAACTTAAGTTGGAGAAATTTCAAATGTAGGGAAAACAATTACATAATTTATAAATCAGGATTTTCTTTAAGCTTGTGACTAAAGGCAAATTTTCGTATCTTCTCTTATGGTAGCTTTTCCCTATGACTTTAATATGAGTATAGGGTTAACTCAGTTCTTTGCAATGTATAATGTATGATATGGGAATTATATATTGTAAATGTATAATATGGAATTTCAAACAAAGTTTGGCCATTTCAATACATTTTCATTTATTTATGAGAACTGAGTTTTATTCGTAAAGCATAATGTATCTTTTCATACGACTCTTTGGAATTATTCTCAGAACCTTCTTATGGACTACTGCCTTCTTTACGTATGCTCCTATTTTTAGTGCTTCTTCAAACTGATATAGTTAAAAGAATTCTCATGCTGATAGGATAGGCTCTTTATGCCTTAAGTAAAAATTGCAAAAGGGCACATGGCACGAAACAAAGAACATTTTAAAAACCTATAAATGGTACAAGGATGGACATCAGGACATGTGGAACTGAGTGGAATAACTAGCTAGAATGGTCTAATATTTTTGGATAGTAATAAAATGATTAGCAGTAACAAAGTGTATGCATAGATAACAAGGCACTGTGTGAAAGCCACTTATTTAGTCAAAATATTTTTAGCATTATAAAGTTAGAAATATGTAAAAGTAGAGGAAGAATAATTTATGATATAATTATTCCCATTCAACTTTCTCGTCTTAGAAGAAATCCTTCATTTAATGGAGGGTGAAAAAACTAGTTTTAATTAAATAAGAGTCATGCTGATTCAATTGCTATTTATGTTGTATATCCATATTCAGATAACTTTTTATTGCTGTGCTCTATTTTTCACTGTTCACTTAAGACACAGAAAGCCTAACATTTCAAAGATTTTCATTCAAATACATTGATATTTTTAGTAATATGCATGGAGTCTATATTGCCAAAAAACCCTGTGATGACATTATTTTATACTGAAGTGAGTTTTTTCTTTTTCAAATGTTGTTTGCTTTTTTGGCTTGTTTGGTTTTTCAGTATCCAAAGTATTTCTGAATAGAGGCCAAATCAGCCATGCATCATGGTATAAATTTCAGTCTATATTGAACTGGGTAATTGAATGTGTGTATGTGTATATAATTAATGTATTAAAATCATTTAATATTACATATATTTTTCCTTTTCTCTGATGGCACGGATGTCGGCGTTTTGAGAGAATCTAGTAGACAGTATTAATTTTGTTTACAGAACTCAATCAGTCTGATAGTTAGCTACCCACAAAGACACAGAGAGTCAATATGCTTAGTGGAGAGCTTCGGTGAGCCAGAGTTCCTGTGTTTATGCTGTAGCACCTTCACATATTAGCCGATACGACCTTTGGCCAATTATTAAAACTCTCTCTCAGTGTTTGGATCTATAAAAAAAAAGTTCCTTTAATGGGTTATCAGGAGGATTTAAGTACAGTAAACCTGTAAATTACTATCATGGGGACATTCTAAGGTGCTGAATACAGTTTAATTATTATTCGATCCCTTTTGTTCATTTTCCTGGCTCCCTGACCATGCAGTTTGGCTTGCAGAAGTGTCTTACATGGGTAATGCATTTTTCGACACTAAATTTCAATGCTTTTTGGCAGTGTATATATCCTATAATGACAAATCCTCAGCATTCTCTACTTTCCTATATCTACTGCACATACCAAGGGTAAGCAGCCTTTCTATGAGGCATTTGAGTTCAGAGTCTCTGGTAAAAGGATTTATATGTGCTGCTCTTAACTGTCTTCACCTGATTTCCAAGAATTTCCTTATACCTTACCATTCTCAGATCATTCGATCCCATTTTCTCTCAACCTGGTCTAATCAAATTAGAACCCAGATTACTCCAAGGAATGATATTTTGGAACTGTAAGCTCTAAGAAGCGCCATAAACATTATTTGTTTCCTTTCATAATGGATATCCAGTTGTAGGCTAAGATCACCAAAATAGTTTAGTAATACAGTGGTTAGTATCCTCTCAACATTCTGCATAAGAATAAGTCCTTGCAAAGGAAAATCATTGGTTTAAGTTCATACTTTATACTGGAAATGTGGTGGTGTCACACTCTGGATAAAGCCTTTTTTTCTTAAGTTTATTTGTTTATTTATTTATTTATTTTGAGAGAGAGAGAAGAGAGAGGGAGAAAGGCAGAATGCCAAGCAAACTCTGAGCTATTAGCACAGAGCCTCACGTGGGGCTCTATCCCATGAACCATGAGATTATGACCTGAGCCAAAATCAAGAGTTGGATGCTTAAGTGACTAAGCTACCCAGGCACCTGGATAAATCATTCTATCGCACCTTGCATTCTGAAGAATTTTGCTTCTACATTCAAATTAAAGTCCTCATAGTTGTAAACACTTCCCTTTCAGAAGGAAATGCCAATGTTGGTCTGTAGTAAAAGAAAGTTAGAAAACGTTTGTATTTAAATATTATCTATTGAATTGGAAATTTAAGATAATAAGCAAATTGCTACCTAAGAAATTGTGTGAGAAGCAAATCTGGATCAGAAGATAGTTAATATGAATATTAAATATGCAACACATACATATCAAGCAAATATTCAAATGAAGATGGCTTAAATACTGCCCAGAATAATATCCAGGAATTAAATGTGCTACAGCAGCTGCTTCTGATTCCTCATTTTACAGGATGGTTATTCAGATTAACCTACTAGCTGAAAATTAGAAAATAATGGATAAAAAATAAAGCTTTTCATCTGAAAAATCAATGAACAGCCACAAATATAATGGAGAACCTTAAGGACAAATTTTGGGGGCCATACTGAACCTAAAGTAATAAGCAGAAATTCATAGGGATTCCATTTCTTCCTTGAGGGTTTTATTTAATTATTATTAATATTTTTTTTTACAGTACTGCACCCTTGGGCTTCAAGTCAGCAGCCTGAAAGGATGAGAGGAGACAGAGGTCTGCTCCATGGGCTAGGAAAGGTGAGATGTCTTATTGAGACACCTTCTTCACCTCAAGCTGGGACCTCAGAGGCCACAGATTCAGAGCAGTGATACACCAGAACTAACCCCCACCTCTCACTTCAAGTCACAGAACATTTTAGAGAAGCCTTTATCTGTGCTGAGCACAGCAGAAGAAAAAATAAAAGGGAAAAAGTATCTTAAAAGTTGTGTGTATGGGCACCTGGGTGGCTCAGTCCGTTAAGCTTCTGACTCTTGATTTTGGCTGAGGTCATGATCTCACAGTTTGTGGTATTGAGCACCAAGTTGGGCTTTGCAGTGACAGCACGAAACCTTTGGGATTCATTTGGGATTCTCTCTCTCTCTCTCTCTCTCTCTCAAAATAAATAAATAAACCTTAAAAAAATGGTGTGTTTAATGGATGGGTCTTTGTGTACATTTACAGACTGGACATCATAGTCTGGGTAGAGCAGGGAACGTTAGGCTATGAATTACATTTGAGATGGTTTCCAATTACTAGTGTCCTCAGGTGCCAGACAGAGACAAATAACCACAGAGACCTTTTAGAAGAAAGAATACCATCATAGGAATCTGAAAACACCCATGATTTTTTTTTCAAGAATCTTGCCTACCACACACTCATACAACTAGGCCCACAAGAAAACAAGGTGATTGATTTAAGACTTGTACAAATAACAGACAGCAGAAGAGGGATAGAGACCTCAGGTAATAGAATGTTTATAAAAAGTTTAGATTATGCTTCCTGTGTTAAAATGTATATGGTCTTGAAAGTATATTCAGATAACAGTAAACAGCTGTAGACAATAGGAGACTCAAAAAAGAATTAAATCGAGCTTTTAGACATTTAAAAAAATCTAATACTAAACATTAAAAAAAATTAATGGGTATCTTAGAAATAGCTTAGGTGCAGTGTTTTAGTCCACTGAGGCCACTGTCACAAAAAATACCATAAGCTGGATGGCTTATAAGCCACAAACATTTATTTCTTATAGCTCCGGAGGTGGGGAAGTCCAAGATCATGGCACTGGCACATTGGGTGTCTGGTGAGAACCACTTCCTGGTTCACAGGTGGCCCCTTTTCATTGTGTTCCTCACATGATAGAGGGGATGAATAAGTTCTCTGAGGTGTCTGTGATAAGGGAACTAATAGCAACCATGAGGACCCTGCCTCCTACCCCTGGTAATAATGGTAACATTGACCATTACTGTGGGGGTTAAGATGCCAATATATGAATTAGCAGGGACACAAACATTCAGACCAAGCATTCAGCAAAAGGGAACATTAGTAAACTGTCTTATCAAACAGAGGACAATATTTAGAATGTAGCACAGAGAGACAAAGGGAAAACACAAAAAGGAAGGTGAGGGACATGCCAATTATAACATGTTTGTGGAGTTCAAGAGAAAGAAAAAAGAATAAAATAAAAATAGTATTTAAATAGATAAAGGCTGACAGGTTTTCAGAATCTATAAAAGACAGTAATCCATGAAATCATGAGGTTCAGTAAATTGTCAGTGAGATAAATACAAAGAAAGCCACATATTGACATATCCGAGTGAAACTGCAGAAAACCAAAGACAACAAAATCTTAAAAGCAGTGAGGGGAAAAAAAACAATGGAATAAAGATGATGGAGAATCATCATTTTCAGTGTAATGCAATAACTTCATACCCAGCAAAAATAACTTTCAAATATGAGGGGAAAAGCAAAAAACTGAGAGAGTTTTTCTACCAATAGAACATCTCTAAATGCATTAAGCAATTTCTGTTAGAAAGAAGAAAGGGATTTCAGATTAAAAAAAATTAAGATGCAAGAAGAAACAATAATAATAAAATAGCAGGTAAGTATGTGGATAAAAGTAAAAGACCATGAACTATATAAAGAAAAAATGATAATGTCCAATGAGTTTACATAATAGCATCAAAATTAAAGTGCTGGACAGCAATAACATGTAAGTTAGGAGGGGTCTCAATAGTGTTCATGTGATCTCCTTTTTTATATAAGGAAGACAAATGAAGCCATTGATAAATTTTACATTTTGGTAAATGAAGTATGACTATACTATGATTTCTAGAGGAATCACAATATTAGAAGCATACATTTAACTTTCAAAGTGGCAAGCGGAATGAAATGAAGTAATAAAATATATTAATTCATTCCAAAAGGTGGTCAAAAAGGGAGCAAATATATATATATTTATATGGATATATATATGGGTAGAAACATATGGGCCATATGGGACAAATATAAAACACAAATAAAATGGTAGATTTAAACCTGAAAATTTCTGAAATTGACTGAAGGGACTAAGTTCTCCAGCTAAAGGACAAAAATCGTTAAGCTGAAGAATATCCACATTTAACTATATGCAATTTACAAGACACATGAGGAAGTCTGAAAAAAACAGAAATGTTGATACTGAAAGAATAGAAAAACATATGTAACAAATATGAGCAAAAGATTCTGATGAGCTATCTTAATATCAGAAAATAGGCTTTAAAGCAAAAACCATTTCTAGGGATGGAAAATCAGCTCATACTGATAAAATATCTGGTTCACCAAGAATATACAATAATATATATTTGTATGCACATTGTAACATAGGTGAAACCAAAAAGAAAAGCTAAGAGCTCATTACCTTAAAAGTCAGGATAATGGTTATAAGGTGGGGTACGAGTGATTAAAAAGAGAAACTCAAGAGGCTTTTGGAATGCTAGTTTTTAATCTGAGCAGTAATCACACCAGTGTTAACATATAACTGTTAGAAAAAACAGTACATATACAGGTTTATATAATTTCTCCATATATGGAAATTCCTGATTTATTAAATGAAAAAGCAGACTGCGGGGCACCTGGCTGGCTCAGTCAGAAGAGCATGTGACTCTTGATCTCAGGATCATGAGTTTGAGTCCTACGCTGGGTATACAGATTACTTAAATGAATAAAGAAGAAGAAGAGGAAGAAGAAAAGCAGGCTGCATGACAACATATTAGAGAGATGTTTTGTTTTATAAATCTACATATTTATCTACCTATAGCCACAGAGATATAGTCAAAGGTATAGTTGAAGTTTTTATCAGTTATCTCTGGATGGTGGTTGTACACTTTCTTTCTCTTTTCCTATAATATGCATTGTTTTTGCAATAAGGAAAAATGAATAAAAAAAAAAAGTTACCACTCAGGAATATTAAGTAACGTTTCTAGAGAGAAGAGAGGTTGGTAGAAGGATGTGTATCAACCTTGAAAATGGAAAACGAATAGCTTTGTGGAAAATGAGACATAGATGCTCAATGAGAAGGAAATACTTGGAAAGCAGCAATACTGAAAAGGACTTTAGGATGAGTATGGACAGCAAATTAGATAGAAGCTTGCAGTGTAATGTGCCAGGAATGAGCGCCAATGCTATTTTCAGTTGCAAACGCACAAGCACCGTGGCACAAAACAAGGACAGGAAGCCTCTTTTTATATATATTTGGAAAATCTGACTATAAGGCAACAATTCTATATCAAGCTACTTTTAGCTTAGACTAGGTACAAGGAAGAAAATAGCCACCATGACCTAAAAATGATCACAGTGATATGGAGCTCTCGAATGAAATAATTTCTCATTCTTGCTTCATAGAGGGCAAAGCCTCTATTAATGCCAGCCCCAAGTTTTACCAAGGTAAAAACATGTATGTTTGAAAATTCTTCTTTAGGGTCTTTCTTAAAAGAGACATATCAAAATAGCCATGAAAGATATAAAAATAAATCTGCATGGGAAACTCGTATGCCTCAAGACTTCAACTTGTTGGAGAAAGCAAAGTACAAGAATTATAAAAGTAGGAGAAATGAATCGTGACACAAGACTGGCATTTAAATGGAGATACAATGCACACTCACTGTCCGAAGGAAATTGTGAGGTTAAGATGTCCAAAATGGCCAAATATGGCAGATATCTAGCTATCTAATGATAACCAAGTTCAGATGGGCAACGCAGACTGCTCCTAGATCCACTGATGGTCAAGAATTGGCTGGTAGAGAGTAAAATCCAGTACCCTTGAAGAAGACGATTTGTTGGCAAGAATTAGCCAGCAAATTAAGGGAAGCAGATGGACTTCAGGGCAGGACTTCAGATCCAGCAAGATATTGGATGGCTGTATGATATCTAGCAAGAGACGGAGAAGCTCGGAAGGACATAGCAATCCCTTAGACAGTATAAATACAAAAACCTTAATCGAGAGACTTACTTGCAAACCTATGGGCAGAGCCAAAAACCAGGGATGTTGAGGTATCTAGAGACGATCACGAGCAGGAAGTTGTTATTACTTTTAAGCCTAAAGGAATAAAGGGAGGAAATTGTACTACCGGGGTCTAGTAACAGTTGTAGATATGGAGTGGCTGCCTGTCGGAGGATGAAGTTGTCAGAGAAATACTGTCAAAGCAGAGAAGGAAGAAGGAAAGAAAGACCTTGACCTCTTTCTCTTTCTGCCCTACTATCTCCTGGTGATGCCTCTTACTGGCCAAACTCAACACAAAGCAAGGTGCCAAGGGAGCCTTGGTGGAGCAATCTACAAAAATTAGCCTTCTAGAACAAAGATCAAAGAAGAGAAGGATAGAGAAGAAAATGTGTTGGTGATGATAGGGAGGGAAAACAGAAAGTAACCAGACAAGTGCTATGTGAGGAACCCAGGGTGGTGGCCAGTTATATACAGGGGGCCAATATGGCAGAGCTGGCCTTCACTGAGTCAGTCCAAAAATAATTTTAAATTACTTCCTATATTGTGGTAGGCCCATTACTAGTCGCTGAAGATAAAAACAGTAAGTTGATCCTTTCTTTAAAAAAAAAAAAAATTTTAATGTTTATTTATTTTTGAGAGAGATAGAGACAGAGCAAAAGTGGGGGAGGGGCAGAGAGAGAGAGGGAGACACGGACTCCAAAGCAGGCTCCAGGCTCTGAGCTGTCAGCACACAGTCCGACACGGGGCTCGAACCCACGAGCCACGAGATCACGACCTGAGCTGAAGTCGGACGCTTACACGACTGAGCCACCTAGGCGCCCCAGATCCTTTCTCTCTTTTTTAAAGTTCATTTATTTACTTTAAGAGAGAGAGAGAGAGAGAGAGAGAGAACATGTGTGCATGCACACGTAGTAGGGGCAGAGAAAGAGAGAGAGGGAGAGAGAAAAGAGAATCCCAAGCAGGCTCTGCACCATTAGCACAGAGCCCGATGAGGGGCGCAAACTTGTGAACCATGAGACCATGACTTGAGCCAAAATCAAGAGTCAGACATTTAACTGAGCCACCCAGGCATCCTGAAGTTGAAACTTTTCTAATGAAGGCTTTGCAGTCTAGTATAGAATTGAAGACCGGCATGTAAACAAGGGCACAAAGAAGGCAAAAAAGAAAACCAGTCATTCTTGGGTTTGGAAGTCAGTAAAAAATGCCATAGAGCAACAAACATTAAAGGCTTGAAATTCAGAACAAGGGAGATATAGAAAGAAATTTCTGGAGAAAGGAACATCATGAGACAGCAAATGGCCTTGTGTGTTTGGATATATAACAGTTTCATTTTGGTCAGAGAAAACAATGTGAAGAGATTGGAATTGGAAGTTCATAGAGACGAAGCCCATGGACTTCCTTTGACAGACATCTCTCCCTTGGCCAGACTGCTCTAGAAACACAGCAGTGCTAAGCTATGCAAGTAACCAATGGTATATTGGTAATGGTGTTTGAGTAGGATGAAAGAATAAAGGAATTTTCACATAATGTGCTACTGATTTAGGGTTTTCATCTTTCAGGATAAGATTAGGAAGAATTAGCAGAATGGGCAAAGGGATAAACAGACTGGAATAAATAACACAACCAAAAAGAAAAAATATCATAGAAAGTTCCCAGTGGAAACAGAAGGGATGAACCTCAAATACTTGGAAAACATAAAAAGATGGGGACTGTCTGAGGATTAAACTCATTTGATCAATAAATAATCTAAGGAGAAAGAATGTCTTCTAGTCCCAGCAGAAACACTATTGACTTAGTACATTTATTAACATAGTCAGTGATATGGAGTCATTGTATAGATAAAGCTTATCAACCAAAGGAGATAGCCAGCATAGAATGATAACATCTAACAATGAATCTGTATTGTGTACATAAAACTTTTCAGGCAAGAAAGACACCAAATCTGGAAGGACAGAGTGGGCAATTTGGCATTCAAACTCATCAGATATCATTGTTTTTTCATTTATGCTCATCACAAAGCCTTTTGAGTAATAATTGGTCTTTTTCATATATCTTAAGAAAGCCTTGTTATGTGGTATACTAGACCATTTTTTGGAAAAGTTACCAGAACAGAGCTGTTGGCCATTATCTCTTTCCAACTTAGTAAATGGGATCCTTTCTTTGAGAGTCTAGTTTGCCACTGTGCCTTTACGATACAATTTTTTGACCTGTAAGACAGACAGTCTAACCTAACCCTAGGATACAGTGAAATTACAAATAATTCTACCCTCTGGAGTCTCTTTGCAGTCTTGCTCAGTTTCCTCTGGCAACCATGAAACCTCATTGCCTCCATCCCTTTGGATTTTCTGTATCTTAAAAATAGGTTAACTTGTCTACAGGAGCGAATGTTAAAGTCTTAAGTTGAAATCACACTTCTAGAAATATTTCAATAAAATAACTACAGCAAGCATGTAGATATAACAGTTGATCAAAGCACAGCCACCCAGGCTGTAAAATAAATTTAGTTCATCTCAAGTTCAGTTTCTGCCTTCCTTTATGTTATGAAGGAGGAGAATGGTAGAGAACTGGCAGTTTTCAAACATTTGTTGGTTTGTTTTTTGATCCACAGGAATTTCTCCACAAACTAAATCTTTATGGTAACTTGTCATGTAAAAAATACCAGAGTGAAATTCATGGGCAGAAGCAGAGAGGAACAGCCAGAAATTCTGCTGGCTCAATTCTTTCCAAGGCCCATAGTCCTAGTGCCTCCCAAGGAGTCCTCGGGGCTCAGTTTGAGAACAGACAACAGGGTCAAGGAATCTGGGAGAAAAAAAAATTAAGTAATACAGGTTTTGATCTTGGCTTCAAAACATACTTGAGAATCGTTCTGGTGACTTTATTTCCTTATTTAGTAGAAACAGGTGTCCACGTATCTCTGGGAAAATAAGGAAGTCATCTTTATGATAAAATGGCCATGGGAATATTTTTAGGTTGCATGAAGCACCCAAACAAATAATAAAACATTTAGACTAAACTCTTATATTTGGAGATCCAAAAATCCCTTCATTACATAACCATTTTCAATGGCTTTGTTTAAAGATCATTATTCCCAGAATTTTAAAAGAACACATGGAATTTCATACATAGATATCCATTTCTAAAACAATTAAGCTTTATCTTTGCTGTGAGCTAGGAATTAAAGTCATTCATTCAAGAAATAATTATTGAGCACTTATTATTTCTGAAACATTGTGCCAACACAGTCAAGTATATGAAGTTGCCCTGACCCTTGACCAACACAGTGGAAAGGAAGGGAAAGGGGACAGAGTTATAGAGTAAATCCATTAATTTATTGTTGAGTGTTATAATGAGTCCTTATTATAGTCATCACAGTCACTCCCAAAAATCTACAAATTAGGTGCCTTTAGTAGTCTTTCTTTGTGCGTGTATAGGTGATCTCCACTGGTTTTCATTCAGTGAAATGAGCCATCTAATGTGTTTCTCCCATCTCCTTTCCCCCCACCCTCCCACCCCCGCTAAAAAGTAGCTTAACCTGTGAAAATTAGTAATGGGAAACCCCACTAAAATGGAGTCAGAAGGTTTCCGCGAGGAGAGCTCTCAAACCTTGCTATTCTTAGTCAATTGCAGACCCAAGAGGAAGAAGTGGACTTGACTATGCACATGGACACAACTTTACTATCCCAGCTAAAGAAAGAAATGCTTTCCTTATCTGCCCCTCTGCCATAGCTAAGCCAATGAAAAGTCACCATGCTTTCAACTCCTAGTTTACTCCAATGGATGCATACATAAACCATAGTGTTCCAGGAAGGCAGGTGGGAATCAATGCATAGGGATTCTTCAATTCTTAGAAGCCAAAGGTCACCACTAGTTTATAACAGCCTTCCCAACTTAGAATTTTCTCCTTCAGGAGCATACATTTCCTTTGTTTCCAGGATTTGTCTATGGTTTTGCCATAGGTTGTTTGTCCAGGATTACAATTCTCTTTTATTCCTGAATAAGCCCATCCATTGCTGGTAAGATAAATAGTAGTTTTTCTTTTTTAAGGCTGAAAAACCTATTCTTATACCCACTTCTTTCTGACAAAATTGTCTCCCTTTTTTTGGTGTATATCATTGACTATTATGGTTATACTCCATGCTTTTTATTATGTGTTCTCAAATACCATTAGTAAATTTTCTTAACTAATACTTTACTGATTTATATTATTAAATACAATATTTAATTTAGGATGGAGGCATCTGGGTGGCTCAGTTGGTTAAGTGTCTCACTCTTGATTTCTGCTCAGGTCATGATCTCACGGTTGGTAGGATAGAACCCCACGTTGGGCTCTGTCCTGATAGCATGGAGCCTGCTTGGGATTCTCTCTCTCCCTCTCCCCCACTCACTCTCTCTATCTGTCTAACTCAAAATAAAGAAATAAACTTTAAAAAATATTTAATTTAGGATGTAAACAATTACTGGAAATATCACTGGCCAGGACATAGTCTTATTTGATTTAGGCCAAGTCAGGAAGCACTAGAAAAAAATGGCAGCATCTTCTTCATATTAAATTCAAACTCAGCATCATAATTTCTCTAAAGGTACACAGCAGGATCTAGAAGATGAAGCTCAAATAACGGTTTTGCCTTGGTCTGGGTGAAGGCATTGCTCTGTCATTACAAAAGAAATCAGCCACTATGACACATATATTGGATGCATACATAAACCATAGTGTTCCAGGAAGGCAGGTGGGAATCAATGCATAGGGATTCTTCAATTCTTAGAAGCCAAAGGTCACCACTAGCATCCTCAAATCAATACAGGAACTATCTCACCCTTCTCTGCTAATTGTATTTTTTTGTTAGATGCCTGGGTATGAAAATACTGGCTTGGAAAAGAATTGAATCCAGAAGGTAAGTGTCCAGTTTTTAAATGATTTTCTTTTTCCTGGACAGGGCTTTGTTTTTCCTCAGAAAAGTAATGGCATAAGCCTTCATGCATTCCCACCATTCAAGTTTCGAGTTAAATTGCAGCATTTACCCTGAAACAGCACTGCAGAAAATCCCAATCTGGTCGGTAACCGCAGCTTTCAGGCACTAGGGATATTTTTTTTCTCGGAATGCTCTGACATGACAGTTAAGTCAACTTCAGTTAACGAGGATCGTTCAGATTGCTTGTGATAGAGATGCATTTGAGGAAGGCTTTGGAAGTCCATGCTGGAGAAGCGATAGTACCTGACATAGTAATAGTTCTACCAGGTGCTGAATGAATTTATCTTTCACAATTCCCTAGCTGCTTAATTACTCAAGACTGATTGCTACCTGATTCAAGAGGTAAAAAGCAAGAGCAGAGTGGATTAAGCAGCATGAGGTACATTTACAAATCTTTCCATTTTAAATGTCTAAACTAGCATCAGCTACCCTTGAGATAAACAGTATCACCAAAATGAGTCCATATGCTTCTCACCCCGAGTAAAATTGTGTTATATAATAGTACTCTTCCTCATTCCAAACCTCCAGCTATCACTGGAGGAAGCTTGTTTGCAGTAAAAAGTGCAATATGGAGGTGGATTCCAAAGAAAATGTAGAATCTTAAGGAGTCAGGATATAATTACTACTAATGTTGGACAGTGCTATACAATGAAAAGTACATGCTACCTGAAATGCTTGGCATAAAATTCAACTTCTAACTTGTTATGCCAAAAATCTGTTCCCTTCCCGCCTCCTTTAAAAGGTCTGCAAAAACCAGCTAGTGAGACAATGTTTTAACTTATTAGAAACTTACGTCTCAGGAAATCCATCTCAAAGCTACAAAAGAACAGACATCAATATAAGAAAATCAGAACTAAAGAAAAACAGAAGAAAAATAGGGACATGAAGATACCCAAACTAAAAACAGCCAAGAGTTCAGACTTTTCTTCCTCCATGAACGTTAACGGCCACAAGACTCATCGATAAGTCGATGTTTGTATGGGCACTTTGGAGTAGACATTAGAAAAGATGCCAAGTAGACCCAGTCTAGCCCCCAGTGAACCCCAAACCCAGAAAAAAACATGCCATGCAGCCTAAGTGTCAAATAAAAGCTTCACTGATTAAAGAATAAAGGTGGAAGGGATGTTAAAGACAAATCAGTCCAACTTCCTCACAGTATGAAAGAGAAAACAGGGGAGGCCCATAAGAGGTGGGACTAAAGGGGACTCCCAAATCTTCTGATCCCAAGCCATAAACAAGGGGATATTTTTACATCATCGGCCAACCTTTTCCCAAAGGAAGTAACAGTTTCTTACCAAAAGCAGGGTGGCTGCAATTAATATGGCTGGGAAAGATCTCCAACTGAACATTCTTGACGTCATAATAATAGGCCCTGTCTCTCCCAGCAATGAGTTACTTTGGGGAGGCTTTCGATGCCTTACTGATCCCATGTAAAACAGGTCCTGTGGCAAAAGCAACTTACTGAGAAGTATTTCCAAAACCGTAACATAATCATTAAAAAACTTTAGCCAACTCTCAAGTCTTAGAGGGCCCATTACGTGCTAAACACTGTGCTATTTCTGGTCTAGGGAAACAGCGGTGCCCAGGAAGTAACACCTTAAATGCCTGGCAAAACCCTCCCCTTCCAAAGTACTGATCCTGCCTCCAGCAGAACTAACCAAGAGAAGCAGCTACATATGTTTCTGATGAGTTCTCCCAGTGGCCTCCCCATCAATAAATCCTCACTTATCACCATGATCTGTTTAAGACATTAGCCCAACAAAGTTTCTAGAGTGTTTTTCTAAAAATTTTGACTGGGGCCCACATTATGAAAAACATCTTCCACTGGGATCTGTTATACACATAGGTATTATACTGAAACTAAAGTATTGATACAGTAATACTTTACTATGTGCAATACCTTCTGATATTTCCTATTTCTTTCTATTTTCTTTCCTTCTCCTTAAGTGAAACATAAATGTGGATCATGATACATTAAACTGAACTAGTGACTCGAATAGAGCATAACTCATTTGAGAAACACTGAGAGACCATTCATTCATTAATTCCACATTAATTTTTAAGGCCTATTCCAGGCCAAGTAGTGTTTGAAGTACTAGAAAACAATGGGAATGGAACAATGAAAATTTACATTCTTTCGGGGCTTATATTCCATTGCTGGGAGATAGAAAATGAACAAGTCCAAAGGTAAATTGTATTGTATAGTAGATAATGATGAGCTCTAAGGAGAAAACTGAAGCAGAGAGGGAGACCAGAAGGTGAGGGTGCTTGTGGTTTGGGATAGAGTGGCCAGGGGAGTCCCCACTAAGAAGGTGACATTTGCATTAAAAGCTGCAGGAGGTAAGGAAACAAGTCTGCAGGTATCTGAGGAAGAGCTTTCCAGGTATAGAGAGAGAGACAGGCTGAACCTGAGGCCAGAGGCACAACAGATGTCAGTCTTGTCGGGACTTTGGAAATCACTGAATGTTTGTATCCATTGAATTTGGCTTAGATGGGAAGCTAGTATAGGATTTTGAGCAGGTGAGTGATATGATCTGACCTACAATGTAACAGAACGACTTTGCCCAGTGGGACCATTGGTACGGCCATCGAGTCATACCCTTCCCCTCACAGAGCAATCACAGAGGCCCACGATTCCCAGGTCTGGGAACTGTCATTCCTATACAGTTCTGTATAACCCCCTATCTGACCATCTTTTCATCTTTCCCACCTTCCCCCTCCCCTCTGGAACTCAGTCTTGTCATCACTAAGATTCCCTACCTCCAGAATCTCTTCCCCAAATATAACCTTTAACTTCTTGCTCTAACGAAACCTGGCCATCCCCCGAGGACACTGCTTTCCTGGCTGTCTCCATTGGAGGCCTCTTTGTTCTCCTATTCCTCTTGTGTTATCGGACCTGAAAGTTTTATAGGTGCTATCCTCTACCTCATGGGAAGTCAAAGATGTTCGTCTTCCTTAAAAACACTTACTCTTTTGAAGTTGGGCATGTAGTATGCAAATTATTCCTTTTTAAAAAAAAATCGTTATTCATTTACAAACCTCAGGATCAGTCTCTCATTTGCTGAAGATTTAACATAGGACTCAATGTGTCAGTGGCCATCACAACTCTTGTCATAATTTTTCATGACTTCGGATTCCACAGAGAAAATCCCTTCTATACTCAGGTCCTTTGAACTCATAATGTCTTCAATCCTACATTTGTCTCCCAGCTCAAAATGATCAAATCATGGTCATTTTCATTAGTAATAATCTCTTCTCAAGACCTTGATACCATGCATCTCTACAATCCATCTCTTTCTTTTCCAGCTCACTCCCATTATGATTGTGTGGCAAATCTCTGTTTCCAAAGATGGCCAGAACGGTCGCTCCCATTCCACCTGTTCTTCTGCAATGTGACTCCACCTCTCTCTCAACTCTCTGCCACTCTCTGAAGTGGTACAGTCCCACTGCCGTCCTCTTGAACCTGAGCTAGCTTTTCTGAATGGCATGCAGTCAACAGGATATGTCTGATGTGATGCTACGCAACTTCTGTGACCAGGTCAGCCCTGCAGTTTTGCCTTGCTCTCTTGCAATACTTTTTTCTTGGAGCCCGAGTCACCAGATTAGAAACCTGACTACCTTGAGAACACCATGCTGGAGAGGACATGTTTAGAGGCCATCTTCAAAATTCTAGGCTGAGGGGCTCCTTCAGAAATCCCAAACTTGGTACCAGCCATGTGAGCAAAGAAAGCATCTTAGAAGTGGTTGTTTTAGCCCCAGCTGTCCCAGCCCTTGGACATTCAAGTGACCCTGAGCCGAGGCTCTAGACATTGTAGAGATGGGAGAAATTGACCTCACTGTACCCTTTCTAAATTACTGACCCACAAAACCCATGAGCAACAATAAAAATGTTGTTTTGTACTACGAAGTCTTGTGGTATCTGTTATACAGCAATCGATAACCAGAATAGACTCCAACCTCAAACAATTTTCTGACCTCACAAAAAATCCTAGTATTTTGACCCTATCAGTTTTTTGCTATGATGATGATGGGAAGTAAATCCTCATTGCCCTTATTGTTTGACTTAGTTTATATGAGACAGACAGTTAATAATTCATTAAATAATCCATTTACTCTCCTACATTTCCTGTACTTCCTTTAGCTAACTTATGGCCATGTGTCTAGTTCTGGCCAATAGAATATGATGAGAAATAACTATCAATTCACGTGCAAGGTAGTTATAAGTTGGTGTGGTTTCCCTAACTATTCTCTTTTCTGTGTACACAGCTGGGACCACAAACTCTGAGAAGACAAGATGTTGCATGGCAGAGGCATCCTCGGCCCCTGAATTTCTGCTGGAGAAAGAGTTCCCAAAGAAAGCTTCCTGACCCACACTAAACTGTAGTATGAGCAAGAAACCAATCTTTGTTGTGTTAATCCAACTAGATTTAAGGCATTATTTGTTATTGCAACATGGTTTAGCTGACCCCAACTAGTAAAATTTTCATGATCTGTCATTATAGTCATTCTTCTGCATACACTATAAACTTTCTTTTTTTTTTTTCCCCCTGTAAGGTTTTTTCCAATTAAATTCATGTCATTGCCTACTCAACCCCTCCCCCAAGCAGCTATATATGGCTGGAGGTGGGGCACTGACTCAGCAACAATGCCAATTGATTTCTTTTCTAAATCCATAAACGCGAACTTCAAGTGGTTCCTTGTGCTTCTTAGCTGTTCACCTAGCTTTTTTTCCTTTAATTTATTCTCCAATTTCTAAAGCCACTCTTTCAAAATCTCTTCACTTTCCTCAAATCAACACCTCCTCTCCCAAATTTATTCTCAGCTGATAACTTGCTTCATATTTTACTGACAAAGTTGAAGCCACAGAAGAGAATTTCCACACACTCCCACCCCCACATGTACCAATCTATCTGGATCTGTCCGTATATTTTGCTTTCTCTTTTCTTAACCGGAGATGAGCTGTCTGTGCTCTTATATAAAGCCCATGACTCTAGTTGTGTTCTGAATCCAGGCCCATCTCTCCTACTCAATGACATTGCTTCTGCAATTTCTTCCTATCTTTGCTTTACTATGAAGCTTTCTGTACTGCGCATCCCAATTAGCGTACAATCATTGTTTCTCTGTGATGTAACACTCCTTGGAAAAGTTATCATTACTCACTGTCTTCGCTTCTTATGCTCCAAGCTCTACTCAACCTCTTTGTTACTTGCAGCACGCCTCCAAAGCAATTCTTGTCAAAGTCACCAGTGACCTTCAAATTGCTAAGTCAAATGACCAAGTCTCAGTTCTCATTGGACACAACTTCTCAGCAGCTTTTGAAACAGTTGATGTCTAGCTTTTTCAGGAAACACCTTCTTTACTTGGCTGCTGGGACACTATTATCTTTTGATTCTCCTGCCATCTCACTGCCTGATCCTTCTTAATGTCATTTTTCTAAATCATCTTCATTTTCCCAATCTCTAAGCATTGGAAAGTTTCATGGCTCAGATCTTAGACTTCTATTTTCTATCTGTATTTATCTTTCCAGTTGATCTTGTCAGATCTCATGGCTTTTATTATCAGCTATGCCATGATAAATCCAAAATTTATATTTCCAGCTCCAACTTACTGATTTTACTTCTGAACCTGATCTACATACTGTCTTAGCCCACATTTTTCCCACTTGGATGCTTCATAGGTATATCTAACTTACCAGATAGAAGAGTAAATTCCTAAAGTTTTCCTCTACCACTGATTCCTTCCATAATCTCCCCATGACAATAAATAGTAAATGCTTTCTATTAATTATTCAGTCCTCAAAGATTGGGGTCATCCTTGACTCTTCTTTTTCTTACATACCACATCCAATCCTGCAGCAAATCTTGTCAATTCTATTTTCAAATATACATCCTGAGTCGAATCCCTTTTTAGCACTGTCCCTGTTCTCATGGTATTTCAAGTCACCACCATTATATCCCATAAATTTTTGTGATAACCTCTTACACAGTCTCCCTATAACCATTCTCGATCCACTGCAGACTAATTTTCACACTGTAGCCAAAGATGCCTTTAGAACGTAAGTCAGGTCATACTCTAATGTCTCAAATGCTTCAGGTAGCTTTCCATCTAAAGTATTCTCAGTACCCTACATGATCTGGCTCTTTACCATTTTCCTAACTCCATCTCATAATACTCAGACAGTTGTCCACTCTGTTCCAGCCACACTCCCTTTCTTGCTGTTCCTCAACTTTACCAAGAGAAGTCCATCTAAAAGACCGCATTTATAATTGGCTTTGTCAGAGACGCTCTTCTCAGGTTGCCACATGGATACTTCTTTACTTCATTTAGCTCTCTACTTCAATTTCTTTCTTTTTGTTTTTTTAGAAAGTCTTTTCTCTTACCACTTATGCTCTTTATCCCTTATCCTGCTTTATTTTTGTACTTTATAGCACTTATCTTATTTGTTTATTGTCAGATGCCTCCCCTTTGCAGGCCAACAATGTAAGATCCATGTGGGCAACAACTTGATCAGTTCTGTTCAGTGCCTTTTACTCTAGAATCTAAAAATACCTGGAACATAGTAGGTGCTCAATAGATATTTGAATCAATTAATAAACAAATGAACATGGAGCTCATGAACACGGAATTTTGAGCATGGAGTTTTAGATGATGAATGAAGTCTTGTAGACGGAAATGCTGGCTTCCCCTGAACAAAACAAGTCAGGTACATGTGTCCATCATCTTTACTCACTATCTTCACTACCTATTTTTTAAGCTCTATTGAACTTTAAATTAGTCTCAGCACTGCCACAAAGCAGCTCTTGTCAAAATCACAAATGACTAAAGTAAGACTCCTGGCATATAAAACGAATTCAGGATAGATCACAAAAATAACAGTGAAGCAAGGCTACTAATGTCTTTGGCAATTATCCACAGAAGATCAGCAAGGAGCCAGGTTGGTACCTGTATGCAATATTAGCCCATATTTCTCCTTCCAGAAAGAGGAAACACATTCACACAAAGCAAATGAAGTAAAAAAAAAAAAAAAAAGCTGACAATGAGTTATAAATTAAATTAGTGACATTCTTATTGCTTTATGTTTGCATTGAGAAAAGATGCTAAGCTGGAGTTAAATAGGGTCATTTTAGTCATAATAGGTCATTCCAGAGGTCATATATATGCCTATGATCATCTTTTATAAACCTAAATCTGGAACATACAATTTGAGAGACACGAATTCACTTACAGACAAAATATAAAAATTGGTACAGGTTTAAAAAATGCAGGAGGGGGTGCTTGGGTAGCTCTAGCTCAGTCAGTTGAGCGACTGACTCTTGATTTTGACTCAAGTCATGATCTCAGGGTCATGGGACCGAGCCCCCTGTTGGGCTCCATGTAGAACATGGATCCTGCTTAAGATTCTCTCTCTCTCTCTCTCTCTCTCTCTCTCTCTCTCTCTCTCTGCCCCTCTCCCTTGCTCGTGCTCTCTCTGTCAAAAAAAAATGGCAGGATATAAAAGTACAGTACATGTGCCTCTTAAATGGCACCAGGGATATTAAGTGGATGAATGATCAGAAAAAAGAACAAGGCAGGTGCAGTCTAGAAGGAAGATACGTGGTCAGAAACAAGATAGCTGAAGAGCAGAACATCATAAGTGACATATTCAGCATCAGGGATAAGTTCTAATGAACACAAAAGGTTTGAATCTTGAGGCACAGTGGAGTGAATATTCACTACCTCAGATAAATCCTTGTGGGAAGATAGGAATAGAAATAAAAGTTTGCCAAAGAAGTTGGGCTTCTTTGCCTTACACCCAACTAACTTCATATTATGCAGTTTGGATACCATATACAATGTAATCAATCAAAGGACTACTTTCAACCAATGCCATGTGTACCCCTAGAAGATATAGATCTGCCAAACTGAACTTACTGATGCTCAATAGCACATTCCACCTCATCACCTTCATGGAGTTGTGCTCTGAATGCAAGGTTGTGGTTTTTCTATCTAAAGCCTCTCCCCCCCCCCCCTTTCATATGCACACACACACACACGCACACACGCACTAGAAGTCAACAAAGGAGAATGGAGATTAGAGGTTGGAGGATAACGATACCTTACATGACATTAGAAAGGAATGATTAAAGGAATGATCTGGCTTCAGTAGAAAATGAAATAAAAATGAAATAAATAGGGGTGCCTGGGTGGCTCAGTCTGTTGAGTGTCTGACTCTTGATTTCAGCTCAGGTCATGATCTTGCAGTTGGTAGTTTGAGCCCCACATTGGGCTCTGTGCTGACAGTGCAGAATCTGCTTGGGATTCTCTCTCTCTCCCTTTCTCTGTCCTTACCCTGCTCTCTCTCTCTCTCTCTCAAAATAAATAAATAACTTTAAAAAAGAAAGAAAATGAAATGAATAATATTGTAGGATCTTCAAAATCTGAGATTGAAAAGCCCAAACCCTTCATTTAATATATGAAGAACTGGGACAAAGTTAAATCAAACAGACAAAGTTAGTGGAAAAACTAGAATAAAGCCCAGATTTCCTAGCCCTGTAGGATATTCCTTTCATTTCACTAGTTCTTGATCTTGGTATCTTTATCATTATGGATCATTTTACAAACAGAAAAAAGCACAACCAACAAACTCCCTCTTGATGGAAAATATATCTGAAATAAGTATTTATTGGTAGGTTTACTGTAGTTATGTTTTCAGAACATACCAAAAAAGTTTATTTCAGAACATTTTAAGGACTGAATTCTATGAATCCTGAAGAGTAACCATTCACCAGGCTTCTTAGAGTCTGCACCTACACTGTCCAGAGTTGAGTTATGATCTTAAATGACACTGAGAGAGGAAAAAAAAAGTGTGAAAAGTATGTGTTTCAGGGTCTGGGCATTTGCTTCAGTGCTATGGCTTTACATGTTATTATTTCCTTAAAGAATGAAAACCCCACTTTGATTTTGTAGAATTGATACTACAATTCAACACCACTGGAGACAATTTTTCTCCTTATTTGTATTGAATATAGAATTCTATATAACATATAATTTTCCTGATAAATCTTTCCATTACCTACTTAGATTGCCACAGATTTAGGTATCTGATTTGTCATTTTGAATGAGCCATGCTGCATTTGTGAATCATGCTGAATGTTCCTTATGAATTTTATATTGTTATTTCAAGTCAAGAGACTGAGCTCAAAAAACAAGTATTAAATGGTTCAAATCTAGGCTCATCCTTATCACTGGTACAAACAAATTTTAATATAGTTCTTTGGGAAAAAGAAAAAAAAACTTTTGTTAACAAGATGAACATGCATTTAAAGATGATATGCAAAATCCAGGATGACTTTCAATTTCTTGAATCTAAGGGCTGTTTCCTATTGATCATTTAATCCAGCTCACTTAAAGCTTGATAAGATTTACAAAGCATTTGCTGTATGTTCTAAGCTTTAGGTGTATTCTACTCCATTCAAACAACAATTATTTGAAAGTGATACGATTATTACCCTTATTTTATATGAGAGTAACCTGAGGCTTACTGAGATGGACTGACTCACTAGGGGTCACAACGAACTTGGGTTTCCAGATAAAGAAGTTTGACCCCAGTACCTACACTATAAATCTGTTTTGCGGTATTCTCAAAAATGTTTGTTAAAGTGAAAACAAAAAGGGTCTGGATTACCTGGAAGACTTTTTGGCCACATACCTGTGGGGTTTTTTATTTAGTAATAAAATTGTAATTCATAGCTGTTTTAACATTTACCTTACAGCTCAAGACTCTCCTGTTCATGTCAGTTCACCTCGTAGAGGCCGTTATTACAGCTCAACCTCCAAATCACTGCATGTGGGGAATTATATCATATCTGACACAACTCTTTTGTAGTACCACAGATACCACCATTATCATGGCTTTTCTGATGCATTCCATCAGTCTTGTTGCTGAGCCATCACTCACATTTCTTCCCAGACTTGATCTTCTTTTTTGTGAGAACACACATACACACACACACACACACACACCATCCCACACACACACTCATAAAGCATTTTCTAGACATTTATGTATGCCTAGGAGAAAAGTTATAAGAAGGAATAATCTTGAGTGAAGATGCTCATTAATTATTTTTACCAGAGATGTAAGAAATTGGGGGAGACACCTTTAAGCAGCAGCAGGAAGGTTTAGCTAATATGGAGGTAAGTAAATGAGTATAATTTCTGGAAAATTTTTGAAATGAATTAATAAGCCAAGATTAATGAAGGAGTTTTTCAGATTAGAACATGTCAGTGGTTCTTTGAATTTTCACCCTACGCTATTCACTCTTCACCATCATCAACTTGAAGATGCCCATGAATACGAACCACGAAAGTTTGTTCAGACTAAGTGTTGGGTTTCCTTAGCTCCGTACTCCATTATCCCTGGCCTATCATTTTTGAAGAAGCAGAGTAGAGGATTCCAATATTGTATAATTTAAAAATACCTGACAGCACTCAATTCCCCAACATAAATGGGAAGATGACTTGGTCAGCCTAAAATTTCCAAAAGGCCCAGTAAGGTGAAACGGACACCACCCCAAGTAAGATTTTACATAATCACACAGACGCATCAGTGCAAAATTAAAACGGATTTCTGCCTGAGAATTCAAGAAATATACTACCTTGCCCCATATCGGTAAGAATCCGATTACCACAAGGATGGATAGTTACCCATGGCGAAGAATGGAATTCCAAGCAGGGTGGAGTTGTACTTTCCATCGGTGATGAAGAAGATCCCTGCTGCCGTGATGATGGAGATGCACACTGTGAGCACCCCCAGGAGGCCCAGGAAGGGCTTGCTGCGCAAACAGTCCTTCATGGAGCTGGAGAGGGTGGCTGTGGTCAGGATCAGCACAAGGCTCACCAGGACCTTGCTCCTGGCCAGGATGCTGGTCTTATGAAAGTCTCTCCAGAGGCTAAAGGATGCTAAAGAGTAGAGCTGGAAGTCCTGGTGCTCCTCCTGGAGCTTCCTCATAAGCTTACAGAACTCATTCTCCCACTTCTCCCCTATGAGGTCTTGGGTGGCAGAACCATAGGTCTGGAGGTAGTAGGTGATTTGAATGGCTCTGGCTGACTTGACCCGTTGGTCCTTGCTGTTTGGCACTTCCACTACCCCGCCCAGTTGGTGTCCAATAAAACTGTTCCTCCCATCCTTGAAAACAGAAAAAGGAGAGACTACAGTTACCAGAAGGATGCACATTCCAGACAACAGATTGTTACTCTAAGTGAAGGAACACAATGAAGGCAGAGGATGGCTCTTGCAATCGTGGAGCTGATGTGGGTGGAGTGGCATGTGAGGATTTTATATTTAACCTTTTGGAGTGTCATGGAATCCCATGCAAGATGATCAGGATTAGAAAGATGCAAAGAGAATTACGAAGCTATGCAAGACTCGCCACATGCATAGGGAAATGATCCATCCCGTCCCTACCCCCGTTCCCATCATTTCTGTCTGTAGCAGTCTATTATAACTCCTTTATGCAGGATCAAGTCTTACGATTCAGTTTCAGCCAAAAGTTTTCAGCTTCAGTTTCATGAAGCATGGCATGAGTTAACATTGCAAAAATTGGAAGAATAATCCATTTAGTAAATATACACTAAGCTTTTCAGGGTTAACACACACACCTACACCAACACACACAAACACACATGAACATTACAAACATCTATACTCTGGGGATCCTGGGGGTGCAACGGTGTACTGCACACCACATAGAAGATACTATTTGTTTTGTTTTTACAATTAACACAAGAGTGTTGAAATGTTTTCTAAATATGAGGTGAGCGCCTGCTCACTCATCATGATGTTCCCTCCAAACAGCTGCCTTTTCCCCATAGAACACAGTGGACAACCCCCCCCCCCCCCCCCCCCGATGAAACTGATAAGATTTCAGGTGGGCTTGTCAAAAGTCATTGTGATTTTAGAATTTCACATGAAGTAGAGCAGACAAGGTCATAGGACTAGGATATTTATAAGAGAGGTGATCACTCCTCTTTAAGGTACAAGTAAGGTAGATACTGAGTTGTTTATTTACTTATTATTTTAAGTTTATTTATTTTGTTTTGAGATGGGGGCAGGGAAAGAGGGAGACAGAGAGGATCCCAAGCAGGCTCAGCACTGTCTGTGTGGAGCCTGATACGGGGCTCAAACTCATGAACCATGAGATCAAGACCTGAGCCAAGATCAAGAGTCAGATGCTTAACCCACTGAGCCACGATGCACCCCAGATATGCAGTTGTTTAATTCAGAGCAGTAATTATCAACCGGTGTGCCTTAACACTCAGAAAGAAATCCCTGATGGCCCTCACCAAATTTAAATCAATTTGGATATTTTCTTTTTGCCACAACTGTCATTTACTTCAGTGGCAATGGTGGTCAGATGCAATACTGAGCCCAATAGCAGGTCGCAAGACAGAACATGGCATTGAAAATGTGCTGCAGGTACCACGTGAAATGCAGGCACGAAGGTACTTAGTGCCATGAGGAGAATCTGCATTTGCTACGTCAAGCAAGATATTTATCTCACAAGGATATAAAAGCATAGAAGCAGAGCAGGAAACAATTCTTTCTAGAAAGGTAGTGCAGAAGGGCAACAAACCCAAACAGTCTGCTAACCGTGGTTGTTATCACAGAATTGCAGCACACTCTACCCTCAAGTAGACGCCTGTAACCAGTTACTATGGACTCATTTAGTCAGACTCTATATCTGAGGTACTTGTTCCTATTTGTATTTTTAACATGCACTAAACTAACTGTCGTACTTGAAAGTGTGTTGCAGGCACAAAAAAGTTTGAGAAATTTACAGCAAGTACAAATGTTGTTAGTGGTATCATTAAGATTTGTGAGGAGGAAATTTCATAGTCATTTCACATACCCATTTGCCCCTATATGTTAAGTAAAAGCAATTTTTCTGCTTAATACAACCTGACCAACTCTAAATGAACAATTTATTTCTAAATAAGAATTTGATTTGAGGTTTTTTTTTCCTTCCTTTGCTTGGAAAGTCTCCCCCTTCCAAGGCATCTTTGTATCTTTGTAAACTTTCCATCTTTTTCCATATATATATATATATATATATATATATATATATATATAGTTAAAAACCTGAAATTCCAGCTGGAGTTTCCCCACTCTCTCTTTTTGAAACCTTGTGGGCTTCTCTGATGAGCTGCAAGTGAAACAGTAGGAAAGCTTCAAAGAAGGAGTGGGCATCTTGTCCCAGCACTGAGAGACTGGAATATGGTTTCCACTCTTTAAAGAATTTCCACTCTTGCTCTCAATTAGGCTTGTTTATTTTTGGTTTAAGCTTGGTATAATTTTTAGCTCTACCCTGGTTTCTACTTCTTTGAAATCCTGCCTGTGATGTTGACATGTGCTTTTGATTATTTGAAAGAGAAAGTATTTTAAAAGCTATATTTATTCACTTAAGAATGTGCAGTTCCATCTGTCTTTACTCATTCTTGTCATCAAAAAGATTTCTCAGGGATCTTTAACAGCGGAACAAAGATTTATGCGTCCCTCAGGCCTCATTTGGAGATTATAGTGGATCAAAGAGGGCACTGATAATGTGCCTGGACAAAAGTCAAAAGTCTACAGAAGGCAAAATACAGATTTTTAAACAACTGATCTTTATTGAGTTTGGCTAACTGCTCACCCCCCTTTTGAAGTTGTCTAATTGCCATTTCTTACAAAAATTACCTCATAAGAGATACGCTTTCATCCCATTATATTTAAATGGATGTAACTAATAGAATGAATTTCTCTCTCTTAATTTGTTCTACTCCATGCACCAGAACAAAATAAACAAGGTCTTTAGACGTCCTTGAACAGAAAGCTGTGCTGAAAGGTCCACATTTTGTACAAGCCATTGGCCCAGTCATCCTATATGATCTTGAGAAATCATTCCAATGTTTCTCAGAACTATACTGAGCATATTTTTGTAAGGCAAAATTCTACTGTTTTGTAAGGGATGGTAGAAGAGTTTGTCAGTTTCCCAACTTTAACAGTTCATTGGTAGGAGAAATAGAGAATGAATAAGACATGTATTGTAATTATCCTCTGGGCAGAACTTCCCTGGACCTGTAAGCAGTCAGGGGGGGTTAGTGGCAAGAACACCTAATCAGGAGTCCTGTGACCTGGCCTGCAGCACAGGTCTCAGGCTAACTGGCTAAGAATCCCTTGGCTGGCTCATTTCCCCTTGTAGGTTTCCATTTTCTCATCTCTAAATGAGCAGATATGAATATAGGAGTAAATGTTTACATAATGTTGAAGATAATTTTCAGCTCTATTATCCTATGAAAATACTACCTATAAAGTCAGATGTGAAGGCCAGAAATGATATCATTATAATAGAGCCATGAATTAATTATTTTTATGGCATAACAAAATCTTACCGATCACCAGGTAGGACATTTGTGTTTAACAGGTGAGCAAATGTAGAGGCTCAGAGAAGGCAGACCTGTTAGTCAAAGTGATGAACCCAGGGTTCCAATGCAATTCTTCTGATTCCAAATCCAGAACTTTCTAGAATCCTGTGGGGCTGACTTCAGGGAGGCCACTTTGGTTCCTAGTCCCCACTAACTGTTCTTTTTTTTTAATGTTTATTTATTTTTGAGAGAGAGAGAGAGAGATAAAGCGTGAGTGGGGGAGGGGCAGAGAGAGAGGGAGACCCAGAATCTGAAGCAGGCTCCAGGCTCTGAGCTGTCAGCACAGAGCCCAACGCGGGGCTTGAACTCGCGGACTGCGAGATCGTGACCTGAGCCAAAGTCTGATGCTTAATCGCTTACATGCATGTTGAATCAACTTCCTCCTTTTCCAACAAAACCTCTTACGCAAATTCTAAGATTCCTTTAAGTACAGAAATCACATTTGTCGGCCCGAAGATAAACCTTAAAAACATGACAAAACGGTAACACATCACTTTCAATGCTCTCCTGTTTCAGTGTTTCGCTGAATTGAACAGACATCACTAACAGGAGGTGAACTGAAGTTCCTAACTCCACATCCTTGTGCCCACTTCTGCTCGTCCGTTTCTGCACATCGAAGCCAGAGCCCACGTGCACAACTCTAAATGAGATGACACCACTTATGCACTTATAATCTTCTACGTGCTTCCACTTGCACTGGGAAGAAATGAGAATTCCTTACCAGGTCTGCAAGGCTCTGCATGTCCCACTGCTGGCTGAGCCTCAGACCTTGTCCCCACCACTCTTCCCCCCATGAATTCTATTCCAGCTTTCCTGTCTTCCTTCCTATTCCTTCAACACACCAACTTTCACCACATGGCCTTTGCACCTGCCATGCCCTCTGCCTGGAATGCCTTCCTCTACTCTTCTATGGCCAGGGCTACTTCTTCACGGAGGTCTTACCTTTAAAGAGAACATTTGAACCGCATGCTCTAAACTAGACACTTCCTTCCCAGCCCTCGCTTTATGATATGCTCCTATTTTGTCTTCTCCCTACAAAGGATTTCTGTCTGAAGTGATCTTATTGAACCATTCAAATGTTCCTTCAACTAGCATGTGTGTTCGCTGAGAGCTGACAACTTTCTTATCTTGCTCGCTGACAATTTCCCGGGGTTTAGAACACAGCCTGGTGTATAATGAACATCCCATAATATTTAACTCAGTTCACCCTGAGGTGTATAAAACTAATCATACGTTATTTTTTTTTAATGTTTATTTTTATCTTTGAGAGAAGAAGAGAAACAGATCACGAGTGGGGGAGGGGCAGAGAGAGAAGGAGACACAGAATCCGAAGCAGGTTCCGGGCTCTGAGCTGTCAGCGCAGAGCTTGACGCGGGGCTTGAACTCACAAACCATGGGATCATGACCTGAGCTGAAGTCAGATGCTCAACTGACTGAGCCACCCAGGTGCCCCCATGCATTATTGTTATAGACACTATTTTATTAAGAACAGGAAAAGCAAGAGACAGCTCAAAGTGTCTGAGGACAATCGGGTCTCGGATGAAGAAAGGTGTATATAGAAATTGGAGGCTGGTACAGGAAAAAAACCCATAAATTTTACCTTTTTTTCCAATCTCCTTACTCTACTGTAACATTTCCCTAAAATATGTTTCCTCCTCTATTTTCATTGTACACCAAACGTGTAGAGTAAGATACTCTACTGGCAGGGGGACTTAGTGAGTACTTAAAAAAAGGATTTGCATGCAGGTCTGGGGGCAAAGGACAGCCAAAGTGTTCAAGGAACTGAAGGAAAAGATGAGGTCTGAGGCTAGAGAGCAAAGCAAGTTCTTTTAAATTTAAGAGCCAGGAAAGCCTTATTAGGGAGCCGGAGTTAACTGTTCTGCAGTAAGAAACCACTGTGAGTTTTAAGCAGGGAACCACACACTTTACTTTTTGGAGTGCTTTCTCATTGTACCATGGGAGATGATTTAGGCAGTAAGGGTGACTTTAAAGGAAAGAGTTCCATTAGGAAGTCCCTGTGGTATTTCAGGTTCTTGATGCAGCATGAAAAAAAAAAAAAAAAAAAAAAAAGTCAGCCCAGGCAGTCTGTGGTAGGTAAATTGTTCCAAGGTGAATCAGTGCATTTACAGGTCATGATGCTGTATCATGTATGACCTCACAGCCATAAAGCATCTCATCATATTCTCTCTCCAGGAGCAGTAATGTCAGAAGAAGAAAAAAAATATCTTGAATTCTTTAGGTCTTATTCAGTTTACAGTAACTACTTAGTAGCTTTTAAAAATTACCACCCAATCCAAAGCTCTACAGTGGAAAAGGCAATTAAGACTCTCAGAGACAAGATCAAAGAATAAATTCTTCAAGAGATAGGAGAGGAAAGAGACATTAATGTCACAAACTATTGGGCAGAGAAAAAAAAATTACTCAGTGATGCTTTGAAATTATAAGGGAGTAAGTGTCATATCTGCTCAATGTATGTGCTAGGTTGACATCAAGATACTTTCTGGGATTGCAAGATAATTTAGCTGCAGACCTCTGTCCAAGACAATTGCATTTCAGATTTCACTGATTTTTGATGAGGTAAACACTGCAAGGATATTGGAAACTTTTAGATTATCAGTTGTCTCGTATTGCTGAAAAGAAAATCTTCCCATGTATAGAAGACAGTGATATTTCTTCTTTTTTAATTTTAATTTTTATTAAAATTTTTTTTAACGTTTATTTATTTTTGAGACAGAGAGAGAGAGCATGAACGTGGGAGGATCAGAGAAAGAGGGAGACACAGAATCGGAAACAGGCTCCAGGCTCTGAGCTGTCAGCACAGAGCCCGACACGGGGCTCGAACCCACGGACCACGAGATGATGACCTGAGCCCAAGTCGGACGCTTAACCGACTGAGCCACCCAGGCGCCCCCTTTTTTAATTTTTAATTTTAGAGAGGGGCGCCTGGGTGGCTCAGTCGGTTAAGCGTCGGACTTCGGCTCAGGTCACGATCTCGTGGTCCGTGAGTTCGAGCCCCGCGTCGGGCTCTGGGCTGATGGCTCGGAGGGAGCCTGGAGACTGCTTCCGATTCTGTGTCCCCCCCTCTCTCTGCCCCTCCCCCGTTCATGCTCTGTCTCTCTCTGTCTCAAAAAAAAAAAAAAAAAAAAAAGTAAAAAAAAATTTTTTTTTTGATTTTATTTTTTTTTAATTTTTTTTTTCAACATTTTTTATTTATTTTTTGGGACAGAGAGAGACAGAGCATGAACGGGGGAGGGGCAGAGAGAGAGGGAGACACAGAATCGGAAACAGGCTCCAGGCTCCGAGCCATCAGCCCAGAGCCTGACGCGGGGCTCGAACTCACGGACCGCGAGATCGTGACCTGGCTGAAGTCGGACGCTTAACCGACTGCGCCACCCAGGCGCCCCTTTTTTTTGATTTTAGAGAGCAGGGGAGGGGCAGAAGGAGAGAGAGAAACTCAAGCAGGCTTCCTACTCAGTGCGGAGCCGAACACGGGTCTCAATCCTATGACCCTAGGATCATGACCTGAGCCGAAACCAAGAGTCAGATGTTCAACAAGGCAGTAATATTTCTAACAAAAGGGTAAGTTTTGTTGTTGTTTTGTTTGCTTGTTTGTTTAAATAAGATTTCCCTTCTATTTATTTCTGAACTTATGTCTCTTTGTTTTATTCTCAATATCAAATATTGTAGAATAAACTGCCATTAAATGAAATCCTCAGCTATCTTGGATTTCCTCACCAGAGTTTCATATTTAGTAGAAACAAGCAAATAATGAGAAAGAAGGTTCCTATAAGGTATTTAAAGAAAAAAGAATCAAAATGCTACTCCTGAAACCATTACTACACTATATGTTAACTAACTTGGATTTAAATAAACAACAATAAAATAAAGCAAAAAAAAAATAAAGAAAAAGGAATCAAAACTTATTTTGAAAATGACTTTAAAAACATTGAAATGCCCTAATAAAGAACAAATTAAATTTCTTATGTCATATTACTAAGCTAGGGTAGTGCAAGTGTGTATTTTTTTTTTCAAATAGCAAAGTTAAAAAAATAAGGTTTGTACTGTTGAAATGAAATATGAAATTTAGCCTACCGGAATAGAAGTTTAAGAATACACTCTAGCATACCACTTTTTTAACACACGTGGCAGACTCAGTTTTATGACTTAAGAACTTTCTTTGCATTATCCTAGGTCATTTTGTGAGAAAGTGCTTTGCTGGAGTAGCCTCAACTCACCAAAGAGGACACAGGCTCGTAGCAAGAGGAAGGAATAAGGTTCTACTAAGTGGCACAGCCAATCACTTACTCCTCTTTTTGACTCCGTCAGGCATGTTCCTAACACAGCTGCACCTATGTTTGAATAGTTTAAGAATATATTTGAATGAAAGGAAGTATAATACAGCAGTTATGTACAGACTTGAGAATCCAACCGTCTCGCTTAGAGAACCAGTGTCAACATGGACAAGGTGTGGAGCTGTCTGGATGTCAGTTTTGTTACTGGTTAAAGTAAGAATTGTTGGGGTGCCTGTGTGGCTCAGTCCATTGGGTGGCCGACTTCAGCTCAGGTCATGATCTCATGGTTCATGGGTTCGAGCCCCACATCGGGCTCTGTGCTGACGGCTCAGAGCCTGGAGCCTGCTTCGGATTCTGTGTCTCCCCTCGCTCTCTGCCCCTCCCCCGCTCACACTCTCTGTCTCTCAAAACTGAATAAACATTAAAAAAAAATAAGAATCATAAGGCATTGTGAGGATCAAGTGTGCTAATGCATATAAAGCATTTAGAATAGTGCTCAGAAAGTGTTGGATATTATTCTTATTAATATGTCATACATTAAATGTTTGAATGATGCTGTTTATTCACTGAGACATCTGATATTATTCTACATTTCCCAGCAAATATCTGTAATGTGATGAGAGAACACAGGGCCCAGAATCCAAGTATCTGACTCCAAGTTCCAGTTCTGCTACTATACGGCAAGGTGACAGGGCATGACTTCTCGGGATAGCAACTCCATCTCAAAAATAAAAGGCTTGGCTTATATTATTTCTAAAGGTTTCATTAGCTCTGTATTTAATGCTTCATCTCTGGTGAAGTCATTAGACACTCCGAAGTAGGCTAGAAAAATCTACCCTAAGGGAAAAAGAAATAAGAAGGAAGAAGAAACACAAGATGACCCATGTTCATTTCCATAGAAACAAGAAGCTTTTTATCTTCTTTAAAATCTGGACCCAGTAGCTTTTCTCTCTTGGAGTAATTTCCAGAGAGAATGCTTCTCCAATGGAAAAAGATCAAGAGTTTGCCCGATTTTACCTAGATGCAAATCATCTCTCAGTAGCCTGGATGAATTGATTTCTTATTCAGTAAAATTCATTTTCTCTTCAGCTCTCCATGTCATGAGTACCCTGTCTTCAGTTATTTGTTTACTTATCACAAAATTGGATAAATACATTTAATTTCTCCTTTACTGATGCAAAATCTGTACACAAATTTATTTTAAAAGTATGGAAGTAGAGTTAACATGTACATTAAATGTGAAGCATATAACAAAGAACTTTTTGTTTTTTCTGTAATTCATCTTAGCGACCCTATCCCAAAAATTTCATTTGAAAGCAATAGGACTATTTTCAGTGAGTCTCTCACAAAGGCATCAGTATAACCACTCACGGGCAAGTGTTCCATATCAAAGGACATTTAGCTTTGATGCAATTCTCCATAAAGGAAGCTGGCCATCAGTCACAGGGGAACGTTTGTGGAATGCACAAAGGCCTCAAGTGCAATGCCCCCTTCAGGAGAAGGATTGAAAGTCCCACTCTTGCCTTTCTTTTGGGGGAAACTCTCTCCCCCAAACATTCTAGTTTACAGTCACATGCTGTATCAGGAGGATGACATCCGAGTCATTAGCACCTCTGAGTGGAAAAGTTGATCAGACGAACAACCTACAAGACTAACAACCTACTGAAGCAGAGTAGAGCTCCAAAGATCCTCACAGAAATGGGAAAGAGGAAGGGTCAAAGGCAGAGGTATTGCAGGTAACTACCTGGGGCAGCAGTGTGGTGAAGTCTTGGTGTGCTCAAGGACATGACACACGCAGGGAAACAGTCAAGAAGGGTAGAGTCATTCATTCTTTGAAGACACATTCAGTGAACACCTGCTCTGTGTCAGCCAGATGTTGAGGTTAGAATGGTGAACTGCGACAGTTCCTCTCTTCAGAAAGCCTTTGGGGTGGAGTGGGAGGGGGATACAAATGAGCAGAAAGGCATTTAAAAATATATAGGTATTAAGGAAGCACTGAAAAGCAATTGTCTAGCCTAGCAGGGACTAAGAAGACTTTCTGAAAAGGGGTGCATCTTAGCTGAGCCCTGAAGCATGAGTAACAATTGTCCAGATGAAGATGGGGTGGACATGAGGAAGGAGGATCTTCCAGGCAGAGGGAACAGCATATGCAAAGGCCTCGAAAGGAGAATATGCATGTTGTGTTCCAGGGACTTGGAGAATGACTGGAATTTACAGTGGGGGTGGGGAGGGCGATGCACAAATGAGTACTGGTAGTGAGTATGGAGATTTGCTTTATTCAAAATCTGCCTTTGACAGCAGTGTGAAAAATCAGCCTTAGGTGTGCCTTGGGATGGAGACAGACACTAGAAAGGGAGCATGGGATTGTTTTCTTGCCTTCCTCACAGCTTTATTTAAGCCAAGACCTACCTGATTGTATGAACATTATTTTTTAAAAAAATTTTATGGAATTCACACTATTCTGGAAAATAAGTTTTCCCCACACCTGGGTTTTTTCCAAAGAACCATGTCTTCCTGAGTGCTAGAACTTCTTGGAGAAAACCTTCCTTCCTAGAGGTGCAGGAGTTGCTAACAGTGATTTACTTCTAATGGTTCCCATAAATCTCACAAATTCAAACAATATATGCACTGAGTGTCTGGGAAGGCAAATTGCCAGTGTGTGCATAGAAAACAAGATAAGGACAAACACACAGAAAGAAAAAAGTCTCTTCCTTGGAAGAGTTTGTACTTTTGTTATAGAAACAAAGCCTATAAGATGGTGAGAAAATAAAGCAGCAGAGAAAATTGGAACTCAGAAGACATTGCCGAGGAATGCAGATAACTGCTGAGGGCTGCAAAATTATATACATACAGCATGATCTCAACCATGTAAAAATAAATACGCATGTAAAAATATTCAAAGGAAATCATCAAAACTTAAACATTGGCTCTTATTTGGTATGAAATTATAGATCACATCTGCTTTCTTGGTTAGTTGGGCTATTATATATATATATATATATATATATATATATTTGAAAAACTATGGACTCATCAAAAAAAATGATAAAAAATAAGTATGTTAAGGGAACTGTATAAAGGGTAGTTAGGAATGGGAAGGATAAATTAGGTTTGATTTCTGATCACACTTCATTTAGACAAGCAGTGGAAGAGGAGGGAGGGCCAAGAAGCAAGACACTTTTATTTCCGGGCTCAAGTCTTAAGCAATCTGCCTTGTGGCTTCTAAGTCAACTTAAGTTATGATGGTTCATTCTTCTCCCTGAAGGACTGTGGTTTTGCCCACTGAAATATAATGAACAACAGTGGTCTACTTAAAGTTACAGTTAAATAACAACAGATTCCTGGCTTCTAGGGTAGGGTATAGTGCTAACTGTTGGAGATGCAGGAGAGAAGGATCAAAGGAGAAGACTTCCAAAGGGAAGGGCTGGAGAAGGTGCAAGGCCTTAGGATGTGTTTACACAGCTGAACAACGCGCGGCTCATAAGGAACGCCTAGAGCCATTAACATTGTCCAGGGCTGGATCCTCCTTCACACCTGACCCTTCCTAGTGTTACAGAAACCAATTAACTCAAAATTCAACCTTGAAAAGCTAAACCATTAGATTGAATAACACACTTGCTTAGCTGAGTTTATGCATGTAGTCTTTAGCAATTATCCTAATAAAAGAAGCTTCATTCTGGAGTCAGGGCCTCATTCCCACTCGACTATGAGGACCTTCACTTCACTGCACTTTGTTTGAGGACTCATCTTCTGTGACTCCGGCCATACTCCCTGCAACAGCTAACACTCAAACTCTCAAGCTGATCTGACCTTGCACTGGTGCTGTGGTATTTTCTTGGCAAAGAAAAGATCATGAGAACCTTGGTGGCTTAATGTCACTTTTCTTCCTTTGAACTTGAGTTCCAAACTGACCCTCATGAGGTTCTTTTTAATTTTTGTCTTTGTATCATTCCTTCCCATGCATTTTTTAATCTGAAAACAGAAACCAAATTAATTGACCCATTATGTACAGGATTTGCTGTCCATAAAACATCACTCTCAGCAGAAACTTTCCTTCTTTCTTGAAATATCTAGACCATTGTAACCACAGAGGTCTAGACTATGAGGTTGGTCAAAACTTCCGGGAAATATGCTGTTGATTTATGCAATGTGGAGATAGCATTGCCATGTATGAACTCCATTTTTCTAATTTCTTCTAATTTCTATTTTTCTTTGTTTTCCAAGATTGTATAAAATTTTCTGGGGCGCCTGGGTGGCGCAGTCGGTTAAGCGTCAGACTTCAGCCAGGTCACGATCTCACGGTCCGTGAGTTCGAGCCCCGCGTCAGGCTCTGGGCTGATGGCTCGGAGCCTGGAGCCTGTTTCCGATTCTGTGTCTCCCTCTCTCTCTGCCCCTCCCCCGTTCATGCTCTGCCTCTCTCTGTCCCAAAAAAAAATAAATTAAAAAAAAAAATTTCATTCAAAGGGGCATCTACTGATGAGTCATACATGTTGCCTTTTACCATTGCTCTGACTAGCCTTCCAGATTTAGAGAAGATAGAAAATGAAGGTGAAACATTTCTCAAGCTAAAGGAAATGAACTTGGGGCACGTATTTCAAGGAAAGGTAGAGGAATTGACATATTGTGAAAAATGTGAAACGGAAAAAGTAGCCTTTATTTGCAGTTGTGTGGGTGAGGTTAGCTGTGTCCTTTGATAAAACAAAAGTAACACCCTTGCATGTCTACCGAAGATAAATCAGATCTTGGTCTCTCATTGTCTTATTATGAACAACCTCCCCACCTCTTCCTTGCTCCATTTCCTTTCTCTTCTACTTCTCCTGCTTCTTCTGCTTTTTTCCCTCTCTCTCCTCCCCTCTGAACCCTTTCTTTCAGTTTTCCTCCCCCTCCCTCTCCCGTCATTGTCCTTCCTGTATTTGAAAGACAACTACCTAGAAGCCACAGTGAAGGATAATTATTGAACTATGTCAGTAAAATGCTAGATAAAGAATACAATGCTTGCTTAAGTCCATTTTATCTTCACTAAATTACCTTTCCTTTTTAATCCCCAAAGGACAGACATGCTTTGAAAGTATCATGTGTGATACACATTCTAATGAGATCCATGAAATTGTTCTTTACTACTACCAAGGCATCCAACCTCAAAGATATTAAAATAATTGAAAGCCTTTTGATAAAGCTAAGAAAGTAAGGACTCTCCTATCTCACAGCTCCATGTGGGAGTTAAACATTCCTTCTCTCAGCATAGGAGATGAGGGTGTAATGGCTCACCTTTGCAAGGGCGTTAACATTTTCTGGGTTGATGTGACATATTTTTCTCAAGTGCATGGGCTGATCTTTGTTTTAAACTCTATATTCTTGGATATCCGTCAAAGGAGCATCTGGACACCTTTAGGAGGTGCATTTTTAAGATACCTGAGTAAAAAATTAATCCAAAAGCGAAGTGTGTGCTTTTTGCAAAAGATTATACAAAAATCTTTGAAGACTTCGAAAATAATTTTCTGCTTGTGTTGCTTGAAAGAGAAAGAACTGCTTTTCTAGTTGTCTTTGTTTAAGTCTAATATTAAAAAATAAAAATATCTACATACAAATACTTGCCTGATATAGGAAAGAAGTAACCCACTTAAAGTAAGTTAAGTGAGGAAATAAGTCAGAAGCACATTAAGTTATGCATAATGACTGTATAGACTTTAGCTTTAGTAAGGAAGGTAAAATTTCATGTTATTTTATTATCTGAATCAGACAAAGTCATGCAACATTCAAATATATGTGTTTTTATTTAAATATTTTTTTAATGTTTATTTATTTTTGAGAGAGAGACAGAGCACAAGTGGGGGAAGGGCAGAGAGAGAGGAAGACCCAGAATCCCAAGCAGGCTCCAGGTTAAGAGCTGTGAGCACAGAGTCCAGTGCAGGGCTGGAACTCACAAGCCGTGAGATCATGACCTGAGCTGAAATCAGAAGCTTAACCAACTGAGCCACCCAGGTGCCCCCATGGGTCATTTTATACTCATGTGATGCTTTTCAATTAATATATTCATTATTTGATACCATATTCTTATTTTTGGTTTGGGACATATGGTGACCTTAATAAGTTAGGTGGTAGTCAATTACAGTGACTAAAAGCATATATGATGGATTATACCAAAATGTTTTGGCAATTGAATTACTTTTTATGCAATAGGGGTTTTTATGCAGTAAGGGAAAATACTAAGGCAGACAGTTTCATTATAATGAAAGTAATCATCACTGTAAATTTACCATTCAAAATTAGGCCAATTTTAAGGGGTCAACCTACATTCTAGCCTCTGGGAGTTTGATTGCCTCCACTACATAAACATGATTGCTGCTTCTTCCAGCCACACATAAACATCCCTCTTGGCCGTGTCAGTTCTAATATCTCCTAGCTCTATATCATGAAGTTTGGAGACAATGCTTCTCATCAAAATTGTGCTCCTGTTTCAGGTTGGTTTCAATTTATGCTGAATTTTCCAAATAGTGCCAAGTTTCAGCAGCCCCATTTCGCATAATTGGACAATCGATATATTTTTTCTTCAGCAAATCACTACCTTTCTTTCCAAAGCATAACACTTCAGCATAGAGGATCCTCTCTAACCCTATCCTTACAAGGTGTTAAGAAATAAACTGAGATCTCTTCCTCATTCTTCAGACCTACAACATATTCCGGAGGTATCACACGCCACGTGTCTGACATTAGCAGTTTGGTTTTACAGTTTGGAGAACTTGGGGTTGAGTGCTGATTTGGCTACTTAAGATCACTGTGAGTTTTGGAAAGTTACTTAGATTCTCTGAGCCTCTTTTGTTAGTTATGAAAGGGGGCTGTCTAGCTCATAAGTATTATTATGAGAAATAAGTTTGATGGTATTTGAAGAAGGATGGCACCCCATTTGTTATTTCGTAAAGGCTCTATCAAGAGTTATTATCTAACTACAAAATGACGGTTGAGTGATTCAGTGATATTAAAATGAAATAAAAACAGGGGCGCCTGGGTGGCTCAGTCGGTTAAGCGACCGACTTCAGCTCAGGTCACGATCTCGCGTGCGGTCCGTGAGTTCGAGCCCTGCGTCGGGCTCTGGGCTGATGGCTCAGAGCCTGGAGCCTGCTTCCAATTCTGTGTCTCCCTTTCTCTCTGACCCTCCCCCGTTCATGCTCTGTCTCTCTCTGTCTCAAAAATAAATAAACGTTAAAAAAATTAAAAAAAAATAAAATGAAATAAAAACAGCATGGCCCTTGGCAGCAAACACATCCCATCTACCCTTAGCATATACTACAAGTACAGGAAGTTTCCAGGGCTCCCTAATTAGGGTATATTTAACTAAAAGGAGGAACAAAAGTTCCTAAGTATCTGTTCTGGTCCTGAGGGTCCACTCTCTATATGACTTAGAGCTTGGTCCCAGCTTAACGCAGATTCAGGAGACAGACTGCATCTTGTATTTTTTTTATATTTTTTTAAGTTTATTTATTTTGAGAGAGAGAGACAGAGAGAGAGAGAATGAGTAGGGGAGGGGCAGAGAGAGAGGGAGAGAGCGAGAATCCCAAGCAGGCTCCATGTTGTTAGTGTGGAGCCCGACACAGGGCTCAATCCCACAAACCGTGAGATCACGACCTGAGCCAAAATCAAAATCAAGAGTCTTAATCAACTGAGCCACCCAGGCACCCCTGCATCTGGTACTTTTAGGGGAAACCTAAAATGATTGGTTTGATTTCCCCTTAATATACTCCATATGACCACCTAAACATTGGCTTTTTCTATTTTGGAAAACAATCCAATATCAGAGCAAATTCACTGGGAAACTGAGCTCATGAAATTTACTCTCCTCCGCAGCAGGCATCCCAGTGTTCATTGGGTTCAGGAATTTAGTCAGGCCTGCATGTCAGCACTGCCATCTGCTTTTATTCTAGGCACCAAACAGGTGGGCTTCTAGATGTGACAAATTCCATTGTAGAAAGAGACCCTGCAGCTTTGTGGCACTCTGTGCAGCCAAGACTACGATGGGATGATGGAAGCAAGGACCAAACCTCCTGATTCTACAATACGGCTGGGGGGTGGGGGTGGGGGTGCACTCACTGAACTGTCCTTCTGTAATTAAGAGAACCTGGTGAAACCATGAAGGAGCCTGTCATAGCCTCTCTATTTTATCACCTTTGTGTACATTTCATACATAAAATGGCAGCATGCAAAAGGCAGATGAGGTGATTCCACATTCACATTGTTTCATATTGTGTTTGCTGACTCAGTATCTTATCGCCCTACTGGATTCCCAAAGGAATATAATTTCATCAAAAGAATTTGCAGCAAACTTTGATTTTAATATGTTTGTTTCACTACAACATTTCATGCTTTCTATAGATACTACCTTACACGTTCTTTCCAATATTCTTTAACATATCACAGGCATCACTGACATTTATTCAAGAATGCCAAGAGCCCTGTGTCTATTACAGTATTAATATAAACCCAATGCATCTCATCTTCCTCACTGATAGCAGATATCTTTATTCAAATAACTTGATTAAAGTGAAAAGAAGGAAAAAACACAGAACGAGAAATGTAAACACAAAAAGGACCCACATAGACATGGCTTCTAACTTAACGCACCCAACAAACTAGTGTTTTAGGGCACCTGCTACAAGTGAAACTATTTTCCAGGCACAAAAATACAAACCGCTGGTTCCTTGTCCTAAAGAACATTCACCATCACTCTACCTTACTAAAACACAGGTTAATTCCCTATAATTTTGCAAGTAGTCAGAGAATTTGAGGCTTCTATATCACACCTTCCTTATGAATAAGGTGAGAGGCTCTCTTTTTTACACAGCTTATGTAAAGAAAACAGCCTAACATCCTTCATTTACATAGAGGTACTTTGTGGAAGCACAATTAACTTGGTAAGTGGGTGTCTGCTTTGACTGAAAGATCAGGGCTATTTGAAGCCACTGCAATCAGTTACATAAGCAGGTATTTAGGGGAGACTTTTCAAATGCATATTGCTATGTCAATGCACTGTTAAAAAAAAAACCCAATAATAACACACAAACCGAAAACAACACTCCCTCAGAATTGGGGCTGGCAGCTGTCTGGACTACATTGGAGCTATTTACAAGGAAATACTGAGCAAGTGTCTAAAGGAAAGGAATGACAATCAGCACTGAGCTACCCAATTTGGATAATGAAGGATTCTTCTTGGTGTGGAAGGCAATGAGGCCCACCACTCCCTCCAGCAGCAGGTTGTTGTTTGTTTGTGTGTTTGTTTTCCTCCCACAGCAGTTTAAGCAATGATGTTTGCAATTTCTCATCCAGAACAGAAAAGAAGGATAAACCCAACAGAGAAATCAAAAGGGTCTTGTGTACCATCTGAAGGAATCTAGAAGAGTTGCCATTAAAAAATCCTTAAAACAAGAAGGGACCTGATGAGATACAAGTTAGAGGTTCCCTCTGATAGCAATATGGAGACTGGTCTGAAATGCACGTGTGCATATGTGTGTGTGCATTGGGATTTTACAACAGGGTGACTGATAAGTAGGTTCCAATACATATTCAGGTGAGAGATGAAGAATCCTTAAAATGAACAAGGGGCAATGGAGAGAAGAGAAAATGGTATTTCAATAAAAGGGTATTTAAGGAGTACAATGGATAGAACTGGGTGACTGACTGCATGTGAGTAACGAAGGAAAAATGGAAGAAGGAAATGATAACCGTAGAGTGTGGCTTGAGAGCCCGGTGTACATCAGGGGCACTCACCAACCTAAAGACTACGTTTGTGTGGGATTAGGGGAACTGGAATGGAGCCCGATAATTTTGAGTTTTAAGTACCTGGAAAACATCAAGTTGGAGATACTTACAAAGAAAGAAATTGCTTAAGGCAAAGGCTAGAGATGAATACTTCACTGGTATCCAAATTTAGAAGCTTGATATAAGGCCACACTTGTCCAGAGAGTGAATAATGTGAGCATACAAGAAGCAGTGGTAAGAATGCAGAGGAATAAGGAAAATAAGATCAGGAAAATTCATTAAAAGGCAACTAATGCAGAAAAATAGCAACCCATTTTGTAGAGTCTTACATATGTTGATGAAACATTTCACCAGCCCTGATAGGGAAAATATATTAAAGAAAGGAAGAGTCATCATGGATGGCAACCCATTTGCTGACAATTGTTTAATTATCTCAGAATAAATTTTTGTAGGACGTGAGCTTACAATACACTCAAATGTTCCAATTCATTGAAATGAAAGCGGTTCAGATCCAAAGAATAGTCTTCAGTTGGAATATTTTCTCAGTGCTTTAATAGGAAATTCCCGCCAGTCAAGTGAAGTTGCATCCTGTTCAACCTTTTGAGATGAAGGATTTGCCTTTTAATGAGAAATTTGCATTTCATTATAATGATGTACCCCTCTGTCCTTGACTTGGTTATTCTCTACAGAAGGAGTGACTTCTTTGCACCATGTGCTCAGCATATAGTAATGACAGATTCCAGAAAATTTATCTCAGACATTAAAAAGAAAAGGCATAGTTAAAAGAAGTGAGTACAAACACACACACACACACACACACACACACATTCTCCTCTACTGGGTTCAATACAAAGAAAATCTTTAGAGGTGACCTCACACATTTCCTGTTTCACAGCTAGGCATCTGTGAAGACAGAACCAGTCATGAAGAGTTGTGTTAGACCAGGTCATTTAATATGCTAAGAATTATTTGCAAAGGGGAGCTTGATCATCAAAGTCACCTGACTCAGTAGTATAGATTCAGCAAGGAAATAGTTGCACGTGCTCGTGTGTGGGGGGCATGTTGGTGGAGGAGCGGGGTTCAAAATTTTAACAATAAGGCATAGCAACACCTTGAATAGACACAAGTTAAATTAAACAATAAAGAAATAATGAAATGACCTCCTATTTATAAAGCAATAGCACACTGCATTAAGAATAACTTTAACAACTTAATACATTTGCTGCTTATAATAAAGAAATAACATGGTCAGGTTTTCAAAGTTGGATCAATATGATCATTAAAGCCACAGTATTTCTGAGGAAACTTCAGAACTGTCTGAGACATGTCAACTTATTTTCAAGAGAGTCTTTTATATTTGGTAAATAAAAAGTTCCAACTTACATAAAAATTTTAAAGAACCTTAAACTGGAAGAAAACTCTGGAGTCTTATGGTATTTTCTGGATCAGTCAAATAACACTTTTAATCACCATGTGGTATTTTGATTATTTTTTTCCCTTCTTCTTTACTGGAAACTCCCTGAAAGCAGAATAAAGTGTTTGATATTTTTGTTTTGTTTTGTTTTGCAATTGCCTGTGATAGAGTATCTTCTCAAAAATCTATTGAGCAAAGAGTGGAATGTGTCTTATCAGCTCAGTTTTTTTCTCTTTGAATTGTGTATCTTTTCTGAATAGAAATGGACAGGGTTATGAGTACATAAAGAAACCAAATGATCTAATTTACATACGAAATTCCAGAGTTTGAAATGGGCTTCTAAGCAATATAGTTAATCATTTCCCAGAGGTTATGTAGCTAAACCTCCTACCAGTATTATGGGAAGTCCTATTTGCTGGAAACTGCGTGGATCTAGAATGCTATAATTAGGGGAATCTGTTACATTTACAGCAGTGCCCCCCTTATCCACGGGGGATACACTCTGAGACCCCCCCAGTGGATACCTGAAATTGTGCATAGCACTGAGCCCTATATGCACTATGTTTTTTCCTATGCATACATACCTGTGATAAAGTTTAATTTATAAATTAGGCATAGTAAAAGAGTAACAACAATAACTAATAATTAAATAGAACATTTACAACATGTACTGTGATAAAAGTTATGTGAATGTGCTTTCTCCCTCAAAATATCTTCAGGTACCGCACCCCCCCTTCTAGTGATGAGGTGAGATGATAACATGCCCACGTGATGAGATGAAGTGAGGGGAGTGATGCAGGCGTTGTGACAGAGTGTGAGGCTGCTACTGACCTTCTGAGGATTCCTCAGGAGGATCATCTGCTTCCAGACTGGATGACTACGGGACACGGAAGCCTCAGAAAGTGAAACCAGGGATGGAAAGTGGGGCAGGAGGGGGGTGCTACTGTATGTTTGTGGAGATCGCCAGAAGCTGGGAGTGAGAAGCTCCCGGGCCTCTGGAAAAAAAATGTGATGCTTCGTACTCTTTCCATCCTTTCTGTTACTGTTTAAAGCCTGGCACCCTCTTCTATCTGTGACTATAAAGAAAACTAAGTGGCTTTGTAACTTAGAAGTCCTGTACCACAGTCTCTCTTCTCCCATCGGTGATCGGCCTCCATCCAACTTGAGCAAAAAACATCTCAAGGAGCACTGCCCTGCCTGCGCCTCCCGATCAAGTGGTACAGGACTTCACTTTTCATCTGTAGAGTTAGTGGAGCTCACATGGTAAGCAACACCCCTGCCGTGTGCATGGTCTTTCTCAATGCCCGGCGGTGCAGGGAAGCCTTTAAAAAATACTATGCTTTCTGGAAACTCTTCCTCCAGATGTGCGGACACTTGTAATGCTGGCTTACCACAGTAGAGAAGAGCAACACATAAAAGGAGCAGGCAGATGGATGGGATCCAGGTAATTCATATTTTTCTCTTTGTGGCAAAATGGTAGCTGGACGAGCACTACGTGTATGGACGCGATTTCTGCCTTCTCTCAAATGTCGTTTCCATTGATTCCCATAGCTTTGCTTTTACCTCTTATTTGGGCTGGAGATTTTTACCATGAGGTGCTGTTATTGTGTGTTAGACAACATATTGTGGGTTGGGCAACATTCCCCAGAAATCACCTTTAAGAATATTAATTCCGAATGGGAATGATTAGTGTGGATTCTATTTCTTTCTCACTCACAGGTCAGCCCAGAACAGCAATCTGTTACCTTGGAAAGCAGAAAGCAAAGGCCTGAGAGACAGGCTCATTAAGTAAGTAGGTTCTGAAGAGTCAAATATGAGGCACCCCTTGAGGAACTCTGGGCCCCAGGGAGGGGGGCATTACATTTTACAGAAAACTCTGGGATCCTGAATGTTGGAGAAAAAGAGACAGCTTAAGCAAACTGTATACTTTTGACTAAAGTTAGTTGTGGGATTTCTTTTGTGTGACAGACAGCTAAAATAGTCATTGTTATTCTAGAAAAAAACAAAACAAAACCCCCACAGGTTCATATGACCTGAAATGGCAAGTGTTAAGCAGGCAGATTTAGACCTCAATGAAGGCATCTCTGGATAAAGAGAGATGCAGAAGGACAGACAGTCATTTCTGGGAGACCACTCGTGGTTGTGAAAGCAGAACCTGATAAGGTGGGGCCTCGGGCTCCGGCTTTCACCAAAAGGGATTAGAATTAAAGCCTGAACGTAAAGATCAGCGGTTGACTGATGGGAATTTTTTTAAGCTCCTTGGAAAAAATGAGGATTACTCAGGAAACTTTTGGCTAACATCTCATAGGACAAAGCTGAGGGTGGGAAAGCATTACATTTTTTTTTATATTTTGTGATTTCAGACAATTACATTGTCGTTAATATTTGAATGGAGGTTTGAAATTTTGAAACATACTTGAAAAGTGTAACAGGGAGAGTGCTGGGGTGGGAGAAAGGGGGTCCTCGGACCGAATGCTCTCCACTCCTTTGCTGCTTCTTTCCCTTCGGAGCAATGGCGCACTGTGCACTTTTCCAGATCGGTCAGCAGATCCATCACTCAAGCCATCATTACTGTCGGCACCACCTCTTATCAGAATAAACTCCCTTTGCGGTCAATGAAACTCTTACTTTTCACTGATTCATCTCACGCTCCAACCAGTGATTAGAAGAACTGAGTAATAATCACATCACAAAGTACTGAGTAATAGTAAGATGTAGTTAAAGGTATCCGGGCAGTGAGCTACCTTATCAGAAGCAGCAAAGTACCTTCCTTTCTAGAACAGTTGTTGTGCACTTTCTGTGTCCACCTTCCCCCAACCCCACCCAGAAAAGGGGAGGACATATTTTTCGAAGAGTCAAACCACTTCTTCCCGATGCTGTACTATTCTTGTACCCTAAAATATGTATCAAATGCAAAATGTAACTGCTTTTTCTTTACTTTTCTTCTTTGAATCATTTTTTCCCCTTATCGTCTGCATAGTAAATGACTAGCAACCTCTTCATTTTGCAGAGAAATACATTGAAATGTCATGATTTTTCCTCATACACATAACATACCCTTGACACACTTACTTGGAAGATGGTAACCCGTGACTCCACACAAACAGCTCAAACTCTACCATTTCTAATAAATAACCAAGTATGAGGACAAGTTGGGTTGTTCTGGATTAGAAAAACCAATCCCTTCAGGAGAATCTAATACTTCACTCCATTACAATGGTTTTCAAAGCGTGTTCTCTGAACCAGCAGCATCAACACCACCTGAAAACTTTATAGAATTCCAAACTGTCAGAATCAAAAACCCAGGGAGTAGGTAGGGCTCAGCAATGTGTGTTTTAATAAGCCCTTGGGTGAGTCCAACGCATGCTCAACCTTGAGAACCACTGCCAAGAACGTCCTTCTCCTGAGCTTCAAGGTCAGCTCATTGGCAATAAGTCAAATTTCACACCAGAAACACGGCAAGAAGTTTCATATTTTGGTTGTGGTTGTTCCCAAGAAATTAAGTATGTGCATGTCAGCAGACGATGGCTAAAAGAAGGGGATCAAGAGAGATTAACATTTAATGAGAAGAGGTTATGATATGATTATAAGACAGACTGAGGCTCACTGGCACCCAGGAGAAAATGAGAAAGTGAGAAGGTGAAGAAGTAGGAAAGCACTTAAGGAAAACCTGTCACACTGAAGAAATGTAGAGGTACACACATTCTAGAAGCCAAGGGTCCTTTTTATCACAGAGGAAGTGAGCACAAATTTGTGTCTTTTTTTCTTTTTTTTCTTAAATCTCATTCTGATCAAGCTTGGGCTTAGTCAGACATGCACTGTGAACTTCAGAAAGGAGACTTCAAGAGTTTCAAAGAAAAAGTTGACAGAAGCTATGACATGCAACTCCATAACAGAAAAAGAAAGCTCAAAGGTTGGAAAAGGCTTAAATATATCACGCAGGCTATGCAAATAGAAATCACTGCACTGAGGAAAGAAAGGGGAGAACCTACAGAAAATGAGGTGGCATAGAATGTTCTCCAATTAGGTTACCTTTTATAAGGAAATGTCCAAAAATGTAAATAAGGAGACAATTTAAAAGAACATCATGGGGTGCTTGGGTGACTCAGTCGGTTAAGCATCGGACTTCAGCTCAGGTCATGATCTTGTGGTTCGTGAGTTCAAGCCCAGCTGTCTGTGCTGACAGCTTAGAGCCTAGAGCCAGCTTCAGATTCTGTGTCTCCCTTTCTCTCTGCCCCTCCCTCATGCTCTCTCTCTCTCTCAAAAATAAATAAACATTAAAAAATAAAAAAAAAAAAGAACATCATGGATCTATGAGAATAGTGTTCAGAAGGCTAAACTTAAAATAAGGCACCAAATGCTAAAGGTAAGAAAAAAAGTTCTCTTTGTTTGGTGTTAATATTTGACTTGTTTTGTTTTTCTTTGTTTGGACCGAGAAGATAAGAGAAGAAAGAGGTCCTCTGCTTTGGGCTAGTAATGTAGCTCTTGGTGGCTGACCAAAAAGAAAAAAAAAAAAAATGAAGAATAAAGCCACTGTTTAGTTTCTGTGTTCTCTTTCCAGGAGAATGAAGGGGAGGGAAGAATACAGGGAAAAAGGAACTGAAGCTAAGGAAGGAATAAAAGATGATTAAAAACATTGTTGAATGATGCCTCTAAATTGTTTGGGTTAATTACCACCCACTGTTCCAGGACATGAGAAGGAGACCCAGAGCTGCCAACAGTGATGTTGACCAGCCACAGTGAACAGAGAAGGATCAGAAGCTTGGCAGTGGGCAAACGGAATTTGGGTTGACAAAAGGATAGGCGAATTTCTGACACGCTTCTATAAAGATCGATGTTGATTTGAGGCCTGATATTTCAGGTACTGGTGGATGAGCAATTAAGATAAGGGGTAGGGATAACGAGATGCTGGTTTGAGCTGTTTTTGTTTGTTTGTTTGTTTTTGTTTTTGTTGTTAAACAGAATCACAGGTAGATGTATCAGGGAATTGCAGAGGACCTACTGCACCGGGACTCTATCAAAGCAGCCACTGAAAAAGTCCCTTACAGGCAGTGTCGGGACTCTTACCTATTCTTTCAAAATGTAACTTCCTAGAACCACTTGTAAACTGCAAGGCTTCAGGCATGATTAAGGAAAGTTGAAGATGCAAAGACTCCACGCCTCTGGAATTCCTCTCCTGGTGAGGCAGCCTCGACAAATTTCGCATACATGCCCTCGGAGACATGTACACAAATATTAACTGTGGTATTGCCTACAATGGCCCTAAAGAGCAAACAACACAAATGCTTATGAGTATTAGAATAGTGAAATTAGTGCTCAATGAAATTCTATGACAGCAATGAAAAGGAACTAATCAAAACTAAACAAATCAACATGGATAAATCACCCAAATGTAAGGTTGAGTGATATTAGCATGGAACACCACCATAGAATTCCATTATAGAATTCCATTTACATAACGCTCAAAAACAGGTGAAACAATCCTATTATTTAGAAATGTATGCTTAGGTGGAAAAACTATAAAGGAAAACAACGGAAAGAGGTTATCATAGAAGGCATTCCTTTAGCAGCTAGTAGTAGTCAAGGTAAGGGGATATGGCTGCAAGTATCTGCCACAGGAACGCTGAGCTGCTGGCAGTGATTTATGTTTTAACCCTGGTGATGTTTACACGGTGTTTGCTTGATAATTGTGCTTTAAACTACACGTATCTCTTATATATTCTTCTGTATGTATAATATATTACACCATTAAAATGTCTCTCATGATACTACTGCAAAAAAGATGGGGAAAACGTTTTGGATGACGATAGTTAATAATTACATGAATTTGTATTACTGAACAAGATGCTGATTTAGCCACTATATCAGATGAGGCTTGAGAGGATTTTTTTCATAGGCATATTGAAGAGTTCTGTCTTCAATCTTGTTCATTGCTTCCACGAACACTTTTTATCAGGGACTCAGATGACAATATAAGATGTGCATATCAGTTTCGAAGCTTGCATGAAAATGGGATGGCTACAGAACCTGGCTGTTGTTTCTTAGACTTTTGTGTACATTAATAGTGCCCTGGGAATCTTCTGGAAACACAGATCCTGAATCAGTCAGTCTGACGGTCTCTGAAATTCTGCATGTCTAACGTGCTCCAGGGATGATGATACTGTGGGTTAGTGGATATTACTTTGAGTAACAAGAGAATAGGCAATCTTTAAGGTCCTTACCAGTCCAAAAATTTAATGATGCTAATGACCCTAATTCTTAATTTAGGAGCATGCATGAGTCAGTCTCATACAACTGAGACCACGCCACTCACAGAGTGATCAGGATGGCCTATCAATCACAGCAGACTGATTTCCCTCTTTTCCCACACTTTCCTTACCTTTTAATTTGCTTCCTTCCATTTTTATTTACAATAATTCTATTTTCATTTGCTCTGAAGGTGCCATAATGGATCCCTGAGAAGTACTCATCCTAACTTTGTCCTTATAACACATGGAGTAGCAGAAAGTATTGCCACCACGGTCCACAGGCAATTCCTTTCCTCCCTCTTTCAGTGGCACTCATAGCGGGAGTAGGTCTTTTGTGTTTGGAAAAATATCAAGTGTGCCTTCCTTTGTCGTTCTCATTAAAGAGCAAGTTGTAACAATCAGGTATAAATTGGAGGGTCAACAGGATGGTTCTAAATTATGAACAATGACTGTTTTCTGAATAACTCTATATTTTGGAAAAGAGTGGGTCTAGAATAAGGAAGAAAAAAAACACAAAGTCTATTTATTATTTGTAGTATATGCCAGATGAGTTTGCAGGTGCTTTCTTATTCTTTAATTTCCTCCACCACTCCTTGAAATGGATATAATTTTTTTTAATGTTTATTTGTTTTTGAGAGAGACAGAGAGTGCAAGCAGGAGCAGGGGAGAGGCAGAGAGAGAAGGAGACGCAGAATCCAAAGCAGGCTCCAGGCTCCGAGCTGTCAGCACAGAGCCTGACATGGGGCTCCAACTCACAAGCTGCGAGATCATGACCTGAGCCAAACTTGGATGCTTAACCTACTGAGCCACCCAGGTGCCTCAGAATGGATATAATTCTTTTTTTAATTTTTTAAAAATGCTTATTTGTTTTTGAGAGAGAGGGGAGGGGGAAGGGCAGAGAGAGAGAGGGAGACACAGGATCTGAAGCAGGCTCCAGGCTCTGAGCCGTCAGCACAGAGCTCAACGCGGGGCAAGAATCCATGAACTGTGAGATCGTGACCTTAGCCAAAGTCAGGCACTTAACCAACTGAACCACCCAGGTGCCCCTAGAATGGATATAATTCTTATTCACATTTTACAGAGAGAAGTCAAGTGGCCTGCCCAAAGCAACTCATCTCATAAGAGATGGAGTCAAGATTCTAATCCAATCTTCTAACTTACAGTGCCCCACCATACTGCTTCACTGCTGCTCCTAGGAAGAAGCAAAATCTCATTTTGGTGAAGCATGGATGAGAGGTACCATTATTTTTAAATATCTGGAAAACTGCATCTTTAATATATATACAAAAATCCATGGTGTTGATTATGGCAGGTATCCCTTATGAATATCATTTTTTAACTAAAATCCAAATGTCAACTCATTACATGTAAATGACTAGTTTTGTTGGGTAACAGTGAGATGCACTTTGTTTTAAAAACTGGTTCTTAGGGAGCTTAGCAGTGACAAGTTCAATTCAGTGAGTAAAGGCATACCTCGGAGATATTGTGGATTTGGTTCCAGACCACTGCAATAAAGCGAATATCACAATACAGCAAGTCACATGAACAATTTGGGTTCCCGGTGCAATAAAAGTTACGTTAACACCCTTCTGTGATCTATTAAATGTGCTATAGTGTTACGTCTGAAAAACAACATACATACCTTAATTAAAACTATATTATTGTTAAAAAATGCTAACCATCATCTGACCTTTCAACGAGCGGTAATCCCTGGTCACAGATCACCATAACAAATACGATAATAATGAGAAAGTTTGAAATATTGCAAGAATTACCAAAATGTGACCCAGAGATAGAAAGGGAACAAGTGCTGTTGGAAAAATGGTGCCAACAGACTTGCTCAACAGGTTGCCAGAGATGGTAATTTCTAAAAGAATGAAGTATCTTTTTATTGTGTGTGAAGTACACACAATAAAGCATAGCACGATAAAATGAGGTACGTCTGTAGACTAAGAGGAAGCAAGTCTTTTCCAGATGATAGGTTATTTTTTTTTAATGTTTATTTATTGGGGGGGGCAGGGGCAGAGAGACAGGGGGACAGAAGATCCTAACGTACTCTGTACTGACAGCAGAGAGCCTGATACGGTGCTTGCGGTCGTGACCTAAGCCAAAGTCGGACCCTCAACTGATGGAGCCATCCAGGAGCCTCTCTTCCCATTGATAATTTAGTCAGACTATCCCTTTTCAGACTGGGATATCAGCCCTCCTCTGGTTTCCAAAAGTGTTCACCCTCCCATACTTTGTAATATAGGACATCAGGTCTTTCAGTTCCCTATCAAAGCATGCAACTTCAAACACTCTGGAATCCAACTCTTACCAAATGCTTAGCTAAATAAAGTAACACTTGGTGGAGACTGCATAATGGGCAGGCCATCCACCGACTGTTGAATTTGTTAAAATCTCTCTTTGCTACCGGTTAGAACACAACGGATCTACATACCCTGGCCCTTTTGGTTTAGCCATCTCACAGAACTTTCAACATTAAAATGTTTCATTGTTGTGCTCTCAATTTTCATCACAGGTTGCTGATAGCCATAGCTACGTAGAATTTCCCCCTGCAGTTGCCAAAATTGTCACTGGAATTCCTGTCCAGTATATCAATGCTTTAAGACCCAGTACTACAAAAAACTGGTAAAACCACATCATTCCTGTTGTGAAGGTCATGCTTTTTTAAGTTGTAGCTTTCAGGGGCGCCTGGGTGGCTCAGTTGATTGAGCGTCCGGCTCAGATCATGATCTCGCAGTCTGTGAGTTCAAGCCCCACGTCGGGCTCTGTGCTGACAGCTCAGAGCCTGGAGCCTGCTTCAGATTCTGTGTTTCCCTCTCCCTCTCTCTCTCTCTCTCTCTCTCTCTCTCTCTCTCTCTCTGCCCCTCCCCCACTCATGCTCTGTCTCTCTCTCTCTCTCTCTGTCAAAAATAAATAAGCATTAAAAAAAATTTTTTTTTAACTTAAGCTGTAGCTTTCAGCATCCAGAAAACTGATCTGAATTTGAAGTTTAAGCTTTAGCAACCATTCATTCACAACTGCTAACATACCTTTATTTTCTTCTTTTCTTCTGTTTCTTTGAACTTTTCAAAAGCCATTTGAAATTATTTGTGAATATTTTTGTAACCAGTAAAACATGTCAGTGTTTGGATTGTTGGGGAAAAAAGGCAACTCTAAAAATACTTTTGCTGACTAGTATAGTTTAAGACATGCACGGAAACACTGACAGATTGCTGTGCAAGGTCGTAACTGTAGGAACCAAACAAACTGGTCTCTGTTGAGGTTCACACTCTATGAATGGTGGGGATATTAACAAGAGGCCAGTGATGTGTTTGGTAGAAGCACTTTGTTCTTTTCTCATGGATTAACTCCAAGAAAAGAGAAAGAAAATCTGTCACTCCTACTACCACCACCCATGTAGATCAGTTTTAAACTCGAATCCAAGCCCATCAACAGGAGTTTCCCAAACGGGAGTAAAGATGGTTCCACATAGCCTCTAACTGGGCAGCGTTCAGAAAGACAAACACCAGGAACCCGGAGCCAGAAAAATTAGTTCACTCTTTTTCAGCTTTGTGTCCTTGGAGAAATCACTTACTTCCAGGAATCTTAGTTATTTGATATTTAAATGAAGATGGCTAATGCAAATGCAATTCAATACAATGGAAAGATAAATTCCAACCCAGGTCTGGGCTAGCTGGCCCTTGCTCCCTATAAAACAAACCCTCTAAAGGGGCTGAAAGGTGTGATGGGAATGGCAGCTTAACACCCTGGATTGAGAAATGGAGACTGGCTAGAATGAACAAGCTGGCCTTACTAACCAAATCACTGACCTCATCTTGCTTTTCTGGAAGCTGTTTGCTGTACCTCTCTTTCAGGCAACTTACCCAGGCCACTGCATTGCAGTTTCTTCCTCTCTTATTTTTCTACCCTGCAGTTCAATTTCACAGTTTCCATGTCTTGCCTTTGTCAGAACACGAGGCAGACATCTGACACCGTGGAAACTTAATAAATATTACATCAATCAATAAAGTAATTAATCAGAAACAACTGCCAATAAAATCCAGCACCACAAACAGTTGTCTGTATTTTCTCATTTGCTTAATTTTTCTCCGAGGAATAGTGGCCAGAAAGAAAGACTGCCAAATGGTTGTCTACTCTGATTTCTGAGGAATGTCAGTGGCGTTCCTTACCTAATGTATCAAACATACTTGTTGAGTTTCTGTTACTGTGTACTGAACTGAGGGATGGTATTAGTGAGTAAGTTGAAAATATGAGGGAACAAATATAGTTGGGACAAATTGTTGAAACACAAGCACACTTATAAAAAAGCCTGAAGGCATAAGCAAACCCATGTTAAAGGCATTCACTACTGGGGAGGCAGGCACATAATCTCTCACATACATAAATATGCCACAAGCACTTTTTGTCTTTAAAGTTTGTTTTTTTTTTCATTTCAATAAATTTCCATATCAATCCCAAGCCTTCCCAGAGTGGCTTTTCTAACAATCATAATTCTCTGATCCGAGCTGTTCTTTTCAGTATCTGTAACAGTATTAGTAATGTCCAGACGCCAATCTGAGGCACACACCTCAGGAAATTGCTAGGGGATTGTTATTCATTCCCTCCCTTTGTATTTAATAATCCTTTTCATGCTGAGAGGCAGCATTTCCTGATGTCCAAAACCAGAAGACTCGTACTGGGAATGTCAAGATTCCATTTCCTCATCGTTTTCATCTTAGTCTCAAAGCTTTGCCTCGAACATACATGCATCTTCTGTGCATTTCTTCACTCTTCATTTAAGTATTTAGAGTGTTCACTGCTAGCACAGATTTGCTGTAAAGCATGCTTTATAATGCATGCCATGGATAGGATCTCAAATCCAAAGTGTTACCCCCCCTTAAATTCACATACATGCCTGTGTTTGCTATTCTCACTATGTAAAATGTCTCTAAGAAATGCCACCCAAAATAGGTGCCGAGCTCATAACAATATTCACAAATGAAAAACGTGCCTCCAGATGCCAAGTACTTATAAAAGTGAGGCTGTCTGCCTCCTCGAGGGTATACAGCTTCTCAGATGCACTGTAACTGTTATATCCAGTGCTTTCAGATTAAAAGAAGAGATGCTCTTTAACCAGGGGAGGGGGACAGAAGGACAGAGTTCTTAGGCTTAGACCCTGGAGCTCAGATCTAAAGTGAAATTGCCTCCAATGTCAGAGAATGAGAATGCAGAACTCAGGGGCTTGAGGGGGAGAAGAGGGAAAGGAATACGAAGGGGGAATCTCATTTTCCCCAATTGAGCCTGATTGCAGGGTCCAGTATTAGTCCTATTTTATGAGGGCTCTCTGAAGGGGAGTTTAATGCTGCTGTTGTATGTATTTTCATTAATATCTTAATTTTTGTGCTTGCACCCTGAGGCATTTTCATGAAGGGAGCAATTTTGGATGTGGAAGACGAAAAATACGACATTTTTTTCTCCTTGCTGCCACAGAGTTTTTTTTTTTTGTTTTGTTTTAAAAAAAAATTTTTTTTTTAACGTTTATTTATTTTTGAGACAGAGAGAGACAGAGCATGAACGGGGGAGGGTCAGAGAGAGGGAGACACAGAATCCGAAATAGGCTCCAGGCTCTGAGCTGTCAGCACAGAGCCTGACGCGGGGCTCGAACTCACGGACCGCAAGATCATGACCTGAGCCGAAGTCGGCCGCTTAACCAACTGAGCCACCCAGGCACCCCTACTGCCACAGAGTTTTAACACACCACACACATACCCTCATCTCTTCGGGGGCTATCTTTTCATCTTTCAGTGCCCAGATCCTTTCTAAACTGAATGCAAGTTGGTACAAATCTGCAATTCGTTTGTCTAGGAAGACTTGAGTCTTCCCAGTCTAAGTGCAGTTCCAGATGTTGCATTTTTAAAATGTTTGATGTTGTATTCTGAAGACTGAACACAAACACAGATATGTAACCTAAATTTGATGTGGGAGTGTCTGATACTCAAAAGAAGAAAAACATTATTATTTTGAAAATATGACTGCAGAATACTAAACTAAGGGTTGGCAAACCAAAGCCCACCACCCAAATCTGGCCCTTGCTTGTTTTTATAAATAAAGTTTTATTGGTACTCATCTGTGGATGCACTGTCTGCTGTTTCACAGAAAAGTTTACTGGCACTTGGTCTAGAACATGCCTATCAGATATCTGTATGTTCCAATTTTATTTCCTTCCATGTTTTACAGTGCTTAGAGTTTTTTTTTTTTTTTTTTTTTTTTATCCAAACAAGTGACTTCTGAATTTGGAATACAAACTCAGGAAGTTTCAGGTTTAAATTTCCAAATATTTTCCACACGCTTTCCAAATGACAAAGTCCTCAAAATTCTGTCAAATAGCATTTGATTAACTGAAATGCTGTCAAGTTTCAACGCAATAGCACCATAAGATTTGGAGGCTGCAATTCTAAGCAGAATTTGCAAACAGAATTTATATTATAGTCAAAAGACTGTTCAATTCCACAATTACAGAACAGACCCCATTCCTTATTAAAAATATATATATAACTGCTACCAACTTCTCCTGACCTTTTACTACAACCTTTCCATCTCTGCCATGATAGTTTATTACACGTTGTCAACCCTGCATATCATTCCCACATCAATATCCTAAAGATTTCACACCCCTGGCTTCAGTCAGCTCTGCATCCAAATCATCCAGGGAAGAAAGCTGCATGTCATACTTCTAAAAATACTTCTTTGGGGTGATAAATTTTACTAACAACCTTTAGAATTTGAAATTTTCCGGAAGCCTAATCATTTACTATCATTTAATTCTGTTCCCTCTTCTAACTCAGCAGAAAGGAGACCAATTCCTTGATCTCACTTAAAAATATTTGTAATAGCGGTAATATTTTTAAACTTGCAGGTTTTCATTATTCCAGCAATGGTTTCACCATGCAGGATGGTTCATTGTCATTCTTTTTGTTCTTGAGATGCTAAGAGACCTTTGGTGCCCCCACTTTAGAGACCCCTACAATTTAATTGTGTTAATTTTTAATGTTTATTTATTTTTGAGAGAGACAGAGACAGAATGCAAGTGGGTTAGGGGCAGAGAGAGAGGGAGACACAGAATCCGAAGCAGGATCCAGGCTCTGAGCCGCCAGCACAGAGCCCGACAGGGGGCTCGAACTCACAGAGCTGTGAGATCATGACCTGAGTCGAAGTCAGACGCTCAACTGACTGAGCCAGCCAAGCACCCCTAATTGTGTCCATTTTCAAAAATGTGTTCCTTCCCTTTAAAGCATAAACACTAGGATTTACCCCTTGCTTATTTTGGTATAGTTACTGAAAACTTGTTTCTCATTTCAATCCTTCCAATGACCTACAGTTATCATCCCCACTTTAAACTGAAGAAGCCAGGGCTTAGAGAGATAACGTCATGTATCCAATATCACACAGCTAGTAAGTGACAAGGCCAGGATGGCATCCTAGATCTGTCTGATGCCAGAGATGGGGCTTTTGCCCACTGATTTCTGCAGCTTGGAGGGCAGGGATTCAGTATAATGTGCCTTTGTTTCTCCAGAGTTCAGCACAGGTTTTGATATATAGGATTGTCTCCCTAAAATGTACGTTGAATGAATGAATGACTAAACAAAATCCGAACAAGGTGGTCAGAGTCTATGTAGAAACATCTGCTGTATCCTTAGCAGTCACTTGGCATGTCTTGGTATAGCTGTGCCGGAGCCAGTCTGGCTACTTCAGAATTTGTTTGAACCAGACCATGTGGACAGGTAGGGAAAATGGAAAATTAAAGAGCAAATACTCACATTGACAGATTAAGTAACACCGGGGAACAAGTAAATAGAAGTTACTTGGGAGAACAAATCAGAACATAATTCTAAAACTTGCCGTCTCTGAACTAACTTACTTTAGCTAATTTCCAAATCTTTCCCCTCATTATGAGGGCCTTTTCATCCCTTATTATTGGGTCATTCATTCCCAGATATTCACCTACATTTATATATATTTATCTCACTCATTCCAATTGGAGCTGCTCCTTTACAGAAATAAAAGAATTTCAGATGCAAGTAGCTCTGATAGAAAGCCCTATTCCCGTAAAGAGTTTTGAGGAAACTTTCCCAGTCTCTTTTGAATGGAATCCAGGCAGATTAAAAGTGTTAGTTGTATTCCTGGCACCATGATTTCATTTTAAATTAAGCCAATATACATTTAATTGATAAGATGGGTTGATTATTTTCTACCCCTCGATATTAGTTATAAACTGGTACTTTAACTGGGTTAATGATATTATCTTTAGGGATCCCTATTTTATTTTTAATTTTTTAAAGTTTACTTATTTATTTTGAGAGACAGAAAGCCCGGGCACGTGCAGGGAAGGGGCAGAGAGAGACAGAGGTAGAGAGAGAATCCTAGGCAGACTCCTGTGCTGTCAGTGTGGAGCCCAATGTGGGGCTTGATCATGACCTGAGCTGAAATCCAAAGTCAGACACTTAACTGACTGAGCTACCCAGGCCTTCCTAGGGATCCTTATTTTAAATGCCTCTGGCAACTTCCCCTTTCTTTCCACTGTGTACCTCTAAACTCACTGATACGATACTGGGACTGCTGTCTCAATTGTTCTGACTTTTAAAACGTCCTATCACTTATTTAATAATATATATCTTATCATGCAGCATAGCATCTGATTTATGATGCAAGTTGTCAATTTTCAAATCAAATAAAATGCCCATAAAATGAGGTTTCCCAAGGAAGACATCCTTGAAAAATAATAGAATGGAGCTTGTTTGAATTAACTGCTCCTTTTTAGGGTACCTTAAAGCAAGCTGTGCTATTAGGAAGCTAGAGTAGTTCAGGTTATATTCCTAACTTCTGAAGAAAACATCAGGAAGGGAAAAATAGCGTGGATGCTCATAAAGGATCTTCCGGCACCACTGTCATAAGCTGAATATTGCTTGAGATGTCTTGGATTCAGTCAGAGCATAATTATTGGGCTGTTTGGCCCCTGGGTCCAAACACCCAAATGGCTTTTTCCCCTTTGTTCTTATGAGATGAGGAAAGACTTTAACAAATGAACCCAAAGTGAGATCTCGTTTAATAGAATTCACCCTCTCTTCCCATCTCCCCTGTTCTAATGACCACAACGTCCTTTTCAAAAGAATGTAGCTGTTACAAATCACAGCTGGCCAATTTCCAGTTGGAAAGTTCAATTTTTGTCTATCTACGTACCCTGACAAAATCCCCCTGGATACAGAACCAAGTGATCATTTTAGAAATTTGTATTGTCTGGATAACTGCAATGGTTGCACACAGACATCTGTTGCCTTTTACCTTTGTCTGTATTGACTCTCAGTGAAACTAATACAAAGCTACCGACCCTGACCAATGGAAAAATCTGGAGGTTGGTAGCTTTGATGCTTATACTGCATGCAGTCAACCACTCAAGCAGCATAGATTAAAACATAAAAGTTTCGGCAATCGCTGAGCATTATAAATTCTCATTAGAGTCTCATAATCAAGACATTTGGTTGAGTGGAGCATACAGGTGTAGTAGCCCACATATGGACCCTGTCACATATGAAGAAAAAGATCGTCGCTTTAAGATGTAAAACAGGTTTTCTGGTAAGAATGTTACCTCTTTCAGGACACAGAAATAAAAGCACTAGTTTACTAGATTACTAGTTACCTGAAAAAGTGCTGGTACTACTGTGGGACACTGTTGCACAGGCTGTGCATTCTGGAGGACTTAGTGCAGTTTTGAAAGTATAATATGGGGGCGCCTGGGTGGCTCTGTCGGTTAAGCGTCCGACCTCAGTTCAGGTCATGGTCTCACCGTTCCCAAGTTGGAGCCCCATGTTGGGTTCGGTGCTGACAGCTCAGAGCCTGGAGCCTGTTTCAGATTGTGTCCCGCCCCCCCCCCCTCCCCCTCTGCTCCTCTCCTGCCCACGTTCTTTTTCTCTCTCAAAAATAAATAAACATTAAAAAAGCGTTGTGTACTATTAAAAAAAAATAAGGAAAGCAACGAGAAGATCCAAGATGAGCTTAGGACGCGTACTAGGACAGTTTGGACTGAAATAGATGATGCAATCAATAGCCAAGTGTGAGAATAGAACCATTAATGAGGAATCTTTAACGTCAAGCAGTTGTCATCTATTGTCTACAAACTGCAACTGAGCAGGTGACTCTCCTGTTCCACGATTACCTTTTGACTTCTGGGGGACATATTTTCCAGGAGGGTCAAAATACCGCACTTGAAAAATGAGCTATATGCCTGAGTGACACAGGCATGACTATATAAAATGTAGAAAGGCTGATTCTTCCTAACCGCATTTCATAAAATTCTCTCGGGGCAACCTATCTTTCCTGTGTTACCAAAATGGGGAAAAATCAGGTTAGCAAATAGCATTGTCTCTACAGCTTTTCTTAAAGCTGTGGAGGATGGCTGCTGTGATTTAGTAGGCCTTTTCCCTCTTTCGTGCCAGGGACTAGGTTTTGCAATATTACCTTGAAGATTTAGCATCTCAGCTTGGCTGTTTCTGACTCTCCAAAATGAGGAAGATGAATTATTTAACATCCAGGAAGCACCAGCTGTGTTCTCTCCTAAAGCTGAGCTTCCCCCACCAGAGGGATTTACAATTGAAATAGGTTTCTAATCTAAATAGGACTACAGTTTGGACAAGTGAACAAGACGAGAGAGTTTTTTTCCTAAGTGGAGAAGAGATATTAGTGAGCATTTCTTAGCGGTTTTCCCAGAGCACCTAGAAATTCTCTAGGGATTATATAGCCTAGCATCTTGCCAAGGGGACGGAGTGCTCCTGACATGAAGGCACAACTCTGAGGCCACTAAAGAAGGGGATTTATAACATGCAATAGGAGGGATTTAGGTTAGGGACAAAGACAATTCTCTTGATGGTCGGTGTTACACAGGAGACGAGAGTATGAGAGAACTCTTTCCCTCAATGTTCTTAGAACCAGGGCAGTGGTTCTCAAAATTGTTCTCGAAATTTTGTACCCCAGGGGGCATTCAGCAACATCTGAACACGTTTGTTTTTGGTTGTCACAACGGGGGCGAAGAGGAAGACACTACTAAATCTAGTGGGTGGGGACCAGAGATACTGTTAAACATTTTATAATGCACAGAGCAGCCCCTCCCAACTAAGAACTATTAGGCCCAAAATGTCAAGAGTGCCAAAGCTTAAGAAAGCCTGACCTAGAGAATTTACACATTTTTTGAGTTCCCTCAAATGATTTTAATGAGCCTACCTGGGCCAGTTCTAGGAAATAAAATAATTCTTTCCATTTGTTTAATGAGAATAAAAATGGTTTGCCACCCTGTTGGGTATGCTCTCAAGATGGGTTCCTCTTCAGGGAAGAAGGCTCTCTTCCCAGGGACTCTCCCTGAAGTTCTCCAGTTGATTCCAATCTTTGTTTTAGGAATTAATTTAAATCCCACTTCATCCCAAAAGCCTGAGGGAAAGACAAATGTGATTCACTATTCCTTGAACTCCTTTCTATAGCAAGTAGTGTCTGCCTACCTCATTGGGCATTTACTGCCTCATGTATTTACTGTATGTACATGACAAGACAACTGTGTTGTGACCTTATCCAACCAAGTCAACTAAACTGTAAATTCCTTACTGGCAAGGGATAGTGTTTCTGCTGCATCAGAAACACACAATCTATTACCAGCTTGCACACAGTGAGAATTCCATAACCCTTTATTTATTATATGATGATAGAATCCTTTATTCATTATATGAGCCACTGGGTGGCTCGGTTAAGCGTCCAACTTGGGCTCAGGTCATGATCTCACGTATTCAGGAGTTCAATCCATACATAGGGATTGCTGCTGTCAGCCCAGAGCCTGCTTCAGAGCCTCTGACCTCCTCTCTCTACCCCTCCCCCAATGGTTCTCTCTCTGTCTCTCAAAATACATAAATAAACATTAGATGATAATCAATATTCAATCTCTTCACATATTCTGAGGCCCCTCAGAGTGGTAGTTATTAAATAAAAGTAGAAGGACTCTGATTGCCAGTTTTCCCCAGTCTAAATTGGGGCAGGAAGAGATCATTTTAGAGTTACATCAAATATATTTCTATTTTCAATGGTTCCTATTCCACAATGCCAGGATATGGACTTTGATTTCTGGTCTTCATAAAAACTAGGCATCAGCATGACTTATTAGAAAAAGAAGAATTATTTAGGGTCATTCTATGTTAATAGAAAAAGGAATAATGAAATATCATAATAAAGAGAAATAGTTTTCTAATAGAGAAGTGTCATGATATTAGTCAGGTTTATTAGGGCTTTAGAGGAGTATTCCAAGAAAAGTGGCAGAAATTCGATCAATTAAGTGGGGTGCACATAAATTGAACTTAATAAAACTGCCTAAATTGCTTTGGAAAAAAATGCTGTAGGGAATATACTTTTATTAGTTCTGGGTGAGGGTGAATTTGATGATACAGTGAAACCTTTTCCACTTTTAATCTTGAGTTTCCCATGAAAACCATCAGGAATAACTTTAGAAATATTATCTACAACCAAACTAAAGACTGAAGAACCTGTGTGGTCAATGTGTAGTCAATGGTTTAGAAGTAAGAATGTAGGTACTGTGGTAAGAATACTGGCTCCAATCCAGTCTTACTGGACTTTGACAATTACTCAGTCTATGTCAGTGCACAACACCCTATTTGGTAGAACTGCTCCCGTGGATCTACATCAGATACGCCCTGGGCTATCCTTGCCTCCAAAGAATTCAGTTCTCCAGTGATGAAAGAGACTTCTTGACGCGCAGTCTTACTGTCTCCAAATTAAAACAAAGAACAACAACCAAAACCAAGAAATAATTATTGAATTAAATTACTGAATTAATTACTGAATTAAATAAAGCAAAATCAAAGTGTTGCTCTAGGACAGTCAGATACAACTCACTGGTTTTTCTATTCGTGAAGACTGAATTCACTGGGTAATTTTTTTTTTTTTAAATGTATTTATTATTTTGAGAGAGAGACAGAGTGTGAGGAAGGGAGAAGCAGAGAGAGAGGGAGACACAGAGTCCGAAGCAGCCTTCAGGCTCCGAGCTGTCAGTCAGCACAGAGCCCGATGGGGGGCTCAAACTCACAGACTGCAAGATCATGACCTGAGCCAAAGTCAGACACTCAACCGACTGAGCCACCCAGGCACCCCATCAGTGGGTAATTATTTAATGCTGCACTTCACTTTACTAATACAAAGAATCCTTATGAGAAAAGAAAAAGGCCCATTTCTATTTTATGTTTCTCAACAAGGATTTTTGGCATCCTGCAATTTCTATATACACTGTAACTCTCAGAAGCATACACTGAGCATCTTTCAATCAGTCAAAATGTGAGATATCTTTTGAAGATTATGTTTACCCATTCTGTTCTGAAAAGATTTAATGTGACCTTTTCTTAGATATAAAAGTGACTAATTGGTTTAATGGGAACAAAAATGCTGATTTACCACCCAAGTGGTCACTAAGTCGGCGACATTTGTTAAACCAGATATTACTCAAAACGAAAGTAGGAATTAACCCTTTATTCTTTGTAATCAGTAAAAATGCTCAGCATTTTAGCTGTGGTTGCTTCACAATTTCAACATCTTAGTGGCTGTTGCTTTACGATTTATGAAAGATGCCTTGTACTTGTGTCCATGCTTCATTTTTGCTGGTTAAATAATCTCATGATTATCTTAACCATTACTATACATCAGGGAGGAAAGACCTCAGGGTGGGATGATTTTTGGGGTCATGGAAAGTTCCACTATCCAACAATCTTCTGGCCAGGTCTTGTGGATGATTAATAACCCTCATGCTTTTTCATCTTGATATTTCTTGGTCCATACCCATAAAATTTTCCTGCTTGGTATTCATTTTTTAAGTCTATAACATTATTGGGATTTTATGCTGACTTCATAACCTTCAGAGTAACTGATCGTAGCAAAATATTTCCTTGCTTATAGAGAGCAGCTTCCCATTGACCTCGATTTTAATGAATACATTTTGAAAAGAAAACATTTATTACCAAGTGAAATAAGCATCTCTGAAAGACTTCTCCCACCAGCAAAGAGTAATTTTTTTTTTTAATAGAACCCCTGAGGAGGCTGAATCTGATATAGCACCAATACTGGCTTATTCAAAGCTCTGAATCATTTTGGACTCACCTTTAAGATTCAAGTTACCACACTTTACTGATTGCTTCCCATTTAGTTGTTTTCCTTCTTCACTAGACTAGGTTTCTGGAAAAGAGGATCTGTACTTATCTCTGTAACTCCCCAGGCTAGCGCCGTGTCTGAATCAATGTAAGCATGGAATATATCTCTATTGAGAAAGGCTATTCATTGGGATAAGGCAGATACACAGAGTAGGGAGTTTGGAGCATGGAAGATGCTTGCATATCTTTATGAAGAATGCAACACATGTGTTTAAGACCCAGGACACACGTCAATTTCCCAAACTTAAAAGCCTGCTGAAAGCAAAAGGCTGTGAGGTAAAGAGTGAGGTTTACAATAAGAGATTATGGAGCCAGAGAGGAAAAGACCAACAGAATATAATGACCATTTCCAAGGTCGCAAGTAGAAGATGGTTCCAAAAAATACATTATAATGACCAGGGTTCTCCTTCACTGAAGAAAGAACAAATAGAAACACTTACTCTAAATCGATGTGAGGAATAATTTTCTTCAAGAGAGACATTAAGTAGCGAATAGGTTACTGAAAGAATGTATAAACAAGGCTTTCTGATACTTGTAGATTAGATAACCTGCCAAAATTTCTCTTAATGAAGGCTTATGAACATTTATGCACAAAATAACGATACTTATGTTAGACCCCTTTAAGGCGCACAAGGCACAACTACGGAATAGTATTTAGAACAGTAAATAAAAGAGGAACCAAATCCCTATCTTATACGCCCCTGCAAAACATAAGAGAGTGGGATACCAAATGGGATAACTTCCTTTTTGTGATACATAATTACGAGTTTTCAGTGGCCAGTGGCACACATCCTATCATTCATGTGGACTAGGAAGACATCCTTTTAACTCATTCTATCAGGTGATTTATAATTGCCATTTAAACACAATAAGTGAGGGAGGATATGATTTGTGAATCCGCTAGGATGCTAATGGAAAAGCTCTCTACTGACCCAAGAAGGGCACTTAAATTGTTCTGGCTCCTATGTAGTTGGAACTACTTTAAATATTCATTGCACTTTAATGAACGTACTTTTCCTTTAATTAGACATGGTGTTAATACTGTTTTAATCTGAATTGATTTGCCACACTGATCTGGGGAAGCCAGGATCTGTTTATGAATGAATTAGAAGTCTCAAGCTTACTAAAACTAGTAGTTAACCTTCCCAGAACTCTTATGTCTCAAAAGGAAGCATAATATTATTTTCACAGGTGAAAAGATACAAGACATGGGGTGTATTTAGCTGAAGATTAAGTAAAGTTTGGCAAGCTAAGACTGGGAATATTTTGAAATTCCTTAATACCATGTTTTTAATACTCAATATGTGACAATTAAAAAGATCACGAAGTCACTTGATCTTTCATTCATTCAACACGTATCCTTTACTTTTTTCTCTGCACTTATCAAAAGGACGGACTAACGATGGATAGCATTAATGAATTGGTTGCACAGTAGCAAAGCGTGACCACCTCAGGATATGAAGGTATTTAGGTTATCTTGGTGAAAATTAAGGAGTTAATAACAACTTAATAAAGGTGAAGGTCTATTTCAAGTCCTGGTATTATACTTCTTTGAGCTGTCAAGATTTATTACCTTTGGCTGTATCACCATAACAATATTTTTCACGTGCCTCCAGGTTTTCTTTATTAATCTCCTTACAGAAATGCGTGCCTTTTGAAGTGTCCAGGGATATATTTTCCCAATGACGAGTAATCCAAGACATCTTTGGAATATAACAAATTGATTAAGACATCATACTTCTGGCCAGTCAATACCAGGTTAAGGAATTATAGGAGAGGATGAAGTTGTTTATTTAGCTAAAGAGCTCCCATGGAGGTAATTTACCTGGTGGGGAAATGATGTGATTGTTGCTGTCAAGGCAAATGCTCTCTCCTTTGGGACCTCAGAGGCTGAGGCTCAGGGGAAATAGCATTTGCCCCTTATCCTCTCATCCGTTGCAAAATTGCTGGATAGGATGGTGGGATCTTCTGGTCTAAGGTCCCTCAGTGTTTCTCAATTTGGTTATCCCTGCATTCATTCATACAAAGACTTCGAAAATACCAATGCTTGGGCCCTTTCCCCAGAGATTCAAATTCAGTGGTCTGGGGAGGGGCCCATGGCACCATAAAATTGGAAAGTTCCTGAATTGTTTCTTTGGAGAATCACTGAGCTATAGCAAGTGAAAAGCTGTAACAATTACTTCATAATAGGATAAGCCACAAGGTACTCTTAGAAGCTTAATCTTGGATGTGGTCCTTAACAAAGTAATTCACAGCATTTTGGAGTTGGTCTACAAATAAATCAGGTCCTTCTAATTTTCATCCAGGGTTTTTCTTGGGACACCTCCTCCCCTGGAACTTGTTGACCTATATTTGTATCTTGTTTTCGTAAGTGCATATACTTACAAAAGAGACATCTTAAATCATGGAGGAAAATACTCTTTTCCTATAGCTTCTATTGACAAGCCAGAATATTTTGCTTTCTTCCTTAAGCCTATTAAAGATAGTAAAAATCAGTTCCAAAAACTCTGCCCCAGAAGCACTCTAAAGGTAACAATAAATGAACAATTAAGTAAATTATGTCGCAGTCACTTGCCAGACTTTTGAACAACCGATAAAATTATAATTATGAAAATGCTTGTGAAAAAATGAAAATAAATAGAATCAAAAGACATATACCATATATGACAACTGTGTATTTTATAGTTAAAGACTAGAAATAAATTGTGTATAGAATTGGTGAGTGGGATTGTGAGAGATTTTTCACTTGGTTTCCTAATCTTTCCTTGGTGTTGTTATAATGTTGATTCATATTTTAAAATACCTATAATTTATTAAGAAACTACCAGGTGCCAGAAATTTTGAAAATCTATAGATAGGATATTAATAATACAATTTTTAACAGAAAAATTGAAGGACAAAGACATTAAGTAGCATGTCTGAGTCATAGAGCTAGTAAATGACAAGATCGGATTCAAAGGTTTGTCAGTTTCTTTTTTTATTACCCTCTTCATCGTTATTTAAAAATTTTAAAAGAGGGACTCAATCAATAAGACCCCTACCTCCCACCTCAATAAAAACATTTGTTACTTTAGGTTAAATGGACTGGATTGTCCATGCTTATATGTTTAACATCATCAGTAAGTTTTCTGGATGCTAAGTTGAGGGAAAGATGAAAAGTGAGAATCTCTTATCAGTTTAGTTATCAATTAACGAAATATTCTTCTATCATGAAAAAGTCAAGGAGGCTAACATCAAATTAATAAACAACTTTTTGAGGGGCACCTGGGTGGATCAGTCAGTTGAGTGTCAGACTTTGCTCAGGTCATGATCTTACAGTTCGTGGGTTCAAGCCCCATGTTGAGTCTGGAGTCTGTTTTGGATTCTGTGTTTCCCTCTCTCTCTGCCCCTTCCCTCCTCACATTGTCCCTCTCAAAAAATAAATAAACATTAAGAAATTTTTTTTTATTAAAAAAAACTTTTTGAGAGAAGTTAACTAGAAATATAAACTTGGATATTGTTTAGTAAGTTAAGATGTGATTAGTAACATACTGATGTGATTAGTTAATAAAAAAAAAAAAAAAGTCTAAAGTTTCTCAGCCTAGAAAGGATCCAGTTCCTTAAAAATAATCCCCAAGGTAAAAAATGGCTGGAAAGAATGAGATGATAATAAACGTTAAGTTGCTAATACCAGTTTTATGTGCCATTCCCTTAGAGAGATATGCTCTATCTATGAAAAGGGGTCATTAAACTAGTTCAGACCCTGGGCTTCCCAGGGCCCTGGGAGCTCCAGCAGGGCGCGTGTCTGTCTCTGGGGACACTTACTGGTGCCCCACCATCCCTGTCCTCATGCTCCATTACTCAGGCTCTGCCTCCTCCCCCCAGGAATTTGCCCTAAAGAGATTATCCCACAAACTGCACTGTGCAGGAAGATCTGGTTCCTGGGAAGAGAGAAATGAAAAGCTAGAATTTTCTCACATTTCTTTTAAGCTAGAAGTGTGAATCAGATATGATCCCTGCCCTTAAAAGTCTTATAGTCTTGAAGGAGAATAAGACAGATTCTAAATAGCACATATACTCCTTTGTGCTGTTATACGCATGTTTAATAACACGCTTCATCTCGGTTTCTAATGCAACATTTCATACATGAAAGGGTAACCTATCCTGTCTAGGAGTTCATATTTTGGTTTGCTAATATTCCCATGCAACAGATTTTCACTAATTTACATCCATCATCTATTTTCTTTCATTAAAATTTTTTCTTGTGCATAAGTATTTTTTATCTTAAAATATAAAACAAAAGACTGCTGAATGGAAACTTTAGCTTGTAGACTCTTTGGATAAGTTTCTTTTTCTCATTCAATTTTCATTTCACTACCAAATAAACACTTGGAACTATTAAAACAGTAAGTGTAACTTGGGTTTCCTATGGACGGAATATACAAATAAGGTTGTAGTACAAAGAGCTTAAATTTCACTTGCTTGTATCTTCACTTTACGATGGGAACTCTGGCCCCTGAAAACTTTTACCCTTACATTTCTGGGAGTCTTTCTGCTCTCTTTATTATTTCCCAAAACACTTTCCATGGTCTTCCTCTCCAGTCCCCTGGTTGATTGCCATTAATGTGAGCTAGCACTGGCACTGGTCCTGACTCTCTGAAGTTGGTGCTGTGGTCTTCAGATGTGATTCTGTGAATTCTCTTACTGCTAGGTTGCCACATAAAATATGTGGCACCCAGTTAAATCTGAATTTCAGATAAGTAAAGAATGCAATATATAGGATGCATTTCTACTAAAAAAATTATCCTTTGTTTATCCAAAATTCAAACTTAACTTGGTGCCTCGTATTTTTACTTGCTAAATCTGACAGCCCTACCTTGTGCCCAAGCCATACCATGCCTCCTGCAGTCTCTCGTGAGCTAAAGTCACATGTGTGCTATATACAGGTGGGGAAAATGGCTCTCTTTTCCTCTTCCGATGGCCTTTTGTCTCTTTATTATTTTTAAGTTCATTTATGAGACTGATTTACTTTGAGAGAGAGAGAAAGCATGAGTGAGGGAGGGCAGAGAGAGAGGGAAAGAGAGAATCCCAGGCAGGGTCTGCTCCATCAGTGCAGAGCTCCACGTGGGGCTCGAACCCATGAACCACGAGATCATGACCTGATCTGAAGTTGGACACTTAACCAACCGAGCCACCCAGGCATCCCAGCCTTTTGTCTCTTTAGCCCAACATTGCTTGTGCCATCTTAAGACCACTCACAGGAACAGCTTTCAGTGTCTTTCTGTGGCCATCTATCTTTGGGGTTTAGACAGCCTTAGAATGTCAGACTCACTGTGGCGGGCTTTTTTTTCCCTGTTCTCTTAGACATTCCCCCAATGGCTTGTCCCACAGTCCTCCTTATTGGCTAGCTCCTCCCAGACAAGTCAATTTACGTAATGAAGGCTACCAGCTCTCTTGGTTCATGAGGCACATACAGTTTTATTTCATCAAAGACTTTCAACAAATAATAAAACTTAGACTGTGATTACGGGAACTGCCTTCAAAGTACCTCTAACGTGCGTGGAAGTGTTTCCTACCTTTGGAAGCACTTAGGGAAGCTCTGTGGAAAAAGTGGCTTTGGGGCTTCAGCTTTTAAGAAATGTGTGCGAATTTGACAGCGTGAAAGAAATTCCAAGCAAATGTAACAGTATGAGTGGAGGTAAGAAGACAGGAAAGTTCAGGGTTGGCTTACTTTGGTTTGGTGACACTGTATGATGTACAGCAACTGGAAACTATAAGGAAAGTTGGTGCCCTGGACAAGGAAAGTTCTCCATGGCCGTGGTCAGGAGTTTGTAATTTCTTCTCCAGGCAATGGGAAGTGCTTGCAAGATTTGGTTAGAAGAAAAATATAATCAAGAGATGCTTATAGTCCTGTTACACAGGCTACATTCCAAGTGTGAGAAATTATAGGAGAGAGATTAGTTTATCACATAAATAAAGTAGGTAAGGAGTAATGAAGTCCCAAGGGAGGGACAGGAGAAAGAAAAGGAAAAACAGAAATTTGAAAGAGACCTTGGTCTGAAAACTTGATAATAATTTTAATCAGCAGAGTTTTGTTTTGTTTTGTTTTGTTTTTGTGGGTTTTTTGGTTGTTTTTTTTTTTTTTTTTTTTTAAATTCCCAATGCCCATGCCACTTCGAGACTAATTAAATCAAAATCTCTGGAGATGAGACCCCCACATCAGTATTGTCAAATCTCCCCTTGTGATTCCAACACTCAGCCAAGACCAATCACCACTATTGCAGAGCAGGAGTTCTCTCACTTCCGTAGGAATCAGAGTCACCAAAGGGCTTGTTGGGCACCATTGCCAGAGTTACGGCAGATCTGGAATGAGGTCTAAGAATTCGCATCTTGAACAAGTTCCTAGGTGGTGTGGGTGCCGTTGGTCCAAGGACCATGCTAGCAGAACTTCTGGGGTGGAATGATCGGGACCTAACAGTTAATTAGCTATTACTATGTATATGTCTTGGCTGGTTGGGGGGAGAGGGAGAAAGAGTTAATTACAGGGGACTGAGATTCTGAGCCTGAGTAAATGGCAGCATAGAGGTGTTATTTAACAGTCATAGACAGTGGAAGAAAATAGATATTGGGCTTGAATGAGAATATGGAGAGAAAAGACAACGAAAAAGAGTGTTTTATGGGGGGCCATTATAAAAATGGGAACAGTAAGAAGAGGGAGCCAGTAAGAAGCAGAGAACCATCAGAGACACAGAAGGAGAACCAGAATGTCACAAACACCTAGCAGGGAGAAAGTGGTCAAGGCTAGCTCTGCTAAGAACATCACAAAAATGTAACCTCTGAGATATTTCCAAACCCAGTGAACGCAGAGAACCAAGGTCCCACATTTTCCTTATCTGCTCTTTACTATCCTTAGCAAAGAGAGGTCAGAATGATAACCCTGGAGGCAGCTTAAGGTCTTTAGTGCAAAAAACAGAGGGATCTGTATCCCTCACACTGCACTTACTAAGGAAATAAGGATGACGACCATATGACAGAAAGATTTTCAGCTTTGAGGGTTGAAACAAAAAGGGCTTTTCACCTAATCTGGCTAAGGGCAGAGTATCAGTGCTCATGGAGTTAAGCCCCTAGCAGCTGTTAAGAATTTACAATGAACTTGGTGCTGTTCTAATGCCTTATACGGCTCCTGCTCACAGTGGGGTTCATGGATCAGTGGCATCGGCATCACTTGCTAGAAATGCAGACTTTCATCCACACCAGACCTCCTGGAACTGAATCTGTATTTTTGAAAATATCCCCAGGTAACATTTAGAGCTTGAGGTAACAATTAGAGCTTGAGAAGGCACTGCTTTTAGGTATCATGAACTCATTTAGTCTACTCAGTGCTATGAGGTAGGGACTATGAGGAGGGAGCTGAGTTCTGAAGAGGTTACAACATTTGTACAAAGTCATACAACTAACGGGGCAGAGCAAAGATCTACACCCAGATAATCTAGATCCATAGACCTGGATCTGACTTGTGTTACATCATTGCTCAAGAAACTCTTACAATGTCCCTTCCCATCGTCGCCGTACCTTCCACCGCGGTGGCTCTTATCCAATGCTTTTAAGGTGCCTGTCGTCCCCTTTGTTCTCTTGTGTCTACCATCCAAGCCATGCATGTTAACCTCCTCACCCCTTAGATCTCAGCTCATAGTCACCTCCTCAGAAGGCAGCAGTATCCAACACCCCAAGACTTGGTATTCCACTCTCACAGTGCCATTTTTCTTCCATGATAATCTGTAGACATGAATTCGTGTGATTTTTGCCTTTTTTTGCCAGGCTTAAGCACCTAGAGGGCAAATGAACATCTGTTTTGTACCTCATGGAATTGCCAGGGACCAAGATGGAGTCTGGCACAGAGTCGACACGATCGTTACCTAGATGAGTGTGCACAGGAATGACTTTCAAATCAAATGTGTACCTTCCCCACATTAGCATGAACTATAGTGCCAATCAGAACTGAATACTCTTGGGGGCGCCTGAGTGGCTCAGTTGGTTAAGCGTCCAGTTCTTTGTTTTGGCTCACGTCATGATCTTACAGTTTGTGAGTTGGAGCCCTGCATCTGGCTCCGCTCTGACAGTGTGGAGCCTGCTTGGGATTCTCTCTCTCTCTCTCTCTCTCTGCCTCTCCCCTGCTCCCTGCTCATGCTGTCTCTCTCAAAATAAATAAATAAACTTAAAAAAAAAAAAGAATACACTCTCCCTCCAGGTAATTAAGAAACCTGGTGAGGTGAAAGAACAGACTTGAACATTCAAAAGAAGTGTAAACTTTGAGGCTGAACCTGATCCATCCAGGCAAGCCTCCACCTGCCAGAAACATTCAGGACCTCCTGAGGCTATGAGAACCCTGTGTATGTACAACCACTTTCCAGAATCCAGAGCCAGTAAGTACTTTGCCTTCAGCCTTTGAGGCAGCAGAGGAAAGTCAGAGTGGCCCACGTGAGCCCTCCCCGTATTGGCAGGGTAGCTCTGGAGGGAAAACATTGGCTGTTCTAACACAAATCCTATAACTAAACAGAGTCCATTCATTCTGAGTGCTGCTCATCAGGTACCTTTCAGAGGTCCCGAGTTTCTCTGAACGACAGAGAATAAGCCTTGATTTCAGTGAATGGCTCTGCCATAATAATCGTGAGAAAAGCACGGATTGCAACATCACTTTAAAAATACGCCCCACTGTAATTTCGTGTCTCATTTTCCCAAATACTCTTGCTCCTATGGATAGTTCCTATACCTTGTGTTCTCTTATTATATTAACATAATTAGGCTAACTAGGCCTTAATGTTGCCACTCTCGTGAAAAAAAAAAACTGCAAAGGGCCTTGAGAAAAATGCTGCTGATGTTTTTTTCTTAAAGAGATGGTTAGATTTAATTTCAACATTTTTGGAAAATATTGAACGACAGTAATCAGCTTTAAGCTTAACCAGGTGACAGTTCCCAACGACAGCTGATACGGACGAGGGTTTCTCCATGCGGAAGAGCTGATTGCTAATTCTCCAGGCATTTCCTCAACATCTCTATCACGTGCCTGAATGATATGGCTATAGGCTCAACTACTCAATTTTCTTAGGGTGTTCTTGGTCTGAATTGACACGTTACTTCAAGCTCAACCATGAATGAGGAATCCGGAGGTCCACCTTGTGTCTTAGACCTGAGCTTTTCAAATGCTCAAATGCATGAATCACCTAGGGGCTTTGTTAAAATGCAGACTCCTGTCAGGTGACATGCGGGAATTTGCATTTCTAATAATGTCCCAGGTGATACTGATGCTGCCTGTCCATATGTAACACTTTAGGGAACAAGGTCTTAGAAAACAAAATGAAATTGATTTTGTTATTTACAATGCAACTTGGCACCCTTTTTAACCAGAAGCATTGCCGTTTTAAACGTTTCTGCTTGCCAGGGCTGGAATAAATGTAACCCTATCGACCAGCACAGGGGCAGAAACAATCCAGAGAAATGAGTTACTCCCAGGATTCCACCCTGGGGAGGGGGCCCCAAGGTTATCTGTTTGACTCAGGGAAGAAACAGACTTGCTGTTCAATCTAGAGCCGTCTTACACAAATCTAGAGTCTAGGAATTTCCAGACTCCTTTTTTAAAAATATTTATACCAAGCACATACAGAAGTGCTTGGAAGTATCTAGAATAGGCGTGAACATATGCTGATCACTCTAAAATTGAATTAAAAGCAATGTGGTCCAATAATGATGTAACAGCTATTGGGTTAAAATGGAAAATACTCTCCAAACACAATGTATTTTGAAATGCAAAATATAATAGCTTGTTTCAGTTAAATAATGTCTATAATAGAAAAGGCTGAGAAAATAACTGTTAGAGCTTATCATTGCTTAAAGTGGCATGAGAGGCAAAGGAGTGGTTTCTTTTGGAGGGGGGAGTGGCCTTAGTTCTTCCTGCACTCCCACCATGTTGTGTCTCTTTGAATTCTTTTCTCCACACTTACCCCAAGCTCTTGGTGGTCCTGCACCACTGAGGGAAACACCAGCAGATCAACTGAGAGTAAGAAAAGAAGAATGGAGAGAACCATTTCTGTTCCTTTTTTTTTTTTTTTAAACCATCCCTTAATCCTTGAATTTCAAACATGAAGAGAGTATAAATAAAATTATGAAAATTATTTACTTTAGTTAAAAATAGGTCTTTGTTGAAGCCAAGAAGAAGGAGATAGCTCCCCCATCAAGCAAGTCTTTTGCCCATTTGGATGCTCAGTGTTGGAGGAGGTCATTAAGAGGACATGACCTCTGATTGACCCATAAGCTTGACCTGGGTAATCAGAGGCTCCTGACCTCTTCCCCTGGCCTTGCAATATACATACTGTCCATTATTCTCACATTGAGAGATGTTTTCAAGGATGCAGCCCTGAGAAAGCAATGTGTTGTTGAGACCATCTGGACGGTGTATGTAACTGAACACAGGCTTCTATACAGACTTTTAAGATTCTCACAGGCAGGTATAGAGATCTACTCATCTTGTGGCTGCCCAGGAAAAGCCTCATATAGAAGTTCTCTTGCTCATTAAACCTTGACACCTACTAATCTAGGGTGGCCTGCTTCTTTCTTTGGTCTCTCTTTGCCTTCTTTGTATGGAGGAACAGTTTTATTTTATTTTATTTTTTAATGTTTATTTGTCTTTGAGAGAGAGAGAGAGAGAGAGAGAGAGAGAGAAAGAGAGACAGAGCATGAGTGGGAAAGGGACAGAGAGAGGGAGACACAGAATTTGAAGCAGGCTCCAGGCTCTGAGCTCGACACAGAGCCCAACATGGGGCTCAAACCCACGAACCATGAGATCATGACCTCAGCCAACGTCTGGTGCTTAACTGACTGAGCCACCCAGGCACCCCATATTTTATTTTATTTTTTAAGTTTATTTATTGTTGAGAGAGAGAGAGAGACTGCAAACAGGGAAGGGGCAGAGAGAGACAGAGAGACAATCCCAAGCAGGCTCTGCACTGACAGTGCCCATATGGGGCTCGAACTCCACAACTGTAACATCACGACCTGAGCTGAGATCAACCGTCTGACGCTCAACCTTGACTAAGCCACCCAGGTGCCCGTGTACAAGGAACAGTTTTTAAACCAGTCAGAAAAATTTAATAAACCAACTTATCCTGACTCGTTGGCTAGGAAATATAACTTCATTAGGAAACCGTGATGACCATTATTGAACAGCAAAGTTCAGATCTAACCAAACACATCTACTTTATTCCACAGGAAAAATATTCTAGAATATATTCCCAAATCCACCATAATGATAGTCATCTACTACCTAGTGGAACGTTACATCAGAATGCTAGAACTTGAAGTCCAGATTGGTGATGGGATTTGTCCATTAACACACAACTGATCTTTAAAGAACTGGGCTTAGAACTTAGAGCTCCTGAACATTTCCCAATTTACTCCCCATTGTCTTATCCCAACCTATATCATCAATTATTTTCCCTGATGCCAATTTAAGACAAAAACACCCAAGCTTGTCTGGGACAAAATACCCTGTCTGAAAACTGAAGACCACACTGTAGGTTTCCCACTTGCAGTTGATCATGGGGCCTCGCCATGGTTTGTTTTGAGTTGATGTGAAATGATATTAAAGATGAAATCATTGGCCAGTGAGGCATTTGCTAAACAATTTGCAGCAGGTTCCTCGGTCAGCATACAGTAGGGGTTTGCCCAGACTGGAAGTTTCACTCCCTTATGGATGAATAAGAGAAGTGAAGCTTCCTTTCCCCATCTTATGAACTAGTGGATCTGAGTGAGCCAGCGGACAACTGTGAAAGATCAGTAGTGGTCTTTTAATGCAGATCTGAGATGACTTGGGAATTATGGCATGAGATTTTTCTTAGTACAAAGGCCTGTTGTTACAAAGAATGGCGCAGAGCGTGATGGGACCTAATGTAGTATTGTGATTAAGAATTCAGTACGGACACCTGGATTCAAATCCCAGCTCCAACGTGTACTATCTCAGGGACCTTGTACAAGTCATTTAACCTGGTCATTAGCTTCCTTACCTATAAAATGAGAATAAAAATACTCCCCTGACTCACAAACTTGTAACAATAATATGCTATGTATAAAGCACAATAAATCTGAACATTCAGTAAGGTAGCAATGTTTTCCCCCATCAAGAGACAGAATCACGAAGGTAAGCTTGAATCTCAAAATATCCTGAGAGAAGATCCTGACATGGATGTCTCACAAGATTTTAGAATAAATTAGGGAAAGAAGTCTGGAAGAACCAAACTTTCTTGGAAATCTCTAAAATAATGTTGGTCCTCACTTTCCATGTTGGCTTAGGTTGCCCTTCCATTGAGTCTGGAATGAAATAATCAATGGCAATATCTTCCAAACCTGGAAATGTCCCCACAGAAGTGCTGTTCTTTATTAAGAAACAGGAAGATCTTTCTTTGCTCCTGTTCTCAAATATGGTATATTGAAGCACATACACTTCAGTTCAACATCTATTCATAGGTGTGGGATTAATGAAATTTAGTGGGAAGGACAGGCTGCAGGGGAATCAAATCTGCTTCATTTCTTTCTCACCATTTGCTCTGGACCCCATTTGCCTCCTTATTCTTTTTACTTGTGCATTTTACTGTGGCCAGAGTAAAGATCTTGGAGTCCAGAGTGGTCCTTGCTTAAGGATTTTGAGCACCTGATTCATTTTATTCAAGAGACTGGGTTCATCAATATGTTATGTATTTAACTTAGAAATTCAGTCTAGCCACATTGTATTAACTTATACAATATGTAGTTTACTAGGTGGGAAAAAAAGGCTCTAAACTATTGGGGCCAAAAACACTTTATAGAAATCTGGAGAATGTAGAGACTACCTTTAAAAATAAAATTATGCCACAGAGGTATGAAAAGTGATGATAATTTTGTGATATTACAGTACAAATGTACAAATTAATCAACAGACTAATCAATGATGTGAATACTATCTATAAAGAACTGAATTAGGTTGGGGGGAACATAAATAGCATAGAAGGAATATAAGACATGACTTCATGCCTCATCTGGAGTATGATAATGGATATAATAATATAAAGATTTTAATTAGAGACACCCTTATAGAGTTCCTATCATGCAGGTGTAGGAATTGCAGATTTGGGCACCTTTTCCACACAGTTTTTGAAAATGTGTATGTTTCATTTCTTCTATAGTATTCTAAGCTGACTCCTGCTTTTTTCATACCAGCTTTATCTGAGACTCTGTTACCAGCCAACTTTCCATGTCTCTGCTTCTCTGGATCACCTTGGCAAGACAATCGTGTTTATCAGAAGTTCTAAACCATTCTGTGCTCAGGACTACTTGGGTGTCTTCGTGATATTTGGAAGATGTCCTTCCAATGGTCAGAACTGTTTCCGGTCACTTCTTTCTGTCAATCGGTGTTTCTACATCTTCAGACTATCTCTGAGAACTGACCTGCTGCTTCTTCTGTGTCAAGAGATTGCCAATCCCTGCTCACATTGTCCAGCCAGTGCTATTTATTTTGCATTTTCCCACAACTCCTGCTTCCCTGCCTAACAATGGCATCTTCCACCATGAAAATTTTCCATATTGAGTTGGGAAGAGAGGTGACCCAAATATGACAGAGGAAAGCAAAATGAATTAGAGGGCCATAAACGTAAGTACAAAATTTCCCCTCAAATCTCATACACCAGAAGTTCTCAAACTTTACCATGCATCAACATCCCAGGGACACTTCTTGAGAACCACTGCCACATGTGAATCAAAATCATCTCCAAATAACATGTAATCAAAACAAGAGGCCATCTCATTTTGCTCTGTGACAAGGAGCTCTTAACCTAGACATCCTTGGAGACCCTTTGATAGGATTCGAGCTCTCTATGGTACTCCACAAATTGTATTTTATATTACATTAGCATGTGTGAGATTGCATCCGGATGCTTGAGAGGGCCCACTGCTCTCAGAAGATACTCAAAGGATGCATTTTCCCAAACATTATCTTCTACAACTCCCACTGATGCCATGCAGTGAGAGTCAAGCCAGCACATGTGTGGAAGCGTTGACATTAGAACGGAGCAGAATAGGGCTTTACAGTTTATAGAGCCAAGGTGTAATTTTCCTGTTCTTTTTATGGTTAATAGAATAATTCTATTAATACTATTACACTGGCCTTTGTAATCAATTATTCCATTCTTTCATGATTATACACTGACTCCTACCAAGATGTAGATCCACCAGTCAATCAGCCAAAAAGTTTAGATGGAGCACCAATGATAGGCCTAGTATGGTGTTGGCTCAGTGAGGAACCCAAAGATTGCAGAATCCCTGCTCACAGGCAACTCTCGGTGAGGATACTGACATACACTACTTGTAAGCCCTGTGAGAATAAGAACCTTGTTTTTCTGACCCCAAATTCTGTCTCATGTGCCTACAAGAGTCCCTAGCAAATCACAGGAGCACAGCTAAATATTAAATGAGTGAATTAAAGACCTCAGGGGTTTATACTGTAAATGTCATAATGATTTTGACGGATAAACAAAATATTCACAGTGGCTGATTGGCCAACGCTCTTACACCTGGAGAGTACTGCTGAATAAAGGAAATAAGGGACCCAATTAATAAGGCACGTTAATAATCTGCAAACTTGCCTCCACAGGGAAAACAAATTGAAACTTAAATATGACACAGTTTCAAATGGCTCTTTACACCAGATGTCCAGCATAGGTAAGAACTCAGTTAAAAGATTAGGCTAGAAGATCACCTCTCCCTCCACTGCATCCTTTCCTGTAGCAAGTGATAATGTTGATGGCAAAGGATTTGGGTAACAAAAAGCATGCTGCCCAACCACATATATTCATCATGCTTCCTTCGATAAGTGTGAAGCAGGCAAGCCCTTCCTTACCTAGATTTCAAGCTGATGCATCATCTGTCTAGTTTCAGTAAACCCCAAGGGACTGCTCAGCTTTGTAAAGCTGAAACCCTGTCAGCCTCTGGATGCATTTAAACAAGGACAACGTGTTAAAAGGAGGCAGGTTATGAGGTTTCCTGAGGAATCCCTAGTTTCTAAGTGCACAAAACTCTCCTTCAATGCACAATAAAGAGCCTTTGTATCTAAAATAACCCCAGAAAGTTATTTTTAAATCGTGTATAGATGCTGACTATCTCAAATACATAAAGAGAAATATTAATGATATTCGGCCATCCATTTACCCAAACGAGGTCCCTCCTATTCCATCATCTCCATGGTAGCACACACATAGCCTTATACACGTTAGAAGAAAGAAAATTCCTCCTTCTTGGGAAATACCTGTCCTGGGAGTTCTCCGTTGTGCAGGTTCTGAGCACACACAGGGTCGAGCATACAAATGGTGCAGTGACTCTTTTGGAAGTCACATTTGTCCCTGAAACTTCAGTCACCTGGAGACTGCATGCCTCATTGCCTGCAGCAGCTCAATCCTGACAGTGTAGGATGAGTTTAGAAATCTCATTTGAGCAACAAAATTTGAATCGAGAGTTCAAACAGCATAATGTGTTTAATGCTGAAATAATCTTTTTTTTTTTTTTGCAACTTCTGCTGACTGTGGAATTTTTCTCTTTTTTCTTTGCTTTTGGGCTATCATCTTGGTTTGGTTTGGATATTGTGACGGGAAAGGAGGGTAACAGGACTCAGTCTACGGGAACATCTGTTACCTGCACATCCCCATTTGTACACATAGAACGTCTCTGTTTCTTTTGCTATGCTAACACACTTACACATAATTCCTGAAATCCCTACTACATTCATATCCACTGCTTCCAGACACACACTCACAAGGCACCAAAACACAAAATCTCTACATGTCAAAATCAAACCAGGCTGAAGACGTAAATAGGTGAACATGGCACCAGGTGGATGTGTAATCAGTAATAAGAAATACATCGAGCCCCATAATGAAAAGAAATCCCCCAAATTGTTTAGGATTCCCCCTCCCCCTTCCATTCACTGATTTATTAACCCTGAACAAAGATGTAATTGCAGGGTCTCAGAAACAACTTTTTTTTTTCCATTTTTTTTTCATTTTTTTGGCATTTGTTTTGTTTGGCTTTGAATTTCTTAATATCTAGTCGTACCATTCATTCATTGCCTGTTTTCTTCACTCAGTTGCCCATCTTTCCCCCTCCCCCCCCCCCCCCAAAATGAAAGAAGCATTAGCTTCTGAGTCTTAAGGATGAGACCTCTGCATTTTCTTTGCTTGTTTAGGGCAAGAAATGAAGTGCTGCCTCTTTAATTGGCAGAAGCATGCAGGAGGAGCGTACCTTTAATTTAGTGCTGGGATACCTCACTTGCACCCTGGCTGTTGTCTTATTGGAGACGGCAGCCTGCCTGAGATCCTCTAGCACTGAAATAATATCATCCAGCACGCATTTCTTATCCTGATTTTTCAACACACACAGATGGGAAAAAGTATAATTATAGCCCTTGTGGTTCACCTTCATTTCCAGCACGGCTCGGTGGGTCTGCAGGATCCCCTCAGCCTGGAGCAAAATATTGTCCCCGGGTGGGGAGAGGAGGATCACCCTGCCATACCTCCCAGGGGTGTGTAAGTCCGAATAGAGCTGGCTTTTGGACTGGTCCAGGGGGAAAAGGCTGCTGGCCAGGCTGCGCTCGATCTTGGCCAGGCTGTGGCTGGGAGCGACCAGGCGCTCCAGGTCGCCCTCGGGCTGGAAGCGGTTGAGCGCGCTGAGGCCGAAGGTGATTGTCAGGACTGCGGGCACGGTGAGGAAAAAGACCGGGTGCCGGCTCACGCACAAGCCCAGCCTGTGGCAGCACGACTGGAGCCCTCTGCGAAGCACCTGCCGCAGCATCCTCCACCAGATCCAGCTCGCAGGCGCTCCCGGCCGTCTTAAAAAGCACATGTGACATGTGTAAGCGCCGGGCCACCCCCCCCCCCGCTCCCCCATCCCACCCCCCTCCGGGCCAGCCCCCCTCCCCAGCACCGCCGCGTCCCCACCCCTCCACGCTCACCCCCAACCACTCCGCCTGGTCTTTCCCCGGCCCCACCTCCATGCGCTCCTACTACTCTTTCAAACACTGCAGCAAGTTGCAGCAAGGCGGGCAAATATCGACAGCGCGCTGCGGGGGCACCGCGGGGCCCACCCCTCCCCGGCCTCCCCGCGCCCTCGCCGCCTCCCGCGCCCCTCTCACCGCATGAGCAGCGTGCCCTCGGTCTAGCCCTTCATCTCGGTGCTGCAGTCCCCCGGCCTCCCTCGCTGGAGGTGGTTCCGTGCGGAGCGTCCCACAGATGTGGATTTCCTCTCCGTCCTGATGGGGTTCGGTGCCTAACTGGAACCATGTGCCTCGGTGTTGTAAGAAGCAGACATGTGCCCCAAAAGGGGCGGAGGGGGGCGGGGAGGAGAGAGACTAGAAGGGAGGGAGCGAGGTGGGGGGGGGGGGGCAGCTAAGCTTTTTTTTTTAAGATGCTGGCAGTTATTTTTAGAGTTTTGTTTTCCCTCTTCCCTCCTGGCTGGAGTGAATGGAAGAGGAAACTGGTGAAGGTGCTGCTGGCCCATTGGAGCAAAGGCAATTAGAGCCTGCGGGGGGGAGAGGGGGTGTACGGGGGAGGGGGGGGTGTGTGGAGGGAGGGAGCTCGAGGGCTCCTGGAGGCCAGCAGCCGTTTTGCCCCTCCAGTTTCCCTGTGCCCTCGAAATCTGCTTTCCTGCCGAAGGAAAAAGAGAGCGGAGAGGATGATGCTGCATTTTTAACATACCACAAAGCATGCAAGGGATTTCCTTGCAACACCTTCCCGCCGTCATTCCAGACTAGTAGGCTGCAGCCGAGGGCTGCCAGAGACCCCATTTGTGGGTGGTGCGTTGGGGCTCTAGAGATCCCTTCCTTGATCTGGTGATTGGAGAGGAGGCATTTGCCAATAGCAGTGGCCTGTGGCTTGGTGTGTGTGTTTGTGTGTGTCGCGGGTTGGTAGTGAAGATCCACAGGCAGTGTGTAGTTTCCCATAAAACATTACGTTCACTTCCTGTACTTTTGAAGTTTAGGACAAAAAGTTCTTAGTTTCTGGTTTCAGTTCCCTTTCCCCATTTTCCCTTCCATCAGATTTATTCTGATATGAAGTAGACCCAGAGGCTATCTAGTTTTCTCTTGTGAGTGGAATTACAGAAACAAACATTTTGGGACACCCATCACACAGGTTTTGCCTCAATAAAGAGGGTGACAGGGCTAGGAGGAAATACACTGGAGTCGTTTAATATGTAAAACAGTGAGTCTCCTTCACCACAGAGGAGAGAAAACTCCCACCAGGTACAATTCCTCCCTGACTACCTAACCCTGTAAAGATGAGAAACTCTCATCTGCAGATCCCATCAACTTCAAAAACTTTACTATTAGTAAGTGGATGTGTGTATTTTATTTTTTTGCTGATTGGGCCTTTCACAAGGCCCAGTGTTCTGGAAAGAATGTGAAGAACCCTTGAAGACAAGTTCTAAATTTGGTTGTGAACTGAAGACCTGCTTTCCAAAGTTTCTGTTCTTTTTGCACTGACTTCATAGAGAAAATGGGGATTCAAAACATGATTCATTCACACTTTATTAATTATAGTAAAATGACCCACTCTTCATCAGATACTTGAGATATGCCCATGTGTGCATACAAAAAAGCTGAAAAATCTCATCCTCTTAATAGATGAGTTTTATTTTTCCTAGTGGAATCAGTTTTTCAGTTAGAAGACCAGAGAGACTGCAGGCAGCTCAGAAACAGGGGCAATGGTTAATTAAGGGCAACAGTTTAAAGGTGGTGTTATATAGAAGATAAAAGAAAAAATTCCAGCCTTTAAAATTGAAATTGACCTTGAAGAGCAGTCTGTTTGCAGCACCCCACCCCCTACCCCCAGGCCAATAGCTTCTATAATATCCCTGATGGTTCTCCACCCAGCCCTTGCTTCTGTATGAGATTTCTATTCTTCTATTCTATTCTATTCTATTCTATTCTATTCTATTCTATTCCATTCCATTCATTTAATGCTTTTATATCAGCATGGGTTTAGGGGTATTTATAAATATTTCTCTTGTGCTTGGATTAGAATTCAATACTTTGTTTCCTTTGTTGCTCAGATTGGTTCCACTTTGCCCACTGGGTGCTCTGTCTCCCTTTGACATATCTCATTATTATTGGGTCCTTAAAAAAAAAAGTATTCTGTATTTTCCAGCACTAAAAGATGTTCCAGGCTTGTCTTGTATCTTTTCTGTCTGAGTATCAGCCATTTCTCGAGAAGCCCTGGTTTGTTTATTAGACAATGGTACTAGAAACAAAGATCTGGGTGCTAAGTGTGCTGCTTGCTGTTGGGGTGTCATCACTTCTAAACCTTCGCCACCGACAACAAGGAAATACATGGGTGTGCAGGTCTTCCTCAGCTGACAGTGGGGTGATGTCCTAAAAAAGCCATGGTAAGTTGAAAATATTGCAAGTTCAAAATGCATTTAATACACCTAAACTACCAAAACCATAGCTAAGTCTAGCCTATCTTAAACGTGTTCAGAGCACTTAACATTGGCCCGCAGTTGGGCAAAGCCATTTAACATAAAGACTATTTTACAGTAAAGTGTTGACTATCTCATGTAAGTTATTGAATATGATATTGAAAGTGAAAAACAGAATGGCTGAAGGCGTATGGGTTGTTTACCTTCCTGACTGCATGGTGACCTGGAATCTGTGGCTTAGTGTCGCTGCCTAGCATCAGGAGAAATTATCCTACTGCATATGGCTTGCGAAATTCAGAGTATGGTTTCTACTGAATGCGCAACAACATAAAGTTGAAAAATTGTATGTTGAACCATTGTAAATTGGGGACTGTCTGTATACTAATCTGTGCATGTGTATATCTATAAATAGTTCTTTATTTAGCTCTTTGTATCTAGATTAAGCTAAACATGGGTTTATATATGTCTCCAACTCTAATCTATTGCCACATGGGTCATTGAAGCCTCTTTCCTATGCTTACCTGTAACCTCCTTACCTGTCACTTCAACAGTGACAAATTAGCTCAGTGGCTGATCTTTAAATGATTTTTCAATAATAAAAACATTTTTTTTTTGGAAAAAAATTGAAGGAAAGAAGAAAATCATGGCTTCTTAATTTTGATACTGTAAGAAGCTAAGGGCAAATACTATTATGGGTTCATTAGAAAGATAAAGCATATGCTCAAAAGAAGGGGAATGTTAGCAATATTCCAGATTAACCTACAGGATATTAATTTGCACTAGAATATTAGTGGATATCAATCGCATGATAATTCTAGTAAACCTGATTGAAAACAAAGCTTAAAATAAATCTGAAAGTGATGCATTTAGAGGCCAATCAGTTACAACACAAATATCTGTACTGGTTTGTTCATATAGGATTTGTCTTTTCTGATGTGTGTTGGTCAATATCAGTTTTCAAGATGTGGAACCAGGTTGGCATTTATCCACTTGGCCTTTTGTGGGTTAGGACACCAGAAGAACATGAATTTGGACCCAGAATAGCTGAGTTCTAGGCCAGCCCCTCACGTTACTTCCTGGGTGTTTTGAGCAAGACACCTCGGTCTCTGATCCTGTTTCCTTATCTATGAACTTGGATTATGTTCTTTACCCTCTTGTCACTTCATTCACAGCAACATTCACCAAAGCCCTGTAACTCTGTTGTATTAACTAGTGCTATAAATAATACTAGTGATTGTAACAAATAAGCCTCTAAATTTTAGCGGTGTGAAACAGTACAAGTTTATATCTTGTTCGAGGTGAACAGTCCATTATGGGTATTCCCGTTTTAGCAAGAAAAGGTAGACCTCAGTTCCACAAGTCATTCATCCATCTTTGACTCCTGGCTTCCAAGGGCATTCCCAAGGGAGGCCATTTCCTGGCCAGTCAGCTAAACGTGGGAAAAGAGCCCGGAGGAGCCCGCTGGGGAGGCGTTTATGGCTCAGTCTGGAATGGCATACGTTATTTCCTCTTACATCCTTAGATTAGAATTTAGTCGCAAGAGAGGCTGAATAATGCAGTTTCACGCAGATCTCCTTCTCTGTCCCACAGGCAACTTGAGCAATGTTGGTTTTGGGAAAATGCTCTTTGAGCTTCTTCTGTGGTGGCTTTAAGGAGTCTGACCTCTTAGGCCTGTCGTGTCCAGGAAGGGCACGTCTGAGAGATACAGTTTTAGAGGCAATGTTGGTCTTTATCATTTTGGATGTTTCCAGCAACTGGTTTAAACAATAAGGGCATTTCTTATCTAACTGTTAGGATGTCCTTGGAACCACAGTAGAGGGGACGGCCATCGCCAGCACAACCCAAAGAAAAGCACCTGTAGCTGCCAGAAGGAATCAGAGGTCAACCAATCACCGAGCCACAGCATGACCTGACGCGAAAAAGGCCCACCCGGACCTAAACCCGGAACCCCTGCAGCTTAAAAACCCCACCCCACCACACCTGGGGGCGACTTCCCTGACTCCTTCCTCTCTCTCTCCCTGAGTCACGGAACCTCGCCCGAGACCTTAGTTCCCAAATAAAGCCTTTGACTGCTAAAATTTTTTAGCGTCTGACTCCTATCTTTACCCTGCCTTACGCCTGACCCTAACATTTGGTGCCGAAACCCAGGAGGGAGGTAGTAGCTCGCCTCCCTTGGCTGAGCTCCCTCCTCGCCAAGCCAGAGGCCAACACCCTACTCTCAAGCGCCTACAGGAGCCGGTAAGTAGGACAGACCCCTCCTTCCCTCCTCCAACTATGGCTGACACCCACGAGAGACATCTCGCAAGTCAGTCTCCTTTCCTCCGCACGCCGCAAGGCCCCTTATTGCAGCGCGAGGGATGCCTCACCCTGCCACGCCAATGGGGAGTAACGAGTCTAAACCGCCTGGATCTCTTACCCCCCTCCAACGTCTGTTAAAAACTTCCGGCTCCTGGCCAAAGCATAAGAGACTGTTGAAAACTGAGAACATACTGAGGGTTGATGGGGGGTGGGAGGGAGGGGAGGGTGGGTGATGGGTTTTGAGGAGGGCACCTTTTGGGATGAGCACTGGGTGTTGTATGGAAACCAATTTGACAATAAATTTCATATATTGAAAAAAAAAAAGTTTAAAAAGATTAAAAAAAAAAACCTTCCAGCTCCTGGGCTTACAAGGTGAACTTCGTCGTAACCGGCTCATCCGCCTTCGCACTGTAGTCTGGCCTCAGTACAAATTAGATAATGATTCTCAATGGCCACCCAAGGGGACTTTACAATACCAAATCTTAACCGATCTGGACACTTTCTGCCCTCAGCGGGGAAAATGGGGAGAAATACCCTACGTCATGGCCTTTTGGGACCTCAGGTCTTGCCCCACCCTATGTTCCTCCTGCCCCTCTGCAGGCGTGCTCCTTGCCCGCCCACAACCCCCTCCCCCCACGACCCCACCTCACCAACTTCCCTGATATCCGACCCCGTTTGAGGATCTAGCCACGCCGCCCACCAGCCCTCGCCCCCCTCCGTACTCCCAACCCCCAGCCGTCCCGCCCTCGCCTCCCATATCATCCCGAACTCGTGCTCAGGCCCCGCCCAGCGAACAGACCCCAGCGGCCATCTTACCTTCCTGCGAGGTGGCAGGGCCTGAAGGCCTGGTTCCCGTTCACGTCCCCTTCTCCCTCCAAGACTTATCCGCCATTGAAAAGCGGCTAGGGTCATTCTCGGCTGACCCCACCCAATACATTAAGGAATTCCAATACCTTGCCCAAGCCTACAGTCTCACATGGCATGACATCCAGGTAATCCTCACCTCTACCCTCACCCCTGAGGAGAGGGAGCGCATCCAGGCCGCAGCCAGGGAAATGCAGACCAAACCCACATGACCGACCCCACTATGCCTGTAGGGGCCGATGCTGCCGCGGTGGCCGACCCCAACTGGAACTACCAACATGCAGGCAAACCAAATGTTAGGGTCAGGTGTAAGGCAGGGTAAAGATAGGAGTCAGACGCTAAAAAATTTTAGCAGTCAAAGGCTTTATTGAGAACTAAGGTCTCGGGCGAGGTTCTGTGACTCAGGGAGAGAGAGAGAGAGAGAGAGAGGAGTCAGGGAAGTCGCCCCCAGGTGTGGTGGGGTGGGGTTTTTAAGCTGCAGGGGTTCCGGGTTTAGGTCTGGGTGGGCCTTTTTCGAGTCAGGTCGTGCTGTGGCTCGGTGATTGGTTGACCTCCGATTCCTTCTGGCAGCTACTAGGGGCTTTTCGTTGGGTTGTGCTGACAAGATGGCCGTCCCCTCTACTGTGGTTCCAAGGACGTCCTAGCACCAACATAACACAGTATCCAGAAGCATGACAGTTATAGAGCTTGTTAATTTCGAGGTTCAAGGGTGTCGTTAAGAACCTAAGTCCTCTTCCTCATTCTGTTTTGCTCATCCCCAGAGCATGAGCGTTGTGCTTGTGTTTGGTCACAGGCCACACAACCAGGCAAAACAAGATCCTGGGGAAGAAGGAAGCTGCCTCTTCCTGTGCATCTCTTCTAAGAGGGAAGAAACCTTTTCCAGAAGACCCCCAACAGATTTCCTCATAAGTCGCATTTCTCAGGCCCGTGTCTGAATCAATCACTGGCAAGAGGATCAGTAATGCAGTAATTGGCTTAGACCAATCTGGACTCACTATGGGGCTGGGAATGGGGCCAGCCTCTTCTCAGAGAACATTGTCGTGTGGGAGTTTATGTGGGGTTTACTTTGTCAGTTTGTTTTGTTTTGTTTCGTCTTAAACAAAAGTTTCCTTAGGAAGAAGCATAATGTGATGACAGGGATGTTTGGATGTTGGGTAGCTGACATTAACCTTGCGTGTTGAGTTTTTCTGCTGGAGCAAATTAGTTTCTGGAGACCATACTTTCTGGATGGAAAACAAACTCATAATCTGACAAAGGAATTGCTTTTCTGGTTTTAATCCATTTATGTTAAAAGCTTTATAATACTGCACAGGGGAAGTCCAAAGGTATTTGATGTACATATTTAAAAAATTTTTTTTAATGTTTATTTATTTTTGAAAGACAGAGACAGAGCACAAACAAGGGAGGGGCAGAGAGAGAGGGAGATACAGAATCTGAAGCAAGCTCCAGTCTCCAAGCTGTCAGCGCAGAGTCCAATGCAAGGCTCAAACTTACCAACTGTAAGATCGTGACCTGAGCTGAAGTTGGATGCTTAACCCACTGAGCCACCCAGGTGCCCCTTGCTACATACACACACACACACACACATATATATGTATACACATTATATATAAATATATATATATATGTATATATATATATATAAATATATATATAAATTGTTTTGATGTTTATTTATTTTTGAGGGAGAGCAGGGGAGGGGCAGAGAGAGAGTGAGACCCAGAATCTGAAGTAGCTCCAGGCTCCGAGCTGTCAGCACAGACCCCAACACGGGGCTCAAACCCACAAACCATGAGATCATGACCTGAGCCAAAGTCGGACGCTTAATGGACTGAGCCACCCGGGCACCCGTGAGATATTTGATATTTTAAAAATTACCTTTATTTCAATAGGGTACAAATATGTGAGTATTATTTTTGGGGGGGAATCCACTATCTCTGATCACTGTTTCTGTATGAGTAGGAGATGACTGACTGGTAATGACTGAGGAGTATAATCAAACATCTTGACTTAATAAAAGTTATGGGAGGGGCATCTGGGTGGCTCATTTGGTTAAGCATCCAACTCTTGATTTCGGCTCAGGTCATGATCTCAGGGTTCATGGGATCGAGCCCCGCTTTGAGCTCTGGGCTGACAGCGTGGAGCCTGCTTGGGATTCTCTCTCTCACCTTCTCTCTCTGCCCCTCCCAACCCCTGTCTCTTTCTCTCTCAAAATAAACAAACATTAAAAACAGTTATAGGAAGTTTAGATAGGCTTTGCATTACTTGATAACCTAAAATTCATCATATATAAGATTGTGCATCAAATGTGGCTTAGAGGTTCAGTGCCACTGTCCTCTCATTGCACCCTGCATGCTTACCACCGAAAATAAACACCATTTTCATTCCCATTGTAAAATAGCCACACTATGTACTCAAAAGAGGAACAAAGCAGTGTAGACATCCACCAGTATACCATTTATAAATAAATCATCAGTACTGAATTATTGCCAGAACTGGTATTTTCCTATGGTGGAATTTAAGAGTAAGTTTTGGAGAAGATTTGAAGCAATCGCTTTTGTCTTAATCTTTAGTCAGGTTCTCCTCTTGCTTCACCACTGTATCACTTTTGGTGAAATCATTTCAGTGTCCATAGGCCTTAGATTTACATGGGTAAACTGATACAAAGTAATAAAATTGAAGTAGGTGATCGCCGCCTTGCCCTTCTGCTGGGATTCCGTCATCTTCCGGAAGTTGCTTCCACGGGGTTCCTTTGTGAGGTCTGCCACCTTTTAACACGTCATTCCCTGTTCAAGCGTCAGCCTTGCTTTCTTTCCTGTTTACTCTTTGCACAATATCAAACAGAGAGTCACTGAGGGTGAGGACTGGTCCAGCACACAGGAGAACGCGAGCTTTGGTGTTGGTCTGGAGAAAGATAGAGAGGCTGGAAAAATACTCAGAATATTGTGGTCACAGGGGAATAGCTGGACAGAAAACGAAAGACTGCTTGCCAAAATGCAGTTAAGTGCTGACGTTTATCGGATGATGCACTAAGACGACATGCTGCTTTGTATACATTCTGCTTTCAACTATTAAAATAAAGATTTTCTAATTTGGGAAGAAGTAAATCACACTTTTTTCTTAAAATCATCTTAAAATTTTTTGTTTAATGTGTATTTATTTTTAAGAGAGACACAGCATGAGTGGGGAAGGGGCAGAAAGAGAGGGAAACAATCCGAAGCGGGCTCTGGGCTCGGGGCTGTCAGAACAGAGCCCGACGCAGGGCTGGAACTCACGAACCGGGAGATCATGACCTGAGCTGAAGTCAGATGCTTAACCGACTGAGCCACCCAGGTGCCCCTTGAAATCATCTTTTATTTTTTTTCTGAAATCCGAGTGTAATACAGGTCTATCAGTTGGCCCTACGATAAACCAAAGGATTTCCTCCATTTTTTTTCCTTCTCTCCTTCCTTCCTGTAGGTCTTCCCTTCTTCCCTTCCTCCCAGTAGTATTTTTTTTTTTTTTCCCAAAATGTCCCTAGCAAGGCCTTCTTGAAATTACTCTGAAAAACATCTCTCTCTTCTGGATGAACTCAGCAGTATAATTCTCTCAAATAGTTTATTTTGAAGTTGCACGTTTTCCAAAACGCACGTCCTCATCATCAAATTCAGTGGTTGGTTACCGATCCGGGATTTTAGTGGTGTTCCTGCAACCGCAGAGAATCTGCGCCTAAAGGATGAGTTGCTCATTAAGTTCAGGCCTGACCATGAAATTGCACATCCTGTTTCCTGACAAGACAGTTCTCCCATCGGATGCTGGAAAAGAAAAAAAAAAAGAATTTTATGAAGCCAATCGTTGAGTGGAAGTGAGCGTCAGATTCACCGTAGAAGAGATACTCGAACGGGAAAGCATTAGGGATGTCGCCCCGTGTTAGAACTCCACATTCGTTGCTACGTCATCAGACACCAACACTGATAGCATTACAAACAGCAAAAGAAGAGAACAACACTCCTCAGCTCTGGTAACGGTAGCCCTTGCCCCCTTAGGGTCAGGGAGAAAGAGAGATGTAAGTATGGAGAAGAGGACTTTGTGGGGAGGCAGAAGGGTCACATAAAGAATGGTCTAACCCAGCTTGGAGGAGGATTATACGACTGGCATTGTTAAAATGACAATGCATGGGGATAGTAAGAGAAGAGACCAGATTTTACTCAGTTTTATCATTTCTTTAAGGTTTCTACGGCCAATGACATTACTGCCTACACATTAGGTGGAGTGCTCCCACCACCCTGCCTTCTCCCCACACCGGGTACACCACGGCTCCCAATAGTTGCAACTGTGATATCTGAGTAACTTCACATTCTGCATATCCAATGCTGCATATGGCTGAAAAGATTTGGGTGGGTTTGCAGCCAATATGGAATCACAATATGAAAGACCGAGTTGCTTCACTCTTGTGATTATAACCCCTGCCCTGTATAAGGACTCCCTCTCACCCCACCCAAAATGGTGTCACCATTGAGGGGAGAAAAGAGGGAGGGCCTGACCCCTGTTGTAGCACCTGCCTATTATTTAATTCCCAATAGAGTTTTCTTGCTGAGGAAAACAGATTTCTTCAGAAAAAATATAAGCGAAATGGCATTAGACAACAGACAAACTCAGACTATTTATAAGGGTGCTTGACATTCAAAAATTTGGTCTTCAGTCTGTCAAACGAGGTGAGGAATTTCACCGTGACTTTTGGGAAATTTTCAGCCTTTTAGCCAGGAACATCAGTGTAAACAAAATGAGTTAATATTCAAATGGAAAAAATAAGAAAGCTTCCTATGACCATTCACATTTGTATGTAAACAACACATCTCCAGAAAACGTGTAGACTAACCATCTGGAGATTTAGTTATCTTGTTGACATAGGCGAAATCAATAGGCATTTACAGAAATTGTGATGAACCCTTTCTGTGGGCCTTCGTCTTTGGCACAGTGCCCCCCCTTTGCTGAGCAGCTGTGAAACTTAGGGAAATCTTTATCCTGTTGTATTGAACTAATCTCTATCTTCCTCCTACATAGCCTGCAGTCTTCATGAGGACGATGCCTATTACCCTCAGGTCTTGTACCTTCAGTTTCTAGCAGGATAACTAACGTATAATAAACATACAATAGCATAATAGGCACTTAATTCATCCCCGAATGGCTCTCCTAGTGTGATAGAAGTATAAAAAAACAAAAACAAAAACAAAACACAAAAACAAAAAAAACTAAGGAAGAAAAGAGAAATATAACTGTCACTAAGGATAAGACATAACAAATTACTTTCGAGCCTTAGGTTTAGTCCTTGTGGTTGGTGACATGGGTCTATGCTCCCTTTTGCCTTATATCCATTGCCCTTTGTGGTGGTTGTTCCGAAGCATCTCTTTGGCCCTTCTGGCTGCCCTGTTGCCAGCCTCGGGTCTCCTGGGATTATCAGATTGTCTGCACCTTGGAGTAGGTCTTGCTCATTCTCAGTGCTGTGTGTTTCTGATCACTGATTGTCTTTTTGATGATTTTCAGGACCTAAACAAAAAGTTTATTAGAGCTGGAGTGTATATTCAAGGGCAGGAATGGCAAAAGATGAGCTGATAGAATGAACAGGTGCATGACTATAAGGAAGCCTGGAAACCAGTTTCCTTCAACACGCTAACTGAACAAAGACTTCTTGAGTCACCAAAATGTGCAAAGCCCTCCTAGGCAAGCTGTACAGGGCTGCTACTTTCATGGAGCTTATACTGTAGGGGGAGTTAGAGAGTTGGAGCACTTTCCTCAGAGCAATGGGGAGTTACCAAAGTGCTATAAGAACAGATTGGGTTTTAGAATATAGCCATGCTGCAGTGTAGAGAATGAGCTGGAAGGTGTAAGAGTGAAGACTGAGTGATCCTTCAGGAGGCTGAAACAGTTGTTTGAGCCATGACAAGAGCAGCCTGGACCAGGGTACTATGGACGGGGATGGTAGAAAATGAAAATATTCGTGAGTTACCCGTAAGTGAAAATAGAAATGATGCGGTGATAGAGTCAACGTGGATATGTAGGCTAAAAACAGAGAGTGTACCTCCTGAGTGCATTTACAAAGATAAGCATGAGAGCAATGACAATATTTCTGGGTGATGGCGATACAGCATAACAGATTATCTGGACTCTGGACACAGATACATCCATTCAAGTCCCTCAGATCCCTACTCTGTCACCTGTGAATGGCATTAGCTTGGCCAACTTATTTAAGCACTGTACACTTCAGCCTTCTCATCTGTATAGGGATAAGATGGGATAAGAAAAGCTCACACCTTGCAGGCTATTGTGGGGATTAAGTGGAATACATTAATAGAAGCAGGATGCATACTGTATGGAGTGTTACACAAGATTTATTAGATGTGCTTCCTGCTTTCAAAATAGCTAAAGTGAAAGGAGGTACATAATTACTTGAAAGTAAAACAGAGATAATTAACTTAAATTAATTTGCATATATTTAAAAGCTCTACCTAAGTATATACAGATATGCTTAGATATTATTCATATGATTATAGACACTAAAAAGGATACAGTTTGGGGGGAGAAATTTACAACATTAGGCAGAGAAACTTAGCTTTGTTGAATGTTTATCATAAGCTAAATATTATGCTTGTTATTTTATATTCATTATTTCATTTAATTACTAAGGAATCCTATGACATAGATATCTCTTACTCAGTATTACTGATATTAGAACTGAGATTCAGAGGATTAGGAATTACTGGAATTTGAAAGCAGTCCTACCTACTTGAAAGCCTCTCTTGATTCTGCTATTTGGACTGCTCTCTCTTTCTGTGTTCTTAGCATATCTTGGATATTTCCTTGTTATGAAACATTATCTATTGACTTTTCTTACTTTGCCTATTCGTGTATCCAGGGAAAATATTCCACTGCCTATGTCAGCTTTGCCCCTGGAGAAAAAAAGCCTTTGCTTAATGATTTCCCTTCTCTTGGTGGGAAGGGAGGTCTTTCTATAACCAGCAAAATTCAAAGGCCTTCTCTTCAGGAAATGAATGTAGAAGGAAGACGTTAGAACATGAGACTCAAAAGGAAAAACATGGGGGGCCTGGGTGGCTCAGTTGGTTGAGTGTCTGACTCTTGATTTTGGCTCAGGTCATGATCCCAGGGGGTTGGGATCGAGGCCTGTGTCAGGCTCCACACTGAGCGTGGAGCTTGCTTGAGATTCTATCTCTCCTCTCTCTTTGTCTCTCCCTCTGCCCCTCTACTCCCACCTCTCTGTCTCTCTCTCTAAAGTAACTTAAAAAATTAAATTATGTTAAAAAAAAAAAAAGGAAAAACATGGCCTACAAAATATTGTTTTCAGGTCTTTTGAGATTTCATTCAATTTACATTTCATTCATTTAAACTCTGGCCTGTTTGGTCAGAGGGATCAAACTTAGCAACCAGCTCTACTCTCAATTTCTCAGTCATTTCTTGTTTTGTGGAGTATAGTGCTTCCCTGATGACAAGACAGCCTCCAGCATATATTTCTTTTAAAAAATAAACCACACACACACACATACACATGCAAATTCCATATTTTTTCACTTTTATCAAAGCGAAATCAAATGGTGCATAGACCTTATGATGAAAAGCAAAAATCCCTGCCCTACCTCTTCCTGCTCCCAGGCTCACTCCTGAGGGACGACCCCCGTCATTTCTTCTTGAATATTTCTCCGTATCTCTAAATGATATTTATAGAGCTCTATTTCAGGATTACCCACATTAGACCAAAGTCTCTTTTTATTGCTTCTTTAATGGTCCCACAAAATTAAGTCAATTTGTTTCATAAAACAACTTTTAATTATAGTTATCTCTTTAAAATAAAATAAATATATGTTATTAAAAATATTAAAATGTATATAATCAATGACAATAAAAATAGCTACCATTTACATTAATTATAATATAATTTTAGTGCTAAATGGATTTACTCAATTCATTTAACCATCCCCCATTGGTACATACTTGGCCTGACTACAAATTTCTGCCTTTGTAAATGATGCTGAATAAGCAAAAACTATTGCTAAATTTGAGTGCACACATACACTGTTTCCTCGAAAAAGTTTCTGGTAATATAATTCCCGGCACGGTTTTTATTTTAATTTGTTTTGTTTGTTCTTTTTCATTTTAGTTTCTGAAACATTTTGTTAAACTTCTGTCCAGAAAGTCTGCACCAACCTATTTTTCTTCCATAACATAAATCAGCAAATTTTTCTGTAATGGGCCAGAAAGTAAATATTTTAGGCTTATGGGCCAAAAGGCAAAATTGAGAATATTAGGTTTTTGTATAACAAGAGAGGAATATACATTTCCATACATTTTTAATTAACAGAATTCAAAATTAATGATAAAAATAATATACAATTTATATAACATGAAGCTACTAATGAAAAGAATGAATTTTTTTTGGGGTAATAACATTTTGCTCAATTGGATATGGTGGGCAAAATAAAGAATGACCCTACAAATGTGTCCACACCCTAACCCTTGTGTCCTTTAACTATGCTGTATAGCAAAAGGGAAGTTGCAGATATAATTGAGCTTATGGGTGTTAATATAGGGATAATGGCTTAGCTTATCCAGGTGGGCCTATTCTAATTAAATGAGCTCTTTTGTTTTTTAAGTTTATTTACTTATTTTTGAGAAAGGAGAGAGAGAGGCAGAAAGCAGAGACAGAGAATCCCAAGAAGGTTCCATATGGTCAGTGTGGAGCCCAGCACAGGGCTCAAACTCACGAACCATGAGATCCTGAGATCATGACCTGAGCTAAGTCAAGAGTCCAATGCTAAGAGTCCAATTCTCAACTGACTGAGCCACCCAGACACCCCTTAAATGAGCTCTTAAAAGCAGAGAGAATGCTTTAGGCTAAAGTCAGAGAGATGCAGGGAAGGAGAAGTAGAGATTGGAAGTGTGAGAGGGAGCTGACCTGTGGTTGGTGGCTCCTGTGGAGGGGCCACATGGAAAGCATGAAAAAGAATGTGGAGAGTATTGCGGAGCTCCAGACTGGCCCCTGGCTGATAGTCATAAAGGAAATGAGGGCTCCAGTTCCACAGCCATACAAACTGCGATTGACCAACAATCTAAATGAGCTTAGAAGTGGAATCACTCCCAGAGTTTCCAGAAAGGAACATAGCTTTGCTGACACCTTGATTTTGGCCTGTGAGATTTGCAGCTGCAAATCTGACTTATAAAGTTGTAGCTTATAAAGCCGTGAGACAATAAGTGAGTATTATTTTAAGTCACTAAGTTGTGGTCATTTGGGGTTTCAGATTTAGTGTTCTCAATCATCAAAACTGATTGCACATGTCCACCTGTTAATGTTGATCTGTAATGAGATTTTGTGTATATTTCCTCTATGAAATGCCTTTTCCCAAAGAGAGGAACTGATACTGATGACCATCCACAACCACGTTATTTTAGCGCATATAGTTAATCTCTTAGAAGGAATTGATTGATTCTATTAGATTCTCGTCTTGATATTTGCTTTACATCATTACATTGCAGAGAAATCATGTCCAATTGAAGGTTCTATAGAAGCTCCTCATTTGCACCATTCATTGGATTATAAAATATGTGCATTTCCTTTGCACATTCATGAAGGTAAGAAAAATGCTGTTGTAAGCTTACTTTTAGCTCAGAACTGTGGTTTAGCCCACCACCAATTTGTATAAAAAGATCTAGCTTATTGTTTTAACTTATGACAGCACAGGTCTTCTAAAGCACTTTGATATTACTTGTGATTCAAACAACATCAGTGTTGTGGAAATAACTCCGCTGAAGTACACATTTCAAATGTAAGCACTCTGCCTGTTCATTAAGGAACATTATCAAGTCCACAACAAAAGCTAATGTCAAAGCTGCTCAATATTTGATAATAGTGGTTGAGAGTAGTTCTTCTCACTCAGAAAAAAAAAAAAAATTAAATTACTAGTCCTAAGTTCAAAACCATCTAGGCAACAATGGTTAAATCCACAAGAGTGAAAAAAGTTCACTGTTGACACTCCTTGTTCAATAACATAGAGTCAAATACTTTCTGCAAAGGACCAGTAGATGAATAATACAATAAATAACCATAGGCTTGAAACACCTTACATCTTTACAAGCTTTGTGAATTTGCAGGGTTGAGCGGGGGGAGACCCTTTTTCTGCCCCGTGCATATTTTTGCCACCACCAGTTATAACACATCTTAGCAGATTCCACTTCAGGTTGTTGCAAATGAGTGTTTACTCACTGTGTTTGAAAATATTCTCATCTGCATTTGCTCTACACAGATTATTTACATGGGTAATTTTTCAGTCACTTCAGACTCATCACTGACTTCACTAATAAGCAATAACCAACTAGTATTGTCAGTATCTTTAGACTAATCAAGAGCCAAGGAAAACCACTTGAGATAATGTACCTTGTTTTTAATTGACTATTTGCTTCCCATGTTTTCAATTCTTTGAGCAGCTGTTCTTGGCAAATAGTTGACAATGTTAACTACTTTCTCTGGCTACATTTCTTCAAATGATAAGTCAACATTGGTAAGTGTGTTCTCTTGATTGGCTAATAAATGAGCTGCTCAAATATTTAATTGCAGCCTTCTTTTTGTTTTTTTTTTTTAATTTTTGTGAAGAACTTCTATTGTAATGAGATATTTTAAACTTTTCTTTTTTCTGATTATTGCTTTCCCATCATGGGAGATGTGATAAGTGCATAATCTAGAAATATCAACATTTATTAGTATTGTTATAGTGTTACTGCTTAATACAAAAATATTTTGCCATCTAATTTGATACCAAAATAATCCCTTTACTGTACCTTAAGACTGAGTTAATTATTCAGGGGCACCTGGTAGCTCAGTCAGTTAAGTGTCTGACTCTTGATTTCGGCTTAGGTCATGATCTCAAGGTTATGAGATCAAGTCCTGCATCCAGTTCTGTGCTGAGTGTGGATCCTGCTTCAGATTCTCTTTCTCTCTCTCTCTCTCTCTCTCTCTGCCCCTCCCCCCCTAAAAAAAAAGACTGAATTATTCAAAGTCTAGTTTTTTCTTATTTTTTATATCATATATAATCATAATAAAACAAATGTTATAGTACAGCAATGTGCATAACACCAGAAATGTTGTAGAATAATAATTGTGATTTATAGTGAACCAAGCAGCTGTGCAAAGCAGTGAGCAGGCAGCATATGGTCTGTATCACAGCTACTCAACTCTCCTGTTGGCACATGACAGTAGCCACAGGCAATGTGTAAATGACTGTGTGCCCATGTTCTAATAACTGTAATTAGGGTCACTAACATTTAAGTTTCATAGAATTTTCACACACCATAAATGACTGCTTTTCTTTTGATTTTACTTCCACAGTCGAAAAAGGAATAACTCATTCTTAGCTCATAATCTGTATAACAACAGATAGAAGTCTGGATTGGACCTTTGGGCTGGAGTTTGCAGACTCCTGTACTAGAAGAATATCTTTTAATAAAAATATCAAAATTTTCAGATAAACTGAAACCACTAAGTATTCACCATCTCTCTCTTTTCGTGGTTTACGTCAGTAGGAAATAGCAGGGAAGAATGGGGACTTTAGAGGAGAAAGGAAAAGCCATGTTCACTTTTTTCTCAGGGCAAGTCTCCTTACAAATGAACAGCCTAGTATTTAAATCATTGGAATGGGACACATGGCAATTGCTGTCAATTCTACTTCCGTCACTTACTCACCTGCTTCTACGGCCCTCCCTGTTCCCCTCTACACCTGCCCTCATGTAGTGATGTAACACTGTGCTTATGAATGATGTTAATCATAATAAGTAACATTTACCAGGACCCCTACTAAGAGCCAGGACCTTTGAATATACTGTTTTACTTAACCCTCACAGAAGTCCTGGGTGGGCAGTTTTCATTGTTATACATTTCTAGAGTAAACTGAGGCTCCAAGAAGATACGTTACTTACTTAAGGTCTCATAGCCGCTAGATGGCAGAGCCTGGATTCAAATCCAGATCTACCCTGCTTCAAAGCCCATATAATGATTCTAAAGAGAAAGGGGATAAGGGAAATGAAAAAGTCACAACTATCTAAAAAGAATTAGCCTGCTGTTGTGTGACCTATCATTTCCTTCAGCTCAATTATTAATGAGTTAAGCATCTAAGACAACTGTCAGTTATAATGTGTATGTATTTCTACTGTCAATGGAACTGTTATATGGTAGCCTCTTATGAAGTTAAATCTCAGATAAAGTATATAATATACAGAACATAAGGATGCAACGCCTTGGTTAAAATATAAATGCTCTTTTACAATATGTAACCCAGTGGGCTGCAATAAATTGAGAGTACAATAATTATGTGTGTTTCAAAATCAGAATAGGGCATATTAGGTTACAAGACTATCAAGAGAAAACTCAGGATCCTGAATGCCTTGTCATCTCATAAGAAATTTCACAGGGAAGAATTCAGTGTTTGGTTGATCTGATAAAACATGAAACAATATTTTTTATATTTTTCGAAGGTCTCCATCGATAGCATTTCCATGTCCCCCAGTTGGAAGGTTGGGTCTCTCCAGTCAATATTGATTGATTTGCCTCATTTATCATAGATTAGCTGCTCAACAAATATGTCGATTTGATTTAAGAAAATTTATTTTATGAAAACCCCAAGTTCTATAATGGGTAAGTGATTTATAGTTTACAATGCTTCCTTTCTTCATAAAAGCAATTGACTTTTTGGCCTCTGTTTAATGACTATCATTCAATTGTGTTAAAGATGACCATGCAATGGATCAGACAGAATCGATGCATGTAATGAATACTCATAAGTCTGGATGATTGTATGAATGTGAATATGAGTTGTTGAAGATGACTTATTATTTCAAAGCTGTAATCAAAAATCCAGTGAAGTCCAACATATCCTGTAAGAATATCATTAGGTGTTTGAGAGACTAAAACACTCTATGGTATTAGTGTAGTGGAAATGTATGTGTTTCACAAAGTCAAAAGTACCTGTCTTTACTCCAAATACATAGGCTTTACCCAAATATCTGGCTTTAAGAAAACATGGGCAGCTATCACTCTGATGCAAGTTTACCCATGTTGAAGACAGAGCTGTACTGATGCTGTAATGGGATGAGATCAATAGTAGCAAGGCCAGATAAGGTGGAAATTTCCAGAAGACTAATATTAACTAAATGATAATGAAAGCAGAACAATTCACAATGTACTTATTCTGGGACAGACATGGTTTTAAGGATGCTCTAAATATTGTTTGTTTAATGCTGTCCATAATATTAGACTCTGAAACTCTGGAAAGTTATTTTTACTAATTAAGTGGTGGATCAGTTGGTCTCCAAAAAACAAAGAAGAATCACTACTATCTATACCCAGGTAGAACTTATTGTTTTAACAGATTCTAATGATTTGTAATAAAATGTCAACACATTTTAATGTATTTAATCATTGTAAAGACAACTAATAATTGTATTTATGTAAGATATGATTGGAATTCAGTGAGAATGAACATACAGATTATTGGTTTACTTTTGGCACTCATTGTCATAACCCCCTTGTTGAATTGTGCTTTTGTGTGAAATTTTTAATTTTTTTGTTCTCAAATTTGAATTTCCTTCATCTGCAAATAGAGTAGATATCTCTAAGTTAGCAGGTTGAGAAAAATCTTTTCATCGTGACAGCATTCAATGCATTTATCAATTGCATTAGTAATTCTTATTCCCAATGTATAAATTACAATTTTTGTCTCATATGTATTCCATCTTATGCTTCCCGTGTTGATTATAGCTTATTACTTGTTCACATCCCACACTACCACAAGATTACTTTACTTCTCTTTTCATTTTTATCTGTTCTCTCTCTTTTTTTAATATCGTCCATTTGCCTTCTTTGATACAGAAGTTGTTTAGGTTGAAGAGTCAATTTTGTATATCCTTTAATGTTTCATCACTATTTTTCTATAGTTTCTCCGAGTTATTTCACAAATTTTAGTCTATTTAATACCTTGTAGCATATTAAACTTTGACTTAGTAAATATCCAGAACCTTTACTGTTATTATAAAAAATAATTACGTTTTTTTTAATTATTGTCTGTTTAAAGTTAAAATAGGTAAAAAGTTAGAAATTGCAAACTTACTTATGAATGATATTAAGTAAGTATGCATTCAGAAATATACATAAATCTTATAGTTAATACCCATTGCTATCTTTTGTATCGATATTTATAAATTAACAAGAGTCATCTTTGCATGATCATCGAATATTTGATTGGAGGAAAAGTCATTCCCAGGGAAGCTTATGAAAATATTGTTCCTTCATAAAAAATAGCTGCTGTCTTCAAAGGCTACTTACCTTACATTGTCTTTAATCATCATAGCAATCCTAGCAAGCAAGTATTTTTAGTGCCATTTTGCAGCAGGCTCAGAGAGGTCATCCTGTAAGAATTAACTATGTGAGGATTTGACCTGAGATTTGCCTGATGTGAAAGCCTATGATTTTTCTGCACTAGGATGCAAAAAAAGAAAAAAATCTCAGAAAGGGAAAAAATAACTATTTCATGAGAAAATCAGGTTGCCAGGGGCTGCAGAATCCCTATCTCTCATCATCTGTCTGCACATGGGGCTGGCCACTCAATAATGAAGAAAATAAATCATAACACAGAATGGGCATTGGTACCTAACTGGAATCTGTAAATGTTTGAACTGTTAAAAGAACTCCTGTGTAATATTCTTCAACTGTCCCGCTTCAGCCTTGGCTTTGATTGCCTTATTCTTGACAGAAGTGGTCATAATAGTGTGTTCAGCCATCCTTTAAAAGAGCATTCTCCCAGAGTATTTAAATATAGTCAATTTTCCACAGCTTTAATTCACACCAAATATTCAGTTGCACACTCATTATATAAACAAGTGTCCAGCATAACCACTTTTTCTATTAAAATTTTCTTGAAAATTGTGCAGTAAGCAATTTCTGATAGTGCCTGTATTAGGAAAGTTGGCCATATCCTTTTGGGTTGACTGTATCCAACAGCAAGATAAATCTGGGCAAAATTATCATCATTTAGGACAACTGAGATGAGAGAAAATGTGGATAAACAGAATCTTTATATTTTAGTACATTTTAATTACTTGATTTAATCTTTTAGAATTTTGGGAGCTTTTTTACTCTCCTTCACCTAAAACAAAAGCATTATTATTTTTTGCATTATTCAACATCTGGTGATGTCCATAATAAAAATGAAACTCTGCAAGACATGCTTCAGGGTATAGAGCAGTGGTGCTCAAAGTATGGACCTCAATCAGTCAGCTAAGCATTACCTGGGAGATTGTTAGATGTGCAAATTCTCAGGCTCCACCCCAGACGGACTGAATCCGAATCTCTGCAGCGATTCTGGGGCAGGGCCCTGGAATCTGTGTTTAACCAAGCTCTGCAGGTGATTCTGATGCATGAGGGGTATTGTGGAACACCATTACATGAGATCCTTAGACTCGCAGCATCAGCGTTTCCTGAGGCCCACACTGCAGCCTACCGAAGCAGAAATTATATTTTCTTTAAAAAACTTGTTTTAAAGTTTATTTATTTTTGAGAGAGAGGGAGGGAGTGGGGGTGGGAGGCAGAGAGAGGGAGACACAGAATCTGAAGCAGGTTGCAGGCTCTGAGCTGTCAGCACAGAGCCTGATGTGCGGCCAGAACTCACAAGCAGTGAGATCATGACCTGAGCCAAAGTCAGACGCCCAACTGACTGAGCCATCCAGGCACCCCAGAAATTATATTTTAACATCACTGTGTTACCAGTTCACACACTAAATAAAGACCTAAATAATATCTCACCAGACAGCTAACTCCAATATATCCCATACATGTCTCCTGTCCCAAAATTCCTGATGTTCTATCTACGGTGAACAAAATTGAATCTCTCTAAGTTTGATGATTTTAATTCTAATCTTGCCATTCCGCATATATGGAAAATGACCTAGAGGGGAATTAAAGTAGTAATCCACTGATTGGCTAAGTCTAGTGACAACGGTTCTTCTCTCTTCTGTAGATGGTGTGGAGCTCATACCAGCTCTTCCATATTGGTGTACAATATCTGTGCCATTGACCTTGCCAAGTGCTAGATTATCCACTTCTTTTAATCTTTTGGAGTAAAGCATTGAAGCCTTTGTCAACGTGCAGCCAGGGAATTCATTACTTCTCCATCAGTTAGCATGGAGACTAGAATTAATTTATAAGATAATAAGCTGTGATGAAAGCATCATTGGTTATGAGTCATAGGTCTACTACTCAGCCCTGGTATAACTACACATAATTTGTGATTTTTGAGAGTCCACTGGCTGCTCTGAGGCTTACTTTATTGGTCTGAGAAATATGGAAAAAAATGAATAATTTAAAGTCTTGAATTCTAACTCAATGGTTCAGTAATCACTTCAGTTACTTAGATGACTAAAATGAGGTCACAAATAGGTTTGCTTTGATAAGGAGTCAGGCAAGGAAAGGTTCAGTGTGAAGGGGAAGTCAGTGCAGATACACTGTGCAGGCAGGTGCCAAGAGATGGCACCAATCTTCTTTCCTGGCATGTGAATGGGCTTTAATGGGGCCACCAAGGCGAGATCCTTTCATGGACTCTTTTCTGTAAGTACTGGTGTTTGTGTGCCTGGTTTCCGCTTCCTTGTTTGAATTTTGGGACTATACGTACTATCCACTCACCATGATTTCTGGCTCTGTTAGTGGGATTCATGCTCTCTTTTCCCCTTTCTGAGATGTGTTGGGCCCAGGCAGTGCTGGGGACACTGAAAGCAGCTATCTCCAGGTGCAACAGACTTCTCTGGCTTGCTTCATTTAATAAAAATAGTTCTGGCACTATCATAAAACCTTTCATCCTTGAGTCTTAAATTATTTCACAAACATTTATTCTTATAGAATTCCTGCAAGGCACACGTTATAGAGTCACAGATTGATGCAGACTTGGAGATAAAGAACTTCAGAGATCATTCACTTCAAATCACTTCATTTTTCAGGTGAAAAAATTGAAATCCCAAAAGGTGAAGTGACTTACCCAAGCGGTTCTCTTTTTTTAAAAATGTGGATACAAGACAGTTAGGTGGATAAACCCCAAGCCATAGAATGCATTTTTAATTATTGTATACAGTAAACTTCAAATTTTTATTTACTAGCCTTGGGAGGAAATTCACTCGATCTTTTGAAAGGTAGCCCTAAGGGTTGGACAAATGGATAGAGATGGGTTAATAAAATGATGTGTCAGTAATGAATGATGCTTATTTATTTTTATTTGTTTTTAATGTTTATATGTTTATTTTGAGAAAGAGAGGGAACAAGTGGGGGGAGAGGGACAGAGGAAGAGAGAGAATCCCAAGCAGGCTCCATGCTCAGTACAGAGCCTGACATGGGGCTCGATTCCATGAACCAGTGGGATCATGACCTGAGCCGAAGTCAAGTGTTGGATGCTTAACTGACTGAACCACCCAGGCGCCCCATTAACGAGTGATGATTTAAAGTAGTATATTAGTGAGCAGAAGAAACAATGTTATCGTTACTCATTTAATTTGATGGTACAGAATAGGAAAAACTGCTAGAAATGACTCTCTTTATCAAATCTGACAACCTCTTCTCCTGTCTTTAATCCTAGAGAGAGCCAAACACTTCTTACTCCTTTGTCACCCCCTCTCCCCCCTCCACATATTAATCATCTGCCACTTTAAAGGATGAAGGAGTTAGGATGGAGAATAAAGAAATTGATCCAGAAACAGACCTACTGATCAACAAGATAACTGCAGAACCCTTTGCACCTTTTCAGAGAAGGGAAAATGACACAAAAGCTATTGAGATAATATTTATCCCATGGGTGCAGGGCATTTTCAAGGATTCAAAGCTGTCATAGAGAGCTTTGATAGAGGGCTGTGATAGAGAGTTCACAGACAGCAGGAATATATCTTATGTATACTCATGCCTACCCCAAAGTTAATGACACTAAATGCATGATAGTGGTGCAAATGAAGTGCTATGGAAGCACAGGGAAAACATATGGATCTGAGATGGATGGCTTTGGAAGACTGGGGAAAGAATTCAAAGTGAAACTAGAAAAAAAAATGGTAGGTAAAAATGAGATTGGTAGGAAAGGGCATTCCAGATTAAAAGGAATCTATTTTACTAGAAGCATCATTTTTCTTCTTTCCTGAAAGACAAAAACAAGTAGAAGAGAGTCCCAGGGATGAATGGCAGTATGATGGTAGAGCCAAAGGACTCATTTGTGGAAAATAATGCAAGCAAATGAAGATACAAATCATGACTAGTGACAATGAGAAAGTTCCACTTGAGTGAACTTATTTGGAGCATTGGGGGAAATTTTACTGCTGGATGGATGGATAAAATGAAGAAGGGAAATAGGGTTATGTTACAGAGAAAATGGACAAATACTGAGATTAAGTAGAAGACAGGAAGGTTGCAAAGGTCCCACTTAATGTTGTGTAATACAATCAACTAAGAACAGCATTGACAGAACATTAGAAGACATATGGATTTGCCCAAACCATAAAATGATTTTACCTGTCTAAATTCTTAGGACTACTTTTTTAAAGCTGTCTTTTCCAGGAGATATGATTGAATCTAGAAATGTGTATCTCAAAGGATAATACAATTGAAGAGATCTGATTGATGGTCTAAGAAAATGAGAATTAAGGTAATATGATAAATCTGAGTACATGATGTAATATTTTAAGATAAATGTGGTATTCCCCACCTTGAAATCATAGCAAGTTAGAGCAAAGAGTGACTTTAGGGATTTTTACTGATATGCATAACAGCATAGATGAGTCTCAAAATAACTATATTGAGTGAAAGAAGCCAAACCGCCCCTCCCCCACCATGAAAGAGTACAGACTTTATGATTTAATTTTTGTAGAACTCTAGAAAGGGCAAACTCTAAGAACAGAAAATGGATATGCTTGGGATTTCTTGGGGATGAGGGCAGGGTAGGCTACATTATAAAGGCACATAATGAAACTTTTGGTTCTTATGGATGTGTATGTTCAGTGTCTTGGTGTATAGTTTAACAGGAATGTGTGTGTGTCAAAGCTTATCAAATTGTACACTTTATACATGTGCAGTCTCTTGTATGCCACTTATGCCTCAATAAAGTAGTTAAAAAAAAGAGATAATATGAATGACAGGAGATCTATTTGCACCCAGAATATATAGTAATTTGGCAAAACTTTCCTTGGATAGCACCTAAGACCATATGCCTATCTGACAATATCTCTTCTTCCTGTGGAACGGGGGAAATTACTAGTGATTTTTTAAAAAGGAAATATGCCTTTTATATCTCTATAAAAATAGAGTATTTTTGCAACTCATTTGTAGAGCAGGAAGGCCCAGGACCTGTTTTCAAGATGCCTGTTCTCTGATGCCAGCTATGGCTCTGACTTACTCTGGATTTTGGAACTTAATCTCATTTTATGACGTGCAAAATGGAAATTAAAATATCTATGCCATACTTCACAGACATAAAAAAGATGAAATTATTTAGAAATATTTAGAATATTTTTGTTGGTACTGTGCAAGCCTATAGGGATACAAAGATAAATAAGGTAGGTTTCTTTTTCTCTAGATGCCTGTATTTTCTCCTCCCGATAGATGATAGATAGAGATGCAAATCAAGTGTAAGACACTCTGAATTTTATAATTATGTTGTGAACCAAATACAGGAGAGGTACCGAGGAGGAAGGATCTAAATATCTGAGGGTCGAGCAAGTAACATCTCAGTTGGTCTTGAAGAAATAGTTTAGCGAATAGAGATTCAATGAAGAAGCATGTGCAAAAGCATACAGACATAAGGGGACGTAGGACTCAGAAGATGTCTTTGAAATTCAATTTTCTTGGAGGACAGGGCAAGTGTGAAAGGCTGTTGAATGGTGAATCTGAGGACAGTGGAGAGCAATATTGAGATGGGCTTTCTGTGCTACCTTGGAAAATGTAGAGAATTTAGACCAAAGGGAACCAGTTGAGTTTCTAGGCATGAGAATATGTAACCAATATAAAAGTAGCATAAATATATTATGCATTAGACAGGTAAAAAATAAATAAGTGAAAATGCTAAAAAATCAGTGAAAAAACAATTTATTGATTAAATATTTGACTTTTCCTATGGATACTTTTGGAGTTATATAAATAAAAATTGATGCATGAGTGTAACAAAACTGTCCACAATTTTATTTCCTGTTAAGATGCTTTTGCAGTATAAATCTAGATTCATTCTTAACAACTAGTTAAGTGATTATTATATTTCTTTGTTTTTTAATTTAAAGGTTTGATAGTAGTGACTTCCCATAAATCAAAGACTGTTTTCTTAGGAAAATATTGACTAAATTTAGTTTTCTCTTGGGAGATAAGGACTTGTAAAATGTAAGTGTGCTGAAGAAATGCAAGCACAGTTAAAAAAGGAATGGTATTAATGACATTGTAACCGAGAAAATGACTTATTAAAGCAAAGCAAAATAATTAACAGATCTTTTTCAATTGTATGCAGTAGAAAACTGGATGAATGGTACTCTTACTGAAGTCAGTTCTTTGCTTGGTCTTGAAAGTTTCCAACATTACTTATGGAAACAATATTTATATCTATTTTCTCAGTTTCCTAATGACAGTGTTGCTGTTTCAGTGTGGACTTTGGTGGTCGGAAGGACTGAATTTAGCCCACATCGTGAGCAATTCTTGCTGGGTAACTTTAAGCAAATTATTGGACTTCTCTAATGCTCAATTTCTCCATTGTCAAATGAGAATAATAATATTCAAGTTACAGGGTTGTTACAATGGTCAGGTGAAACAGGGATTCTAAAATACTTAGCTTAGTGTGACTTATAGGAAACCCTCAGTAAAAATTAGATGTTTTTGTTGTTCTTGTTATCTGGACTTATTGGGACTGGCAGATCAATATGGGACCAATTTTCCTGTTTATACTGAATACGTGTGTAGCCCTATGGTGAGTGGAATAAAGCACCACACTGAAAATCGGGAAATCTAGCTCTTGCCACAGCTCCGACCTTAGTGAGCTGTGTGACTTTGAAAGCGTAATAGGATGTCACTGATTCTTTTCATGTACAAGATGAGGGAGCTGGACCCTTTATTAGATTTTAAAAATGCCTTTGAATAATCTAGAGATTCAGGGATTTCCTTTGTTGACGCACACTGAAATGGAGAAAAGGGAGAGGAGAACAGATGGGACCCAACTATCCAGCTTTGCTTCAATATCTGAGCTAACTAGTGTTTAGTTTTGGATCACCTGGATGGGTTTTGCTTGAACAAAGCATCCCACAGCTATGAAAGTTTGCAAACCACCATATTTTGTAATTTCAGATGTTCCATTAGCTATATAGTTTTGCAAATGTGTTTGACTACTTGTAAGATCTGAATCACTGACAAAATCCAAAAGGTTCCCATGCTAAAGATGGAAATAATTACATTTTCTTGTTAGGATAGAGAAATTAATATATGTGCCAAATATGATGATTAACAGTTTTATGTAAATTTAATCCCTATAAAAATCTTGTAAAAGAGGCATCGTTATCTCATTTGAAAGATAAGACAAGGAAACCAATACCCAGGAAGTTTAAATCATACCATAAATGATCAATTTGGAATTTAAACTTAAATATAGGAAACTCTAAATATTATGATCATTCCTTTGCAATTAGTAAATCCCTAATGAAAAAGCCAATAATACAGTAATAAATAGCCCAAGGTATCATTCAACCCACTTTTAAGAAGTCTGCCTTGGGTCTCTGAATTGTTAATTGAACAAGTTTTCTCTGAGCACTTACTCTGTGTCTAGCACCTTAGAGCATAGGCAGATAAGTAGTTCAGAGCTCCTGCCCTCTAAAGGCTTATAAATTAGCCCTTACTACAAAGACGGGAAGATAGGCCCTTAATAGGGAGCTAATATAAGAGTAAACACAAGTATATGGTCCAGTTTAGGTTCGCTGGGAAAAGGAAAGATCAAAGATCATAAACACAGAAGGTAAGTATAGTTCATTTGCAAATAGTAACAGTTCATCTTTCTAGGTATATGTGAATAGGGTGAGTCTGGCCCAGTCCTGAAACAGGAGGAGAAGGGGCAGGTGGCTAACTCAATATAAATTTCAGAAGGAGAAGTAGTGGCGAGCAGAGAAGGAGCTATGTTAGCAATTTAAGTCATTGGTCAGTAACCTGCCTGTGATCTGTATACCAGACCAGCCAGGTCTTAGGGCCTCTGTGACCATGACCTGTATTTCTTTTTTAAGGCTGCCAGCTACCCTCACCCAAACTGGAGTTCACAGACATGGGGAAAAGACCAGGAGCAAACACACACTGAGGACATCTTCAAGTATCAAGTATCCCACGGCCTCAGGGCACCTGGGTGGCTCAGTCAGGTAAATGTCCGACTCTTGGTTTCAGCTCAGGTCATGAGCTCATGGTGTGTGGGATAGAGCTCCGCATATGGCTCTGCACTGACAGCTCAGAGCCTGCTTGGGATTCTCTTTCTCGCTCTCTCCACCCCTCCCCTGCTCTCTCTCAAAATAAATAAATAAACTTAAAAAAAAGAAAGTCACGGTTTCACACTGTAAAACTATCGCAGCAAGAAGGAATGAAATTTTGATGCAAGGTACAAAATAGCAAACAAAAGAGTTGCTTTGCTTCAAAGGAAAAAAAAGGTGCAGGGTAAATAGTAAGGTGAAGTAACTGGAGTTTCATGATGATGAAATTGATGCTTCCCTTGGCCAAATTACACTTATGTCCGATGCTATCTATTGCCACCTGGTGCTTGCACAAAGATGGTGACACAACCCTTTTCGACACAAATCCTTTCTCAGTTTGGAGAAACTCTAGACCTGTCCTTATTCTATCTGAGTGGCTTTGAGAGTAAGAACATTCAAATGATGGAAATAAGAATTACTCTAAAATATAACCAAAGGTTGAAAGTGAAGTTAGCATTACACCAGAAAAATGAAATCATTTCAGATGCTCCATGAAAAGCATATTTGGATCTCGTGTTCTTTTTGAAGACTTAAGTACCTAGAGTACTTAAGATTCCTTAAAATGAGACCAAGCTCTGTACCTCTACAGCAATTTGCTTCACATTAAGTAGCATTTCAGCTATTTTTTGTCTGAAATTGGTATGATAAAGTAGCTTCTTTATCTTCTTTTCATTTGAGAAGCTGCTTCCTTCCTGGCAGTAAGAAGGTTGGCATGGTTGATGCAGACCTGATCCAGATTTCTAATGCACACTTGGAGAGGGCTTCTCAAACTGTAGGAGTCCTGACCATGGTCACCAGTTGGCACTGTTCCATTCCTTAAGGGGGCACCTGCTTCCTGCATCAGGGGGAGCCTTGTGCATCAGGCTGGGCATGTGGTAAGGGGCCTCCAACAGAAGCAGGCCTTCCGGACACACCTGGAATCTCTACTCTTCTGGAACTTGGCATCGGGACTGTTTGCACTTCCTGTGTCATGGAGGTAACCCCACCTTGTTTTCTCCTCTTCTGCTCCATGTCTTGGGTACGGGACACCAACTACACAGCTACACAAACGTGAGACACATATGAGAATAAGTTCAGCTAAAAAGGAAAACCATTGCAGTGGAAATGTAGAAAACAAATAGCAAGAACAGTCTCTGCCAGTTATCCCAGGACCCAAGAGCGAACCCCTTACTTTCAGCCATGTTTTCTTCGCTATAATTCAACTGATGCATTTGTGGATTCACAAAAAAAGGAAAAACAATTATGACATGAGGTTTGGGACAGAATCCCTGAGTTCCAGAATCTCTGAGCCACTTCTATCACTACCTCACTGGATGTCTGAGGTAAATCCCTTGGTGTCTCTGAGCTTTATTGTCCTTGATGGTAAAATGCAGACAAGGGAACTTCAAGATTCTTTCATCTTCTAAAGTCCTAGGATAATATGGATAATATGGTTTTACTGATATCTATCATGAGAGATGTTTCAACAATCACAGAAATGATGAATACAAAAGGATTTACTCCTGGGCGCCTGGGTGGCTCAGTTGGTTAAGCGTCCGACTTTGACTAAGGTCATGATCTCACTGGTTCGTGAATTCCAGCCACGCATTGTATCAGGAGCTCTGCTATCAGAGCAGAGCCCACTTCAGATCCTCTGTCCCTCTCCCGCTCATGGTCTATCTCTCTCTCGAAATAAATAAACATTTAAAAAAAGAGTTCACTCTTCAGAAAAAAAAAAACAACAACAACAAAACATTTCATACATAGTGAATACCAATATATAGATAGATATAATAATACCTACAACACAAGCTAATTTCTCTATATTGGGGTTTTACTGTTCACTGATGTTATATTTAAATGACATTTGTTTTAAAGTTTATTTTTGAGAGACAGAGGCAGTATGTGAGCAGGGGAGGGGCAGAGAGAGAGGGAGACACAGAATCTGAAGCATGCTCCAGGCTCCGAGCTGTCAGCATAGAACCCAAGGGGGGGCTCGAACTCATGAATGGTGAGATCATGACCTGAGCTGAAGTTGGATGCTTAACTGACTGAGCCACCCAGGCGCCCCTTAAATGACATTTTTGATCGGTGATCTGTGTTAACTCCAATGAGGTTTGGTGGTGGTGGTGGTTTTGGGGGGTTTTGTTGTTGGTTTTTTTGTTTGTTTTTGTTTTTGTTTGTTTTTTGTATTTTTGTTTGTTTTTCAGTGATGAAATAACACATATTCTGAGCAGATATTCTCCAGTGATGACTTACGGTTAGGGGTTCATTTGGGAAATTGTCTGAAACTGCCCAAAAGGCCTAGATTCTAAATTCCTAAAGTAAAGCTGACTTAGTGGTTGGTGAATGGCACTATCATGCTTTTTCCTTAAGCTTAATGCATCGTCTTGCTAAATGAAACAATTTTGTAGTTAAAGTTAATAGCGTAGCGTCATAGGATCTTAGATGTACAAAGTGTCTCAAGTATACCTTACAGTTTCCAAGATGTGCTGAGCTTTGATGGCATAGGATGAAGGCTTCAATGAGATGATTGCCTCTAGAATTGGGTCTGAAGTTGAGTTCCCATCTCTTTCACTGGGTAAGGCTTGTCTTATATTTGCATTTTTACACACTTTGTCTTATTAAGGTTGATACATTATAGCCCACCACTTAAATTCAATATGTCATTACATCTTCTTCTAGATGTGTTTCTAACCCATTTTTGTCTTGATAGAAGTCTATTTGTTTCTGGGGCACCTGGGTGACTCAGTCAGTTAAGCGTCTGACTTCAGCTCAGGTCATGATCTCACTGGTTGTGGGTTCAAGTCCGGCCTCGAGCTCTGTGTTGACAGCTCAGAACCTGGACCCTGCTTCAGATTCTGTGTCTCCCTCTCTTTCTGCCTCCCCGCTTCTCATGCTCTGTCTCTGTCTCTCTCTCAAAAATAAAAACAAATTAAAAAAAAAAAAAGAAGTCTAGTTGTTTCCTTTAAAACTTTTCTTGGGGTGCCTAGGTAACTCAGTTGGTTGAATATCCGACTTTAGCTCAGGTCATGATCTCACAGTTCATAGGGCTCTCGGCTGTCAGAGGGGAGCCTGCTTCGGATCCTCTGTTCCCCTCTCACTCTGCCCCTTCCCTCCTCAAAATAAATAAACATTTTTAAAAAATTTAAAAAAAAAACCCTTTTATTCCACTAAACACTATTGTGTTAGTATTATTTTATTAGTCAATATTACTGTATTATATGAGGTTTTCAAGTGCATCCTTTTAGTTTAGTTTCTTCGCTTTGTTTGGGGATTTATTACTCTAGGCACAGCGCACCTCTATTATACTCTGATGTTATGTAATGCATCTCTGCAAATTGTTCCTGCTCGTTACACTCTTCTGATTAAGGCACTATCATGTGTTTTCTTATACTTGATGTATTTTATTGATAAAGAAAATGAATACATTGTGAAACATGATAGTATGTTATCATAGCTCTTTAGGCTACTAAAATTTTTTTTTTATTTTTTTAATGTTTATTTTTGAGAGAGACAGATAGAGTGTGAGTGGGGAAGGGGCAGAGAGAAAGAGGGAGATACAGAATCTGAAACAGGATCCAGGCTCTGAGCTGTCAGCGCAGAGCCCGACACAGAGCTTGAACCCACAAACCATGAGATCATGACCTGAGCCAAAGTCAGACACTTATCCGACTGAGCCACCCAGGCGCCCCTGGGCTATTAAATATTTTAAGAATCAATCTGGATAAATCCTCTTCTAATATTTATTTGAATCTCTCCTCCCACATCCTTTTAATTGGTCATATATATTCCATATTCTGAATTTTTTTAAGTTCATTTATCTAAGTAATCTCTACTACTCAACATGGGGCTCAAGCTTACAACCCCAAGATCAAGAGTCACATGTTCTTATGACTGAGCCAGCAGGATGCCCCTATATTCTGAATATGTTTAAGAATTCTTGAGGCGCCTGGGTGGTTCAATCAATTAAGGGTCCGACTTTGGCTCAGGTCATGATCTCATGGGTCTTGGGTTTGAGTCCTGCCTCGGGCTCTCTGCGGACAGCTCAGAGCCTGGAGCTCGCTTTGGATTCCGCCTCCCTCTCTCTCTGCCCCTCCCCTGCTTGTGCTCTGTCTCTCAAAAATAAACATTAAAAAATTTTTTTTGAAAAAGAATTCTATAAGGTTCTGTAACTGTAAACATCATTTGGTTTTATTAAAAGTTTAGTCCTCAAAAAACTAAATATTGATTTACTCGTATGACCCATCAATTCCACTTTTAGGTATATACCCTAAAGAATTAAACACAGGGACTCAAGTATACCTGTACATTCATGTTCATAGGAGAGTTACTCACAATAGCCAAAAGGTGGGAAAATTCAACTCCCCATCGACAGATGAATGGTCAACAAAATATGATATATGTGTATAATGTAATATTATTCAGCCATAAAAAGGAAACATGTTCTTAAACATACTTACTACAACTTGGATAAATCTTGGAAACAATATATTACATGGGAATATATAAAAAAAGCCAGATACAAAATGACAAATATTGTGTGATTGCACATATATAAAATATCTAGAAGAGGCAAATTAAATTCATAGAGAGAGCAGAATAGAAGATACCAGGGATTGTGGGAGAAGGGAATGGGAAATTATTGCTTAATGGTTAGAGTCTCTGTTTGGGGTGAGGAAAAGTTTTGGAAATAAATGGCATGATGGTTGCACAACATTGTGAATATAACTAATGCCACTGAATTGTATACTTAAAAAAGGTGGAAATGGTAAATTTATGTCATGTATATATCACCACAATAAAAACAAAATTGTTTTAAGTATATAATGTGATTTTCTGACTCTTTGGAATCTATGTTATAATTCTTTTAGGGCAGCAGCTAGCTTGAACATTTGCTCTTTGGCTATGCTGTGAGTAGAGCTTTCTGAAGTGGGCATTCTGCTCCAGAACTTAGAATATAATTTGCTAATATGCAGATTTAATGTGCTCCAGAGTGTTAAGTGCATGTTAGTATGCAAACAAGTGTCTGCAGAAGTGGATTTTCTACTAATAACCTCATTGGAGATGTCCCATGATCAATTTCTTTTAGTGGCCATATTAGTGGAGTTCAACACCACCTGCTGGGTTTGGAATTTTCAACATCAAGGTAAATGCAGACAAAATTACTATTATTAAGGATAAATGGGCCAGGAAGAGCATAGTTAAGCTAAATAATTACTGTAACATGGCTTTTTAAAGTTGGAAACAATCTGGGACTTTTAATCCTCCCATGATATCAACATGACAGGTGGAAGAGGGAATGTGAAATCATGTTTAACATTCTGTTGCATTTAAAACTTGGATAGAGATACTGGAAAAAGAAATAGATATAAATATAAACATTAATTAAAATATGTATTAAATAATAATGTAAGTCACTAAGATAATGAAAATAGATTGTAAAATGTCTAAACTCCTAGAGAAAATTAGACTGACCCCAAAAGAGCGGAGCCTGATGGCAATAGGATGTCTGTCTTTGCATGGCAATTCTTTCCCCTTCCTTCTATTAATGGAATCTCAGAATCTCCAGTCACCTTGACCCAAATCTCAAGAAACATCATTGGTCTGACTGCAGGCACATGATCAAAACTATGTCAATCTGAATCCCTTCCTGCATCTTGAGGACAAGATGGAAAGGATTCTTTTTTTCCCCTCTCCAGACTGAGTTACAAGACTATGAGACAAAGTTATCACTGTTCAAGTAGGAGCAAAATGGAAGAAAAGCCTGAAAGATGCCAACGAAGAGAGGACGTGAGCTTGCTAATAAGAATGTGGAGCGATTACCTGATGCTGATGAAGCCTTGATATTCTGTTAACACTGAGGTCAACTTCCCTTTTGCTGGTCTGTTTTCCTGGTTTCAACCTGTACATAAACACACATGTACCTTCTTATATTAGTTTGAAGCATGTATCTATCACTTGGAATAGAGAATCCTGACCAGAAGCTCAGGAAAAGAACAACTGACGTCATAAGTTCACATGGTAAATTAACAACCCTGTTTAAATTTCATTATACTGAAATGAATAAATAAAAACACATCAAAAGGAATCAAAGTAGATATGAAGGCTTATGTTTTCCCATGAGACAGAGATCATTGGGTTGGGTAAAAAAAAAAAAAAAAAAAAAAAAAAAAAATTAAACAAAGAAGCCCAGAATAAAAGCAAATAGACCAGGCAAACAACATTGCTTAAATATTGTTTTCAAGAAACACACCCCAAACAAAATGACACCAACTTTTAAAATGCAGAATGAAAAAAAATACCAAGGAGAGACTTATTTTAAAAACTGCTGTGACGATATTAATACAAGAAAAAAACCAGAACTTAATGTGAAGATTTATTTTGGATAAAGAGGACTATTTTATTATGATACAAGGTGTATTTTAAGAACTTACAACCATCAGGGATCTTGGGTTTTCTAGTCATATAAGTTTAAGATATGCAAAGTAAACCGGAGGGAACATGTAAGGACTAGTACATAAAAAAGTAACCAAAATAGGAGATGTTAACACTTCCTCTCAAAAATCATCAGATCAGGCAGTGCAACCACAATGTGAACAAACATGACTCATGGGATGCTGTCATAAAGGGACTCTATTTTGCATCTCACGTCCTTTTGCGTTTCTTCAGTGAGCCTATTTTTTCCTTTTTCCTGGCTCTGGTTAACTGGGTAGCTACATCATTTACCCTAAAAAAAAAAAAAAAAAAAAAAAAAAAAAAATAGTTCCTGTTTATTTTGTCAAACACAGTCTCAATTCAGCCATTAAAGTGCTCAGTCCCAGGCCATCATTAAAAATTCTAATCTTGATGTAAGGCATATCCCGCTCTTCATGCCAGGAGCTACTGCGGGCAAACATCTAAGCAAAGGAAGCTGGTTGGCTTTTTTCCTCCCCTGTTTCTTCTACTTCTCTCTTCCTGGCTAACTGATGCCTCTAATTAACTGGGATGGGTGGATGACAAACCTCAGGCAGGCCATGTTGTCTGGTTCATGGAACTGCAAGCCTTTTCCCCAAGACTTTGGAAGAGCAGTTTCCTACCAAACTTCAAATCACTATTTTGCTCCCACAGAAGTCACTTTAGCCAGTATGTTGTATTCAAGCTTCTCCAACTTGACTCAGACCCCAATGTACCGCTTTTGCCCTCAGACTTCAGGGTCCACAGGTTACACTCTGAGTAGCCACCTCCAATCCCCCTTCCAGTGGTGGAGGCTGGGGAGTAGCATACTCCCCACTATTGTTTCCTGTGGGAGAAGAGGCATTGTGACTCAGAGGGGGGTCCAATCTAGAGGAATGTTCCTCAACAGTTTTCTCTAAATTCAAATCTTGACATGTTATATCCTAGATGTGTGGGTGGAACTGGAGAGCTGTCCAAAGTTTCATGTATACTTCCCTTGAAAATTCTGCACTGTGGGTCTGCCGCCTAACCTTGAGATGCAGTTTCTAGCAGGTTCTAGTATTCACAAGTGTCAGCCCCAACTTCCATTTTAATAACTTCTGAAGTAAGACGAGATGAAAAGTATTTGAATAACAACTTATTCCCTGACTCTCTCTCCTTCTCAATTGGCTCTCAGAGGAACAGTTACAGCCTTAAGTGCATTTATTAGAAAACTGAAATAAAAAGTTTATTAAGCCTTTAATATGAGATGTTAGAAAACAATTGCAAGAAAAGCATAGTGAGATGGAATAAACAATGATAAAGCCAGGCTTCCTAATACAGATAATTTTTTTTAAAGGATATGTGATTCCAAAGCAAATTCTAAAAAGGTTAACAAAATATTACAAAGTCTAGCAAGTCAGTTTAACAGGAAAAAGAATTTACTAAAAATCAATGTTAGGGAAAAGAAACAGGATAGAAGCACAGATGTTAAGGAAGTGAAAAATAAAACACTGCACACATTTATAGCAACATATTGGAAAGTCTAATTGAATTAATCATTTTCTAGGAAACTATGAGTGACAAAAAAATGACTGAAGAACTAACAAAATACCTCAAGATACCAACCAAAAAAAAAAAAAAAACAAACAGAAAAAGGAAAAACTATCTAAAATAGTACTGCTTTAAATGACATCTGTCTACCTTGTGCATTCAATCAAATCATCCTATCAGATACTTAAGAATTGTCTATAATTCCTGTTATTTAAGCTGTTTTCAAAGTAGAAAGATTAAAGCTGTCTTACTTATCACCAGGCTACTATAGCATTAATCTAGTAATGCAAGACTATCACACAAACCTAAAAATAGTTCAGACTCACATATGAACATAACTACAATTTTTTAAAGCAGCAAATTAAGTCATTTATTGTATTAAAAAACGAATATAACCTAATCAAGTCTGTTTATTTTAGAACTGCAAATATGATTTGTCATTAAGGAATTATGTTTAATTTATAATAGAAGTGGTATTTCAAATAATTGGGGAAACACTTGCTGCTTAGTAAATAATGTATAACAATTGGATACCCATATGAGAAAGATTAATGTTATAATTCTATCACTCATCATATACTCAAAGAAACTCCATAGAAGTCAAATATCTATATTTAGAAATTCACAGGAAAAAAAAAATTGTCTTTATTTCCCTCAGACAGCAAAGGGCCTCCCAATATGCTATAAGCTCAAAGCCCATGAAAGAAAAGATTGAGAAATGTAACTCAGTAAACATGAACATGTGCTGTAGAATGCAAGATACCTTAAATAAAGTGCAAAAAGACAAGCACGACCCTGGAAGAAAGCATTTATAAAAGAAAAAAAAAACTTATATAAAAGATTATTAGCCTTCGTATATTTAAAATTTTTTTTTTTTTTACTATTTATTTATGTTTGAGAGAGTGCGAGACCGAGTGCGAGTGGGGGAGAGGGAGAGGGAGACACAGAATCCAAAGCAGGCTCCAGGCTCTGAGCTGTCAGCACAGAGCCCATCATGGGACTCGAACCTACAACCTGTGAGATCATGACCTGAGCTGGAGTCTAACGCTTAACTGACTGCCCCACCCAGGGAGTCCCAGCCTTAGTATATTTTTAAAATGTTAACAATTAAAAAGAAAAAAGCAATCAATCCAATTATGGCAAATAATTCATGACAATTCATAGTAATTGCTAGTAAATCTAGAAAGACATGCTCAGTGTCACAGGTAATCAGGGGACCACATATTAAAATAACAATGGTGTGCCATTTCCTGCTTGGATGATTGGGGAAAAGGAATGAGGTAATAGTGAGATTTTCCAAGGGGGAACCTGGCACTCTTGTTGGTGAGCATGTGAATTGGTGCCATTTTCTGGAGAATTATTTGACTGAATCTATTAAGTTAAAAAAAAAAAAAAAAACAAAAACGCCTCTCCTTTGACTCAGCAGTTTTATGTCTAGGTATCTCTTCCACAGAATTTCTTATCTACGTGCACGAAGATGCATGCTCAAAAAAATTTGTTTTGGTATTGTTGGGAATGGCAAAAAAGAAAAAAAAAAGGAAGGAAAAATTGGACACAACCTATAATGTTCCATCATTAAAGAGCGGTGAACAAGTTTATGCTATTGATTTATTTAATGAGGCGATATACATAAAGCACTTGGAACAATGTCTGGCACCTGATAAGCACCAGATATGTGTTAGTTACATTGTCCTCCCACCCTAGAATTATAAGCTCTTTGAAAGCAGCATGTTTGTCTGTTTCACTCATTACTGTGTTTCCCTGGGCCTAGAACAGTATATGACACGTAGCAGATCCTCAGTCAATATATTTAAAATGACTCTTGGGGCACCTGGGTGGCTCAGTGGGTTGAGCCTCCTACTTTTGATTTCTGCTCAGTTCATGCGTGATCTCACGGTTCTTGAGATGGAGAGCCCTGGATCAGGCTCTGTAGTGACAGGTGGATCCTGCTTGGAATTCTCTCTTTCCCTCTCTGCTCCTCCCCACTTGTGTTCTCTCACTCAAAATAAATAAACTTTAAAAAAAAATGACTCACATACATACAATGCTCTTTTGCTGTGATTGCCCCTCTATATCCATTTTCTGCCCTGCTCCGATTCCTAGGAAGCTGACTCGGGGTTCCCTTACCCTGTGGCTTTTAGTTTGCAGCAGCCCACGGAGGCACAACAGCACTGGGGAGAGTGAAAGGGTATTTCTTCTCTGCCATACTGTGGTTAGTAGTGATTTCATCCCTCTAACTATGGCCAGACCTCCCAGTGGTTAAGTCTGGAAAAAGAAACCCCACTGCATTCTACCCACCTCCCACCCATAGTTACAGCTCTCACTAGGTTCCAGTAACAAGGAAAATTCTCTTCCTGTTTCTTCAGCCTCAAGGTAGTAACTACTTTCTTCTGTTGCTAACAGTTGGGTGCATTACTGTCCCTTACTGGTTCCCTTGCTGGCCTCTGCGTATTTCCTGTTCAGACCACAACTGATATACAAGCTAAGCAATATCATGCAGCTATTAAATAGTGTGAGGGAGAACTAAATGTACTGACGTGAAAACAATTCCACAGGGAAAACGTTAGATTTAAAAAGGCCAAACAAAGATACCCATATAGGTATCATTTATCCACAGTCAAGATTTGCCGTGTTTTGGTTTAATGCTATTTTCAACATTTAGATATTTCAAATCCATAGTGCACTATAATAGAAGAAAGATTTGAATATATAATACACATTTGGACAACTCAGTGGTTTAAAAAGAGCTTTAACTGTCTAAATATATACATGACTATGAATCCCAGACAACATATGCCATTCCAGCAATAATGCTGGGACGATAATGCTACCCCTTCCTTATGTTCCATATCCCGTGTCTGTGTCAGAGAGCAAGGATTCCCTGGCAACACCTACCGGTCATTTGTGACACTATCACCAAGCATAATGCATGATATAGCACAATAGCATCACGTACTGTAAGTTTTTGAATTGTTATGGCACTTCGGTTTATAAAGGAATGATCAAAGAACAGACCATAACATCCTACCACCTTTTTGGTGTTTAAACATCCATACTTAAATGCTGTCAGTTCAAAACCTCAGGAGTTTCCCCCTCCTATATTCAAGACTGGTCCCTAAACCTGAAGGGCGAAGAGAGGCTGAAGAAAAAGGCAGACAGGTGACTCCAGATTGGAAGAAGGCAGATTCAATAAGCAAGGGAACTTATGTCCAACGCTTTTCTTGAGTAGCTGCAAGATGATTGGATCTCTACAGTCGCCAGCCTGAATCTCAACAGGTTATACAAAGGCCTTACCTGGGTTCAATCTAGGTGGTCTCGAGAACACCTTACTCTCAAGGCTGTGTTCTTGAAACAGCCCCCACTGTGAGGATGGTGGGTGGAATGTGTGTTCCAAGGACTGGGGCTTGAGGAGTCTCCAGTTCCCCTGGTCAGCTTGCAGGTAATAAGCAGTCATGTCGTCTCCATGGCTTTCCCAATTAATATCTAGAAAATGATATTGAAACATCAAAGTAGGAATGACAGCTACCTCTGGGTATGTAATGGGAACTGGTATGGGCACAGGGGAAATTTATCTTTTTTTTTTTTTTCCCTCTAAACCACTGTATTATTGAAAAATCGTTTTACAGCGAGCCTACGTTAGTTTTCTAATTATGGAAGCATATTTAAATAACATTTGATACAAAAGAATGATGGGATCTTCTAGAATGAAATTTTGATAAAATTTTGATAGTTGTATGGAAGAGAAACAGAAAAGAGAACAGTTTGACTACACACAGAGCTGTCTGATATAAGCATTTAAAAGAAGACATAAGGGTGCCTGGGTGGCTCAGTGGGTTAAGTGCTGACTTTGGCTCAGGTCACGATCTCGCAGGTTCGTGAGTTCAAGCCCTGCATCTGGCTCTGTGCTGATAGCTCAGAGCCTGAAGCCTGGTTCGCATTCTGTGTCTCTCTCTCTCTCTCTCTCTCTCTCTCTCTCTCTGCTCCTCCCCAGCTTGTGCTCTTTCTCTGTCTCTCAAAGATAAATAAACATTAACAAAAATTAATAAACATGTAAAAACCAGGAGGAGCTGGCCCAGAGAGGTCACCAGGATCACTAACCTGGGAGTGGGGATGGAAGTCCTAAAACAGAGTAGGTAGGTCTGCAGCAATGTGGTCAGGATAGCCCAAAGCCCAGACTGGCTTGAGATCTATGCGGAACAAAACCCTCAAGACAATACAAAATAAATATGTTTTTGCTAAGAACAGACAGGAACAAGCTGAACAAGAGAAGGAACTGTTTAGGGAAGGTGCACACTTTTACTAACCTGACAGAAACGACACACTCACTCAACTATTATTTCTTTTGTTTTCTTTAACACAAAGATACAAAGAAATGGTGTTGGGGGAACTGAAACTCAATACATGAGAGAAGATATAAAGTGAACATCAGCCCGTTAAATGATATTCAGTTTTCAGACCCGAAAAGATTATATTCTAGTGTAATAAAAGGATTTATAAATGTGATAAGAACGCTCTGAAGAAGAAAGGTTTAAGGAGGTGAACCATGTTCCAATGTTTCAAAATAAGAGACATATTATGAAGATTCACTTAAATGCAATTCCTTTGTGTGTGTGTGTGTGTGTGTGTGTGTGTGTAGTGATATTTTATTTTCTTTAATTCTATCAATATCTAATTTGTGCAGAGACACTGTGTTAGTTTACTGGGGCTGTCATAATGAAATCACAACAGAATGAACAGCTTAACAGAAGTTTATTTCCTGGCATTTCTGGAAGCTACTAGTTCAAGACCAAGGTGGCAGTAGAATTGTTTTTTTCTTAAGGCTTCCCTCTTGGCTTGTAGGTGGCCACTTTCTTCTGTCTTTACATGGACTTCTTTCTGGGCATGTCTGTGTCCTAATCACCTTTTCTTATAAGGATACCAGTCATAATTAATTAGCTCCCCTGACCCAATACCTCATTTTACCTCTTTAATGACCCTGTCTTCAAACGTAGTCACTTCAGAAGGGAATGGGGGTTAGGGCTTCAACATACGGAGTTTAGAGGGATAAATTTAGCCCATAAGAGCTACTTATCACCTTTAACTGAAATTTAATTATTTTGGTGTATATCCTGTCATTCATATGATTATGTAAACTTAAATGATGGAATGCGAGTTTGATGTGTTTATATCTCGTGGCATCTTTAATTATCAAGGAGATCAAGTTTGTGTTGAGGGAGAATGACTGACTGACTGACTGAATGAATGAAAGGTACATATTGTGAAGCAATGCCTTTCTCGTTTCATCTTTCTAATTCAGACTGTAAGCTCACGTGTGAACATTGTTGCTGAAGGGAGAGAGAAGTTAGTAAACAAAAAGCTACGGTGGCTTCTGTTATAGCCATTTGACATAGACAGTGAGAAGCAAGTCATGATAGGTACAGGGACAGCTGTTATGAGGCCCTTCATCCAGCTCACAGATTCTTTTCTTCTGTCAACAGGATAATGCCAACCCCAGTCCCATAAGCACAGTCTCCCCTCAGGAACTCACATCAAGAAGGGCGATAAGGCTAGTTCAGTGAGGTCCTGGCTTTTATGAGCAGAAGAGGCTGAACCAAAGTGGAGGACTCCTTCCTCCCAGAAAGTAGCCTCCCACTACTTCCGAAGCAACTGCCCTTCAGAATAATCTCTGAAATGTTGCCTATTCTTTGTGGCATTTAGCATCTTTTTGAGTTCTGACTAGACACCAGGGTTAGGGTATCTTTCCATAGACATGGTAGTTGGATGATTTTGAACTTGGGAATTGGCTAGTCTCAGTTCTGAACATTCTTGACAACCCTTCAAACCTCTTCAAACACTCCTTCCATTAGTCTGCTTGGTCCTTCCCAGTGCTGATCCCTCAGTTGTCAACAACTAAGAGTCTTTACGATACCAACCATGCCAGGGAGCTGATTTATGCCTAAAACAGGCAATACCATCTCTACTCCAGCATGGTATTGGAGACTTCATGCCTCAAAATTCCACAGCACTGAGTTAGATACACGTACATTGAAGGCTGCCATTCTAGAAAGTTCAACATAAATTAACCATTTCACTTATATGGACAAGTATGCTCAGAGGTCCAAATCCCTGACTCCTTTTTTTTTTTTTAATGTTTATTAATTTTTTTGTGAAAGAGAGAGAGAGAGGGAGGAGGAAGAGGAGGAGGAAGGACACAGAGAGGGAGAGAGAGAATCCCAAGCAGGCTCAATGCTGTCAGCACAGAGCCCAGCGTGGGGCTCGATCTCATGAACTGTGAGATCATGACCTGAGCCAAAATCAAAAGACCGATGCTTACCAGACTAAGCCACCCAGATGCCCCTCAAATCCTTGACTTCTAAATTAATTTTATTAACGTGTTTTCAGATGAGGACTGTTCATAAAAGTGTTTTTCTAGAGCAGTCACAATTTTTTACATTTAAAATTAAAATTTAAATTTAAAATTTTCTCACTTCATTTCATTCTGTAAATAAGAGGCAAAGGGGAAAAGTGATCACCATCTTCCTAGTTTCTCAGGACCTGTCCCAAGTGCACTTTTTTAGATATCTCTCTGTTTGGGCCTCAGTCTGAAATGGGATAATGGTAGGTGATGAAGTACAAAAACAAAGATGGCAATTGTAGTCTCTCTTCAGACTTCCAAATTAATAGGTGCAAGTTCAACTTACTAAATTTTTGTAAAAATATTTTTGTAAAATATTTTTTGTAAAATTATTTTTGTAAAATTTTTGTAAATAATTTTTGTAAAAATATTAAATTTTTGTAAAAATAAGTACCATTAGACTGATGAGGGCAGTATTTATTATCTTTCTAATATGGAATATTTGTGAGGCAACAGTGTTTATTAAAGAATCAGGCATCCATAAACTTATCTAAACTGGTGAATGCAATTTGATAAAATGAAATCAGTTGGTCAACTATGAATTAATTACAAATTTTTCTTTTTAAAAAATTGAGACCATGTATAGAAATAGTGTTCTACTTAATAAATATGACTGACAACTATTATCGAAATACATTTTTTAATCCTTTCCTGGTGTGGTACCTATGGTTTCTCCAAACATGAAAGGAAATAGAACATAATGATTATGAGGATGCACTTTGAAGTCACACAGGCCAGAATTTTAATCCTCACTCTTTCACTGACTAGCAGTGTGGTCTTGGGCCTAAGTTATTTTTATCTTCTAGCAGAGTTAATGATATCTACCTTATTGGGATGAAAGAAACCATGTATTCCAAGAAGTCCAATGTAGTGCCAGTCACACAGAAACACCTTATAAACGGTACTTATTATTATTATTCTTGTGCAGACTCAACTAAATTTCTATAAATGCTGCAAGGGCTACAAAAGAGACAATATGTTTGATGAGTGCATTGTATTGTTACCCACATAAAAAGGCAAATAATTACAGTGCATACAGCACATTTTTCTGACTCATAATGTTTTCTCAATAGACGTCACTTTCCTTTCACTGACTTCCTGTGCCCTGTGCTTTTTTCCTTCAAGTGTATTGATGACCAAGAGTTTCCTTTCGTAATCTTTACTTGATTAAAAGAAAATAAAGAAAACAATCACAATGGAAAATTTTATGTAAATTGTGAGTAAACATACACTTTGAGAAATCCTTTTGGATCGAAGACCCTTGAAGCGAGCCATGTCTAAGTGGAAAAACGATATATTCTGTAGTTGTTGCTCTGATTTGCTCAGAAAATCTGTAGTTGCTCAGAAAACTGCTCTCAGTTTTCTCTGATTACTGCTGCTAATGGCTAATAAGAATTTGAAAAGGAACCAGGACAGCTCTTGAAGTTCACTTGGTTCAAGTAACGTGATCGTTTCTACACACTCTATAGAAATTCATTTCTATACTCATTTTTCATTTGTTTTGCTGATCCTTATACACGGATTCAGGTAAACAGAGGATGTAAATCAAATAACTATGGTGACTTTGATTTTTGTTATTGTATTTGTATTTGTCATTCTCAAGGATCTCTTTAGCATCTTTTCAAATTTATTGTGACAGTTCTTATACTTTCCTATTTACTGCAGATATCTTAAACTATTTCTGTTAGTTTGTTAAGTACAACAATGTTAAAGAAAAAAAAAACACCTCTGCAATTGTTAAAATGTAAGGAAGACTTTGCTCAAGACTACCACAACAGGGGAGGGACATCAGTCTTAACTCTGGATGTAGCAAAGACAGCTGGGGTTTTATAGCCAACAAGCAGAGCGAAGGGGTCCATGGACGGAAGAGTACTCCAAGGAGATATGAAGGGCGGGGACATTCCTGCTAAACTGACCTAACAAGATTCCTGCTAAAGGCAGTTCAAGACTTTCTCCACTAAAGGTGGGAGATGAGGAACTGGGTCAGATACCAAAAGTGTGGGACTCGCATTACACTGAGCAGGATTCTTGCTAAAACTGGGCTCATCAGGCCACAGACAAGATTAGGCCTAAGGCTGAAGCTTAGTCAGAAACAAGGCTCAGAGAAGCCTGACTGAAGTTTTGTCAAGCAGAGTTTTGTCAGTAAACACCATTGCTTTCTCATCTTTGTCAAATGATTCTCAAGCCTGAAGACTGCAGTTCTGTTCCTTAGACGATTGTTTTCTCTGGTTCTCATATATATCTTCCTTTGCTTCTCTGGGAATGTGTGTGGTCCATGGGGCTTGAAGCCCAGCATGAAGGTATCTTTCTCCAGAGATCTGTGTTAACTCCTCCCAAGTGCCTGGAGGTTCTGTCTGTCCAAAGCTACCTGACACCAAGTTCAAAGCCTGAGGTAGGTTAAACTACTCCTGTGCTGGGGAACTTATAACCTACACAGCAGTGTGAAGGTCAGTTCAGTTCAGACTCACTTTTACTTTGAGGATGTATCCCTTTTATGTTTCAGATTATTTTGAAAAGTTGTTCTACTAGAATCTCCATCACTGTGGATCCTCGGTTTTGATTTTTGTTCCTTTTTCTCTGGTTGGCCATCAAAATAAAAATTCAAGTGTGACAATATTTACAAATACCCTCAAGGCAAAAGCAACTTCCCTACTCATTTATCTCTCTATGATTTCATTTCACTTACACTGCAGCCTGGTAATTCCTTAGTACTGTATACTTTTCATGGAGATAACTTTTATACTTTGCTATCACATAAGAACTTTCAGAAATTTTTAATTTAGTTTTTTTTTCTTTTAATTGGGTAAAGATAAATCTGTAGGAGCAAAGCATGCTAATCAGGCATTTTTAGGCAACAAATGATCAATAACAAGATAAAAATGAACAAGGTAAAAACTTCAATGTCAAGTGAAGTTCAATAATTGACTAAGGGATTTTTCCTTTACTTCTTTGAACTGTCATTTTGTTATTTTGTTGTTGAGTCCATTTGCATATATTGATTATTGATTACTAACTTCAGAACTGTCAGTATCTGAGTCATACATTTAACATAAGACTGTCCCTACTCGTTGAAAATAATCCCTGTACCAGTGAGATTGTCCACTTGAAGTAAATTGTACCATCCTTGCCTTTTGGAATAGCCAGATGTGACTACCTCATTTGTCCTTAGTTCCTAATCTTGATGTTCGATAACTTTGACTTTGGTATTTATTTCCCAGTACTTTGCATCATCCACCTTGATACTTAAAAACTTGATGATTTCATTATCATTTAACTCCACCTTCAATGCTCTGGAATTTTTTAAACCTTGGTCAACTAACCCATCAAGTCCAAACCACAAGAGCAGAATAATCTAATCTAATCTAAATACTATGGAAACAGTCTCTGAGACATGAAGTTGCATACAGAAGATTTTTGGGGAATACCCTCTGGAGATGTTTTTAAGGAAGTGGAGAAGACAGAACAGAGAAGAGGCAGGAGCTAGTCCACTAAAGGGATATAACTGAAACCTTAGCCCCTATTAGCTCTCCAGCTGGGATGGCCTTTCAGTGTTGATCTAAATTGGAGCACGAAGGCTTAGCTTTTGTATTCCCACATCAGCCAGTCATACGTCCAAGATGGAGCATGAACTTGGGTGAGGCAGTTCCCTGCAGCCAGCTGAGGGTAGTTCCCACTGAGGACACAACTGTGATCCATCAGGCTGTGACATGGTATGTTGGTCCTGGTGATCTTGATACGATGCCCAGGCATCCACTATAGCAATTCAAGATCAGGGAGGAAATAAAGTAATAGGAAATGGAAAAATATATGAGAATCATGACACTGCCTTGCAGTTACCACATAAGAAGTCCCAGATACAACCCAGGAATGCATTATGATGATCAGTTCTTACTGTTTGACTCTTTAGTGGGGTGTTGACCATGTGTTGTCCATGGAGTTGTCCTCTTTATCCATCAATGTGTGCCCCTAGTGAGGATATAGCTGTCTGCTTTACACTTGAAAATTCTTTGAAATTTCGTGCTTTCACATAAAAATTTGGTGAATTTTGTCTTATTCTCTAAAAATATTTGTGATTATTTTTTTAAGGTTTGTTTGTGTGTTTATTTATTTATTTATTTAGAAAGAGAGAGAGAGTGAGTCGGGGAGAGGCAGAGAGAGAAAATCCCAAGCAGTCTCTGCACTGTCAGCATGGAGCCCAAAGCGGGGCTCAAACTTGTGAACCACGAGATCATGATCTGAGCCCAAATCAAGAGTCAGACCCTTGGCCTGCTGAGCCACCCAGGTGCTCCGACACTTGTGAGTATTTTAACATCCAAGGAAGGCTTTACAGAATTTATCAGTTTAATTACTTGAATTTTGTTTCTCAAATATTCTAAAAAACAAAACAAAAAAAAAAGCCTAGGGCTTATGCATACCCCTGACATACCTTGTAAACTTTCAGAGTTTTCGAAACGAGAAACAGCGTAACACGGGTATTACCGGGACAGAGTCCAGACCTAGATCGATTGTGTTACAATCCTGGTTCACCCACTCATAAGCTGGTAAAGTCTGGGTAAGTTACTGAACCTTTCTGGGTTTCAGTTTTTTCATTTATAAATTGTGGCTCATAATAGCCCAACGCACCAGGTTGTTTTGAAAATTAAAGGAGTCGATGTTTATAAAACATTTCAAATAGTGCGCTCACAAAGTGAATACCATTTACAGGTTTGGGTGGCACACTATTTGCTTTATAAATAACATTATTTTTTTTTTCAACGTTTTTTATTTATTTTTGGGACAGAGAGAGACAGAGCATGAACGGGGGAGGGGCAGAGAGAGAGGGAGACACAGAATCGGAAACAGGCTCCAGGCTCCGAGCCATCAGCCCAGAGCCCGACGCGGGGCTCGAACTCACAGACCGCGAGATCGTGACCTGGCTGAAGTCGGACGCTTAACCGACTGCGCCACCCAGGCGCCCCATAAATAACATTATTTTAAACAGGATTCCATACTGTTTAAAAATAAACACTACTTAAGGTTAACTAAATAAATATTTCATTTGATCTTTAAAGGAAGGCTACTGGGAAGAGAGGAAATTGAGTCATAACTCATGGATGGGGATAATGAGAGGTGATAATTGAGGTCATTGCACAAGCTCATACAGCCTAGCTAGTCAGTGGAATATTTAAGTAGAAGCTCTGTTTCTTTTTATTTTTAATAGAATATGTTGTCAAGTTGGCTAACATAGCGTATACGGTATGCTATTGGTTTTGAGGGTAGAATCCCGTGATTCATCGCTTAATCCGAATTCCTCTCTGTTTTTGGAAATCTTGCTTTCGAAATACCCACTGCACACTTACTCTGATAAACCTGGTAGAAAGAAGGGGCCCTCCTTTTTAAATTATGGTAACAATGTATTTTATCATGTAATTGTCAAAGCAGTACTCCAGACACTGAAAACATTTGGCTAAACATAATAAATGTTTTACTGAGTTTAATTAACTTCATGGGAGTAGGAAGATGAGAGATAAAAAAAGTATCCTTCTTTCGCTAGAGAAGGAAACATAGAAATAAAAATGTTTCTGTGTATAAACTCCAAAAAACCCTTTGTGGCTTAGAATAATAGATTTTTCCCCCTTTTTTAGAACTGGAGGGAATGTCAGAAGTCCAATACCTTAGTTTTATTCAATACCAAATTGAAGCTCAGAAAAGTAAAATAAATTTCCCAAAATTATGGCACTAATTAGACACACAGCTGGCATCTGAAAATATGTAATTTTTATTTCCTCGATAATGTTCCTTTGCTACAGGAATATTAACTGTATTATCTCTAGTTTTTCTCTCTAAGGAAACTCTTAAATCAGTCTCTATTTAAGACCAGAAAACTCCTACACCTGGAGCCCAAGTGGATAAGCGCCTTCAAAAGGGGCCAGTGCAATTTGCTGTTTCACATTGTAAAGTCAGATTAAAATACAGGTACGGCTGTTAAAAGGAGACTTCTTTATTCCTCTCTAATTCACACAATGAGACAAAGTTGGATCATTTACTGTGTCCTCCTTTCTCTTACAGTTACATGGGCTGACCATACTAATTGTGTTTAAGGAAAGCAATTACTGAAAAGTTCCTTTAGACATGCAAATCTAATGGCCTATTTCTATAATGCATGAAAGAAAACTCTGTGGAATTATAATGCTAGTGTATTTGAAGTTACCTTAAAAGAGTTTGCAATCTGCCTTCCCCTTTTAAAAATATGTGGAACAGGGCATTTGAGCCAGCTCCTGCTGAAATAAACAACAATTTCTCCCTTCCTAAAATATTACCACCGACATACTGTCTGTTCCATTCCCAACATGAATCTACACCCGACCAAATTTATTTGCTTGTATGCATTGATGCTTTGGTTTAGTGACTGAGAACTAGAAACAGAATTTGTCTCAGGTGGTTTGTAGAGAAGCAAGGGATTAAAAATAGAGAAGAGGCGGATAGAGAAGGATGAAGGGGATGTGTAGCCTTTTCCCAATTGCCCCCTTCACTTGGCTTTGAACAGACAGGATAGAGACTGAGTGACAGAGGCAGAGGCTGATGTCATTAAACTGGGACTTTGAGAGATTCTGAGCGTGGGCAGAGCTGCATCAGGACCCAAGAGACAGAGTGGCCTAGGGATGTAGAAACTGGCCTTGTTTCTGCATGGAAGCCAGAGCCATGGAGCCTAACATCAGCAGCCTCTCATGTGGTGTTCATGGCCATGGTGTCCCTATGACTGGCAGTGACTGCTGTGAGGCTACTTTGATTTGTTTAGTAGATACGTATCCAGATGTGTCTACAGATCAGGAGGGTAAGAACAGAGCAGGCATCTGGTAATATATGCTGCTGCTAGGTTTGACTCAATATTAAGTGAGACCCGCTGTTGGTTATTCTTAGATATAACTTGGCAACACTTTGAGCGAGGGCTGCTACGCTAGAGGTGAGATACTTGAGGCAATAGCCACGTCACTGACAAGGATGTATTTCAAGTTATCCAAAGAGATTCCGTAATTGCCTGCAGTTACTCCTTTCACAAGTCTCAAGAATCTCTATGTCATCCATCATAGAATAATAGACCCACACAGCCTTATAATTGGAAATGGATTATTCTCGTATCTGTATACTCACATACGGTATATGAGAAATGAACACTGTCACCTCTAGGCCAATTCAGGGACATCTCTGCGGTATAGCCAACAAATTGTCATTTGATCCCTCAGTTTTGTCAGCTCTAAATTCTTATTTATAGTGAATAATTTCTATCTAGGGTAAGCCCAAAGCAGTGCTCTGGTAATGCTCACCCTTGGCTTCTACTTCTGCCCTTTGCAGACTTTCTGTATGACATCCTCGCCAGTATTTGAAGACAGGCTTTATGCACCCCTCTCCGCCTCCTGCATTTTTAATTTTCCAATCTGGCTATCTTTTGGTTCTTCAATTATTCTATGTCTGGAATCATATCTCTCACCATCATAATCAATCTTCTCTGGACACTGATGATTTACCATTTCAATGTAGCACGCACAGGGAGACTCAAGATTTCAAGGTGGTTCCTCTTAAGGTATTTCTCCCCTTGATAAGGACCGTGTATATCTCTTCTTTTGAAAATGATGACTTTAAATACATTTATTAAGTCACTGAATAAAGGGGAATTGCGAGTAAATCATCTTATGATCTCAGCAGCTGCCTTCAGGGAAGGAGAGTGAAGGCAGGTAAGGTTGTGGATGCCTACTGAAAACTTGAAATACATCAGTAGAATAGTCACAAAAATTCCATGGGCTATCGGTACCATCACCTCCATTGTACAGAGGAGAAAACTCAGGCTCAGAGAAGTTCCATAATTCAGCCAAGGCGCAAAGCTGGCAAATATAGAACCCAAATCTCTGTGTATATAAGTATATACATGAATGTGAAAAAGGGTTTTTCTGACTCTATCTGGTACTTACTTTTCCAAGTTCTTGCTCCTCCAGATTAGGTGATATTTTAGAAGAGAAAAAGCATCTAAAGCAGCCTCTTCCATACTTAAAATGCTCACACATGCTAATCCATGAAATAGAAGTAGGAGTGGGGAGATATGGCAGGATAAATGGCTTCCATGGCATAGAAAACAATCACAACAATTCTAAGACGATGAGGTTCCAGGCCTCACTAATGTGGTATTACTAGTGATGTCTCCATAGAGAGAGCTAATAGTTACTTCACACACCCAGGTATTTCACGTGAACCCATCTCCTCTCTCTTGAACGTGTACAGTTTATTTATTTGTTTTTGATAGAAACCAAATATAGGTATTTTGCTCAATTCCTATTAGATTTCAACCTCTCTTTGGTGCCCATTTTTCTGGCCTGTTGATTTTGCTGTCCAGTGAATTAATTCATCATTTATATCCGTATTTTGGATATATGGATGCATATATCTGGATGGTAAGCATTCTGGGCTTTCATTCAGGCTCTGAGGTAAATCTTGAAGAGGACCAAATGTAGGACAGAGAGCTTTCACAGCTTTCTATACCCCAGTTTGTACATAGTGAAGATCAGAATTTAGATGATGAAAGGCTTCCCATGAAAGCATGGTCATTCAAGAAAATTCTCCCTGGAATTACTAACATCAATGTTCCTTTCTTCCTTTTACCTGAAAAAAAATGCAGAGTAAATAAATATGGTATAGATTATCATATATATCACATATATGATCGTATCTAGCAATAATCTGTGTTACTTATAAGTTGACTAAATTTTATAGAATATAAATAGATGCCTTAACATCGCCAATCTAGTAAGTGTTACAGCCTGATCACAAGACTGGTTACTGATTTAGAAGTCTGTCTATTAAGTACTATTCTCTCTAAATACTCACCTAAGTTTTCTTTTAAAATTTTTTTAAATGTTTTTATTTTTGAGAGAGAGAGAGAGAGAGCAGGGGAGGGGCAGACAAAGACACAGAATCTGAAGCAGGCTCCAGGCTCTGAGCTGTCAGCACAGAGCCCGACATGGGGCTTGAATTCATGGACAGTAAGATCATGACCTGAGCTGAAGTTGGACGCTCAATGGAGCCATCTCAGGTATCCCAGTTGCCTAAGTTTTCTATGTTTCTCTTTTGTTTCTATGTTTCTCTTTTGGACCTACTTTTTTCCTCCTTAGTCTGTCTTTTTCTTTCTTTCTTTCTTTCTTTCTTTCTTTCTTTCTTTCTTTCTTTCTTTCTTTCTTTCTTTCTTTCTTTTAAATGTTTATTTATTTCTGAGACAGAGACAGAGCATGAGCGAGGGAGGGGCAGAGAGAGAGGGAGACACAGAATCAGAAGCAGGCTCCAGGCTCTAAGCTGTCAGCACAGAGCTCAACGCGGGGCTCGAACTCACAAACCGTGAGATCATGACCTGAGCCAAAGTGGGTCTCTCAACCGACTGAGCCACCCAGGCGCCCCCCTCCTTAGTCTTTCATTTAACCTTGTCCTCAGTATGGAAAGCTGGCAGTGGCAAACTGTCAGAATCACCATCACCTTCTAAAAACAGCACTCCAGCTGCCAGAAAGGAGCCCTGAAGATCCTTAAAACTTCTGCTTTATAAGGGGTTCTCCATGGACACTTTTAAAAACGCTGTGGCTTCATGTCAATGTATACATGATGTTTCCCTATACATAATTGCTACATAATTGTTTTTAAAGTTGAATTCAAGAATAGTTCACCAGAGCAAATATCATGAGATGTTTTCCCAAGCAGTATGTAGACAGTCTCAAGGGTTTTAAAAAGTAAAATGGCTTTTCATCTTTGGGAGATGGTGTCACTGTGTTTCTTACTGAAGCATGGAATAACTTAGCATTTCTCTTAGGCGGTCATGATTTAGGAGATAAAATCCATATCACTGGATTTGATCATTCAAGTAAAATTTCAGGACTTTTTTTTTTTTTTTTTTCTGAATGCTTATACTGTTGCTAGGTGCTATGTAAGCTGCTTCAAATGCAGCAATATGATAACAAAGAATAATAAGACAAGGGCCTATCCTCAGATAGAGGAGATCCATAATCAGCACTATGTAATGTTAGACAGAATTACATACGCAAATAACAGGAACATATCCTAGATAATGAGCTAAATAGATGTTCGATAGCATAATGTGCTGGAATCCAGCATATAAACTAGAATCCAGCATTTTAAAATGTAATTGTTTTTGACATTATTGCTGATTGAATCATTGTATTCACTTGGGGTGGCTATTATCAACAGCCATTCTTGAAATACTTTCTAATTTAGTCACTAAAATGCAAACTTAGTTTTATATTGATGGTTTTGATTAAATATAAGTAAAATTTCCCTAAGAAGTAACTGGTTTTCACGGAGGGGGGCTGGGACACTACAGCATGTCCTGAGTTCATCCATGACATTAAATCATAGGATCCAACACAAATGAAAAAATGTGGTGAAAATTTCCTGAACATTTGTGAAAAAGGAAATACTAAAGAGCAGATTTGAACTAGTGTTTGAAGCAGAGAAAGTCAAGTAACTGTGGGCCATATTTGCCTTTGAAAAATCTAATTATCTTTTATTTATCTTCTTATCAAATCACAAATAGAAGAACTACTAATACATTGGACCCTTTTTAATGTGTGCCAATTTTATACCTTACTTTACTGAGTAAAGATTGAGATTTACTCTAAATTTCCAAATATCAGTAGCCATACTGGTATATATCTGCTGTCATGTTATTGTCCCTCAGGTTAAAATCCCAAGGAATTCCCTTAAGTATTGAATGCCCCAATTATTCTCACTTATTGAGCTAGTATTCACATTACACTTACAAGTATACACTGGTTTATGCATGTGTAAGTCATGTGCATTCACGGACACACATTGTCATTTTGTGGGAAAAAAATAGGAACCCTATGGGAAAGGAAGTTCAGGATTGGAATTCATATTTCTTAGTCCTTGAAAAATATATAAATGCCTCTTGAATATTGAACGACATAGTAGTTGTTTCACCTAATTTTTATCCTTTGAACTTTCCTGAGGACAAACACTCTATGTGATTGACTAGAGACTTCATCTGTTGTATGCAAAAACCGAGGCCAGAGAGGTAATGTGACTGTCCCCAAATCACGTACCTATTAGGCACTTCAACTACAGCATTTCTAATTATAGTTGTAATCTTTTAAAGCATATATGCATTATAACTAACTCTGAAAGTCATGCAGCTGGTACAATATAGAGAAAGCATTTCAAGCCAGAACTCTAAAGCCTCCTGCTTTTACTATTGTCATGGAGGGAGAGGAAACAGCATGACAGACACGGTCATTTCCCAATGCCCTGTCTGGGAAACATTATTCCCCATTCAAAATTTGAGCATGAGAGATCTTCATTTTTATTGCTTGCTTCACCATCCCCCATCTCAGGGCAAGAAATCTATTGCATATGACAAAAAGAAATGCATTTCATTTTTTTCTTGCTTAGTTTGCTCTGTTTTGTTAACATGTTTCTCCGATAGCATGTCAAATTCTGAAACGGTCAGTAAGTTGGCATGCTGAGTCTTGGGAAGTCCATTTTCTAGAATTTATTTTTACCACCAAATAGTCTTTGCAGATGAAGAACCATGACATTGAGCCAAGTTAACTGTTTGGGGCAGATTTTTCTCATGGGTGGCATCCCATATAGTTCTCCCTTGTCCTGGTCACCCAACAGATAACTCATTGTTGCCGTAGCTAATTTTCATTGAGTTCCTACTGTGGTTGGCACTTTACATGGATTAGCTTGTGAAAATCTCATAATTACTTTTTCAGAAAGATCTTGTTATAATCCATGTATTACTTGATATCACAAACGAGGCCCACTTTTTGGAATGTTAGGCAATTTTGTAATGATCACCATCTCATCTACAGATCAATGAAGAGATTATTGAGGCTTGGAACTTTCTCTGTAACTTGGCCCTCAATGGTTTCTGCCTTAGCCTACACCAGTTACTTTGGCCACTTTTCATTGCATATGAACATGCTTATATCCAAGGGAACGGAAACTAATTCTAAAAGTAAAATTCTGTTAGATTTTCATGTTAGCTATTTTATAACATAGAGGAGGAAAGCTTTCCCCTTCTCTTCTAGGTTCTTTGCCTGGTCTAATAATTAAATTGACATGGACCAATTAACAGAAGAAAAAAAATTAATTCTGTACATACAGTAGCCTAATTAAAATGATGAGAATCAAGAAAGTGACCAAAACAGGCAGTTTTATACTTTTTTATAGTTAGATAAAGGAACAACAAATTCATGAAGAATTGAGACAAAGAAGTTTGAGCTTGAGCTAGTAAATTAGTAAGGAGGTAACAAATTCATGCAGTCTTCTGGGACCTAAATTCCTTATGATCAGGATGTCCCATTTCCTCCTAAATACAGAGGCTACCTTGCACATGGGAGTTAGTACCTGCTCTCAGGGGGACAAAGGAGGGTTAGAGTGTCCTTCTCGCCCTGTCCATTTCTCAAGTAACTTAATTTAAAATATCAATATGCCAAAGTGTCATATTTGTGGTTGCATGTTCTACTCTCCTTAAATAAAATGAAGGGAATGTACATTTACAAGAAAAAGCTCATTTTTATACTTATTAGAAAAAATGCAATAGAATTTGTCTGATGTATGTTCTTTAACATCCTATCCTACTTTTTCTGTTGTTCTTCTATTTTTTTATGAGTCTTTGTTATTCAAAATGTTCTTCCAATTGGCCACATGCTGCAAAGTCATAATTGTTAGAAACAATCAAAAACAATCCCATTTTTACCTTTTGTTCATTCATTCAAGAAATATTTACTGATCATCTACAATGCTCATGGCATCATCTCTGGCAGTGAGAAGGCAATGATAAAAAGAAACCCCTGGCTTCAAGCATACTAAAAGTTTGGGTTGACATATTCTTTGTTAGTACTGTATGCTCTGTTTTTTAAATCATGATATTATGATGAATTATAAGAGATATGTAGTTGATCTTTGTCCCCTTTCTGGGACAGAGCTCCTAAACCCCTTGGAATTTCCTAAGTAATGGGAGTGTTACAGGTGTGGTGGCTCTTGTTATTATAATGTCTAATGTCCTGACTTTTGGAATGCCCCTAGGTCACCTGAGGATGGGGACTGGTCACTGGAGGAACCAATCCTTTGATAAGAGGATTGGAACATTCAGTTCCACTTCCTGACCTCCCAGGAGGGGTAGGAATTGGAGGAAAAAAAAAAAAAAATCACTGACCACTGATTTAATCAACTGTGCCTATTCAATGACGTTTCATAAAAACTGAAGGACAGTGTTCTGAGATTTTCCATGTTGGTGAACACACAGAGGCGTTGGTGCCACTCAATTCCAAATTCAATTGACTGTCACTGGCAAGGCCAATCCTCAAGAGACTGGTTTTGATTGGAAAGGAATAGGAGCTTTAGTCAGGAGACCCACCCACCTGGGGAGATGGTGGACTCTTGTCCAAAGCCCAACACTGAGGTTTCTGCCTGGTGCAGAGATTTTTATTTTATTTATTCTTTTTATTTATTTACGTTGAGAGAGAAAGTGAGCGCAGGGTAGGGGCAGAAAGAGAGAGCAAGAGAGAGAATCCCACGTAGGCTCTGTCTGCACTGTCAGCGCAGAGCTCTACATGGGGGTCGATCTTATGCACGTGAGATCATGACCTGAGCTGAAATCAAGAGTCGACGCTTAACCAACTGAGCCACGCAGGCAGCCCCTGGCGCAGAGATTTTTAAAGGGGTTTACTCAGGTAAGAGAGTACAGTAGTCTACGACGTTTCTTGATTGCGTGCAGACTGGCTGATGCCAGCTACAGAATTATCTGGGTGCTGGGAGGTTGTGCAAGAAGTTCTAGTTCCTTGGTGCTTGGGGTGCGGACTCGTGCAAAGGAATCTGGTTCCTTGGTACCCAGGGACAGTTGGGCGGGGATACTTTGTCCTTTGCGCAAAAGACGGCAAGGTCTACAGATGCACAAAGGGAGGTCAGTAAAGTTATCTGGGTGACCTTAAAAAAGAAAGACGTTTTACTAAGAGATTGCTGGGCTAGTAAGAAAGCCAAGGTGGTTTCAAACAGACTCGCTGGCCTCTGTGGCCTGGGAGAGTTCTGATCCTTCATTCCCCAAGGCCAGTGGTCTGTAAATCTCAAAGAAAGTAAATCGATTCGGTTACAGATCAAGGACCTGAGGTCAGCAAGCAAGGAGTCTGTTACTTTGAGGCTGGTTAACCCTTAAGATTGGCTGCAGCTTTTGTTAGTTGGGAGAGTGATGTGTCTGGAGATGTCACTGATGCCAGCACCTGTTCCCACACGGTGCCCTATCCATCTTTTCTGTCTGGCTCTTCCTGAATTATAGATATCTATATCTATATCTATATCTATATCTATATCTATATCTGTATCTGTGTCTGTGTCTGTATCTGTATCTGTATCCGTATCCGTATCCGTATCCGTATCCGTATCCGTATCTGTATCTGTATCTATATCTATCTATATCCTTTTGTAACAAACTGGTGCTCTAGTAGGTAAAATGTTTCTCTGAGTTCAGTGACCTTCTCTAGCAAATTAATCAAACCCAGAAAGGAGGTTGTGGGAACCTCTAATTTATAGCCTGTCAGTGATAAGTACAGGTAACAACCTGCGCTTGCAAATGGCATCCTGAGTTGGAGTCCAGCTCAGGAGGAAGTCTTCGGAACCTCTAATTTGTAACCGGTGGGTCTGAAGCACAGGTAACAGCCTGGGCTGACAACTGGTATTTGAAGGAAGGGCAGTCTTGTGGGACCGAGCCCTCAACCTGGGGGATCTGACGCTACCTCCAGGTTGATAGGGTCAGGAAGGAGTTGAGTTCCAGGACTCCCTACTGGTGTCTGAGTATTGCTTGGTGTTCTGCGGGATGAGCCAGGTCCCCCGCCGCCCCCCTGCCAACACACAGGTTGGAATTGGATCCAGGAACCCCCCAAAAGGTATTCACGACACAACTTGTATTTGCTAAAGTCTATTTTATCCTCCTACTCTTTGGTCTGTGAGACTAAGGCAAGATTTCAATGTGTCATAGAATTTTGGACTTGGGAAAAACTAAATGTACTGAGGGTCTCAAATGGGCTACACGGTTCCTGGAGAGGGTCTCATATGTTGTAAACAGACGCTGAAGAAAGACTCTTGGCGGTCTTCATATATTATAATCAACCCAGAGACGCTAAGTGACGCATCAAGTTCACACAATTATTCCACATCAGAGCACTTTATCTTCAGACTCAAATTCCACTGTTCTATTCACATACACTCTGACCCTTCTCTGAAGAGGCTCGCAGTACATTCGACAGCTGGAATTTATGGACTGTGGAGAAATGTACCTACCTGGGGCGGGAGTTGAGAGCATAGATGGGGGTTGACAATCTGGGTTGAGATACCACCTCTGCCTACTGAACCCCTTGTCTCTATTTTTCTCTCTTTAAAATTGAGTGTTAATAATGGTGCCGGATATGAGTGGTTGTTGTGGACTATATAAGTCAGCAGAAACTTAGCACCTAGTAATTGCTATATATTTGTTAACTTTAAAGAGATCATGTGATTTTTAAAAATACAGAGACAGAAACCCATGGGGGAGGGGAAGGAAAAAAAAAGAGGTTAGAGTGGGAGAGAGCCAAAGCATAAGAGACTGTTAAAAACTGAGAGAACAAACTGAGGGTTGATGGGGGGTGGGAGGGAGGGGAGGGTGGGTGATGGGTATTGAGGAGGGCACCTTTTGGGATGAGCACTGGGTGTTGTATGGAAACCAATGTGACAATAAATTTCATATATTGACAAAAAAAATACAGAGACAGGGGCTCCTGGGCGGCTCAGTCAGTTAAGCGTCTGACTCTTGGTTTGGGCTCAGGTCATGATCTTGCAGTTCTGTGAGTTCAAGCCCCGTATCCGGCTCTGTGCTGACAGTGTGGAGCCTGTTTGGGACTCTCTCCTTGTCTCTCTGCCCCTCCCCCACTCGTGCTGTCTCTGTCTCTCTCAAAATAAATAAATAAATAAACTTAAAAAAATACAGAGACATATTAACTATGACAATAAAGTAGTGACCTTGATTTCATAATACAGTATATTTCTATAATATAGGCACTGGACAGAAGTCAGTTTTTCTTCCAGTTGGAGGTTGATACCACAGGTATGGGCATTAGGGCTGTTGTTTAGCTAAGAATTGTACCGTGAACATAGAAGTTACTTATCTCCAAAATGGACATGGTTGGGGATAGAACAAACTATCTTAGACCTCTGCAGTCTGAGGAAAGAATGGGTTGAAACAAGTAACCTACTAAAAAAACAAAACCAAACAACAATAAAAAAGAGTTACTTATTACTTGACCTGAGCTTACCTCTTTAGCAGGAAAAATAGATAAGAAAATAATGTGTGGTGAGGGCATGGCAGAGGTAAGCCCAGAGGGCAAGGCGTGCACCTGAACTTGCTGCCCAATTCCATGATTAAGGAAATCAGGTACTAGAGTCAGGCCACCTGGCTTTACATCCTGATTCATCACTTACAAGCTGTGTCATCCTCTTTCATGTTACTTAATTCCTCTTTTTCTCATTGTAGAAATAGCTCCCAAGCATAGGTTTTTGTTTTGTTTTGTTTTGTTTTCCCCCAAATGACATTTGTTTCTTAGTCGCAGAATCGAATCCCCCTTCCCTCTGATTCCTTCCTGATACGGAATTACTTCTCCAAGATGGGTTCCCTGTTGGTCCACGTCTTGCAAAATTCTATCAAAATCGGCTGTATCTGATGTTGAAGGTCAGCAATCCCAGTAGAAGGCTGAGGTGGCTGAGGCCACAGGACATGTCACGTTGGATGGCTGCAACCACAAGGCTGGGACCCCTCATTGTGCCAAAGATGTGGCTGATGCTACCACAGTCGTGATTACTGAAGGGGCAGATGGTGCACCTGGTCCACCATATTCCATGGCTGCCGCCATAAAGTTGTTTAGACCCCAACCTCTGTCACATCATGGGGAAGGGCTGCTGCTTCCCAACCTATGAATGTTGATAAGAGTGCAAACTTCTGCAAAGGAGCAGAGACCAAATCCATATTCTTTAATCCCAGTTGTATCTGTTCATTTTACCCATCTGATGTTTGTATCTCCATATCTCAATAAAGGCATTTTTCCCTCCCTGAGTCCCCACTTGGCAGAAGCAGCACACATTCCGCTTACAGTGCACGACCTGGTCAGAGATCCTGGGGAGACAGAGTAACACACATTTTAACCTGTATTTAAATTACGTCTTTTTCTTTTTGGCCTATTATCCACTCTCAAGCCAGCCTCAGCCACTTTGGGTGAGTCTCTTGTCCCTGCTTCAGTTCCATGTTTTGTTTATTTGTTTTGTTCTTTGGCTTGACAGCTTAGCATTAAGGCTCTAACACTGAACTTTCCAATCAGTTCTATCTTCACTACGCCCTGAGAATAGGAAAATTTTGGGTAAAATTAAACTTTAGTCGAAATGGTCAGACAGCTTGTAACTATAAACTTAAGTTTTTATTCTCTCCCAAACACATCACACTTTGCATTGCTTTTTACAAAGTATTTGTATATATATGTACATATTTAGGGGCAACTACCACAATTACTGGCTAAACAATAAATTGAATGCTGATAGTTCTTTTCTCTGTGTTCAATATTTGGTTTTGTGTAACTGTTTCACCTGCCCATTAAAAGAAACAACCAAAAATGTTCATTTACATTCAGATGTTTGCTATTTTCTTTTCAGTTAAACATGCAAATTGTCATCATTGGCAAATTGACTATACAACAATTAGATGGAAATCGCCTCTTTATTCAATTTTTCCAAAGCATGAGTGTCTCTTCCAGTTTCCAAATACATTTCCCTTTTCCTGTGTTTCGGGTTTTGTGTGATTTTTAGTAATCAGTTCCTTTTAATTGCTTTTTTTTTTTTTTTTTCAAATTCTCCAACACTTGCATCAAGCTGCACTTTAGAATTGGATTTAGATTTTGTTTTGTTTTCTTTTCCTAGGGTATTATTTGCGGAACATCAACGGTGCCTTACAAAATCCAGAATAAAAGATGTCATAAGAGAGTTGACTCTTATTTTAAACTGAAATGACAAGAGACCAAAACCACTTGTCTTAGTCGAAAAATAAGTCTTTTTTTTGGTGATGCTTGGAATATATTCACCATCTTTGCTCAGGCTAGAAGTCTGTGACTGAATATCCTCTGTGACCTTTTACACTTTCTTTCTCTGGCTCTATTTCTTGTTTTATTTGAGCCACGTGTTTTGAATGTCTCCCAAGTCTGGTTCCTTGGCTCTCTGCTCTTCTCTATTTATATCCGTCACTCTGAGAGCTTTCCTTTCACCACTATATATGGGTGATCTCTGACCCTGACCTAAATTCTAGCTTTACCTGTCTAAAAGTTGCTAGAATATATTTTTATTGGACATCTTGAGCTAAAAAGCCCACAACTTATGCTTGGTGTTTTATTTTTTATGGTTGCCTCCATTGGTAAAGAATGAGATAAATCTCTACAGTGCCTGCTCAAAAATATTAGTATTCCTGTTTCATTGACTCCTTTTCAGGAAGCCAATTTGCATGCAAAACAATTTAAGCTGCATCCTATAAACTCACTTCTAAAGAAGTAAATACTATCAATATATATTTATGCTTCCATGCTTTTTTATTATTTATTTTTTACTGGGCTTAAAAAGCATAAGATAAAATTTACCATCTTCACCATTTTTAAGTGTACAGTATGGTTAATTATATGCACCTTGTTGTTGCCTTTCTACTCTGTTGATTGTTACCTTTGCTGTGCAGAAGCTTTTAAGTTTGAGAATAGTCCCATTTTTCTATTTTTATTTTGTTGCACGTTGGTGTTTTCTGTAAGGAAACAATGCTAAATGCTATGTCATGAATTTTTTTACCCTGTGTTTTCTTCTAGGAGTTTTATAGTTTCAGGTTTTATGTTTATATCTTCAATCCATTTTGAGTTCATTTTTGTATTTTGGTCTATTTGCCAGTACTGGACTGTTTCGATTGCTATAGCTTTGTAATATGTTTTGGATTTAGGATATGTGAGGCCTCTAGCTTTGTTTCTCTTTCTCAAGATTGTTTTGATTAAAGTCTCTGACATTCCATATGGATTTTAGGACACTTTTTCTATTTCTGAAAACAATACCACTGGGATTTTGATATGAATTGAATTGAATCTGTGAATCACTTTGAGTAGTATCAACATTTTAACAATAGTATGTCTTTCAATTAATGAACACGAGACATGTGTCCATTGATTGATGTCTTCTGTACCTTCAGGCATGTTTTGTAGTTTTCAGTTACAAGTCTTTCATATCCTTGGTTAAGTTTATTTATAAACATGTCATTTGTGAACAGAAATATTTTTACTTCTTTCTTTCAATGTTGATGTTTTAAGTTTTTTTTTTTCTTACCTATTTTCTCTAGCTAGATTTTTCAGTATTAAGTTAAATGGAAGTGGGAAGGGTGCACATTATTATCTTGTTACTGAACTTAGAGAAAAAACTCAGGTTTTCACCATTGGGTATAATGTTACCTGGAAGTTTTTCATAGATTGCTTTTGGCACGATGTAATTTCCTTCTATTCTTAGTATGCTGAGTGTTTTCATCATGAAAAAGTGTTGAATTTTGTCAAATGACTTTTATGCATTAATTGAAATGATTATGTGGTTTTATCTTTTAATGTGGTATGTAGCATTGATTGATTTTTGCATATTGAAACATTCTGGCATTCCAGAAGTAAATCCCACTTAGTCATAGTATATAATCTTAATTTTGTTGGATTTGGTTTGCTAGTATTTTGTGGACGTTTTTCATCAACATTTATTGGGATAAGGGTACATAGTTTTCTTTTCTTATAGTATCTTTGTCTAATTTTAACATTAGGGGTAATTATGGCCTCATAGAATGAATTTGGAAATGTTTCCTCCTCTTCAAGTTTTTGAGAAAAGTTTGAGAAATCTTGGTGTTAATGCTTCCTTAAATGTTTGGTAGACATATTCAGTGAAGTTGTGTAGTCCTGGACGTTGCTTTGTTTTTTTGTTTTTTGTTTTTTGTTTTTACATTTATTTATTTTTGAGAGACAGAGAGAGAGCACAACTGGGGGAGGGGCAGAGAGAGAGGAAGACACAGAATCTGAAGCAGGCTCCAGGCTCTGAGCTGTCAGCACAGAGCCTGACACGGGGCTCAAACCAACGAACCGTGAGATCATGACCTGAGCTGAAGTCAGACGCTCAACCAACTGAGCCACCCAGGCGCCCCAGTGGATGTTGCTTTGTTAGATTATTGATTCAATCTCCTACTAGTTATCAGTTTGTTTAGATTAAAAAAAAAATCTTTATGATTCAATTTTGGTATGTTATATATTTTTAGAGATTTATCCATCTTTTCTTCATTATCCAGTTTGTTGGTATATAATTATTCATAGTAATTTGTCCTCTGTTGTTTCTGTGACATCAGTGATAATGTCTCTTCGTTCATTTCTGAATTTTATTATTTGAGTCTTTTCTCTTTTTTCTTAGTCTATTTAAAAATTTTTTTAATATTTATTTGTTATCTTTGAGAGACAGAGACAGAGTATGAGCAGGGGAGGGGCAGAGAGAGAGACACACACACACACACACAGAATCCGAAGCAGGCTCAAGGTGCTGAGCTGTCAGCACAGAGCCCGATATGGAGCTCGAACCCACAAACCATGAGAACATGACCTGAGCCTAAGTCATATGCTTAACCGACTGAGCCACCCAGACTCATGTGTTTATTTTTTTTTAAGATTTATTTTTAGTTACTTATTTACTTTTTTTTTTAGAGAGAGAGAGAGAGAGAGAAAGAGAGAGAACACAAGTGGAGAGAGAGAGAGAGAGAGAGAGAGAGAGAGAGAGAATCTTAAGCAGTCTCCAAGCTCAATGCAGAGCCTGATGTGGGGCTTGATCCCAGGATCCTGGGATCATGACCTGAGCTGAAATCAAGAGTTGGGTACTCAACCAAATGAGTCACCTAGGCAACACCTCATGTGTTTAAGAAAGATAATTTTTTCTTTTTCTTTTTTTTTTAAATTTTTAAGTGTTTATTTTTGAGAGAGAGAGAGAGAGAATGTGAGCAGGGAGGGGCAGAGAGAGAGGGAGACACAGAATCTGAAGTAGGCTGCAGGCTCTGAGCTGTCAGCATAGAGCCCAATGCAGGGCTCGAACTCACAGACCATGAGATCATGACTTGAGCTGAAGTTGGACGCTTAACTGACTGAGCCATCCAGGTGCCCCTTTTCTTTTTCTTTTTTACACTGCAATACTCATTACCTAAACATGGAAGAATATGTCACATATTCATACTTGTGATTTTAAGAGTAGAATAGAAGTCCGAAGATCCTAGGATGAGGCATTGTCTTTGTCTTTTTGGATTGCCATAATAGAATACCATAGACTTCATGGTTTAGTTACAGGAAACAAATTGTCTCATGGGTCCGGAGGCTAGAAGTCCCAGATCAAGGTCCAGCTGGGTCAGTTTCTGAAAAGGGGAGTTTTTTCTAGCTTGCAAATGGCTGCCTTCTGGTTGTGTCCTCATAAGGCAGAGAGAGAATGAACAAGTTCTCTGTTACCAGATCACAATCGCTCTTGTGAGCTCATTTAACCTTAATTACCTCCTTATAGGCCCTATCTCCAGTTAGTTACACTGGGGTTTAGAGCTTCCAGATATGAATTCTGGAGGGCACAATTTCATCTAGACCAGGTGTATATGGAAAGAGGGGAAATATTTTCTGGTTTCGTGCAACATAAATTTGGAACATACTTTCACCAAAAAGAAGATACTGACAACAAACATTGAAATGGACTTTTATTCTAAGATAAATTTTTCTAATTTTTCAATTTCTGCCAGTATTTTTTATATGGATTCACTTGTGGGAAGGGGCAGAAATTCACGCAAATTTTCTGGGGAAAGAAAAAAAAAAAAACAAGTAATCCTATGGAATTATAATATAGGAATGCAGCCAGATTTCCTAAGTCCTCAACAGCTCTGAAGTCTTTCCTTAACTGTTTGGTACAATGTAAATCTTATACTGAATAAAACTTATACTGAATAGTAACTTAATAGAAAAAAGTCTATTTTAGATATGTGCTGAGCTCCATAATATTATAGAGTTTTGCAGAAACGAAAGAAAACAATACATCACAGAGTTTCAATCATATTCCTAGAGAAAAAAAAAATTTCTTTTGGGGCACCTGGGTGGCTCAGTCGGTTGAGCGCCGACTTCGGCTCTGGTCATGATCTCGCGGTCCGTGAGTTCGAGCCCCGCATCGGGCCCCTGTACTGACAGCTCAGAGCCCGGAGCCTGTTTCAGATTCTGTGTCTCCCTCTCTCTGACCCTCCCCCATTCATGCTCTATCTCTCTCTGTCTTAAAAATGAATAAAAACGTTAAAAAAATTTAAAAAAATTTTCTTTTAATGTATTTTGCTCTCTTAGATTGTCCAAGGTAGAAATGAAGGGAAAAAATTATGTCACACTGTTACCTGACTCTGTTTCCTTTCTAATGAAGTGATATAGTTTCCCTCTGATAAGAAAATACTAATATCCAGTGGCCTGTTTTCTTTGAATATGAAGGATTTATATGTACATATCACCCCTTCTCTATCATTTGCCATAAATCTCTATACTACCTTGTGGTTACTTAGATGAGGCACCTCCTCCTAATGACTTCAAATAAATATTGAAATGGGCTTAAAAACAAAATCTATTATAAAGTCCAATTTCATATATTTGATTATTTATAATCACATTTAGATGTTCAAATTCAGTTATTTTATTAAAACTCCAAAACTTCCTTTAAAGAAAAATACCAAAGGGGGGAAAAATGACATTATTTAAAAGTCACTGAAAACATTAAGAATTAGATCTGGTCAGAGAAGGCAGTGATTCACAACCTGAATTAATAGTATACTTGTGTTTGTTCAATGTAGTTTTAAATGGAAGAAAAATCATATGTAAATTGTAGTAAATGCTGAAATGAAGAAGAGAAAATGAGTTCTTCCCTGAATGAAAAATGATGGTCAAGGGAAATAATAAACAAAACTTTATATACAAATGCCATGTAGGTGGATGTCCAATTCAACGTAATAAAACTGACCTTATATTGGCTCTAAATTCAAGATGAAGTTGTCAGTTAATGATACTCACTTTTCAAAGGTGATTCTAGCAATCACTTTGAATCATTGGGAAACTTATGAAATTCTTCCAAATGTTTAAAAAGATCTTGCTCATATTTCTCCTTCTCTTAACTCCTTCTCTCTGAGTTCATATTATTTTCTAGAATGCATGCAACCTGTAATGTAACCTAGAGGGTAGTCATATGGCTGTTAACAGAATTAAATCTTAATGTTGTGAAATGCATAAAGTTTGACTTTTCTGTAGGCTGTCACTTTTTCTCCTGTTTTTTGCTTATTCCCTCATTCATACAACCAGCTATGTGCCAGGAATGAGGTCTTCAAAGCAGATATGACTCCTGCCCTCATGAACTAGTAGTATGAGAAATGGGTGGGCAAACAGATACTAAGCAAATAATGTAACAATTGTGTGAAATAGAAGTATGATAAGCACTATGATTAAAAACAACAACAGGATAATGGATTAGAGAATTTATATAACATGAGGAGTCAGAACAGATGTCCCTGAAGAAGGGTTATTTGATTTGAGACCTTGAGATGGGAAGGGTGAATTATAGTTGTCTGGGCAAAGGGGTTGTGAGGAAAACATTGCAGACTAATGGAAGGCAGGCCATGTTGAAAAGACTTGATGTGTGAGACTCATGGCATTACAGGGTCCAGAAGAAGGAAATGAGGCCTAGGAGGAAGCAGAGGTGAGAAAAAAACAAAGCTTTTCAGGCATTTAAATAGTTTTGCCTATGTTATATACAGCAGTGAAAGTCTTTGTAAGGATTTGTGGGGGATGGATAATAAGATCTTCATTTAAAAAAAGATCTTTTTGCACTTCCTCTGGAGAATGCATTGCTGAGAGCGAAAGTGGGAGAGAGCTCTTGTCAGGCTAGTGTGATAACCCAGCAGGAGATGACTCTAGCTTGGACCAGGATGGTGAAAGTTTTGGAGATGGAAGGAAGAGGGTGGCGTAGAAATATTTAAGATAAAAAAATCAGAAGTAATGGAAGAGAACTATTTTGGTGAGGAGTGCAACAATCCATTTTGAGGTTGAATCCTATGGTTCCACCTTATAAACCAGACGTATAGTTTTCTCATTTGCTGGAATGGGGCGACCCTGGGTAAGAAGCAGTTTTGGAGGAAAGAAGATAACGTCACCTTTGGGCTTGGTAGGTTTGCATTCCCTTTAGGGATCTCATGTGGTCATGGAGAGTAGGTGATTGGATATGTAGTTTCTGGACTCAGAAGAAAGATCCTGACTGATGATAATGATTTTGGAGTCATAGATCATCTAAGAGACTGGGGAGGATTTAACGGACAGAACCCCAAGTCAAGGAATATGGGGTCTGGGAGAGGGCCTGGAGAAATGCATATATACAACAGAGGAAAAGAGACAAAAAAAACAAAACAAAACAAAAAAAACCACCCACCACTGATTCTCATTTTTTTTTTTTTGAGACTCTTGTTTATCTTTTTTTTTTTGCTGCTACTTTTCTTGGCAGAATCAAGGACAGCTAAATTCTCTTCTCTTGATGGTTTTAGCTCCCTTCCTTCAGAAGTCCAATGTGTTCATGCTTTTCTACACTGTAATAGAGCATAGGTGGTTACCTATTTCAGGGACTATAGGAAAGTCTCTGCTCATAAAGTTTTCTGGTGAATAAAATACCAAATCAGTGGTTTGTCCTTTGGCTGAAGACTTTGCTTCTGTTAATAGGAAAAACTCATTGGCATTGTATAATTTTAACTAGCAACCGTTTAGTTATCTCTTAATTGGAATGTATCTATAAGAGCATTTCCTGAGAATGCCTTAGAATTGATCACTATTTCTTCTATAATTTGATTATTAAGGAGGACAGATTAAGGATCAAATTCAACATGTGAGATATATACTCATTAGTCAATGCTTTTTGTTAATTTATTCCTGGGTGTTTGCATTTTAATAGGGATTTAAATTCTCTTTTAAATCAAAGGAACAGAAGCTCTATCGTGAACTATGCCTTGTGGTTATCTTTTGGGACAGGTAGAAGATCTTCTTAGGGGGCGCCTGGGTGGCGCAGTCGGTTAAGCGTCCGACTTCAGCCAGGTCACGATCTCGCGGTCCGTGAGTTCGAGCCCCGCGTCGGGCTCTGGGCTGATGGCTCAGAGCCTGGAGCCTGTTTCTGATTCTGTGTCTCCCTCTCTCTCTGCCCTCCCCCGTTCATGCTCTGTCTCTCTCTGTCCCAAAAATAAATAAATAAAAAAAAAAAAAAAAAGAATCTTCTTAGAATCAGTAAAATTTTATCAGCTGTCATTTAGCCTAGTAATATTCGTAAGCAAATTTCAGTGAAAAACTAAATGGTGGATTTTTTTCTGGTGGAAAATCTATCCTAAAAATTAGGCACCCTCATTTACATTTCTCTCTCCTCTCATCCCTAAATAAACCTCTATAATTCAGTGTTTATTTTTGTAAAATAGTGCTCAGCAATGTTATGGCAAAGCTATTGTGTAGTTCAAGGACATATCATTAATATTAACTTACATCATAAGACTTTTAGCCAAGGAGATGAAAATAATTTAAAAAATAAAAAAAAAACCCACTAAGTTTCATTTGAGTTCTCCGTTTCACCCTCTAGATATCACCTTGATCCCCCTTATGTCTCCTCACCTCACTTAGGGATTATTGAGACAATTGGTTATGCAACTGTCCTCCTAGAAGTTTGAGTAAATGCTCTGTGTTCCTGTTTAGCTCTTTCCATATGTGTATAACCTCCTTGCCGTACTCTAACAGAGAGGAAGGTTTTGGGTCAGAGGGGAGTGGAGAAAATGAAAAAGAAGCGAACTTTCTTTTAATGTTCTGGAACAGGTCAAGTGGCTGCCTATTACTCTGACTTTTTATAACTTTACTTCAGGAATTTCTTCAGTAATTAAGATAACTTAATGATTTTTGTCCAATAGCACATTTAGTAAACACACACAGATAGCTGACTGTCTTTCACAGAGTGGATATTAAAATTACCCATAGCCTCTGCAAAAAAAAAAAAAAAAAAAGAAAAAAACAAAAACAAAAACACAGAGTGATGGAGAGAGGAAAGCACTCAAAATTAAGTTCTAAAATTGATGTTAATCTAAATGGATGCATGAGAAACCAACATGAGAAATGATATGTTTTACAATCATGATGATTTAGACATTTGAGTGTCAATTTTTGTTCATCCTCTGCATTTGCTTGGTTAGGTTCCTTATTTTCATAATAACCTATTATATATGTACTAATCGATTGGCACTACAGCTTTTATTCTAATATGCAGCTCTCTCACAAGGGATGAGATTGGTCCTTAGTGATAAGGTATCTTAGCTTAGGCTGCCGTAACAAAAGGCCATGGACCAGATGGCTTGAACAACAGACATTTGTCACAGTTCTGGAAGTTAAAAAGTTCAAGATCAAGGTGATGGCAGATTCACTTCTTTATGAGGGCCCTCTTCCTGGCTCACCTACAGTGCCTTCTTGCTGTGAGCTCACATGATCTCTTTGTTTGCATGTGGAGAGAGCAAGCTCTGTGTCTCTTTCTCTTCTTATAGGGATACTAATTCCATAATGGAAGCTTTTGTGACCTCATCCAAACCTAATTACCTCTCAAAGAGTCTACCTCCAAATACCATCACATTGAGAGTTAGGGTTTCAATGTATGAGTTTTGGGAGGACACAGTCATTTTATAACATAAGGTTTATTGAGTTTGGAGAGGAGATGAGAAGAGTCAGGTGTGGTTCCAAAAGCTGGGGAAAATATGGAAAGTAGAACAGGAAAAAAATGGTAAAGGTTGAAAAAAGAGACTATCATATCTAATGGATTTGCTCAAGGGACTGCTCTTAAATAACACTCAGCTGTCCATAACACAAATGGTAGGACCACTAATGAGGGATGTTGAAAGTAATGTTTAACTGAGAGATTCAGCTTCAGGAGTTCTATTTACTTACTTTACCTTTTACCGTCCTCTCCTGAATTCTGCGATATGACGGCATCTATATCAGTTATCTCTTGCTGTGTAACAAATTGCTACCCCAAATAGTGGTATAACAATAAACATTATCTCATAGTTTCTGTAGATCAGGAATCCTAAAACTGGGTGGTTCTGCCCTGATGTCACTCACTGTGGCAGTTAAGATGTCAGTCAGGGCTGCAGTCACAGAAGGCTTGGTTGAGGCTGGAGGGTCTACTTTCAAGGTTGCCCATTGGCCATTATTTAGTACTGGCATTTGGCAGGAGGCCTCATTTTCTCACCAGAGGGACCCTTCAACAGGGCGGCTTGAGTATTCTTGTGACGTAACAGATAACTGTCCCTAGATGTCAATCCAAAAGAGAATAAGAGGAAAGTGTAAAGTCTCTTATAACCCAGGCTTGAAAGGCATAGTCCTTTATTTCTGCTGTTGTTAACTCAGGTAAAGCCCTCTGTGGGAAGGGATTATATTAGGCATGAATATCAAAAGGAAGAAATCACTGGAGGGCCATCATGGAGGCTGTGTACCACAACATCTCTTCGAGAATAATTTCTAGAAGTCCACAGAGCAATTATTTTTTTTAATGTTTACTTATTTTTGAGAGAGAGAGAGAGATAGAGTGAGCACACACATGCACATGAGCAGAGGAGGGGCAGAGAGAGATAAGGACAGAGGATCCAAGCGGGCTCCATGCTGACAGAAGAGAGTCTGACAAGGGGCTCAAACTCAGGAACAATGAGATCATGTCCTGAGCCAAAGTCAGACGTTTAACTGCTTAACCAACTAAGCCACCAGGTGCCCCTAGGTCCACAGAGCACTTAACATCTCCTCTCTTGGTCAATTCTGAAATGTTACCACTCTGTTGACAATGAAGGAGGGACACTAAAATATTTACTTCTTGCTGGACTTTGTCACTTTTTGCTAAGAGCCAGGCTTTCGAAATAATTATGAAGGGAGTAAAGCAAAACTATTTTCTCCCTTTGAAGAAATTTCCTATATCTTCTGTCATTCTTAATATTCGTGTGTGTGTGTGTGTGTGTATGTACATGTGTGTGTGACCAGACTTTTTTTCTGCTTTGTAGTTGATGAGAGATGCCCCTTTCTCCTCTAATATTTGTCCTACATTTTTTTCTTATTTATACTTCTGTTTAATATACTCTCTTTAGGTTCCTTTAATGTTAGCTGAGCTCAATGCTAAAAAAAAAAGTTATTTAGTCAAATTTATTTACAAAGTTATAGATTATATTTTATTTGCCCTTCTAGGTGACTTTGTGGGTTTAAAGAATGTCCACTCTCTGAAAGTATTGAAAATTGCGATGTGGAATGAGAATTAGAGTCAATTCGGGCCTTTTAGATATTGCTAGTCACAATCTGTGTGGTTTTGGGGATGTCTATTTCGAGTAGGATGGAGTAATTGGTGGCATTTCAATTCTTCCTTTGGGCAAAAAATACCTTACAAAACCAAAATAAATTACAAAACTTTAAAAAATATCAGATGTTGCAGAAGCAAGGAGGACAAGAGGTACTAAAATTCCAGGGAGGGGAGACCTTTCATAGTTGAACTCAGGACCCGCAGCTGTTTTTCCTTTTGAAGACATTTGCCAATTTCGGTTGTGGACTAAAGGCTGGGAATCTGGGCTTGTGGGAGCAGAAGATCATTGCTGGGGATGGTGAAAACAGAGAACCCAGTAGCACTCACATCAGGCTGAAGTGAAAAAAGCCCCGGAGATTCAACGGGGATCAACAGTTGGCTGGTGCCCAAAGAGCAGGGGCCCTAAGAAAATGAAAGGCAAAAATTAAAATCTCTTAGAGGTTAGGGAAAAATATCAGTCTGTACATCCAATAAACTTACCAAACCATAAGCTGGATAGACTTTAAGACAGTCCTACGTAGGCACATCATGATAAAAGGGTTTTTGAGGCAATGAGAAAATCATAAATGCAGGAAGGAGGAAAACCACTCCAAATAAATATATACCAAACATCCTTACAGATACCTTAGCCCTCCTTTACTTCATCTTCTCTTTTTGTATTCATTTCCAAGCCTGTTTGGAGAGTGTGTGTGTTTCTGTCTTTTATAGTTAAATCATGGGAAGAATCATGCCATTAGGCTCAGATGCACAAATGAGGGGTGAATATGAGCAGGAGAAGGGTGAATTACGATGTATAAGAGAGAAAAGCCAAGGATGGTAGGATCTGAGGAATGGATTTGTTTTCAACCATCGCAGTACAATTTTAGTCTATCCACCTGGGGAGATGAGTCCATGGTTCTCAGTGTTATGGGAGTAACTCACTTCTTTGAGGATCTTATGTAAATTATGGACAGAAAGGAAATTTCAGGTAGTTTTTGGGCAAGAGTGCATGCCATGTTTGAAATTAAGAAGGGTTCAAAACTTCAAATAATGAACATTTTAGAGACAGTAGGCCTCGAGAAGAGGGTGCCATAAAAAATTGGATCCTACTCCATTCCGGGCCATTTAAAACATGAAGAAAAGGGATACAGAGCATGGATTTGTCATTGACAGCACCAGTAAAACTGGCATCCTCTTTACATGACAAAGTGATGTCGAAACCACAGTGGTCCTCTGGAAATTAATCTATGCTAAATGAATTTCATCTCTATAATTCGTGTCCATTTAATCATGATGTTGGTATATACTTGTGTAAGACTATGGGGGTGAGAAACACAACAATGTATAGTTGATTTTAGCTTCACTTAATTTCTTTAAAGAAAACATAAACAATATACAGATTATTGGAGGGGTTATTTGCATAAAGATGAATCGAGATTTTGCATTCTACTTCATGAATATTAGTAATACAAGTAGAGTTCTGGGAATAAGACAAATGTTCATTTTGAGAGTTGCAGATTGTGATGTCTAGAATTAAAAATGAGGTGATGAGTGAATGTCTCCATGCCCTCACTTTACCTCTGACTATGTGGAGAAATCACTGTACAAGGGCTCTTGTCAGCTCAAGGACCAATAAAGTCACCATGACCCATTTTATTCTGTGTTTTGCCCAGCAGCTGATGTATATTTTAGCAGTTGGGACGTGGACTATACCAGTTCTAAAAGCCCATGGCTAATCTTAAACTGAAATAATTCTTTAACAACGATTGGAAGTTTGACTCCCGCCTAAGTAGTTGCCAACATATTTATAGATTCAGATTCGAGCAATGTAACTGGGAGCTCCTTAACACTAATTCTTAAAGATAAACCTCTATAAAAATTAAGTGAAAGTTTCGACACAGGTTCCATTTTCTGGGAGCAAATAATTAGCCATGAGCATCACCTGGACATAAGGTCTCAAGCAAAAGGCAGTGCATGGGAGCAGTGCTGACCCAGAGTGAAGTATCACTTTCCATACCCAATGCTGGGCTAACAGCGTGGAGCCTGCTTGGGATTCTTTCATTCCCTCTCTCTCTGTCCCTCTCCTGCTTGCACTCTCTCCCTTTCTCTTCCTCAAAGTAAAAAAGTAAACATTAAAAAAAAATACAAATTGTCTAGTACAGTACAAGACACATCATTTCACTTCTTATTAACTTACTATATTTAAGAGATCAAGGGCACCTGGGTGGCTCAGTAGGCTAAGCGGCTGACTCTTCTTTTCAGCTCAGGTCACGATCCTAGGGTCTTGAGATCGAATCCCTCATCAGGCTCCTTGCTGGGCTGGCCATGGAGCCTGCTTAAGGTTATCTCTCTTCATTTCCTTCTGCCCCTCCCCACCTAAGAAGAAAGAAAGAAAGAAAGAAAGAAAGAAAGAAAGAAAGAAAGAAAGAAAGAAAGAAAGAGAGAGAGAGAGAGAGAGAAAGAAAGAAAGAAAGAAAGAAAGAAAGAAAGAAAGAAAAGAAAAGGAAAGAAAAGGAAAGAAAAGAAAGAAATTAGTGTTGTAATATGGCAAATCCAAACCCAATATCCTGATTTTTTATGAGTAAAGGTTGAAACCAGGTCTAAATTCTTTCCCAACATTTTATGAGTCCACTATACATTCTATGCTATTACGGTAACATCCTGTGATGAAAAATATTCTGGTTGAGAGAAAGGAATCTGGTGGCTAGACATGGATTCAAAGATATCACAGAGTCTCTGGCCCCAACATGTTGTGAAGACGAGCTTAATTTTTTTCCTTGAAGAAGAAGGCCGGGAATTTAATGGGAAAATGACAGGAAGCGGGAGCTCAGATCTAAAAGGAGATGATGATGTAAGAGTCATCTTTTTTTTTTTTTTTTTTTTAAACTGTTGAGTTGCACTGTATGAGCATGAGGCTTTTTAGTTCCCTGTAGGCAGGAGGAGTATTATTGCCTTTCAATACTATTTTTGGCCCGGAATACCAATGATAAAGGAAGATATGTTGCAACAAATGGCAAAGATACTCAAAGCCCCAGGGTACACATGACATATTATCAGAGTGGGTCTACTTTAATGAAAGGTTTTGGAGAAATGCACCGTAAGCCAAACAAATATAAATATCTTATGACTTGGGATGGTAACTGTATAAGGACTTTTAAATAAAATTTCAAAAAAAAAATTGCTTCCCAGGTAGACATTTTGGCTTACACTACATTTTCTATACAAGGCTATGGTGGAAATATTTAAGAAGAAATTTTTCAGCTATTTCATGAATTCTCAGTGGGGACTGTATGGCTCCCAATGGGGCAAAAATTGGTTCTTGACAGGCAGAAAAATCTTAGCTTATTGAAATTCTTTGTGACCCTCTAAAAAGGCCAAAATAGATAAACAGAAACATAATATGTACAATATTAATTGGAGGAATTAGGAAAAAATATCTAAAATATCTCCTTGGCAGGGGCAATAATGAAAAAAAAAACGTTGAGAAACATTGATCTGTTCAGTTGCCTGACTTTATTTTCATTGGTTGACTTTAAACTTGTTCTTTGATGATAATTGTCAGATTTTTTCCTTTATCAGTCCTATTCATAATGGAAGCCAGTATAGAGAGATCTTTAGGGATGAATAAAAAATGATTGATATTGTTAATATCATTTGTGGAGATGAAAGGAAGTCACTGCATGTGAATTGAACTAAATATTAAACAAACAAACAAACAAACAAACAAAAGAAAACCACAGACTCTGGAGGTTTTGTTTTTATTGACCCTTAAGGTGTTTCATGATTATGATTGCTTTACTGATTAGAAGTTATTAAGGAAAAATATTTTATTATAACTGAGATGCAATGAAGTTAACATAAATGTAGAGAGATATGTTATTGCCCATTGAACAAAGGCATTAATATTTAATTTTTAGAGGAATGAAAATAACTCCATGTTGATGAAGATAGTTAATTGGAAGGCGAATAGCCAACCCATGGGATTAATAAACGATTAAATGAAAATAAGCTAGAAGGATGCTAGGATTGTTTTTCAAATCTTTTTACCTCTTAATTTACCCCAGCTTTCTAGCATGAATGTAGCTGACGATATTACTTCTTCCCTTTTAGAAAAATATACCATTTGAAGGACTCTTGAAGATTAATTGCTTAATTCTATTGGTTTAACATGCACTAGGAGAGTGTCATACCGTTTTGCATATTACAGCCTGATGAACCAAACTGTTTTGACAACCCTTTACAAGTTCAGTCACAAGGGACTTAGCAATAGGCTTCTTTCCAAATCTTATCTTAAGAAATGATTTCTTCTCTGAAGACATGCTTTGTAAACTCGAAGTTGTTTTCTTTCACTTACTGGCTTCTTTGCTTTGTCTGTGGCCCCAGATTTAGTAGTGGGCATTGTGTATGTGTATACTTTGGTCTTTGTCCCCAGGCTGACTCTTTCTATGTCTAGCAATGAATTTTTATGGAATGTACTAGAAAAAGGCGAAGGCCCATAGACTTATACTCCGTTGCTTTGCACAAACAGTTGGCTTGTGCACCCCATGAGGTCCGAAATTAAGGGGTGCTCAGACAACTCAGATTATGGACTTCAGGCAGAGAATACCTTCCGTATTAGAACTGTATTCTCTTCCATATCTGATGATAGACTGGATAGCTTTATTCAGAGTTTGGTTTTCTTGTATAGCATGCAGTTGATAACGACTATCAGCAGCTGCATGTAATTTCTTTCAACAAGCTTGGATGACATGTATCTGCTACTGTAAGCATCTGAAACAATTGTTTGGCCAAATATTTTACCCTAATAAGGGTCATCTGTGTTGTAGACTACGGTGTACGTGTTCTTTCTGCCTGCTGTCTGGCAAGCTGGCATGTATATTTTGCATTTTAAGCCATATTACACTGATGCGGTTGATTGGGAAATTGTAGATTTCTGTTGCAAAACATAAGCAAATTTGAACTCGGCCCAACAGTACAAGTTAAAGAGACCTGAATGGGCACTTGCACTTGGAAAAACTTTGATGCTTCTAAGATATTGAAGAGATAAACCAATCATTGCTTTTTGCTGTGTAAGAACCTGATGTTTGAGTCTTTGCAGGATGAAGTTAATAATCTCTCTGGATCTTAGTTTCCCTAATACACTGTAAATGCCGTGAGAAGGATTGTCTCTGCCTCACTCAATAGCACAATTTCAACATCTGGCGCATTGCCAGGGACATAGTTAGGATTCAGTAAGTATGTGTTCAATTAATTTCCATGTAGTGATACCATGGTTCCAAAAATTATAGGAAAGGTTAGCAGAGCTACCTTTGCAGGTCAGATCATCTCTGTCGTTACAAAATGAAACACTTTTCTAGTTTATCGCATTAAAAAAAATGATGGTTTGTGATCTTCTCTGTTAAACTGACAAATGTTGAGTCATGTCTTTCACTCCTTTATCCTGTTTTTCCTTATCTCTCCAGTCAGTGTCTTTTTATCCTTATTTTCAGTACGTAAACACATCTGAAGCTTTTTTTTTTTAAGGAGTCAGTTACTTACTTTTAATTTATATCAAAATAGTACATAAAAGTAGTAAAAGTAATGATAGAGAAGAGATTGTCATGAAAAGCAGCTGTCTCTTGCTCCAACCATTCTCCTTTCATCTTTAGTCGCTGGCGACAACCTCTTCCAACCGTTATTACTTTAGATCTTCTAGTAGTTACGTTCAAAGCAGGGGATTTCATTCAAAATAAACAAACAAGAGATCATCTTTTGGTAGAAATATTCTCATTTCCCCTTTCATCTTCCCAGCACCTAGAGCAGTGCCTGCACTTAGAAGCCCCTCATTAAATGTGTATTGCATATATTGAAAAAGATATGACAAAGAAGATTAGCAAAAGGAAAATGTGATATTGCCCCCCAAAGAAGCACCGATTCTTTGATGACAGAGACCACGTAGGAAGCCAGAGGACAAAGGAATAAAAACGTCCGTCAGGTGATATTCCTCGGCTCCTATCAGTCTCAGCACAATTTCATGGAATATAATCCCTCCCTTTCCACAAATGTAATTATGTAACGGGAGGCAGGCTTTCCCATATTATTTTATGCAAGGCAGCTGAACCAAAAGATAGTAGTAGCTGGGCAGTTAAGATAATCTGACTGCATTGTTGAGCAGGTAGTAAACTTTTTCATATCATTTTAAAAACTGTAATGAAAAAGAGAGAGAGAGAGAACTGGAGAACTGTTTGCCTTAACCTAGTGACATAGCCATTTTTTTTTTTAACTTTTCACTGATTTGTGAGTAAATTCACTTTTCTTGTATGCTGGTTTCCTAACCCACCCTTAAAATTATATATCATGGCTCATATTTTTGAAATGTGGCATCCCATAACAAAAGTCAGCTTTTCCTGCTTTTAACTTCCAAACACCTCATGTCCCAGGATGTTTCACTCAGATCAGATCACCCTCAAAATATAGTGACTAATTATGTTAAAAATGACACTTGATTAGCAAAACCATGTCTGAGTGCATGTTCTTGAATGGACTTGAAATAGAGAAGACAACAGTTGTGGTGTTTTATTTATTTATTTACTTATTTATTATTATTATTATTTTACAGTTCCGTGTTCACTGAGCTGGTAATTTGCTAATCCTCAAATATCACTTGCTGTGTGAACTGATCCCTCCAAAAAAGTAGTTTTTCCTGCAGCTCCCATTCTGATGGTTCTCCTCTGTCAGCCCTGCTAATTTTGCTTTTTCTGGTAACTTATTTTCCTTTTTGTCCCCTTCCACCATGGATTTCCATTGAAATTGAGCATTTGATGAGATTCTAGCTATTCCAAAATTTGTACTTTTTTTTTTTTTTTCAATTTTTTTTTTTTTTTTAATTTATTTTTGGGACAGAGAGACAGAGCATGAACGGGGGAGGGGCAGAGAGAGAGGGAGACACAGAATCGGAAACAGGCTCCAGGCTCCGAGCCATCGGCCCAGAGCCCGACGCGGGGCTCGAACTCACGGACCGCGAGATCGTGACCTGGCTGAAGTCGGATGCTTAACCGACTGCGCCACCCAGGCGCCCCCAAAAATTTGTACTTTATAAACACAGAATATGTCTCTGCTTATACATACAGGGCATAAAGAAGCTTGAAATATGTTTGAGTAAGTTAATAGATGAATGGAAATAACACAAGAAAACCTCTCAGGTTGGAAGCAGAGGACCATGTGTGAGAATTGGGTGGGGATTCGGGGTAGGATCATGGCGCAAGTGTCTCAGAAAATGAGACCAATATTCTTTCCCTCACTGGCTTGCAGAAATACAACGGCATTCCTATCTGGTCACATATGGTATAATAGATAGCATACACTATGGATATAGTATGTCATTTGCATGCTATATTTGAAAGTCCACTATCATGCATTGCCTCCAGCTGAGGGTTGCCAGTGGGCTCGACATGGCAGAGTCTGGAGCTGGTTTTCTGTTCTTGCCATATGTTTCATAGAAGACGTCACCCTCTGTCCTGCGTTTGAGAGGATCCCTACCAATGGCTCACGCTGGTAATGGTAGAGCAGATAAAGCATACTTGTCTGCTAGACTAAGTTTCTATTTTAACTCTAAACAAGTCATGAATCTTTCTCCCACTTTGCTGAATTTAATACACACTTAATTGTGTCCATCCCAGTATGTAGGCTATTGCACAGAGAAGGCAGGGTAGTTCACAAAAAAAGCAGTGTGGGGCAGAATATGCATCAATAGCAATATTGTATATATCGCAAACTGAGGGGGGAAAGCATGAAGTGTAGTAAGTACTCACTGTATTCCTTTTTTCTTACCAAACACGTGACCTTGAGAAATTCACAGAACTAGCTGGACCTCAGGGTCTTTACATATAAGAGTGGAATAGGGTATTTACTAAATATCCTTATAGATATGAGAAGCCATAATTTTATAAAGGTTGCGTTTACACAATTCCAGAATTGCTGGAAACCAGCAATTCTAATATTTCCCTAGTCCTGAGTCCTAATCTAGTATCTAGGAGAAGATTGAAGCCAGCTAGAATTAGTATTGAAGCAGCCAATGGCAGTGTTGATTGAAAATTATATTCTCTTATTTATGAAGACAGAAAGACTGATTTGCATTAAAGTAACTTTAAAGATGTGGCAAGTTGATCCTGACTAAAGCCTTCTTGACTTCCTATTACTCTCTTAACTTCCCTGTGCAGGGTAGTTATGGGCCTTCCCCATCCACACTGTCTGGAGCTGGCCTAGGCCAGGAGCCCTCAAATCAACATTCCTGGCCTCTGAGAGAAGTGGCCACAGGATCCTTCACTTTAGACTTCCTATAGAGTGCTATGACCTATATATCTCAATTTATCCACATCTGAGTTTGATTTGGATGGCTCAGTTGTTGAAATTTATTTACTTGGCATCCAGGAAGGTGGTGCATAAATTGTCCAGGTAATAATAGACACCTTCACTTGGGCCTGCTTTTCTCATTTATACTTTCCGGTAGAACCTTCATGTGCTGTTTGAGGGGTGGGGCATCAAGAAAGCCTAAATAGCTTGTTGTTAATGGGATCTTAATTTTTGTTAATGTTTATTTATTTTTGAGAGAGAGAGACAGAGCATGAGCAGGGGAGGGGCAGAGAGAGAAGGAGACACAGAATCCAATGCAGGCTTCAGACTCTGAGCTGTCAGCACAGAGCCCGCCGTGGGACTCCAACTCACGAACCTTGAGCTCATGACCTGAGCTGAAGTCAGATGCTTAACCGACTGGGCCACCCAGGTGCCCCTAATGGGTTTTTATTCTTTATTTATTTATTAAATTTTTAAAAAAAATGTTTATTTATTATTAAGAGACAGAGACAGAACATGAACATGGGAGAGCCAGAGAGAGGAGGAGACACAGAATCTGAAGCAGGCTCCAGGCTCTGAGCTGTCAGCACAGAGCCCGACGCGGGGCTCGAACTCACAAACGGAGAGAGCATGAGCTGAGCCAAAGTTGGACGCTTAACCGACTGAGCCACCCAGGCGCCCCCCCCCCCCAGTGGGTTTTTAATTTAAGTTTGTTTTGCTTGGCAAAAATCACTCCCTAGTGTGAAAGTAACAATTCTTCTGGAATGGAACTGTAGTCACATACACAAAGGCAACACAAACATCGCATGATTGCAGCAGCTTGAAACCTGTAGTTTTGAATATTAAAAATTAAAACTAGAATGCTCCACAATGGAGATGAGAACGATGGCTAAGAAAAATGTGCTCTCCATATAATCATCTGCCAAATAAACCCAACTTCCTGACTCTGGTGACAGGGTCCTACTGAAATTCTTGATGGCTAAACTTACCTTGGATCATAATAGAAGGAAAGTGGGTAGATGGAAAAGAAAGTTCCACTCTTCAAGGGGAATCTGTTGGGAGCTGTGTAATCCCTCCTTGTCTTCCAAATCTTTGGAGATTATTTGAAATCCTAAAACCTAAGGCCATTTAATTTCAACATGGCTGGGCCAGAGTTGCATGCATATGCCTAGCATTAACATTTGCAATTTGTATTTAGTAGAGGAAAAATCTTTCTCTGATGTGGTCAAATCTCAAAGGTTAACAATTTCATTTTTCAATTCCTTTATTTCCTACTTTTATATCACACCCAAACATGTGAAGTCTTAGGATGTGGAAAAAGCAGAAAACCTTATAAAAAAAAGGATGTTTTGATAAACTGTCTAATCCTGACTAGCCATACCACCTCAAACAATTTTCAAGTCATTATGTAATAATAAGTGGAGTCCAAATCAGAGCAGGAATGAGAAATGCCTCCAAGGCATTCCACATGGGCATCGTCTGCAGGAGGCACTCAATGAAGCATTGCTTCAATTTTTGGAGCACTTCGAAAAGCAGTGTCACAGTCTGGGTTTTTCTGTGAGTTCCTGTGATCTTTCAATTCTAGCCTTCCATGCCGTGCTGTCAAAGGGAGGAGTATCCAGCCCAGACTATAATCCATGGCGTGGAAGAACCAATATCAGAAACCCAAAAGCAACACAAAGTGTCAGAGAAAGTGACAATTCAAAGCCACTTTTTGCTTGTAGGGTATTTACAACAACAGCAAATGTGTCTATGGAATCCCATAAAAACACCAACCAATGTAATATTATTGCCAAGCCTAAAAAAATACAGCTGAGGATGTGCTAATATACACCCAATGAAAAAAGGAGCAAAGGAGAATGTTTTAAATACACTTATACACTCTGCCTTTTTGCTAGCTTTCAAGGGAATTATTGGAAGCTCCCATTACTAAGAAATAAATAAATGGTCTTGTTTGGGTTCCAAACTTTGGATTAAAGAACTTTGATCTCCTCTTAACATTTTTAAAGGAAAGTCTCTGTGGCTACCAGTCTATGAACAGGTATGAAACAGAAGTAGGATGTTGTACCCCCAAGAGGGTTAAAAGGATTGGTCGGTGACTGAGTTATGGATCAAACATAGAATTGAATCTGGCTGAGGTGAGAGATGCTTTACCAGGGAAGGTCATATTCCATATCTGCTGGCAAATATGACCTTTCACTCCAGTCATGGAGTGGCCAGTGCATAGTTGAGAAAACAAAGCATAGAAGCATGGCAAGATGAAGGTGTTTACTCAAGAAGACTTACAGTTAAACTGTGAGTGAGACATAATTCGAACCCAAAGTTTTTGATTGCTACTCCAGTTGTACCTACAGGATACCTTAATATTTCACCTAATTCATTTTACTTAAACAACATTTCATTGAGGTTATTCCGGACACTGTGGGCAGAACTCTGCAGAGAGAGACAAAGTGCCTCTCATCAGGAGGGCATCAAGAGGCAAGATAAAAAGAATATGGACATTGAATGACATATATTTAATTAAAATTTTTTTTTTAAATCTTATTTTAGAGTGAGAATAGAGCATGAGTGTGGGAGAGGGGCAGAGGGAAAGAGAGACAGAACCGTAAGCAGACTTTATGCTTAGCCCAGAGCCTGATGACGGGCTTGATCTCACCACCCTGGGATCATGACCTGAACCGAAATCAAGAGTTGGGCATCAAGTGACTGAGCCACCCAGGTGCCCCTACATATATTTAAGATTAAATTCCACCTTTGAAACTTACGATGAGACCCTGGGCAAATATCTCGGGTATTCTGTTCCTTTGTTTTCTCGACTCATCTTTATAAACGAGGATGCTTGCAAGATTGTTTTAAGGATCAGAAATAACACAGAAATGTTCCACAAGTGTCCAGCAGTAGCTTTGCACTAAATGTCCTCTCTTATTATTAATGGAGCAAATGGCAAGGAAACAGGTTATCCTAAGGCTAGGAAGACTAAAACGAGGGCCATAGGGAAGCACAATGAGTGCCGTGGGCATTTAATATACAAAAAGGTATACTGTGGAAAAAGTGTCTGTGTGTGGGTTTCTCTTCTGGAATGAAAGAGACTGAAGAACTGAAAGAAATCCTACCACCCTTATATCATTTCTTACCACCACCTGAGGTCTTTCTTGTGCTATTTTGGCTTTCGCTACCTTACTTCTTTCCCTTATATTATTTCCTATTTATGGAGTATACATACCAGGCTCTCAGTGTCAATTCCTTGAGCTCTATGAAAATTGCCCTCACGTTGTAAGGATTTATTTGGACATATAAGAAAAACGCTAATGATATAATTTGATACAGTCTTCTTTTCCTTTTCCATATACATCTGTCTTCAGTATTATGTAGACAGATTTACTACTATTGTGAAGTATCTGTGGGATGAATATGTTCCTTGAATATTAATTTCTTTCCGAGAGCAAGCCAAATGTATAGGGGTAAATTCTTCTAATGCTTTTGTAAGTTTTTATTTTGTTAAAGCAGCTGTTGAAGCCTCATGAAAGACTTAAAGCATACATTTATTTTTTAGTGCATTTCTCTGTTTACGATGTTCTTTTTTGTCTTAGTGCTCATTACTAGCAATATTTGCATAAATATAAATTTCTATCATTTCAATTTTCATTTCTCTCTGAATCTTATTGCCCACACTGAGTTATAATCTTATATTTGTGGAATTACCATCAGATGTTGTGAAATCTCTTATGAATTTAAGGCACTAATGGCTATTAGGAAGTTAAAGATTTCTCAGAAGTAGATCAACTTAAAACCATAATCTTTTGTGCATAAAAAAACACTTTGAGATTAAAATTTAAATTGGCGAGGACAGAATAAGCAAGCATGTATCATATCGGTAAACCAATTTTGACAGATTTTTATACCATCAATGAGCTTTCTTGAAACATACTGAGATATGATAATCCTCTACTGTGCTCTGATGCGGGAGAAAGGGTCCAGGGGGCTCAGGAAACTGGGGTTCCTTGTCAGTTCTCCTTCCTCATACCAGAGACAGTGTATGGTGCTTGTTCAGAAGGGGCTCAGGATCCAAAGTATCTGAGTTTTCACCTCCACCCTGGCACCCCATTAATTACAGTCTGTGAAAGCTGAGAAAGTCATCTAACCCTGCTGTGGTTCAGTTCCCTCATCTGTAAAATGGACACAATAAAAGTCAACCTTATCATGAAGATGATTACTATGGAGATTTATATATCTATGCATATATGTATACACATATATGTATGTATGCATACACATACATATGTTTGTATATACTCACATATTCATACATATTCATTTATATTTATGTTCCTGGCACTCGCTATTCTGATATACACACATATATAAATCAGAACAGCAAACACCTGGCTTGTGTCGAACTTTCAATGATTGCTATTTCTTTTTAACTTCCATCCTGGTGAGCTGGAGAAGGAGGGAGAAGGAGCAAGTCATGTTTCATGTACTACAGACTTCTCTTCTTACTGAGACTTAGTAGATTTTCATCAAAGCAAAGTTTTCTCCTATGCTGTCTGGTCTTAGGAGAATTTCCAGAGGCATTACACCGTTGTTCATGCTGTTTTAAAAATAATTTTCAGCGGTGCCTGGGTGGTTCAGTCGGTGAGCATCCGACTTCGGCTCAGGTCATGATCTCGTGGTCCGTGAGTTCGAGCCCCGAGCCCCGGGTCGGGCTCTGTGTTGACAGCTCAGAGCCTGGAGCCTGTTTCAGATTCTGTGTCTCCTTCTCTCTCTGACCCTCCCCCATTCATGGTCTGTCTCTCTCTGTCTCAAAAATAAATAAATGTTAAAAAAAAATAATTTTTGCCAGTTATGTTTGGTTTACTGAGGAACACGTCTGTGGGGATTCTCAGGTTGCCATTCAAGAACTAGCAGTTTGATTTTATAAATATGTATTTGAAACATTTTAGGGCTATTACATATCTGTGAGAAATTTTGTTCAAGGCAGAATTATTAGATTCCTTCTAATTAATTTTGCACTCAGCACGGACATATTTCCCTTAATTTATATGGACCTAGAAATTCCAAATTTTGCTGAAGGCAGTTTGAAATGAGCTTTCTAACTTGTGCAAACGACAGATTCATAACCAATCCAATGAAGTGCACAACAGACTGAATATGAATCATGTGCCCGTTACTGTAGTCATAGCAGTAGGTACACTTATGAAGATATATATTGAGAAGAGGTGTTATGGTGATACTCATAATCATTCTTAAATCACTTTCAAGACATTGATTTCTGGCTTTTAATTTATAGTTTATATTTTTATTTAGTGTTCCCTTGGTTTCTGGAACTACAGCATGCTCGAGGTTCTTTTTAAAAAATGTTTACTTATTTTTGAGAGAGAAAGAAAGCACGCGAGTGTGTGACTGTGGGGGAGGGGCAGAGAGGGGGAGCCACAGAATCCCACACAAGCTCCCTGTGGTCAGCACAAAGCTCGAAGGGGGGTGCGGGGGCTCAACCCTACAAACCATGAGATCGTGACTTTCGCCAAAATCAAGAGTCAGACGCTTAACTGACTGAGCCACCCCCGGTGACCCATCATGCTTCAGGTTCTGACCTAGAATCAGTCATTTGTCTACGAAACCCTGGGCCCTTTTATTGGACAATGGTGTTAGAAACCAAGATCTGGGTGCTGGGTGTGCTCATTACTACTGGTCTCTAAACTGGCAGAACAAGGATATCTATTGTGTAGACCTCCTTTTTAAAAATTATTTTCTGCCTTATACTGTAGAGTAATATGGTAGGTTCCTATTACTTCCTAATATAGAGACAAATTGTACCGTTAAAATCATCTTTAAAATGGAATTGTACCTATGTATCCGATTTTGTTCTCTCATCAGCTATGAGAAATTCATTCCCAGACTCAGTGCCATTTTGGATGAATTACTTACTTACCTATTTGAGAAACTAAAGGGGGAAAAATACCTTTGCTCCACTATCCCCTTTAAAAATACATCCCTCGGGGCGCCTGGGTGGCTCAGTCGGTTAAGCGTCCGACTTCAGCTCAGGTCAGGATCTCGCGGTCCGTGAGTTCGAGCCCCCGCGTCGGGCTCTGGGCTGATGGCTCAGAGCCTGGAGCCTGCTTCCGATTCTGTGTCTCCCTCTCTCTCTGCCCCTCCCCCGTTCATGCTCTGTCTCTCTCTGTCTCAAAAATAAATAAACGTTAAAAAAATAAAAAAAATAAAAATACATCCCTCATTATTTTTACTAAAATACTGAATGGTTCATAACCAAGCTCAATATTTCTTTTCAATCAAGGAACCTTTGTAAAAGCAGAACAGCTGTGAATGGATTCATTCTTAAAGACAACAGTAATAGCAGGAAAAAAAAAAAAATCTCTGACAAAAGAGGTACCTGGCTAATGATGGTATGACAGAAGGAAGAATCCCTGGAATCAGAGAGCATAACAACAGGGGTCTGGAAATAACAACTATTTTCATTCTTGTTTAGGAATGATCCACAATAGCAAATAAAGGAGCTTCGCAGTGACTCGAAGTGCACTTTGCAGTGATAATGTCAGAGTTGGGAGACATGAGTGCCAAAACTGGGAGGGAAAAAAGAATATCAGTGGCCTAGATAAAATGCTAAAGGAGTCGCTACTTGTATTAGAAAATTAGCTGGATAAAATGCCAAGGGGAATGAAATGAAAAACCTCGGTAACAAAATGACTTACAATTATATTATGCCTGTAGTAAGACTCCTGTCCATTTGCCTTAAAAATAATATTTTCATTTCTTCATTCTGGAGATTAAAAAATTAAATTACACAAATGTTCACAATTTTAAGGTAATTAAACACAAAGATAGATTATTATCTCTTCCCAAATTACAGTCAAAGCTAAACTTAGCTTTCTAGGTGTTTGTGTATGGACTCTACATATAAATCACTATAAATCGGGGTAGTTTCCCCATTACCATGAATGTATCTTCAAGACGCTTCCCAAACTGGATTTGAATAGAAGAGCATTTTTAAAACACAACTCTGAGTTGCCGGATGAAATAAATTTCCATTTCTGGCTTTTTAAATTGCAGCTGAAGGGCTTACTAATGTAAGTGACATCTTATCAATTATGATGGCCTCCTTTTTGGTTTCCAGTTTGCTGGGCTTCAATGTGCATCTGAAGTGAAATCAGTGGTTTCATGAGGGTCATTAATATTTGCATTTAATGACTTCTCTTTAAGTATCAAATTTAATTTTTCCAGATGACTTTCAATTAGAAGCTCAGTGACTATGCTTGTAAAATTCCAGGGCATTTGGGAGGACAATTGGCTCTAACACTAACAAGATACAGCAATTCTGGGTTGTGTTTAAGATGTCAGAAGACCTTAAACCTTGTATCAGCTTATTCATACTGAATAAGATTTGGAACTGAGGTAGGGGGAGGATCCTTAAAATCATTTCAAAGCATATGGTTTGTCTTTCAGTTAGTTATTACAACGACTTTTTCTGCCTCTTACATTGATAGGCATTGGAGTATGTGTTAAACAATGCTTGAGTGGGGTGGGGCACCAAAGAGAATTTGTTCAAGGCCCTCTACAATGTGTCACATTTCCTACATGTATTGTAACTTACCTGCACAACCATAGTTAAAAGTAAATTTGATTATTCCCATTTTATGGATAAGGAAACTGACTCATAGAAGTTAAATAATTTACTCACAATTCTATAATGGTCCCGATACCCATTCACTTTCTACTACATACCCGTGATAGTTGAGCTCCACTCAAGAGTTTTATTCCATACTTTCGGCAAATAGAAACCATTTTCATACTAATACACATGATCATACTTTCGACAGTACTTTTAAGGTGATAATCCTCTATTTCCTGGCTCATAATAAAGTAATCATGTCTGTGGAAAGTGGATGAAGTAAAGAAGATTACATTAATAACACAAACGAAGCAAAATTACCAGAATTCCACCTTTAATTTCCTGTGTATTTTGTATTTAAACCATGGTTTAGGAAGTCATAAATTCAAACTTCAAGAGAACAGCACCAAAGATTGTTAAGCTACTGTGTTTTAGCAAAAGGAAACCAATTTTTAAAAATCATCGATACTTTTGTAAAGTCTTTATTGTCTTTGTTTTGTTTAAAGCTATTATTATAAATTTTACACGAGTATGTGAATCAACCTAGGAACTAGAACTAGCTTGTATTTGGGTAACTCATCAGCTTGTTGATAATATACACATTCTAGTGTGAAGAGAAAGATTTTTTCCCCTATTTGGACAGAAATGGTGTAACTATTGCCTAATAAATGGATCCTTCTTGATCAACACATCGACAACAATTGCCTGATGAACAGCATCACGCTCGAGGGAACTTCACATCCCTGCCCTTGGAAAAATTATAGCAAAGACTAGTGAAATTGAAGAATGGAGGAAGAGGAGGCCTGGCATTAAGGAGAAGAAAAGCAGAGGGGAAATGTTCTCAGGGAATCCAGTTGAAGAGGAACACCTGGCAGGGAGTATTATAAAAGATTCCTAAGACTTCTAACCCTAGAATGAGAGCTGCTTGGAACTTTCAAAATGATCAATGTTAAAATTCCCAGGCCCAGGTGAAAACCTGATTCTTAAGATTTTACTTCTAGGGGCGCCTGGGTGGCTCAGTCAGTTAAGCGGCCGACTTTGGCTCAGGTCATGATCTCACGGTCCGTGGGTTCGAGCCCCGCGTTGGGCTCTGTGCTGACAGCTCAGAGCCTGGAGCCTGTTTCAGATTCTGTGTCTCCCTCTCTCTGTGACCCTCCCCCGTTCATGCTCTGTCTCTCTCTGTCTCAAAAATAAATAAACGTTAAAAAAAATTTAAAAAAAAAAGATTTTACTTCTAATTGCATAAACACAGGGAATGTCAGAGGTGGGGAGAGACATTAACAAAAGCAGCCCCTCTTGATGTTAACCTAAATATCTGAAATGTTTTCTCAGTAAACATGGTCAAAATTTCCCTCCTTACCAGTTTTTAAGAATGTCGCAAGTTTGGCAGTCTACAAGAGACTTATCTACATAGTGAAAATGGGAATACTCTCAATTGCATGCAGGTTTTCCTGCAAGAATATCTTCCTAACAGCATCCTTTTTAGACACCTCTGTTGGGCTATTTTTCATTTTGGGACTTAATCAGTAGGAGGGCAACTTTTGGAATTAAGCTATTTTGATGAGAATTCAGGTTTTACCATTTAGATAAGTTACTCACTTTCCCTCACCAGGAAAATGATATAATTCTTACCTCCTTAAAACTGGGAATAGTTAAAAGAAATATATGTGCAAAGCTTGGTACAATGCTAGTCGTGTAATTAACACTTGCTTCATGTAAGCTGTAATTATTTTTCATATTGTGGATTACCCCTCCACCCACAGGAAGTGGGAAATGCAGTGGTAATTCTCTAAGGCCGTGGACTTTTATAGATCTGGGTGCAAACTATGGCTCCATTATCTAATAATTCAATGACCATGGCAGGAACCTCACTTTCCTGGTTAAAGTTTTTCCTCATGTATAAGACGGCGATTGAGGACAACCTATTTTTCAGAGTTGTCAAAATGATTGCATATGCTAATGTACTTAAGGCATTTAGCACTGTGCCTGTCAGGGAGTTAAGAGTTCAAACTGGTGGCAGTTACTGAGGCCAATATCTACTTCAGACAGACATCTTTCTTGCCTACTTTTAAACACTTAAACCAAAGTAGTAACTCATTGCAGGAGAAGTTCCTTGATCTTTTGGCACTCTTAATATACTCTCTGTGATTAGACAAGAAAAAAAAAAACTTTTAAAATACCGCAGCCTTGAAATTCTCATATCTTCTTATGCTTTTGCTCATATTCTCTTTTTCCACACTGAGAACCCAAAGGAAGGTTTTGATGCAGGTGGTGCTTAGAGGTCCTGGAGTCCTTTATTCTGTATCTGCCTTTTTTTCTCTTCGAGTAGATACCCCTTCACTGATTCCTACCCTTGTGTTCTCAGTAATCTCATGCCCTCTCTTCCCCCTCATTAAGCTCCGTTCTCCTTTCTTGGTCACCTTGAAGTCACACTTGATAAAACTACAAATGTTGGCCCTCTCAAAGCCACATGCATTCAAACTGGGATTAAAATCTTAAACCTAAGAAGGGAGAGTAGCTATAATTCAGCAGAGAGGTAGAATTCTGCTCTACACCTGCAGGCCGGAGACAGCAGGACTTTGTGCTAGTCCCTGAAAATTACGTCTACGACTAAAACGAAACCTGTCTGGGAAAGTAAGATGATAGGATCAGGAGTGGGTAAAAGGAAGAGTGTACATGGCCAGAGAAGATACCAATTAGTATTATGCTTTGCCTTATTTTCTCTCTTCCAGTCTCTATTTACTTTCCATGCAGCCTGGGTCCTAAGTTTGATCTATTTCCATCACCTATTAGGCGCTAAACATACGCAAGTCAAGCAAATCATCTAATCCTCGATTTCCTTATCTGTGACATATTTATTTTTAGTGTGTGTGTGTGCAAATTATTGATGGTATATGAAAATACTTTTCAAGTGCTAGCCTGGAATTGTTAGGACAATGCTTTTCTGATCTAACTCAGGTGCAACTATCAATCTAGACCTCGCCCTTTCTACTTAGACTCTTACCCTTCATACTCTAATAAAAATTAAGGAAGATATTTTGTAAAGACAGTGTGTAAACATAATTTCAGACTTAAAAAAATCACACAAATCCTTATTGATAATTGAGTATAACATTTTACTTGAAAATACTGTGAAAAGTCTGACCCACTCTTTTTCTCATTTATGTTATATTTTTAGTCATTCAAAAGTGAGATCATTGTTTTCTCTTTCCTCTTGTCCAAGAAACACTAAAGGAGCTTTCATGGTGTTACTGTAAGGAGGCAGCTGCTTAAAACTGCAGAGGAGCTTCTCCAGAAGGAGGTTTAGAAAGGGAGAGTTGCTTTTGCATTTAGCCTCTGTTGGACTGGCAAGCCCTTCGTCAAAGTGTTCCCACCTGACTTTCACTGCTGATGTATTACTCAAGTTTTGGCGTATGTACTATTAGGAAAGAGTAAGCAGAGTCATGAATTATTCTCAATGTACTCATTTAATCAAGAGAGTGACTGTTTCCTTGACTCCTTACTAGATTTTACTTCTGAAAGAATGCTTAAGTTTACATTTTACCCAAAGGAGTCCATTTTGAGTGGAAATGCCTTTGATTGAGGCATTAATGTGATAATCAAATTTCAACTAGAATCAAGTTTCATGGAATTTCCTGTGCCTTTTTTTTCTTGTCATGAGTAATAATTACTCATTTGTTATTTAAACAGATCTAGCTTATTCTATTCAGGTCTGATATAAGACAGTGAAGGCAGACACGTAGTTCCTGTCGAGGATCTGAAATCACCCAGTCATGCTCCTTATTTAGCAGATGGGGGAGATGGTGCTCAGAAAAGCTAAGAAGAGAAAGGCTTTGTCCAAGGTCACACCAATGTGTGTTGTTACAAAACCGTACAGCAATACCTCATCACTTTCTTTGGAGCGTTTCCTGTGGCCTCTCTTCTTTTTAATCATGTCTTCTTTTCAGTTATTGTCTGGTCTTGTCCTCAAGCTCTCTGAGTGTGCCAGTGCTACAGATGGTGTCAACACTCAGACGCTTTCCTTCCTTGGTCTATATTACAAGATATGTGTCCCTTGTTTCCATGATATGTTATTTCATTATAAAGCACTAACGACCAATGTTGGATTGGCATACTATCGTATTTCCCAAATAGCATGGTTCAGTGTTGTAACTTTATGGATTTGTGGCCCGTATATATCTCCAAATGACTTAAAATATTAACTCCCGAGAGTTTTTCGTATAACTCTCAAATACCACCCTCTATGTTTCTGTTTCCTCCAGTTACATGTAGAGTTGTCTGCATTCTCTCTAAGCTACAAAAAAAAAAAATATTCTGCATCTCCTCCATTTTAAGTGTTTAATAAAGATGTATGACCTTATTCATAAATGATTGTTTTAATCTCTTTGTTAGTAAAGCACAATCAGGTCCCGAAAAAGCAATTAAAACACTGAATTAACTAAAATGGATTCCAGGTAGGCCATAAGTGGTAAGAAGGGGTATTCAATAACCATGTTTTACTCTACAGCTCATCTCTCTTAAGTCTTTTCCAGAACAAGTCCATGAGAAAAGTGATTCAAGGGAGGGAGGAGAAATATTATGGATTCTTTAGTGAAAAAGGACAAAAAGGATACTATTCATGAATATTGGTGAAGATAGTAGTACCCTTAAAGAAAGTTTTTACCCAAGGTAAAGTTCAAGTTAATACAAGGCATGGAGTTGTATTTAGGGGAAGCAATACAATTGTTTTAACACATTACACTGCTGAATAGTTACCCGTGAAATAAGTTGAATACAAGGATATAAAATGCAGATAGAATATGTGAGAGAAAAGTGATTTTATTTACATGTGTGTTACACTAGAGTTATAAAATTCTGTGTTTTGGATTTCTATTTTTAGGGACATGGAGTAGACTTACTTTTCCCTGTGCCTCCTATTAAGTACCACTAAAGCCCCTGGACATTTCATTAAAACATAAACATGAGAATCTGAAACATGGAGAGGGGGTAGAATGATTAGGAACCGTGGAATCTGAGGAAGAGCATGTTTGTTGAGTTCCTTGGGTTTTAATTGTCTTCATGTGCCTCGGACTTGGATCTAAAGAACCCAACAACCAACTGGTGCATACAGAAAATGTCACCCCAAAGCCTCCTTTCTCTAGTTGAAGAGAAAGAGAAGGGGCAGTGTAGCATGACAGAACACTTGTGAGCAATAATTGCTTTACCACAAAAATAGTACCAGAGAAAAAACTATGGCCCCCACGGTGTATGTCACCTGTACCAACAAAGTCTGATTAAGGAGCCTAGATTTGACCTTCATGACACTGTAAGGAGGTACCTAACACTCACATAGATGTGGTATCAGGGAAGGCCAAGTACGGAGCTGGGTCCTTCATCGCTATTGACCCATAATGGGGCACACCTCCCTCTGATGTTAGTAGAGACTGTGTGAAGAACCACTCTGGAAGTAATGAGGGGCCCTTTCACTTCCCTGTTGGCATGGTTCGTGAGGTCCACTGAAGAGTCAGGATTTCCATCATTGCCCGGAAGCGATGAGCACCTCACACTGTGGTGTAATGGAAGACCACCTGCATAGCTGGAAATCTCACCCCGTCCAGCAGTAACAGTGAGTTGTTTTTCTCAGGTGTCAAGGGAGGCCAAATGGGGAACAAGTTCTTCTACCTCCACTAGGCAGTAAGGAGGTAGTGACCTCCTTCCCCTACCAGAGAAGTGTCAGAGAAAACCGGCTAAGAGAAATGGTTTAAATAAAATCTAGAGCCTCATAATATGATACAACAATGTGCAGGTTATCATGCAAAATCACGAGTCATACCAGGAAACAAGATTTCAAACAGTATGAAGAAGACAATCAAAAGATGGCAACACCAAGATGACCGAGATGATAGAGTTGCATGACAAAGATTTGAAAGCAGCCATATAAAAATACGATTCGATATGTACTTATAAAATGATTGAAAGAAATGAAAAAAAAAAAAACCCAGAAATTTCAGTCAAGAAACAGAAATTCCTGGGAAAGACTAGAAGATATCAATGGTAACTTAATGAAAGAAGAACAATTGGAAATAAAAGGCTCAGTAGATAGGTTCAACAAAAGAATGGAGGGGACAGAGGAAAGAATCAGTAAACTATAAGACAAACAATAGAAATTGTCCAAATTGAGCAACAAAGAGAAAATAGACTAGAAAAATGAACGCAACCATAGGGACCCATGGAACCATAACAAATGATCTAGTATTTCTACATTTAAAATGTTTCAGTTTATAAATTAAAACCACAAAGTGATATCGTTGCACACCAGCTAGAAGGGCTAAAATAGAAAATAGTAACATCACCAATGCTAGAGAGGAAGAAGAGAGATCATATCATTTACATATTGCTGGTGGGAATGGAAAATAGTACAGCCATTTGGAAAAACAGTTTGGCAGTTTCTTAAAAACTGAAAATACAACTACTACACTCAGAAATTGTAGTGCTGGGAATTTATCTCAGAGAAATGAAGACTATGGTCAAACAAAAACCTGTATGTGAATGCATACAGCAGCTTTTTTCTTAATAGCCCAAAACTGGAAGCAACCTTCGCATCCTTCCACTGATGGATTAAACGTTGGTATGTCTATACTGTGGATGAATGAAAGGGAATAAACTACTGACACATGCAACAAGCTGGATGACTCTCCAGAGAATTATGCTGAGTGGAAAAGCCAGTTACAAATGTTTACCGTACTGTCTGTTTCGATTTATATAAATGTCTTGAAAGAACAAATTTGTAGAAATGAAGAGCAGATTAGAGGTTGCCAGGAATTAGGAAGGGGGGGAGGAAGTGGGTGTGGCTATAAAATGGCAACATGAATAATACGTGAGGTGGTAGAAATGTTCTGTGTATTGACTGTGTCGATGTCGATATCCTGGTTGTGATATTGTGATGTAGTTTTGCAAGATGTCACCATTGGGGGGGAAACTGGCTAAAGGGTATACATGATCCCTCTGTGTATTACTTCTTATTGCTGCACGTGACTATACAATTTGTTTACAATTAATTTTTAAAATTATTTTTTTTAATTTATTATTTACTTTTGAGAAAGAATGAGTGTGTGGAGGGGAGGGGCAGAGAGAGAGAGAGAATCCCAAGCAGGCTCCGAGCTGTCAGCACAGAGCCCGACACAGGGCTTGAACTCCAAACTGTGAGATCATGACCTGAGCTGAAACCAAGAGTTGGGTGCTTAACCAACTGAACCACCCAGGTGCCCCTAATTTTTTAAAATTCTGTGCCTTATATATATATACCTTCGAAATTTTTCTGTCTAGGAAGGAAAATTCAGTATGTTGCATATTTTCTTTTGAGGAAATCTAAACAATACGAATAAACAATTTTAGATAGGTATGTATTTTCCTCGGAAAACTTGTACATGAGAACATATTGGTCTGAGTGAGGCAGTTAATGACTTCACAAGCCTTGGAATACTGCAGTCAAATCCATTCATTTCTATTAATTACCTGTATTAAAACTGCTATTCTATCATATATGTTGAGGAACTGAAATAGTATGTTCAAGATTGATTCTCAAGCGTTTCTCAAAGTGTGGTCCAAAGATCCCTGGAGATCCCTGAAACTATTAAAGGTATCCTCTAGGTAAAAAGTATTTTTATAAACATGATTTTCTTTCTTCATTGTGCTGATTTTCCCATTGACAGTGGGTAAAACTGTTGGCACTTTAGCCAGAATCAAGAAAATAGCCCTAAACTTTACTAGCAGTCATTACATTCTTCACTGCCATGAACCCACCGTAACAAAAGTGACAGTTACACCCTAAGAGTGCCCTTAACAAAGCAGTACAAATTATTAATTTTATTAAACTTCAACTTTTAGGTAAATGTTGTCTTTAATATTCTGTGTGCTAAAATGGGGAGTGTGCATCAATCACTTCCTATGCATATCAAAGTGTGATGGCAGTCTAGAACAAAAGCATTTGTGAGATTCTTTGGATTCTGAGTTGAGCACGCCGCTTTTTTCACGAAACATCATTTTACTCGAAGGAACCACTGACACACAAACTTTGGTTATTCACACTTGGGCAATTGGCAGACATTTTCTCAAAAACAAACAATGTGGGTCTGTCATTTCAAGGAAAACAACTGTCAGTGTTTGTTGCCAATGAGAAAATTTGTGACTTCAAGTAAAGATTAGAAATTTGCAGCATTTGAGTCTGCCACTGTGAGCTTGGCAACGTTCTAATACTTAAAAGTTCTCTGATGAGATTGATGGTAATATTAACAAGTATTATTTTTAATGTGTCAATATTTGGAAGATATGTGTACTTAATGGACCCATATTTTACAAATGACCAATGAGTTATATAACACAATCATGCATCAGTAAAAGAACATCTGACATACAAGGTTTTCTTGTACTGGATTTTCTTGGAACTGAATAGGAAAAGTCAATTGATGTCTCATTGCAATTTTCTTTTCTTTTCTCTTCTTTTCTTTTCTTTTCTCTTCTCTTCTTTTCTTTTCTTTTCTTTTCTTTTCTTTTCTTTTCTTTTCTTTTCTTTTCTTTTCTCTTCTTCTTCTTCTTCTTCTTCTTCTAATTCTTTTGAGACACACTGAGAGAGAGAGAGAACAGGGAAGGGGCAAAGAGAGGAGAAAGAAAATCTTAAGCAGGCTCCACCCCCAGCACGGAGTCCAAGATGGGGCTCGATCTCAAGTCTACAGGATAACCTTTTTAAAAATGTTTTTATTCATTTATTTTGAGAAAGAAAGTGTGCACATGTGCAGAGGAGGGGCAGAGAAAGAGGGAGAGAGAATCCCAAGCAGGCACCATGCTGTCAGCACAGAGCCCGATGTGGGGCTTGATCTCGTGAACCAGGATATCATGACCTGAGCCAAAATCAAGAGTCAGATGCTTAACCAACTGAGTCACCCAGGTGCCCCACATTGCAACTAATCTTTAAGAAAGTATGTCTGGTTGTGGTGTGCTATCAGAGGATAGCCCCAATTATCTCAAAAAGCTGTTTAAATAATCTTCCTTTTTCCAACAATACATATGTGTGAAACTGAATTTTTGTCATCTACTTTAAGCAGAATATATTGCAACAGATTGAATGCAGTAGCCAATATGAGAATCTAGTCACTTTTAATTAGTCCAGACATCAGGAAAACTCGAGAAAAGTATACAGCAATGCCACTCTTCTTACCAAGTTTCTGAAAATATAGGTTTTTTTGTTTGTTTGTTTGTTTGTTTTATAAATTAGGTCCTTTAGGTTAACATGTAATGGAGCTATTGTTAATTTTTAATAAATATTGTAAAATTTTTAGTTTAGATTTTTAACAAAGAATAAGCATAAATATAACCCACATTAAAAAAATATATTTAGAGTCTTTTACAATGTTTAAGAATAAAGAGGATCCTAGGACCCAATGTTTTAGACCCACTGAGGTAGATCATTGCTACCAACAGATAAGACAGATTGGAACACAGAACTCAAGATCACTGTGGTACTGGCATCATTCCCTTAAAACATGGTAATCCTTCAAATAATTAAACTGTTGGTAAAACATCTATATTGAATCTGTACTTGGAGAAGTACTAAATATATCATTTTCCAAAGCTGCACAAAAATTGGAAAGGGGGGAAAGTTATCTTCTTCCCAGCTGTACTTCCAGGTCGCACAGATTGTAATTTACAGTATTTAAGATCCTTTTAAAGTCCTTTATATATGCAATTTTTCAGGTGTATATTTATTTTTAAAAGTAAAGAGAATAGTGCAGTTAAAGTCCATCGACTTATCCCATTACAACAATTATCAACATGCTGCTATTCTTTGTTCAATTATCACCCTTCCATTTTTTTTTACTGTTAGTATTTAAAAGAAAATTCCAGACATCATATCTTTTCACTCACAAATGCTTTAGTGCTGCTAACAGATAAAGATGTTAATAATATAACCATGTGGTAAATCCAGTAAAATGAGACTCATAATGAGAATAATTTTTTGCATTCCTTATAGTCATTCTATATGATCAATTGCTCTCAAAAATGTCTTCATAGTTCATTTGCCAGTAATGCGAGAGTGTAAACCAGACCATATATATGTTGCCTATGGATTATAAATTCTGTAATCCATAATAGTTCCCCTTTCCTCTTTAAAATGCCAATTCTTTTTGTTTTCCCAAATGTTTCATAGTTCATATATTTTATGTGTTCACTGAGAACAGTGCCTATGTGTATGACATGAAGTAGATCAACAAAGGGACGTTATATTGCACAAAGGGTCATCTTCACCCATGAAAGCTATAAAGCCACTCACTGTTTTGTTTTGTTGTTGTTGTTTATTTTATTTTTTAGTTTTTAAAATTTACATCCCAATTAGTTAGCATCTAGTGAAACAGTGATTTCGGGAGTAGATTCCTTAATGCCCCTTACCCACTTAGCCCATCCCCCCTCCCACAACCCCTCCAGCAACCCTCAGATTGTTCTTGATATTTATGAGTCTCTTCTGTTTTGTTCCCCTCCCTGTTTTGATATGATTTTTGTTCCCCTTCCTTTATGTTCATCTGTTCTGTCTCTTACAATGCCAATTATTTATTGAAGGAAATAGTCAATTGTCATATAAAATTCTCCTCTTTCTGTATTTTGCTGATAGCAATCTCATGGTATTGTTTAAAGTGTTCCTTTATCCCATTTACTTCCTATAAACTTGATAGGTAGAGAGGCTTGCATAGATTCAGATTCAATTTATTTTTTGGAGGGAGGAGCTAGAATAATTCATAGGTGGGGTTGTATATTTATTGCTGCCTTATACCAAAAGGGATATTAGTTTTAATAATATGGAGATTGATCAATGGGTTCTGGTTGTTGTAAGACTGAAACTTCATTTAAACGTTCCCAGAAATCTTTCTCTGAAAGGCTTTAGCAGATATCGATAACCATTGCCTATGCATAAAATGTCATTAGAATATTCGAAATGGTGATTTTCTGATTCTATCATTACCTCTGCTCTTATTAGCTTTGATTCTTCTATAAAAATAACATTCATTGACTATTTATAGTCCACACTGGAAAGGCAAGATAAACGCATACTTTTTTGTACTTATTTACCAAATTTTAGAACGAGTGGGTATCATAGCAACCTCCAAGAGTGACCAGTAAGTAATTTTTGTAAAATAGCATTATGGTTTTGACATATTTTCTTTAGTTTAATCCATTTCTCTCACTATTCTTTTTGATGTTCCAGTTGTTCCATTTTTGACCATTGGTAGTCCCTTGTCAGCTCCTGTATGCTTTGACATTTCTGTGATTTGCCTATTTTATGTAATAATGTGTTTTGGAGATGTCTCTACAATGTTTTCATTATGTCTTTGCTATGGTGTGTCAGGAACTTCCAGGTTTCCTCCCCCAGTCATGAATTAGCCATTTCTCCAAGGAGCTGGTACGTTTTAGGGGAAGTGATGGTATTTAGAGGTTGCAATCTGGGTACCAGGGTTTCTCATTGACTTCAGTCTATTGCTGCTTCTTGGTATTTACCATGAAGAGAGCTAGGGAACATATACTTTTTTATAAAAAGAGAAAAATAAATCGGGGCACCTGAGTGGCTCCGTTGGTTAAGCAACCAACTTTGGCTCAGGTCATGGTCTCATGGTTCATGAGTTCAAGTCCTGTGTCTGGATCTGTGCTGACAGCTCAGAGCCTGGAGCCTGCTTTGGATTCTCTGTCTCCCTTTCTATCTGTCCCTCCTCTGCTTGCTCTCTGTCTCTGTCTCTCAAAAATAAACATAAAAAAATTAAAAAAAAAGAGAAAATAAATCAAGATATTGTAAAATTCAATTTAAATTCAACTTTACAGGCTTTTTACTTCTATGATTTCATATTTTAATTTTTTGCTTATATTGAAAGCTTGAATTCTAACAACATTAATGTGAACAATTGTTTATTTGATTCTTCAATATATAAATGTATGTACATATTTTATATCCATTTTTACACATACATATCCAATATTTTAATATTCTAACAGTAAGATTATTGAAAGCATTTTGTTTTTCTCTGCCAAGATGTGGAGCTATTCCATATCAATATCTTACTAAACAAAATGGTTATAGACAGTAAGATTTAGCTGTGGTTGATAACTTATTTTCCAATGGTGTTGGCGTTACAAGAAGTTACATGTTTATAGTATTCCTGAAATCTACTCCATTGGTCCTGTAATGCCTCATTACACATTTGGAGCTTTGCTGAGGTTCCCTACCTAGCATTCAATTTTCTACTGATATCTGGAATGCTTGATAAGCAGTTTCATTCCTGCTAGAGGTGAGTGCAGAATCTTTTTCTTTACACCTGTGTCAGGCATTAACTTTTTCTGTAAAGGATAGATAACAAATATTTTAGGTTGTGTAGGTTATATTATCTCTGTTGGAACAACCCAGCTCTACTGTTGCAGTGCAAAAGCATGTTAAAGAATGAGTGTGGTGGTGTTCTGATAAAACTTTATTTACAAAATCCTATGGCAGCAAAACTCACCTCTTGGAAGTGATCTCTCAGCAAATGGAGCCCCTGTGCTATCACCAGACCATGATGGGACCTGGAATTGAAGTAAAATCAGTTTCAGGATCTCTGGATGATGGCTTCTGTCTCAGGAATTGAAGTGAGAGAGAAGAGAGGGAGCTCTGTTCCTCTGAACTCCATGCCTAATGTCTCAGGAAAGTTCTGTCTGTTGGCCTTCACTCTCCTACTGAAATGGTTTCTGGGAAACGCGTCTGGACTTTCAAAAATGACATTTCAGGTTAAAGGCGAGGAGAAATTATTAAGTTACTTAGCAGGAGTCTCAGGGTCTTTACTGCAGCTTCAGTCAGGCTCTTGGCTGGATCCCCCTTTGGCCAGGATTTCCACCCCATGCCATATTCTTTATCTCATTAAAAGCACAGTTTTTACAAGGAAAAAGAGTACACTCAACTAGGCAGCTCGCATAGTCAAATATCCTTTATCGTTCATTCTGTTGTCCCCACAACCTGCTTACTTCCTTGTTCAGGAGATACAAAAACCTACATGGAAGGGTTAGCCTATATGGATGTGCCTTTGAGGGTCTCTCAGATGATGTGTCGGGCGGGGGGGCGGGGTATTGTTAACTCTGAGAAGTCTACTGAGTCATATCAGGGACCTGTCTGCTGTACATGGTGTGATACAGAAGTAGGATGTGGGTGGTGTGGGCAGGTGGAGGGAATTTCTGCTCTACCTAACAGTGGTTCTCCGGGTTCACTCACCCAACACACTCAGTTCCAATTTCTCTCTAGAGTTAGCATGCATTACATGTTATTTTCTTCCAGAAAGGCTTTTCCTTGTAAAGAAGAAGGACATTTCTTCTAGGTAATGATACTGATTGAAAAACAGAATTTATAAGGAATAAAATGTTGCTGCTGCTGCTGCTGCTGCTAAGAAGTTGCATAAATTGTAGGAACAGAGAGGAAAATAGTGCCAGGAGCTGGAGGTGGGGAGAGAGGCTGAAATTTTGGGGGTTATGAGATGTTCTTTATCTTGATTTTGATGTTGATTACACACTGTATGTATTTGTTAAAACCCATAGAATTAAACACACATGCACACACACATCAGATGATGGGCTGTATTTGGTCTGTAGGTTGACCCCTATCCTACTTCATTAGTTAAGATCTTTCTGGAGGCATATGGCACATATACTCTGTCTGGAGATTTCCCACTGCAAAATCAGTTAGCAATGCCTTTTTGAGCCATGAGTGAGGTCTTTCAAATAGGAAGTCAACATTGACCCTTGGAGATCACTATCTATGACCAACTCGGTTTTCACAATCTATTCCCTCTTGGATCTTCACTGAGTGTTACTGAGCCCTAGTTCACTCCCAAGGTTATACAAGTCTTAAGTTCTTAAGACAAAGAAACCCCTATGTAAAAAGTCCTGAACAAGACAGAAGTCTATTACTTTCTCACTTAACCTCCTATTCCAGGATAGAAAGGGCATGGCTGACATTCTTAACATATGGCTTCCATCTCTAGATCCCATGATACTAGTGGCTTCAGCTCTCATAATCCCAGTTAGTAGGAAGTGAGAAAAGAGACTAGGCGATCCTATGTATGTTTCTTTTTAGGGCTCCAATACAGAAGTGGCATGCCTCACACATGCTCACTTATCATTGGCCATTTCTTAATCACCTGTTATATCAAGTATCAAGGGAGGATGGAAAATACAGTTTCTAGCTGGCCATCCATATATCCACCTAACACTCAGGAATTCTGTCGTTAAAGAAGGGGAATATAGATTTTGTTGGTCAACTAGAAGTCTTTATGGGATTATGTTAGGATGAATGAATGTTTAATGAAAGAAAAGCACTTTGAGAAATGTGTTGTATATCCATAAAATGTGGAGTTTTTTGAGAGCCATAATAGATTGATGATCTATTCATTCCCACATTTTTAGGATATCATTAAAAAAAAAAAAAACACTCCACAGTCACTATTAGGACCTAGTTCAAGATCTAGTACTGTGGCAGAATATGACATTAAAATCCCTAGAAATCACTCCCTAATAAAAAACATATAAGCTTAGCTTGAACGAAAAATGAAACTCCAGATGCCAGAAATGAAAGGGAACTCAAAATGAGAAAACAAATTGATGTTGCAGTGGCTTGGGGAATTATTGAATCTGGGTAAAGGCCCTTAGAGCTTAGGGCTTGAGTTTGGTAAACAGAATATATTTGGGCTGTAGTTTTATTTAATCCACTCTCTCAATCTTTGTCTTTTCATTGGTGTATTTTGACCATTAAGCTTTAAGATAATTACTGATATGTTAGAACTTAACACTGTCATTTTATTATTTGTTATGTTTCCTCTGGTACTTACGACTCTTTCTCTTTTTCTACCTCCCTTTAGGTTCCTTGAATAAGTTTTAACATTCAATCTAGCTTTCTTTATAATGCTTTTGATTTATGTCTTTGTATAATTTTCTATGTGTTGTATGTATTACAGTACACTATGTGACTTATCACGGTTTACTGGTATTAACATTTTACCATTTTTTTGTGTAGTATGGAAACTTCACTTCCCATTCAGTTCCTTTACCCTCCCCACTTTCCATATCATTGGCTGGAGTATCCAATGGTATAATGTTTATTTCAATTTCAAATATAAAATTCACAAGAGAAACTACTGCCTATTGTACGTGACCATACTTCTGCTTTGCCCATTGATCTTTCTTCCTGATGTTCCGAGTTTTCCTTCCTATTTTCTTTCTCTCTCTCTCTCTCTCTCTCTTTTTTTTTTTTTTTCTGTATTTCCTTTGTGTTAGAAGAACTTTCTTCAACCAATCTTTATGGATAGGGCTGCTGGCCAACCACAAATTCTTCCCAGATGAAATACCTTCATCTGGGCATGCTTTTATTTCTCTTCATTCATGAAGAATAGTTTTAACAAAAACAGAACGCATGGTTGACAGTTCCTTTCTTTTGGCACCTGTGACATGTTTCGCCACTTGTTTCTGACTCCATGCCTTCAGATGAGAAATGATCTGTAACATCAATTGGTGCTCCCCTATAGGTAATCAATCATTTCTCTTTGGCTACTTTCAAGACTTTTCTGTCTTTCCTTTTCAGATCTTTAATTATGATGTGTTTTGGCATGGGCTTCTTAGGAAAAAGCTTTCTTAGCCTTTTGGTCTGTTTTCGATAAGATTATAAAAGGTTTTTCTTTATATTTTTGGTAATCTGCCTAGAAGACAAAGATTCTGTGTTTTCATCGAAATAATTTCCTGTGCTTCATGTTGTCTTTATCAAGTGTTTGATTACCTCAGAAGACGGACTTTTCTCTATTAAAAGAGATAAGTTTTTTTTTACAACTATATAACTTCTGTATTTGCCTTTGAAATCTTTAATTGCCCCGCAGTTAAATGGATTTGTTTCACAGTGACCTATGATCTTATTTAATCAAATGTTTTAAGTCTTTTGATATTTTTGACAAACTTTTCAAAAATCAAATTTTAAATTAAGTTTTGATCTTAAACTGACTTTGGGTTTTTTTCAGGTCTTCTGGAACAGCTCAAAAGATTTGTTATCTCTCCTTATACAAGACAGATATTAAAATAATTAGGCTTATTTGATATGTTAAACCATGTGGTAAGCATTGTCAAGTAAGAAATGATGCAAAGTTTTCTTTAGGTTATATTTATATAAAAGTATGTTATTAATGTAAGTATCCTTGCAAAAGTGCTTCCCCAAGCTACCTGCATAGCCCCACAATAAGTCATGGGATGGTAACCCAAGATCTGTCCCTGTTCTCCTTTTCCACATCAGTAAAATGGACACATTACATCAATAATATAATGTTAATATGTGAAAGACTTGCCTTGTCTGCAGGACACTTTGCTGGAACATCTATCTGCAAGGAAGAGGGTGAGTAGTGAACCTGCAAAAATTCAAAGTTTAGGCACCACTGTAAAGTTTTGGGGCACCATATGGTTGGGTAAGTTGTGTGTTGTCCCAGAAGCTGTGATTGAAAAGATGTCAGCCTATGTAATCCCTAAGAACATGAAAGAGACAAGCTTTTGTAGTGATTTTGAAATTTGGAGGAGTTTTATTTCCCCCTGCCACGGTGCCTCTGTATTTCATACTGCCTGCCAAAGGAAGGGCACATGTGACTGGGTATCAGAGCAACAAGTCACTTTTCAGAGGGCAAAAATATTAGTGAAGCAGATGCTTGGGCATCTCCCAAGCAGGGCTACCATTTGAGTTAGATGTGTCTGTGGCTCTGGAAGGCATAAGTTGGGCATTGTGGCAAAGACAACAGAAGGGGAGAGTACCTCTAGGATTTGGGTCCCAGTTCTGGAAGGGGGCAGAAACCAAATATATCCCCATAGAGTAACAGCTCCTACCAGTGTACCCAGAACTCCTACAGGTAGAGCCAGTCATGAAGGAACAAATGTTATATCTTGGTAAGAATCCCCTTCCTATCGAGGGATGGCCTGGGGATATGTTCCATTAATCCATCTCTACCATGACTTAAAATCCCAGCGTGCCTATTTGCAGCAGAGGAGCATCATTTCTAATAGCCTAGAAATGCAAGTCCTACTAGGTTCTATAGAGTATGTAAATCTTCCAAATGCCCTTGCCCCTATTTCTGTGGTGGCCCGTACAGCCTATGGAGAAGGAATGGGAGCGATTCCAATGACACAGGGGCCTAGAACCTGTAACAAATCACAGCAGCCAGTGGACTACATTCAGAGCAGTTTGGCTGGTGATCACTCATGAGTCCGTGGCCATGAAGCCTTTGTAGTTGTAGTTGGGCCATTCGAAAGGGATTGACTCTATGATTGGACAATAGGAAGCCAAAGGGTGGGTGATCATGAATAAATGCTTGAGGGATCAGGATTTGTGGGGAAAAAAAGTTTTGGTTCACTTGCAAGAGCCTGAGGCAGTCCTCACTGTCTTCCATATCCTGGCTTCCAAGGTGCTAACAGCTCCTGGCAGTCAGGAAGCTGCCCCAGCCTGGGTATGAGTCCTAGCACCAGACCCAACAGTAGATACAGCAGACTTGGTGCATAGGAAGAGTCCCCACAGTGGTGCCCAGGTGGGATGGCACATTGCCAAAGATGCCAATTTCCTTTGAAATACAGTGACTTGGTTAATTCAGTAATAGCATGTTGTGTGTTCTAAACAACACTCAAGACAACTGCCAAAGGAGTCTGGGGCCATCCACTGGAGTTCTAAACTGGTGAGGGATTGGCAAGTTAATTGTATTGTCCCCCTTCCTCCAACTGAGGGTTATAAATATGCCTTGGTTCTTGTGGAGTGTTTGGCCTAACCAAAATTTACCCCGTCATCATGCAAACCAGGATGCCACCATTAGGGGATTAAAAAAGTACCATGTTCTGATAACTTTGTTGAATAGTCAGTAATCACGGGTCACATTTCCAAGGTCATGATGTCCTGATGTACAAGACTGGGTAACAGAACATGACATTGAAAGGAGATTCCATTTTCCTCATAACATGCAAGCAGTAAGACTGATAGAAAGGAAAAACATGAAAAATTAAAGCAGCAGATTAAATTATTAACAAGTAAAACTATCTTGGCCAGGTGGATTAAAGTACTATCTCAGGCTTCAATACATCTGAATAATCAACCAGAAGGGCCTGTTGCCCCACATGCTAGATTGGGATTCCCGCCAAGACACCCAATACTGTAAAGATATGGAAGTCACAGGAGACAGTCATTGTACCAACTCTCACTGTGAATCAATGTGCTATGCTGCTGAGAATACGGGGCCCCATCATGCCTGGAAAAGCATTATCAACTAGAATTTGCAATGAGCTTCCCACCAGGATGGGTGAGTTACTTCATACCCCTGGTTGAGTGGGAACTACTCAATCTCCACTGGGATCCCACTGCCCTGATAATAAGCTGAAGCTGTTGAAACACACCATACTTGGAATGAAACACAAACCATTGAAAGAGGGGAGAAAGTGGAGATCCTGGTCTGGCATATCCTGGTCCCAGTTCATCTCCTCGCACCTGACAAGGCTGCCTCCCTCATCTAAAATGTATGTTATGTATAACCAAGTCAAGTTCCTAAAGCTTCCAACCACCCTCTCCTCAAGGCTAAGGGGCACATTTTTTTTTCCCACTAGTACAATCATTTGGTGGCCACTTTTGCCTCTGCATTGCCCTAGAGGACATCATAGCACACATAGAAGCCCTTACTAAATTCACCCAACAAGCCTTAAATGATAGCTCTCAAAGTCTGTCTTTACTTAACACTGTTAATGTTTCTAATGAGAAAAGCTATCCTGCCAAACAGCATGGCCTTGGATATTATTATCACCTGTGCCGTTATCCAAAAAGAATGGTATCTGTTCATACCTGAAGAGTCTGCTAATGTATCACTTTTATTAAATCACATGAGGACACAAGTGAATGCTCTGAGTGATCCAACCCTCATTTCTAGGGGACTTAGTAAATCAATGCTTTGGATCTTGAGGCTCTTGGTGGAAAAGATCATTACTTATTTTGAGAATCATTATCTTAATCTATGTTTTCTCTTGCATGTGCCTGGGTTGTTGCTATAGTGTGTGCTTTCAATACAGCCCGATAGCTGCCAAATGAGCCACCGCTATGCTAATGGAATCCTTGCTGATGGCGTAGCACACAATGTGGGAGAAGAGGGCGGGTGAGGTTATAATAACCAGTCTTGAGGGGTGAAGGTTGGGCGGAGGTCATCCAGAGGACTTGACCTCCAGCCGACCCAACACCTGTACCAGGGCAATTGGAGGCTCCTCTCTCCTACCCCATCCTTGGAATGTATGTTCTGCCCACCATTCCCACAATCAGAGCCCTTTTATTTTATTTTAATTTTTTTAACGTTTATTTATTATTGAGAGACAGAGCATGAGCAGGGGAGGGGCAGAGAGAGGAGGAGACACAGAATCCGAAGCAGGCTCCAGGCTCCCAGCTGTCAGCACAGAGCCTGACACGGGGCACGAACTCACAAACCACAAGATCATGCCCTGAGCTAAAGTTGGCCGCTCAACCAACTGAACCACCCAGGGCCCCCATCAGAACCCTTTTAAAGGACGCAGCCTTGGGAGAGAAATGCGGTCTGAGGCCACCTGCACGGTGTAAGTGAGTGAACCCAGTTAAGGACTCTAGATAAACTTTTATGATTCTGGTGGGCAGGTGTGGAGGTCTATTTGCTTTGTAGCTGCTCACGACAAGCCTCCTATGTAAGTGTCCTTGCTCGTTGAGCCTACCAATCTGTCACCTACTGGTCTGCAGTGGTCTGTTTGCCTTTCTTCTGTCTTTGCATGGGAGCCAGTTTGCAAACCCTTTTTCTCTCCTTTTGAGACTTTGATTATGTGAATATTGGATCTTTGTTAATATGCCAAAGCAAACAGACTTTGGTAAGTTTTTTCAGACTATTTTCTCTGTTTTTTGTTTGTTTTGTTGCTGTTGTTTTTATATTGGATAAATTCTATTGATCTGTTCTACTGATTATATCTTCAGCCATAATAAGTTCTGTTTCTTTGCTGAGATTTTCTATTTTTTTGTTTGTTTCAAGAAGACATATAGTTGCCAATGAAACATATTTATGATGACTACTTTTAAAATCTCCATCAGATAATTTCAACATTTGATTCAGCTTGGTGTTGGCCTCCGTGATTGTATTTCGATAATTGTTAAGTGATTTTCCTGTTTCTTGTTATGATGGGTGGTTTTTTATTGTATCCTAGACATTTTTACTGTTAGGATAGGAAACTCTGGGTCCAATTTGAATTTTATTTATTTATTAGCAGAAAAATACCCTGTTTAGAGGTTTATCACGAAGTGACTGGCCTGATTTTATGTGCTGTGAGTTAAATTTTCAGAGTCTTTGAGGTATTATTTTGGTCTGCTTGGTTTACCTGGTCCTGCTGTTTTCTTACTGTTTCCTGCTGGGGCTCCCTACAGAGGCAGAAAGAGGTTTTACCAGATGAGGCAGCTTGTTGTATTTTAGTGAGGATGAGGAGGTTTCCCAAACCAGGTGCTTGTTATTGTGATTTTCCCCCAGCGCTCTTCAGATGTTGAGGCTTGAGTTTTGATCTTCAGTATAGGAACTTGGATCTAGAAAAAGCACATATCTCGATTTGAGATAACTCCTTAAAGTTGGGACTGCAAAGAACCATTCAGTCTGTGAAAACATAATTGAGAAACTCTGCTCCTAGTCTCCGAGAATTCTACCCGCTATTAAAGACTTAGGTGAGTTTCCTCCAGGCATTGGGCAGAAAAACATTTTTGAAAAAATCTAGCACCACACATGCACATTGGGTCTAAATTTACATTACTTAAGTGAAGGGTGAATTTCAGGCTCAGAATAAATTCCACAAACAGATCTAGCTCTTGTAAAATCCCTGATCCCTTAAGAGAGTCATTCAAGGATGCTTCTTCAACATATTCCTAGATCGGGTCTCTCTTATCTCTGATAGAAGAAAAGGCTGAAAGTTAGAGTCATAAATCAAAACGCAAATGGAATGACCATAAAAAAGTGCCAGTGGCTGCTATAAAGATTAAAACTGACATCCCCAAATGAAGTAAAATAGAACAATCTAAAAGAGATTATAAAATTACTATATTTGTAATGACGAAAGAGGTCAAAAAGGAAGAGAAACCATGACAAATGAAGAGGATGTTACGAAAGAAAATATATCATATGAGGAATTAGGAACATCATTCATGTTCCTTGTTACAAAGTTCTTCCACCCAGGTGGTACGTGCCTGGGACTGTACTTTTCCAAAAGGCACCTAATGTCACAAAAAGACAGGCTGTGAATTAATGAAGGTAATTGTAGGCAAAGCTCTATATTTGTCTCTAAATTGTCATCATAACAATCCTTATTGAAAAAGTCAAAAAAAAGAAAGTTTCACTTTTAAAGCTTTAGGTGAGAAGAATCACAACTGAGAAGAAACACTTGTGTTGTCTCCTACCTGAAGCTTTTACATTTCAAATGGTGTTTAATGACCCATGAGATGGATTAAATTGAAAGCTTAATGTGTCTTTAGGTTTTGGGCATCTTATTTTTTATGATTTATAATTTTAGTTCTCAGTTTATCTGAACTCTCCTGTGTGCCAGAAAAACAAAACAAAACAAAACAAAACAATTTTCATGTTTGTGAAGATTCAATGACATCTCTTACGAATCGGATCCGCATCATTCAAAGCTGGATGGTTTTCTCTTACACACACTGTACAAGCATAATTCATATATCAAGAAGAAATAAGTCAGTAGGATTTCAGACTGGCTTACAGCAGACATCCTTGAATTTGATGTAAAGCAAAAGCTACATGGTCAAATACATGTATTTAATCATTGTGTATGCGATATGCTATTATTTTCTTCAGGCAGCCACACAAATTAACAAGTATATGTTGTTATAAAGGATTGCACAAGGAGAAGCTTGTGCTTCTCCTATGAGATGTTTATTTATGTTAAAATGTGATTTTGGTTTGTATTTTATGTTGAAAGGTACTGGAAATTTCCATTGCTCCATTTTCTCCATCTCTGATCAGGTGACATACGTTATTAAATTTAAGTAGAGAATATCTTATTCTTTTACTAGGCTCAATTGGAAGTCCTTCCACTTAGTGTATACTTTTTGTCAGCATTAATCTCGCAGGTAACTGTGAAACAATAGAAGATTTTATTTGAAGCATTGCATTTTTCTTGTCCCATCCCCCTTTGTGGACTTTCTTTCATACATGCCTATATTTCTGAAGACATGTTTTGATATTAACTGTATCTTCCCCAGACATGGGTCATCCTCAATCATGATACTGTTTCCCCATCAAAACTTTCATTCCTACATGTCTTGGGTCACTGTTCTTTACCATTGTTGAATATGAAGTTTTCTTTTTGTAACCAAATGAATATTACAAACTCCTCTCTTAGCAGCAATTGTTACCTTGATGTCCGATGAGTCAGAAATTAGTATGGTGACGAGCTAACTAAATATGCATGCACATGACTTTTGAAGCAGTTTGTATTTAGTTACACTGCGTGAGACGCATGTATGAAATGACAGTGCATTGGAATGTAACACACTGACCCAATCTGCGAACAACGCCTGCTCTGTACTTTCATTTGTAGAACCTTTGTGGTAATTGACCCAACTATTGATCAAAATGATTAAGAACCAAAGCCTACACCTTTTTCAGGGGTAATTGCTTCGGTTTCCCATTTTCATTTCCTGCTCTTATATTATCCTCTCAGGGATTCGCGTAATAGGCATTTAAAAGATTTGTTGAATGAATTAATGGCCCCATACCTTTCTTCACGATGGGTGGTAAAGCCTTTATTGTATAAGATGTTTTCTGTTAATGTGCAAACTGGCTAATGTGCTTTTCTTTCCAGGTGACAACGTATCCAAACCCAGTTAAAGGGCAAGAGTTTTATTTAGCTTAGTTTAATTTTAGAAGACAGTTTAGGAATAAAGCTTATTTTGTGACTGTAAGATAGTGGAGCAGGCTGAAAAGCAAATCTCGTGTCACCTTTTCCACAATTGGGATTTATAAGTACAGTAGCCTCCCTCAGAGGTTTCTCAGGAAGATAGATTGCCGGTGCCATGTGGGTGGTTTCCATTAGGCTGATGAAATTGTTTCCAAAGACATTTTATCTCTGTTGAATGAGGATGAATAGTTTGCCTATCACAGGAACTTTGGGTAGGTCGCAGGAGATTTGACCTTAAAAAGGCAACAAGCTAAGATCTGGAAAGAACCTAAAATTACAATTCCGACAAATAAAATAATGTAGAGATTCTCCAGGGTTTAGAGAGATCAGTATATTTGTTCTTAGATGCAATTATCAAGTATTTGGTGATGCACCAGATTGGGATAGCCAAAAAACAACGAAAAGCCAATTACCGCCACCTAAAGGAAGGTGAAGCAATAAAAGCAGTAAACTTTCTTCACTTGATCTTTGGTCTTTATAAAGTAACTCTCTTTATGGCCTTGCTTAAAGTGATTATTGTTAACCTAAGCAGCTCAGGAACCTAATTTAAGCCAGAAGGCACTTCACAAAGTTTTTGTATTTTATAAGTCAAAGGTCTCTAAAAACAAGCTAACAAAATTAGCCACCCATATCCTGTGGTTTCAGTGATATCTGGCTGTCAGTTTTCAGGCACTCTCCAATTGATTTTATTTCTTTTTTATTTTGTTTTGAAGCTTATTTGTTTCTATGGAATGCTTAATCAGTCTTATTGGAAAATAATGCTATCTGGTGGAAGGTAGAATAGAGTTTACTCTTATTTTTCTGGATTGAATTAGATAAAACCTTTTTCAAGGAATCTTGAACCAGAGTATAGGCAGACATAGATTAACTTTGTTCTAAGTGTTATGTGTATTTCAGCTTTAATGACTTCCTTTCATTTGTGTGTATTTTTTTTTCTGGGAGGCAAGCTATTTCTGTCTTGAAAAATGATAAAAGTATTGCAGAAATCCTCTTAGTGAAAACAATTGTGATTAATGGCTGATTATTAAATCCAAAAATTTAGTTTATATGTGGAATTACAAATATACACATGCGGTAGGCTGGCTTATCCACAGGGGATACATTTCAAAACCCCCTGTGGATGTCTGAAACCAAGGATAGTACCAAATCCTCAATATACTATGTTTTTTCCTATACATGCATACCTGTGATAAGATTTGACTTATAAGTTAGGCACAGTAAAAGATGAAAAACAATAACTAATAATAAAATAGGACAATTATAACAACATATTGTAACAAAAGTGGTTTTGAATGTGGTTTTTCTCAAAATATCTTATTATGCTGTACTCACCTTTTAATTTCATGTGATGATGTGAGATGGTAAATGCTTATGTGATGAGATGAGGTGAGGGGACTGACTTGGGCATTGTGATGTAGCATTAGGCTACTATTGACCTTGTGACCATATGTCAGAGGGAGGATCATCTCCTTCTGAAGTGTGGTTGACTGCATGTAACTGACAGCCAAACCGAAGGAGGGGTGAACTGTGTAGAGTTCTTATTCTGCAGGGTTCTTGTTATGCACACATAGCAGTGACCAAAAGTGATTTAAATAACACCCATTCCTCAATAAAAAGGTTTCTATTTCAGTTACCATGTGACATTAGCTAAGAGTAATCACATGAGTTTCAAACTTTGTTGCTAGATCATCAAATCCTCAAATTACTAATAAAATAACAAATGTGCATCATGATTGGTGACCAATCACATCACTTCTGTCAGATTCTGTCCACGACCGGTCACTGCACATCTGTTATTCAGTTCACACACAGACAGCACAGGTGTAGTTGTGTTGCCTTCTCATTGCCCAGTGGTAAATGCATGTGATATTTTAAAACATGGATAATCCAAAAAGGTAACTGACCAACCAAGGTGAAATGCAGCAAAAAAAAACCCACAAAAAAGCGATGACACTGGAAGTAGAATTCAATTACAACAAATTATGTATAGTTATAGAAGTTATGTATAGCTATAGAGGAAATAGTTACATATAATTATAACATATATACATATATATGTATATATAGAGAGAGAGGGGCAGAGAGAGAGAGAGACAGAGAGAGAGAGTTAGGGAAGAAATAGCTAACCAAGGGAATGTTGATACTTTTGGCATTCTAGAGACTCTACATATTTATCCAGAGGAACTTAGTCAAGGAAATTTATCAACATAAATGAGGTTGTAATGAAAAGGATGCCAGCAAAAATCTTAGCAATAAGAGAACTCTCAGAGATATTTCATAAACTGAAAGAACAAAAGATAAAATGTTGGAAAATGATCCAAATTTAAGAATAAGAGAATTCTCTCTCTCTCTCTCTCTCTCTCTTTCTCTCTCTTTCCTTTCACTCTTACTCTCTATATATTTATTTTTTTCAGAACTTTTAGAAAGTTGCCTATGGAATACCACCTTTCACTGTAAATATTTGCTCATTTTCTAAGAACAAGTACAGTTTCTCACAAAATGATGATGCAGCTATCAAATTCAGGAAATTTAACATTGATAAAATAGTACTGTCTTATCTACAGTCTATATTTCAATTTTGCCAATCGACCAAAATTTCTTTTATAATGCTTTTATTTTTCTTGGTCCAGGGTCTAATGGAGAACCATGTGTTGTGTTTGATTGCTGTATGTCTTTCTTTAGTTTTCTTTTACCTGGACCAGTTCCTTTGTTTCCCTTTGATGAGTATAGGTCAGTGACTTTGTAGGATACTCTCCAGTTTGGATTTGTCTGCAGTTTCTTCATGATTATATTCAGGTTATATATTTTTGAGAGAAATATTTCATAGATTATTCTATCCTCCTCTTAGTGCATGACATCTGATTGCTTATGATGTTGCTTTATCCCATCATTCCTTATGTGGTGGCCACCTGTTCTCCGTAAATTTATTATCCTTCCTTTGTAATAACTGTGCACTGTAGGGGGAGGTTCTTTGAAACTGTGTAGGTCTACCCTTCCTCATCAGGTTTCCACCCACAAGTTTAGATTTTTTTTTTTAATTTTTTAATGTTTGTTTATTTTTGAGAGAGAGAGAGAGAGAGCGAGCAGAAGGCAGAGAGAGACAGAGACACAGAATCCGAAGCAGGATCCAGGCTCTGAGCTGTCAGCACAGAGCCTGACATGGGGCTTGAATCCATGAGCTGTGAGATTATGACCTGAGCCGAAGTTGGATGCTTAACCAACTGAGCCACTCAGGCACTCCAAGTTTAGCTTTCTTGTATAGTTGTCTTACTGACACCAAGATGGTGTGTATTTTTCAAAAATAACTTGTCTAATATTATGATTTTGTAAAGAATTCAGCTGATTTTTAAGAAAAACAACTTTTTACAAATTTTATAAATATATCATATGTATATATACATATGATATACATATTTACATATATATAATATATATTAAAGCAGCTCATTTTGTTTCATTATAATTTATATTTTTAAGTAATCTCTAAGCCCAACATGGGACTTGAACTCAAGGATCCCAAGATCAAGAGTCACCTGCCCTGTAACTGAGCCAGCCAGTCACCCCTACAAATTTTGTTAAAATGAGAAGTACCTCTAAACAGGAAAAGTGGTATACACCACTGACTCTTGACAAACAGACAACTCAAGATTGGGAGAAGTGAAGGGAAAACAAAGTAGACAACTAGTTTTGCACACTCAAGGTGTAGTAGTTATCATTCAGTAGTTTTTAAAGAAAAAAGGGAGAGTGTTGGTTCATCCCACAAGTTGGTTAGTTAGGGATCAATAAATATATTGTTTGTATTTGTCAAAATTGTTTTCTTTGAATATAGCTTTGGCTTCATTGCATTGGTTTTATTAAATAGTATTTTCATGGGCCAGGACTTCACGAATAATGGAGTAAAAAGCTTAGTAAACTACCTTCCCAGCAAAACAACTTTAATTGTTTGAAGTTTAACTTTAACCCATTTTAATTGGTGAAATTTATGAAAAAAAACAAAACCCTACTTAAGGCCACACTGGAATTATTTTGTAAGCATGCAGAAAATGGAGAAACATTCATTCAAGAGAATTTGCTAAATCTTAGAAATGAAAAATTCTGTGGCCTTGGAGCCGTCTCCTCTTCATTAATACCACCCAGATCTATGCTATAGAAGCTGTATGTGAGGCATGTGTAGCCAAAAAGGCAAATGCTTACTCTCCACTGAGCTCCAATTCTGGGATTAGGCTTCCATACTGGGAAAGGCAGGTTTCTGGTGTTTCTCACCACCCTCCTCTAGCCTCACATTGCAGAAATTCTATTTTAAGCAGCTGTAGCTAACACAATTTTGCAAAATCCTGAAACTAATCCTGAAACCCATCTTGAAACTCATATGAAAGTACAAAGGGTGCCAGAAAGCCAAAACAATCTTGATAAAGGAAAATAAATTTGAAAGACACATACTTCATAATTATAAACTTACTACAAAGTTATAGTAAACAAAACAGTATGGTACTGCAATAAGGCTATGACATGTAGAACAATGGAAGAAAACTGACAGCGTAGAAGTAAATCCTTGCGTTCATGGTCAAATAATTTTAAACAAGGATGCCAAGTCTATTCAATGGGAGAGGAATTAGTCTTTTCAACAAATGGCATTGGGACAACTGATATCCATACACAAAGTCATGAAGCTGGATTTCACATCATGTGCAAAAATTAACTCTAAATGGATTGGAAGCTTAAATGTATGAGGTAAAGCTATAAAGTCTTAAGAAAAAAAACAATTAGTTACTGTTTTCTTACAGGTGACACAAAAAAGGCAGGTGACAAAAGAAAAAAATAGTTAAATAGAAAATCATTAAAAGTAACAACTTATGTGCTATAAACGATACCATCAAAAAAGTGAAAGATAAATAACAAATTAGTAAAAAAAATATTTGCAAATGATATATTTGGTAATGGGCTTATACCCATAATATATTCTTAGAACAATGACAATTAAACAAAAAAAAAATAGCTCAATTTAAAAATGGGCAAAGGATTTATATAGACATTTCTCCAAAGAAGCTATACAAATGAACAATAGCACATGAAAAGATGCTCAATAACATTAACATTTGGGGAGTGTAAATCAGAACAACAATAAACTCTAACTTTATACCTACTAGAATACATATAATAAAAAAGTTAGGCAAAAACTGAATTGGCAAGGATGTTAAGAAATTGGAACCTTTATACATTGCTGGTTGGAATTTATTATGTTGTAGCTATTTTGAAAAACAGCGTTAAAGATAAAAAATAGAGTTATCATACGATACACTTCCAGTCTCAGGTATATACACAAGAAAATTGAATGCATATGTCTGCACAAAACCTTGTACATGAATGCTTACAACAGTATTATTCATAATAAACAAAGTGGACTCCAATGGACAGCTCAAATGTCTATTAACTGATGAACTGATAAATAAAATATGGTATATCCACCCAAATGTTATTTAGCAATAAAAAAGGAATTTAGTAATGATAAATCCTATAACATGGATGAACCTTAAAAATATCATTCTAAGGTAAAGAAGTAGTTTCAAGGGATTGAATATTACATAATCCTTTTTATATAAAATGCCCTGAATAATCAAAGCTGTAGAGACAGAAAAAATATTAGCTGGCGCTAATGGGTAGGGACAAGGAGTGGTTTGATGGGGTGTGGGAAAAGGAAGTCACAGTTAGTGATTACATATTTCACTTAAGAGAGATGAATATACTGTACAATTAGATTGTACTAACAGTTATATAACCCTGCAAATATACTGGAGAATAATGAATTATACCCCATAAATCAGTGAATTACATGGCATGAGAATTATATCTTAGTGAAACTTAAAAATTTAAGTAATTAATTAATTAACTAATTAATTAACTTTTATTTTAGAGAGAGACAGAGAGCATGAGCAGGGAAAGGGGCAGAGGGAGAGAGAGAAGCTTGTTAAGTAGATTAACATGTTGGTCATGGAGCCATCCCACAACCCTGCGGTCATGACCTGAGCTGAAATCAAGAGTTGGATGCTCAACTGACTGAGCCACCCAGGAGCCCTGAAACATAAAAATTTAGATTGTGATACTGATTTTATCAATGGTCTAAGAATTATTCAAAAGAGTTTTTGTTGTTGTTGTTGTTGTTGTTGTTGTTGTTTGGTTGTTTGGTTGTTTTTTTGTTTTTGTTTTAGTTTTTAAATTGTGATTATTTTATTATTTATTTCTAGGATTATATTGTTTTCGAGTCAAACAATACTATGTTCACTACTTTCACTCTTCATTGAGATTTTTTGTGATTATTTATTTAGGCATCACACATGGTTGATTTCTGTTTCATGGATATTGGATTATAAGATGCATTCTTTCTATGTGATATTTATTTGAATATATATTTATAGATAGTGGATCTCGGGATCACTATCATAGCACCGAAGTCACACTTTTATAAATTTTGATTACATAGGCCTCTACCATTTAAATGAAATCCTTGGTAATTCAGATGCAACATGGATTTTGAGAATTACTCTATTAGGTCAGTTTTATTAATGGCATTATTTGCAATATGTCTTTTTTTTTTTTTTTTTTGTCTATTTGGTCTATGAATCACAAATTTCTGTTAAATTTTCTCTCTACTGTCTTGTTTGGTGAAAGATTTTCCTCGGAGGATTTTTTATGAACTCTTGTTGGGACAGGTTCTTTCAGATTGGGGCTCACCCTGTTCTGTGGGAAATGCTTTCTTTCTGTACCTTCTAGTGAGAGGGTGAGTTAAGGTGATTCCCAATGGCTCCATAGTTTTTAGTTGATTGGTGTTTAATTTACATTTGGGCCTGCACAGCTGTCTAGGGTCTGTACTTTCAAAATACGCTTGCCTCTCAATCTCAGCCATTACTTTGTACACCAGAAAAATTGTGTTACTTGGCCATACAACTTACTTCATTCTCCGCAAGTGGTGGCCTTTGCCAATTTTCAGTCTGAGAGCAGGTTTGATCCTTGTCATCCACACAATTTACCCACATCGCCAACTACAGCTTTATTTAACATTATTGGAATATGCCTGATTTTCCCCTATTTAATTACGGAAACACTTAACTGAGTCCAAGAATTTCAAAAGTGTTTTACTTCTTTTATCAACTTTCACTCTGGTTGCAAGAAGTTTTTTAAAATTGTGATTTTTCTGGCTCCTTTTATTTGGAGTTATAGTATACAGTTTGAAATTTTCATACATTCAGAGAGAATTTGATTCATTATTTTGATCTTTGCCTTTCATGTTGTAGGCATTAAAAAGTACGCAGAACTCTTTTATCAAATGCATTTTTGTAAGTTATCTCTACTGTTAAGTATTGGTTTTTTAAATTTCTTTTTGTTTAGAAGTTTAATTTGGATGGGATTCAAAAAGAGGAGTTTCATATAAAAATGACATAACAATGGTGGTTTTGAAGATGTTTTCTGTTTGTTCATATAATTAATATACACTTACGGAGGCATTGGGAAATAATGCATAGGATGCTCATCAGGACCACGTAGTACAATGGGGCAGAAGGAGGCACAAGCGAATGTTAGAAGTTCCATCCAGCAATTGAATAGAGTGAGCATTTTGGGAAACCTAACGAAGCAGGGAAACTGACTAGAATCCATTTATTACAAGTATTATTACAATAATCTAAGCATGATCAGACAGAAAGAAGCAGAGGCCAGAGATGCTGAAGAGGTAGAATTGCCAGCACTTGGTGGCTGTTTGTATTTGGGGAGATTGAGGAGGGAAACAGAAGGAGGAATAAGACATAATTCTCAGTGCTCTACCTGGGCAACTGGCTGGACAGTAGAGAAGACTGGAGAAAGCAGGCTTACAGTCTCAGAGGGCATTTGAGACACCAGAAGAGTTTTAAATTAACTTGATTGAACTTTTTGTTTCAAATCAGAAATCTGTACCATGTATTTATGGATGAGTACACTCTTTAATTGAATTAAATTACCATTCTTGGCCTTTGAGGCAAGAGGAAACAACAAAGCCTGCCTTCTGCCTTCAGCGGTTTTCTGTGCCCAAAACTGAAAATCAAGAGACAAAACATTGTCCGTAATTGAAGTGAGGAAACCCTGGCCTCAGTGACCCTAACATTGCAGCAATAGGAAATGATTTAAAAGTTCTTTGTGGAAATGTTGATTTACAATGTAGAGCTAACTAATAAAGATGGACTAAATTGCCCCCATATGTTCTATCAAACAGTCATCCATAACCCCGAATTCTCCCTAATTGTGTACACTTGGAAGACAGTCAGTGCTATTTTTACCCATTGATGCATTTTTTTCCCCCCTCTTCATTGTGATTCATTGTGCGCTTTCCTTGGAGCAAATGTAATCTGAGATTGAAATAGCCCCATTGGGAATGCTCACATTAAGCATGAGCTATTTTTTGATGCAGACTATCTGTTATACCTTAAGTAGAGTAACCGTTTTATGATCTTCATAGGCTTAGGGAGGCAGAGGACTTAGCAGGAAGGACAGTCGCACAGGTAGACTAAAGCCTGTGATTCGATAAGGCTGGATGGAGTTTCTAGAAGGAGGCTCTTTTGTGTATCTACTTTAGCTACAAACCATTCATTGTGAATAAACATGCCATGGACATTCTAAGAAGTACTTTCCCCTCTCCTCACTTACTTAAATCATATAAACGTTCCAAATTAAGCATGGTTTACTCTGTAAAACCTATCCCCGCCCCTTTTTTTTTTCAGTCAGATTGATGTGTCTCTGTCCTTGACTCAAAGAACATTTATTTGCCTCTTTCATTTGGTCTTTGGCAAATGCTGCCTTGTATTGGTGTTACTTTTTAAATTCTTGAATGTGTTGTGTGTGTTCTTTAGGTTTCCTTCATGTGATCTTTTTAATGTTTATTTATTTATTTTGAGAGACAGAGAGACAGGGAGAGAGAGTGAGAGAGACTTTTGTGCTTTTGTATGAGCAAGGAAGGGGTAGACAAAGTAGACAAAGGTTGAGATACCTTCGAAGAGTTCACATGGTAATATGCAAACTTAGAATTAAATGAAAAAAAAAATCCAAAGGGATAGAATAGAAAAAATGATGCCTTTTCCAATTTCAACACATTTAACAATACTTAGGAAGGAGCAATGATAAGTATGGAGGTCATACGTGATGGGGATTTAAAAACTTACCAATAGAAATAAAACACATGAATAAATGAAGATAGATACCATACTACTGGAACTAAAGACTAAATTGTTTCAAGTATTCTTTCCAAACTAATTGTGTTTTAATGTGATTCATATCAATGCCAAAAATAACTTTTAGCCAGCATTATGAAACTGAAATTTAATCGTAAGAATAAACAGAGAAAAACACTGGAAAGTTTTGTAAAGAAAAACTGAAAGGTAAATTGCACCCTTCAGCCATACAAATGACACAGTCTATCATGATTAAAGCAGCATGGCAACTGTTGGGAAATAAAACAGGTTATTGGACCAATCACCAGGTCCAAAACTAAATATTTAACATAAAAGTAGACGTGACATTGAAGGAACAATTAAAGGCTGTACTATTAAGTAGACGTTTTAGAGATAATCGGGTTAATTATTTGGGAAAACGAGTTAGATTCTAAGGAGTTCAGCTTCTGACCAGAAACCTGCCTGTGATCTTGCAGGCCAGACCACAGGTGATTTCGAAGGCTTTACCAGGTGGGCCTCCTGGGGGAAGCTGTCCTCTCCACATCAGAGTTGATGCACAGCAAGACACTGAGGCCTCTGAAGGAGGCTCAGCAAGGACTCATTTGCCCCTGTATGGCTAAAAGTCATGCAGGTATTTTTGAGGCATGTATACATTTTCTTAAGAAATATTATAAAAATATAAAACATATTTTGCAACCAGTAAGGGAATCAGCACCATAGCATTAGTAATAAAGGTAGGGGCCAAAACCACTGTCCATAATAAAATAGAAATGTACATGGCCAGTAAACATACAAAAATGCTTATGGTCTCACTGGATAAGACAAAAATCAATTTTAAGGCAAGTGAAAGGCACGGCATTGGTGGGGGGCTTGAGTGCCTGTGAGTCTGAGGGGTGGGGCTAGAGCAGGGCCAGGCCCCCAGGTCTGTGCCTGCAGGGTGAGGGGAAGAGTATCCTGACTGCCCCAGGGCTGGGCCTTCCCTGGCAGGCCTAAGCACTGGCTTCCCACCCGCAGTCCCATATAGGAGTCTGCAGAAGAAGGGTAACTAGTGTTGGGCTCAGAAAGGAGGGTTGGAGGGTATTCTACTAGGGACTCAAGGGCCATAATCCAAAGCAGGGACTGCAAATAGTTGTAATCCTCAAAAGCTTGTTGTCTTTAGGGTTTACAGGAAGAGGAACCTCAACAAAGCATTATTTGATTTTTTATAAATGTCGAAAATGTCTCATTTTGGGCTATTGAGTTAATGATTTCCATATTCATTGAGAACATATACAATGCCATTTTCTTTGAAATTCCTGAAGATTTGGTTTCTGGCCTACTATATAATTTTTAAGATAGTCCCTGTGTACTTAGAAATCATAGGAAGGTTCTTTAGAGGGAGGTATATAGCTCTCTGTGTATACATTTGATAAAACGTATTAAATGTGTTATTTGACTATTATGGGATTGGCTTAGTTTTTCAGCTAGATAAATTTTGAATAAGTAATATCAAAACATTTAGTATAATTATTTGTTCATATATATTTTCCCATACTACTGTTACTGTTTTTAAATATTTAGATGCATATCATGAGTATGTATATATGAATAGCAACATATTAATGAATTCATTAAATATGTATATATTGCTTCCTATGTTCCACAAGCTCTACTAATAGTTACAACGAATTCATTTAATCCTTGTAGCAACCATAGGAGTTAAGGCTATTTTTAGACTTACCAGCCCAACTTTTCTTGCACTCATTATCAGTTGTTTTCATGAGCCATTTCCGGGCCATCATAAAAGAACAAATAAACATCTGGAATCATGATAAATCAGGGAAACTGAAAATATTATTATTGTATATGGTGGTGCCATATACATTCTGCATGTTAGCACCACAGGGGAGTAGTTTAGCTCTCTTACAATCTTCCGTCCAGTCCAGGTATTGGCAGAAAGATGGTACAGTTTCATTAAAACAAGAATTTAAAAGATAAAGCAATTTCTAATGTATTTCAGAAATGTTGTGTAAATGTCCTATATTTTAGCACATTGCAGTGACAGTATTCTATTTATTTGTACTTCTGTAAACCCAAGGAAACACTCTTAAATAGGAATTCGGTGCATAGTCGTAATTGGCCAAGGTATCATTTCTTTGTTTTCTCAGACCTTCCGCTTTGTACCCTAACTCACTGCAGAGATGTAGTCTAAGATCATCAGGACAGGCAGAAATTTTAAATGTGTTGAGCAGAAATTTAATTTTCTTCCAGAAATTGTTGGTTTTTTTAAAAAAATTATTCTATCGAAACAAAGTGTAATTTTCCTCTTTACAAATAAACAAACGCCAAATGCTTTGACTATGACTACATGGGGTAAATGCATTCCAGGAAGTTATATTTAATGACACAAGTCCTTGCTCTATGTGGAAGAATATACTCGTTGGAAACCACTTCTTAGCAAACAAAAGAATTAACTTTGAAAATGCAAACTGTAGTGTGTCACTGAGATTTTGGGAAGATTTGCTTACTTATAAATGCATGAAAAATGTGTTGTCATTATTATGGCTTTTAATTAATTTGTAGGAACAATGGTTTACAGATACTGCACATAGGAAACTAAACAGATATTTGGAGGAAACACTGGGTTAAAATTCAGTTCAACTGTGACCTAATCTCATATTTTTTGGCAAGTGGCTCTATAATTGAAACATTTGTTTTCTTATCCGTAAAATTGGGATAATAGTTCAGACCTATTCTGATATATTTTAGTTTTTACAAGTAAAGTTTAATATAATAGGTAGAATAATGAAATATACATTTGTGAATACGTGTGTGCATGCGTGAAGATGCGGTCATAAGGTAAACCACTGAAAACGTAATTTGTTACTTAAGGTATGTGAGCATGCTGTCAAGACTGTAAGCGTGTAATTATAAAGATATTATTTATATTTGCTTTTCTCCCACGCAGTAATATTCACGTCTATGGTTTGCGTTGGTAGGGATACCCATAGTACCAATTCAGTAACAATTTGTATGATCCTGCAACCCAGTGGCCCTCCGTGGTAAGGAACCTTGAATACCTTGATATTGCTTTCAAATTGAAGAGGAACTTAGGGAAAGGAAAGAATATGGAGGAAGCAACCAATAATTTGTCTCTCAATTTCTTACCCTTGTCACACTCTTGTTATATATTTACATGGCAAGATTAGCATTCTAACAAATTTCATTATGAAAGATTACACTTTTTGTTTAAAATATCTCCCTTTATCATACTCCTTTTTCATTTGCATTCCAAACAATTTCTATTTATTACAAAATTCAAGGAATCCACACTTCCACAATTTCTACCCATCTATCTACTACTATGGGAAGAAGCAAAAAATCCAGGCAGATAGGTCAACACCCAGGTCTTAAAGCAGAAGAGTCCATGCAAGCACCCCTTTATAGCTTAATCATTGAATAGGCTTCCATTCAGTTGTCAGTTTTTATCAACATTAAAAACCACCCAACATGGCTCTTTTTTTTTTTTCAGTATCTAGGTAGTTTAGTAAGTCCTACTTGCTTCAATGCGGATTCTGTGCCTAATCTCTAGAAAAGACAAAGAAATTCAGAAATGTTGACACATAGAAGGGAGCTACAGCAATATATTGATTGTACAGTCAGTTCTCCTTATTTCTGGTAGGTATGGTCTATACAGTTGCTGTGAGCACCAAATTAGGGAATACTGAACCGTTGCTCCTAGGAAAAATACAAGGTTAGGGTCTGTGAGCCTATTGTCACACTTTGTCAAGAAATCAGTACATGACTTTGTTTTATATGTGTTTCTGTTTATAGACTTTATTTAACATATGTTGACTCATTAATGTTGAACACCCAGCCAGTTGTATCTTGCCTAACTAAAGTTTATCTGACCAACATCAAATGGCTGAAGCTTATCTAGTACACATCAGGCTGTAAGACACATCCCAGTCTTCTTGGGCTTAGAAACGCTAGACAGCGCTTCGATACTACCCTTTGGGGCCGTGTTAAACTGCCGAAAGAAAAGCACAAAGATGTAAACAATGTGGCACTGAATAGAGCACAAAAGGAACATCTGTTTACAGTATGAGAGCTAAAACAAGAAGGCAGAACACCACCCTGTGGGACTTCAGCTGGGAACATACCTGTTGGGCAACTCAGATTCTTCCCGGCTCCGTGTGTGTCTGTGAATGACTCTAAAATCACAAGCAAGTGTCGATTGGGGGAATTATTGATAAATTCTAGCTAACAGGTGAATTTGCAAATATGGAATCTGCAAAAAAAATGAGGTTCGATTGTATCTGGATGGTTAACTGAGATGCTGAGTTTTCCTGAATGAGTATGGAAACTTGTCAGCAGTTAATAGTTGGCTGAATTCATGAAGTTTTCTCAAGTCACCTAAGGAAAGGTGAATCTTACTTACTTTTCAAGTACTACTTCTGAGCATTCTAGAGATCCTCAAGTGGCTCTTCCAGGGGGTCAGGCTAAATTAGGTAGGAGAGGACAAGGGAGCTCATGTCATAGATTTATCTCTGAAAGAGAATGTGGTTTTGATGGCGGATGGTGAAGGTGGAGTAGTGGAAGAGAAAAACTCATCCAAAGAGGATAGTTACCGAACAGCAAGAGAGAATGGTTAAGTGGATTGCCATAGGACAATTATGACCAATGTACTTGTCCTTCCTTTCTCCCTCCCTCTCTCCTTCTCTTCCTTCCTCTCTCCTTCTTCCTCCTTTTCTTCCTCCCTCCCTCTTCTCTTTTCTTGAATGCCTTTTTTTTTTTTTTTACTGACCATTCTTTTTGTCCACTACAAGGTGGCAATCAGACACCTGCTAGCTTGAAGCAGCGTCTTCTAAGACCCTTGGTTGTTGGTAATTTACGAAATATCACCTCCACTGCGGGACAAATAATTTTCATGGCAGTCACTTCTGCCCATATATATTGGTAAAAATAATCATGTTATGCCAATTAATTAACACAATAAAAGCCTCAGATCTTATGGGAAAAAATGGGACTGGCTCATAAGACTCAAAACTTTAGTCAGTGACACATTAGAAAAGATAGGAGCCTAATTAAACCAGTAGCACAGTTTTACACACATTAAATGGTTAAGAAATATATAAATTTCTTACAATAAAGGTGGTAGTTTTCCTGGATCAAAAGCCTTAAATTCTCTTGTGGAAGTGGGCATCCAAAAGGTTGCTGCAGCTTTTGGTACGGTCAAGTGATGGAAGGAAGGTTACCTGAAAGCAGATGGAATGTTGTAATACCACGTATTCATGGATGCACTCTCAACACACAGCCCAGGCAACGAGTTGAGGTAGCTGGTAACAAGTTTGAGGTGTGTGTGTTTTGTGTGCTCTTGCCTGGCTCATTCAGCTAGGGACAGTTTTCTGCATTCATCTGGTGTTTCCTGTGGATGGAGTTACATGTAAGCAAATGCAAATATTCTTTATCTTCAGATCCATTATATCAATATAAAAATCATGTTGGATGGGACGTCTGGGTGGCTCAGTCGGTTAAGCAGCCGACTTCAGCTCAGATCATGGTCTCGTGGTTCGTAGGTTTGAGCCCCGCATCAGGCTCTGTGCTGACAGCTCAGAGCCTGGAGCCTACTTTGGATTCTATGTCTCTCCTTTCTCTCTCTCTCAAAAATAAAGAAACATTAAAAAATACAAATAAAAATTATGTTGGAAAAATTCAGGTTTGTGTTACAGGTTTTGTCACAGAACTGACTGTACAGCATTAGTAGACTGCCGTGTGATAAAATTTTTGTTCAAGCTGAACTTCTAGATTCCCCCAGAAATATTCACTGGTACTTAACGGAGCAGTTGAATCATGTTTTAGGTCCACCCTTTCATCTCCTGAATTTATACGTCAGAGGTTTTGCCATCTGTGCGTGTATCCGCTCAGTACTCCACTCTTTTCTTTCTGTTTCTACTCACTGTGGCTTATTATATTCTCAAAACAGTGAAGAAGGAATATGAGACTACACGGCAGGGGAAAGATCAGGTGATCTCCTTAAGTATATGACGCACTGTTGTCTTCATCTAAACAATTCACTCAACCTGTATAATTTCACTGCCTTTGCTGGGCGAGGGTTTTTCCTAATACAGCCTCAATGGACTGTGTGGGTCTGAATTTTGGCTGAGGCTCAGCATATTTCATCAACACTGTGATTTCTGTGGATGCATGCCAAGATGACAATATTGAAAACATTAAGAAGCAGAGACACGCTTTCAGTATTAAAGCAAAATGACAAAACTTCCTTCAAAGGAGGAGTCCTTTTGGAATTAGACTTTTATTTAGATACTTTTTCCTTCCCTTTGACCTAAGTTTACTCACCCCTCCAAGACTCATTGTCCTGCCTCCTCCAATGATTCTTGAGATGCTATTTCCACCCTTCTTGTTTTCACATACCCCACATTATCCATCAGATCTAAGTTCATTTCTTCAGTCTCCACAATGCTTCATAACCCTGGACTCTTTGAAATCTGCCTTTCTCTTAGCGGTTTGTAGAGGGCATAGAAGGCATACCTGCCTGGAGCAGCACGCCTACCTAGTGAGAACCTTCCTCTTCATAGTGTCCCTTGATTGACTACCTTTTTTCCATGAGCTAATTAGGAGGAAATTGTCCTTTAATTGTTTCGCCTTTAATAATTTGTTCTACTCATCTGACTTTTTGGTTTCAAGAGTAAAAGATACCTAGCAAAGTAGATTCATTTACTAGACCCTCTTAGTTTTGTAAAGACTCCTAAAAGTCAGCCTTGCCCAACTGCTCGTCAAACTTATACATATTTTTGCCAGTGAAGAGCTTACTATTTGTCGAGGCAGCTCACTTAGCATTTAGAGAACTCTTTAATAATTTTTTTTCTGAATATGGCACTGAACTATCTATTAAGAGTATTCAAAATGCCATCTCGTAAGGCCCTCCTGGAATAACACACATTTTTGTCTCCAAGAAAAATTTTAAAATATACTAAGAAAGCCAACTTTCCCCACCAGGGCTGAGTTCATTTTCCTTTGGGCTCATGTTCAGTTCCTTAAACTGATTCTCAGAAAACACAGACATAAATCCTTTCAGTGGTCATTTCTTTGAATTTTGAAGTGTGTCTATTTCTTTTTTTAGACCACAGCATCCAGAATCATACCTGAAGGTTGTTTTGTTTTCATCTTTCACAATAGTTGGTACAATGTTAAGGCAATAAGGAGATGATCGAAATATTGATTATTTGAAGTAGATTTTCTGTATGATGGATTTTAGAATTGCTCTTACAGGAGACTTTTTTGAGAGCGATATTTATAGATGACTTGAGTAAAGAAGCATACAATTTTCAAGAACTTTTCATCCTTTGCTTTTAGGTAACCCTGAAGATTCTGCAAGCTCACAGTCAACTTCCCTTGCAACATCCTTCTCTTTTTATTCGCTTGCAAATGTCTAAACTTAAGTGTTAAAATTGCTAAAACCATTAAATGCCTCTTAAAATTTTGTCATTTGATGATATAAACCATGAGAATCTCCCAGGTGGTTTTGCCACATGAGGAGAAGTTACACACAAACACCCCCCTATAGCCCCAGGTCAGATTTCTGGAGTCCTTGACAACCTGGAATATATCTCAGTGGAGAACTAACAGATCCTCACCCAAGTTCATTGTGATGTCTGATGATCTTCGATGTCAAGTAATTTACCCCCTCTCCAACACTCAGAAAACCAAAAATACATTGAAATTTCTTCTGATTGATATTGTATGTTTGTTTTTACACTACATCTTTTATTAGCAAAGGAATAGACACTCTTCAGGCCTGGTCTGCACAGTATTGAAAGGAAGAAACCCCTAAGAAAAATATGTCTGTATATGGATAGAATACCAGTCTCCTCTAGAATGAGAAGAGAAAGTGGGAAACCAGGAACATTGAGGAGAGTGAGAAAGAATATCCAAATTTTTAAGTAGAAAAATGTGGGTAGGTAGCATATTTAAGATTACTTAAATCCCTATTCACTCAGGAAATGATTAAGCAAAAAAAAATTTTTTTTTTTGCCTGAAAGCATGACATAAAATGTACGGTCATTATACAAAAGAGAGAAATTTTCCACAAATTCATTACTACCAGCTATGGAATAAAGTATTTTCTCTTACAAAATCTTACTTGCCTCTCATGAGGGGAACCACCACTAGACATATTACCTGGCTCACTGATAACGTGTGTATGATTGAGTTACGGTGATTCACTGGCTAGATCACCGGCTTTTCACTATCTAGCAGGCTAGTCTAGGCTTATTCACATCGTGGTGGTCACAGAAGTCCCAAAGTCAGCAAAAGAGAACAAACTCCAAAGCACAAACACTCTTCAATCTGTGTTGTATCATATTTCCTTTTGTCTCACTGGCCAAATGAGGCAAAGCCAGATGGAGTAGGGGAGATTGACTCTGCTTCCTGGTGGAAGAAAAGAATTTGTAGTGGCTTTTGCAATCTATAGTATCCAATTCGACCTACCACCATTTATTGAAGAGACTTTCCTTTCTCTGTAATTCTTTAGTGTTATTAACCACAAAACAAACATTCTATAAGAAGGGGTATCATATTCTCTTTATTTTAAAAATATTTGTAGGTTGCTGTCATGTTCCATTTTTCATTAATTATATTGATTATTTTACTTTCCTCTCTTAATGTCTCACCCATGTCTTATCAATTTTTTTAAGGAGGCTTTATGCCCAGTGTAGAGTCCAACATGGGGCTTGAACTCACAACACTGAGATCAAGGCCTGAGTTGAAATCAAGAGTTGGATGCTAACCATCTGAGACATCCAGATGCCCCTGTCTTATCATTTTTATTAGTCTTTTCTGAGAACCAACTTTTAACAATTATGTATGAATCTGTGGATGTTTTCTATTGCATCTTACACTTTTTTTGTTTCTCATTTCTTCTACTTTCTCTAGGTTTAACTTGCTAATATTTTTTAATTTAATGTTTATACCTATCAGTGTATGCTGTGTTATACTATTGTAATGAACAGCCTCCAAATCTGAGTTGCTTAAAACCATAGAGTTGTATTTCTCATTATTACTTTGTGCCCATCATGAGTCTTTTGAGTTTTCTTCAAAAATCATTATTCACACTCTGTGCCTTCAGTAACTGAAGGGTCAGCATCTCATAATTGTAAATTCTAACTTTTCTCTGAGATATTTAAATTTTTACTGAGATCAGAGCCTCAACCAAAATCTGTGAATGTATAATTGTCAAAAGTCAAATATCAGGAGGGATTCAGGATAAAAAGCTCAGAATTTTCCCTAAATACTCAAAATACTTATCTTATGATTGGGACATGCCATATATAGCTTGTGCAAGTTTGTTTACTTTTTACACTTAGTTTTAAGGAGAATTTTAGATGACAAGTACCTGGATTTTTGTCTTCTATTTTTTCCTATGTATTATACCAGAGGTCTAACAGTACATTTCTGCTCCCTAGAAAATGTCAGCCATGCTCCATGTGATTTACAAGGGAAGGATTTCAGAAATGGTAACACACAGAGACGACATTTTTCACAACCACTGTGTGAGTCCCTAAGGCAAATTTTCAGAGGACTGTGAGCCCGATAACTCCTCTAGGAGGGGATTCTATTTTCCAGAATCTTCGTAAAATGCCTGAAGGGGCATGGCCTATGTAAGATGTAATTTGGAGGTTGTAAATTAGTTTTAACAAAGCGTGTAGGGTTGCTGAATCCAGTACTCTCCGCATGTTGCAAAATTAATGCTTTGGGGCTTTTTTTTAAGCTTGGATAAAGCTGGGTACAGATTGGGTTTTCTTCCATGCAGGACATCGTCATAACAATTACTTTCTGTTCCGACTTGTCTGGAGGGAGAAATTGAAGCTGAGGGGTGTGCCCCAGGCCATTAGGCAGTTTAGAGTCCTTGCTGGGGCACAAGATTCATCTCTTGGCTTGTATACTTTATATGAACTACTTACTTAGAATTGCTTCCTAAGTGTGCCTGTCTGGATAAAATATCTCAAGACTTGAGATATGTCTATATATCTAGATCTAGATCTAGATCTATATATGTATCTATATCTACCTATATCATCTATATATATGTCTATCTATATCTATATCTTATTTATCTATATCTGAGATGTATATGATACATATATCATACTAAAGCCATCTTGGGTATGTATACCCAAGATGGCTTTAATATGCCCCTCAGGTTTACTAAACTTCAGATATTCTCCTTCTTGACTATAGGCCACTGATCTTCCTTCCCTTCTTTAAAAAAGTTTTTGTTTAAATTCCAGTGAATTAACATACAGTGCAATATTAGTTTCAGTGTACAATATAGTGATTCAACACTTCCATACGTCATCCAGTGCTCATCACAGCAAGTGCTCTCCTTAATCCCCATCCTCTATTTCACCCATCCGCCCTTTCATCTGTTAATCATCAGTTTGCTCTCTATAGTTAAAAGTCTGTTTCTTTGTTTGCCTCTCTCTTTTTCTCCCGCTTTGCTTATTTGTCTTTTTTCCTTAAGTTCCACATGAGTGAAATCATATGGCATTTATCTTTCTTGGACTAACTTATTTTGCTTAGCATAATACTCCCCAGTTCCATCTACATCATTACAAATGGCACTATTTCATTCTTTTTTATGGCTGACTAGTATTCCATTATATGTATATACCACATTCTTTATCCATTCATCAGTGGATGGACACTTAGGCTCTTTCCATAGTTTGGTTATTATAGATAATGTTTCTATAAACATCAAGGTGCATGTTTTCCTTTGATGCAGTATTTTTGTATTCTTTGGGTAAATACCTAGTAGTACAATTGCTGGGTCATGGGTTAGTTCTATTTTTAACTTTTTAAGGAACCTCCATACTGTCACAGTGGCTGCACCAGTTTGCATTCCTACCAACAATGTACAGGGGTCCTTTTCCTCCACATCCTCGCCAGAACCTGTTGTGTCTTGTGTTATTGATTCTAGCCATTCTGACAGGTGTGAGGTGATATCTCATTGGAGTTTTGATTTGTATTTCCCTGATGATGAGTGATCTTGAGCATCTTTCCACGTGTCTGTTGGCTATGGCTATGTGTATGTCTTCTTTAGAAAAAATTTCTCTTAATGTTTTCTTTCCATTTTAAAATTGGATTATTTGTTTTTTGTGTGCTGAATTGTATAAATTCTTTATATATTTTAGATACTAACCCTTTGTTAGATATGTCATTTGCAAATACCTTCTCCCATTTGGTCAGTTGCCTTTTAGTTTTGTTGCTTGTTTCCATTGCTGTGCAGAAGCTTTTTATTTTGATGAAGTCCCAATAGTTTATTTTTGCTTTTATTTCCCTTGCCTCAGAAGACATATCTAGAAGGAAGTTGCCATGGCCAATGTCAAAGAGGTTACTGCCTGTGTTCTCTTCTAGGATTTTTAAGATTTCAGGTCTCACATTAGGCCTTTAATCCATTTTGAATTTATTTTTGTGTTTGGTGTAAGAAAGTGGTCCATTTTCATTCTTTTGCATGTCGCTGTCCAGTTTTCCCAACACAATTGGCTGAAGAGACTGTTTTTTTCCCAGTGGATGTTCTCTCCTGCTTTGTCGAGGATGAAGTGACTATATACTTATGGGTTTGACCTTCCTTTTCTTAAAATATTTACTTTAGAAAACTTTCAGTTATAAATTCTTTCTCTGCTCCTTTGAGATATAAAACTTCTCCCAGACTCTTTCCAGTTTTGCAACCCAGGAATGGCTTTCTTATGGTCTTGGGAGCCATCCCTTTGAGATGTAATCATCAAGAAAGGCATTTTTCCCATCTCCCAGTCTCTGTGAGAGGGTAGGAGTCTAATTTCTATAAGCAACAAGTAGGAAACGCAGATGGCCTAATCACATTAATCATCCTTCCCCCTAACATCCTGTAGTACTTTTCCATAGCCCACCCTCGTGTTTAAAAACACTCCAACCTTTTGTGTCAGGGAGTTAAATTCAGTCTCTTTTCCCTATTGCAATAGTCTTAAATAAAGTCTCTCCTTCCTGTTTACTATTACATTTTTTCACTGACATACCCCATTACTATTTTGTATTGATGAATGTCTTCTGAGGAGCTATAATAGAAAATCACCAGCCCTTTTGTTGCTTGGTCATAGAGATATTTGTTAGAGGAAACATGTGGGGTGTGTGTGTGTGTGTGTGTGTGTGTGTGTGTGTGTGTGTCTGTGTGTGTGCAGATTCCTTTAGTTCTGGGTGGAAAGTCATCATTTTTAAATTTCTCCCACAATTATCCTGTCTGATATGTATCATCTTACTCTCGTTGGGAATGGAGCCAGGGCTTGGATTTGAGTGGATTTTTGTTGTGCTTTGCAAAATCACTCAAGTGAATTGTTGCCAGATTGTGTTTGTATAAGGTAGGCTAGAGGCCTATCTTATTGATTATTAGATTTAATTCAAAATGTACCCTAGATGTTCATAAGTTTTTTCAGCCAGTGAGTAGTAGGAAAATCCTATACAGTATCTCACTTGTCAAATCGTAGACTCAAAGGTTGGACAAAGTGTCCAGCATCATATTTTACTACATATGCATTTTGCAACCAATTCAATCTACATTTCCAAGCTTATTTTCTATATCTTTTAGCCAAAGCAAGGCTCTCTACCTGCTTATAAAAATCTTTGCTGATGTTGGCTCACATCATTTCTAGTAAACTTACAAGTTTATGCTACTTCTCATTCATTTAGTTTACATACTTGTGATGAAAATACTTTTAAATTTGGGTAAATCATATGGTTGGTTAATGAGCTTTAATAATTATTTATATTAGGACTGCTCTATACCTGTGGAAGCTTGACTTCACGATGGTCACCAGCAATTTCTTCCCTCTCTGGATGCATATAACCCTATGAAGAGGTCAAGTCTATTGCTTTTTTTTTCCCTTGAGTCTGTACTGGATGGAGTGACTAGTGTAGCCAACAAGATACGAGAAAGTGACATCCTTCAATTCCTAAGGTTAGGTCATAAAAATCTTTGCAAATTACCTGGGTTCCCCTTGGACTATTTGCTCTGGGAAAGCTTACTCTGGGGGTAGTAGCAGCCAGTGCCGTATAAGGGCCTGTTCATGCTGTGAGATGTCCAAGTTACATGGAAGGGCCAGGTATGTTGAAATACCAATTACAGAGAGAGAGAGAGAGAGAGAGAGAGAGAGAGAGAGAGAGAGAAGAGGCCAAAGGCAATGAGATGCCAAACATGTGAGTGAAGAGACTAATTATAAATGGATTCCCCAGCCCCAGTCTGCATGGGATGCCAAGTCGGCTAGAGATAAACTGTTTGGGTAAGCCCTTCCCAAATTTATAACTTTCCAGATCTTTAGAAGAATAAAGTAGGTATTTTAAGTATTTGGGTCTTGGAGTAGTTTGTTATGTAGCAATAGATAACTGGGACAATATCCATGTTTCAATTTTAGATTTTAGAGCACAAGTGTCACTGCCATCTCTCCTGATTCAAAGCTTTCTACTCTTTTCCCTACAATCAACTCTGCTTGAAGTTTCTCCAAGGGAGGTCAGTACCAAAAGTTTGGTGCAAGTATTTTAATAAAGTGAATTCCTCTCTTTCTATATCTCATTTGTAAAGGAACTTTGCAGATATATATAGAGAGAGCCTAAACATGCTTAGGAAAGTTAGATTTTTGTTACAGCATTTAATAATATGAGATAATTGCCTATGAGAAATGAGTGCAAACTTATATGCCATGTAGAATGTATTCAGGATCGCAATCCCCTAAAATTTTATATATTTGAGAAGAAGGGTTTGGGGGCTGGCAGGCTTCAGTTTAAATCTTAACCCTCCCAGTTATCTAGAGAAACTTACTTAAAATCACTTGAAAAAAAATCACGTCTTCATCTTTAAAATGAAAATAATAGTGCTTTGGAGTATTGTAAAATAGTACATCGAGCACCCAATAGATGTTCAACAAATGCCATTCTCCTCCCCTCATTTTATCCTTCTGCTCCAGCTATTCATCTCTCTTTCTCTCTCTTTTTTAGTTTAAATAACACTGTCATTATTAATTTGTAGATAACTTTCTGCCCTTAGAGTGTACACTCCAGGGTACAAGGCTATGTATCCCTGCATGTCTAGATAGCCCACACCTTGGCATACAAAAGATACTTGAAAAATATTCATAGAATAAAACTAAAACACTTCCCTTGAATGGCTTAACTTCTACTGCTCTCTATTTTTTTCTAAAATTTAATCAAACAACAACTTTACCACCTGTTTCATTCTTTCGGCCATCATAAGTTAGACTTTTTGTGTGTGTTTTTTTTAAATATTAATTTACCATGGATAATTTGGGTTTTCTCTTATGAAATCCCATAAAGTTAGTTGTAAAGTCCTTTTCTTTTCTTTTTCTTCTTCTTCTTTTTTTTTTGTTTATTTATTTATCTTGACAGAGAGAGAGAGAGAGAGAGAGAGAGAGAGCAAACATGGACTTGAGCATGCAAGTGGGGAAGGGGCAGAGAGAGGAGAGAGAGAGAGAATCCCAAGCAGGCTCTGTACTGTCAGCGTGGAGCCTGATGTGGGTCTCAAACCCATGAACTGTGAGATCATGACCTGAGCTGAAATCAAGTGCCAGATGCTTAAATGACTGAGCCACTCAGGTGCCCCATTGTAAAATTTTTCTATGAAATGTTTAGGTATGTGATTTTACTAGTCCAACCTTGCCTTAAAACATTGCCATGCCCATATATTTTGAATGGATACAAAGAGAAAGGGTACAAGAGGAAAATAAAAGGTTATGGACATTCAAGTTTCATGGTTTAAAATAATCATGTTCTCTCCTATTGGTTAGGAACTTATAGTCTTAACATTAGAAAATATTAGGTGTCTTTAGTTTGGAGTGGTTCAGTCTCATCCATAGCAATTTAAAATGATAACTTCATTGTATTATGATTAAAGAATGGGCCAGGGTATTCTAATAGGAGATCAGTCTTGGAAAACTATCTGAAAAGTGACTGCTCTTTAATTGGACTTGTTTACAGTCACAATCCATCTTTTAAACTATTTTAGGATTCGAACAAGTGAGAACAACTTGAACTCAAGAAACTCATTTAGCCATGAAAAAAAAAAAAAGTTGTTTCCCAATGTTAAACAGAAAATTGAACATTCATTTATGCCGAGGGAGATTAGAAAATCATTTTTTTTCTTTAGGAAAGACACAACATAAGAGCAAGATAGGCCCTTTAAGAAGGAAAATAATAGATTTATATAAACATCCATCCCAAGAGCAAACGTTGATCTAGCTGTTGACCAAGCAGGCTTGCAGCTTTGGTTTGTTCATTGCAAAGCTGTTGCCATCAGAGAGACTTCAGAAAGCCAAATTCTTGCCAATGACCGTGGAATTTGTCCAGTCCATCTGCGTCTAATTATTTGTCCAAACTAGGTTTTGCATTTCCTAAGTAATACTGCCCTTGGAATTTCTCTACGGGCATTACTCCATTATTTAGTTAATCACGTTGTCAGGAAGCTATTAGAATTTTTTGTAGAAGTCTTCTATCTGCTTTTTTTTTCCTTTTATGTTCCATTTTACTTATCTAAATAATTCTTTTCCCCTTGACTTAGTCTGCCACAGTGTTAATATGTTCCATCTTCTTTACAACTGAATGTATCTATAAAAGCAATTTCCTTTCCCCTCACTTTCACACATTAAGTTTCCATAAAAACATAAAAATGTTTTTATTTTATTTTATTTTACTGTATACTCCTAAGGAAGTGACCCAGATTATCTAGCAACAAGATAGTAGGTTTTTTTGTTACAAAATTACTCATGATCACAGTTCATTATTTAGATAGTTGCTTTGTTCTCTCCCGTAGGTTTGCTATGGTTGGTTAGGTTTGCTATGGTTGGTTATTCATTTTAATGCAAAATATATTCATATGCGGGAAAAAAATGAAAAAAAATAGCATATAGCAAAATCAATATGTATTTAAGGGGACATGAACAAAAATATTAAAGAAAATGGAAAAGAAAAGCAAAATACATTCATATGCAGGAAAAAAATGAAAAAAAAATAGCATATAGCAAAATCAATATGTATTTAAGGGGAAATGAACAAAAATATTACAGAAAATGGAAAAGAAAAGCAAAATACATTCATATGCAGGAAAAAAATGAAAAAAAATAGCATATAGCAAAATCAATATGTATTTAAGGGGACATGAACAAAAATATTAAAGAAAATGGAAAAGGGATCCTCATTCAAGCACTTAGCTGATAGTTTTAAATTATTTATAAATACAGATTGGAATAAATAAAAATCAACCCATTTGACTTCTAATGAAAGGTATTAAGGGGCGCCTGGGTGGCGCAGTCGGTTAAGCGTCCGACTTCAGCCAGGTCACGATCTCGCGGTCCGTGAGTTCGAGCCCCGCGTCAGGCTCTGGGCCGATGGCTCAGAGCCTGGAGCCTGTTTCCGATTCTGTGTTTCCCTCTCTCTCTGCCCCTCCCCCGTTCATGCTCTGTCTCTCTCTGTCCCAAAAATAAATAAAAAACGTTGAAAAAAAAAAATTTAAAAAAAAAAAAAAAAGAAAGGTATTAAACTAAGATATATTAGCAGAAAAAAATACCCTTATCTAGAATCAAAGGAGAGGTGTATGTTTTCTTTTTATTTGATGATGATACCTATCATATTACATTTTGGGTAGGTAAATTGTTATCATTTACATTTTTTTTTTCTGTAGTCTCTCATATCTTTCACCAAAATGCACACAAACTAGTATAAAGGTTAAACATTCTCTAAATTTTGGTTGACCTATTTATGATAGCATAAATCAACTCCTACTGCAAACAACTGTGGAGTCCCTGCACAAGCTATAGCCAATCCAATGTGTACTTTGATAAGTAATATTGATAATACAGCAGTTACGTCTATCTTTGCCTACTCCTTTAAAATTCTAATAAAGGGATTTTGATATTGTTAAGTCATTTGAATATTACAATGCTCTACTGGGTTTGGATTATATTCTCTATTATTAATTATGGAAACTGAGACATGGACAGGCTCAGTGGCTATGGTCAAGATCGTATGTCTAGTACTAAGCTGAACTGGAATCTGACTCAGAGATCCTCAATCCTAGGGCTTTCTCAATTATATTATGTTATCACAATATATTGAATTACTAAAATATAAGTTAGCATATTTTTTTTTTATAATGCTTGATGTCTGGACTGAGATACAGAATCGAAATATATACGCTCACATTTCTTACTCTGGGGACTGTTAATTTTTTATAATAGATATAAAACTTAGAATGAAAGCTTTTTGTTAAAGTAAACTTCATCCAGGCATAAATTACATAAAATCTATCCCTGGCTACTGTATATTTTGATGCATTTTGATAACTGTATACAGCCAGGCAACTCCCACTACTGTTAAGACAGAACATTTTTATTATCCAAAAATTTCCTTCCTGGTCAATCTCATCTCCCCATCCTCAGTCCCAGACATCACTGGCCTGCTTTCTACTAGTGTAAATTGTAATTATTTTTCTAGATTTTCACATGAATGACTCAAGAGTATCTGCTCTTTGTGTCTGACTTCTTCCTCTCAGCATGTTCGTGAGATGATCCATGTTGTGGAGTTGTATCTGTATTTTATTCATTTTTATTGCTGATTAGTCTTCAACTGTATGATATTATAACATGTGTATTCATTTGCCTCTTGATGACTATTTGAGTGTTTCACAAATTTTGGCCAGGGGGAATAAGGAAGTTATACATGTGTGTACAAATCTCTGTGTGGACATGTGTTTTCATTTCTCTTGGTCAGTATCTAGGAATGAAATTGCTGAGCCATATGGCAGATATTTTTAAATTTATAAGAAACAGCTAAGTTGCTTTTTTAAATGGTTGCCATTTTACATTCTCGTAAGCAATGCATGTAAGTAACCAACTGTCAGTGTTGGAATTGTCAGTCTTGAATTGTAGGCATTCTATGAGGTTTGTGTGTTATTTCATTACAATTTTATTTTGTATTCTTGTTCATTGCTAGTGTAAATATCATCTATATCTGTATCTTTATATCTATATCAATCTATACCTATATCTGTATCTATATCTATATCTATATATCTATCTATATCTATATCATCTATATCTATATTTCATCTATAGCTATATTTAATCTAGATCTGATATCTTATAGCATTTACTAGCTTACTCACAAGTTGTGGTAGTTTTTTTTGTATATTCCTCAATGTACATGCAGATATACACTTCTTCAGGTGTCACATGTGAATAAAGACCGTCTTAATTCTTTATAATCTCCACACTTTTTAATTTTTGATTTAATGAATGATCAATAGGAATCATTTTCTTTTTGCTGATATTCAAAGAAAAACATGTACTCTTTTACCATTAAGTGTTATTTTAGCTGAAAGTTTCTCATAGGACCCATTATGAAGTTAAGAAAATTCCCTTCTACTTGCGAATTTGCTGAGAGTTTTGTTTTGTCTTTTTAATTTATTTAATTGATTTATTTATTTTTATTTTTTAAATTTTTTAATGCTTTTATTTATTTTTGAGACAGAGAGAGAGAGACAGAGCATGAGCAGGGGAGGGGCAGAGAGAGGGGGAGACACAGAATCGGAAGCAGGGTCCAGGCTCTGAGCTGTCAGCACAGAGTCGAACGTGGGGCCTGAACTCACAGACCACAAGATCATGACCTGAGCTGAAGTCGGACGCTTAACCCACTGAGCCACCCAGGCGCCCCAATTTTACCTTTTTTAAATCATGAATGAATATTGATTTTTCTCAAAGGCTTTTCCTGTATGTTTTGTGATAATTATGGTTTTATAAAAGCCTATTAATTTAGTAGATTATACAGGTTGATATTAACATATTATACCAACCTTGTTTTCATACAATAAAATTAACACACCTTTGATGCATCATATTTGCTAATATTTTGCTTAAGAAACTTGTCTTTTCATGAAGATATTAATTCCAAGTTTTATGTCTTTGAAAATTATTTTTTGGCTTTTGGTATTAGGGTAATGTTGAAGAAAGTTGTATAGGAATAGTATCATTTCTTCATTAAACTATAGATTTTAACTGTGAATGTATGTGGGACTATGTGTTCCTTGTCGTAAGGTTTATAAACTACAGATTCAATTACTTTTATATACAGGACTTGCCATATTCATGGATTTTTTTTATCTGAAAAAGTTTGTTTAGAGTTTATTTATTTTGAGAGAGAGAGAGAGCAAGAGAGAACAAACAGGGGAGGGCAGAGAGAGAAAGGGAGAGAGAGAATCCCAAGCAGGCTCTTCACTGTCAGTGCAGAGTCCAACACGGGGCTTGATCTCATGAATGGTGAGGGTATGATCTGAGCAGAAATCAAGAGTGGGAAGGGAGCTTAACTGATTGAGCCACGCAGGTGCCCTTGAAAAAGTTTTTGATGTTGTTGTTGTGTTTTGTTTTGTTTTGTTTTTTGTTTGTTTTTCAAATATACACTGGGTATAGAATTTTAGGCTATAGTCCTGTTTTTCGGCACTTTGAAGATGTTGCTTGCACAGTTCCTGATGGGTGATATGCAGCCACTTATTTATTTATTTATTTTTGATACAATTTGTCTCTTTTCTCTGGATAGTGTTAAGATTTTCTTGTTGTCACTGTTTTTTAGCAATTTTATTTTGATTGTGTTTTGTGTTTTGTTTTGTGGTTTGTCCATCCTGTTGGTTATTGAACTAATACTGTAGTTTTATTCAAATTTGGGAACATTTTAGCTTCTGTTTAGCTTCTGTTTCTTCTTCTGTTTCTTCAATTCTTTTTTGTTTGTTTACCCCATCCCCACCATTTTTGAATCCCTATTCCATGTATGCTACAGAATTTCATTTTATTCTGTAGATTTATAATGCTGTTTTAATTTTACTTTATCCTTTTACTTTCATTTTCAATAAAGATTCATTGATAAATCTGTAAATTTACGAATATTTTCTTGGGTAGTGTCTAATCTGTTAATTTGTCTAGTTAAAATTTTCCTTTAGACATTTTTTTTATCTCTACAATTTCTATTTAGTTCTTTCTTTGATATTTCCATTGCCTTCTTTATTTTGTTCGTATTTTTTTACATATCTTTTTACATTTTTTTTACATATTTTTACATGTTTATAACTGTTTAATGCATTTGCTAGCTTCCTCATTTATGTCATTTATAGTTGTATTTCTATTGATCATTTTTCTCCTGTTTTGGGCTGTATTTTTCCACTTAACATAATCCATCATTTTGATTTTACGTTAAACCTTACAGATATGATTTTGTTAAGAATCCTGGATTTTTTTCATCCTTTAACGAGTGTTAGGCTTTGTATTGTTAGACAATCAAATCCTTACAGATCAGTTTCATCGTCTGAGGCATTTTTAAAGCTTTCCTGGAGCAGGTCTGGAGTAGCATTTGTTCAATTGCTTGTTTGCCCCCAGTTACTTACCCAGGGTCCCTTCTGACAAGGATTCACTCTCCTAAATATGCTAAAGGATCATCAAGGACACTCTACTCTTGCTGATTGCAATTCAACATATTTTCCTAGAGCTTATCTGGTACAAGTGCTGGGAATTTTGACCTTACAGATACCTGATTCTTCTTTTTTTTTTTTTTTTTTTTTTTTTTTTTTTAATTTTTTTTTTTTTTCAACTTTTTTTTAATTTACTTTTGGGACAGAGAGAGACAGAGCATGAACGGGGGAGGGGCAGAGAGAGAGGGAGACACAGAATCGGAAACAGGCTCCAGGCTCCGAGCCATCAGCCCAGAGCCTGACGCGGGGCTCGAACTCACAGACCGCGAGATCGTGACCTGGCTGAAGTCGGACGCTTAACCGACTGCGCCACCCAGGCGCCCCCTGATTCTTCTTTATCAGGCCTCATGGAGCTTCACTTTATGCTTACATATCTGAGTATTCAGCAAAGATGCAAGAGAACTCTTCGTGCAGATTTCTGGAGCTCTTTTTCTGCAAAACTCCCTCTTTTCCAGAGCTCTTCCTCTACTATTTCCAGCTGCCTCAGCCTTTACTGCCCACCATGCATATCCTCTTCTCAGTGTGGTTGGTGGATTTTTTTTTTCCCCTTGGTTGTATGTCTCTGTTCTTGAAATTGTGTCTAGATAGCAAGCCGGAACAATTATAAGGCTGGCCTCATCTATTTATCTTCTCTTAAGGGTCACAGGTCTGAGGTGCCTTTAGCTACTGTGTAAGTTTATAGCAGAAAGGTAAATCCAGTTGTTCTTACATTAGGGCTAGAAGCTAGAACTACAAGTATTTTTAGATATTAATTTCTTTTTATTATTTATTATGTTTTCAAGTATTTTTTTAGCCCAGGCTACAGCCACGTTCAGGGATATAATTACGGATTTTTTTTTAACTGCTGAAAAGAAATAGAAATTTGCTGAGAAATTCAGGATTCTATTAAGTACTTATTTTTTTGGGAAATCAGATCTGTACCAATGAGTTCACTTAATTGTTGTTCCCTCTGATAGAAAAAAAAATCGTTATAAGCACCAGGATGGGAAAGAACAGGAAAGATTCAGATAACCTAGCTGTGCCTAATTCAATGATGGTCTTGTGATACAAAAATAAAGAAAAATCCTCAATGTAATGCCATTTTCAGAAATATTTCAGAAGTCTTTGTCATATGTGTTAAAACAAAAGAAAATAGACTTTAGAGCATTTTTCAAACAGTATCTTGAAGTAGTCAAGAGCAGTATAAAGAGATCCTTATCCTTTATTTGTAAATGTTCACAGAACTAAAAGAAAGGAAGTAGAAAATATAAATTGGAAGGAGAAATTGCCAACTTATAAAATCTCCAAATGTGACTGAACATTTCAAACAGGCTTAGAATATAAATCAGCTAGAAGTGAAAACAAAATTATGGCCGTCCAGATAAAATAAAAATACCTGACCATGCCAGAAGTAAAGGAAGGTATTAAAGACATGAAATTTCAGATTTAAAATACATAATAAATGTTAAAGGGAAGGTGCACTTTATTTGCTTTGGTGTATACAAAACACTTAAAATATTGAAAATTTATGATAATCTTTAGTCACTTCTCATATATAATTCTGTAACTGTTAATTTGTGGATGTTATCAGAGGAAACTCATTTATTCCCTGTGATACAAATCTCATAATCTTTATATGTGGTCACCTACTTTGAATGTTGAACTTCCAGATAAAATTGATGGAAGTATTTTTTTAAAGTCACTTAAATTTCTATAAGTGATGCATTTATAACCAATTTAGACATAGCACTTATACTGTGTAACTTGAGAACTAGGAATCACCAAGGAATCCTAATGAGAAAAATCCACAATAAGAATTGGAGAACAGAATAGTAAGAGAAGAGCCATAAAAATATAGATTAATTTTTCTTAGACTATCAGCCACTTCTGTTTATACATATATGCAAGGATTATTTCTTTTTTTAGGAATGGGAATTCAGCAACACAGCACACCTAGGGTCCAGACTGATTCTTCCAGGATTTCATAAACTTTCTCTTTTATGTATACGAAAATATTAGATTATGCTCTAGAGAGAGAAACTCAGCAACATGACACCTCAAAGACCCATCGCTTATTGTAAATATGCCTTGGATCAGTATCCAAAGAATTATCCCCTTTGTCTCAGAACAACTGTAATCTTGGATACATTAATCAAAATCATATTCCAATAATCTAGCCATCTCATATGTAGTTCAGGAAGCATTGAAATATATTAACCTTCTCTTGTCCTATCCCAATGTCCTTACTGGTGAAGGAGATCTGATGATTGTGCTTCTGTACTTTGGAAAGTGTTCATACCCCAAACAAATATTTTGAATACTTCAATACCAAATTCTCATTTAACATTTTTTGGATCTTTTCTTCATTATTCATGACTAATGTCTTTATGCGAGGACCTCTCATCAAATAGAACCCATGAAAAAATTCAAGGATTCCATTACAGGTGCACAAAATTTGCTTTCCAATTCTGAAAAGAACAGGTAGGAATTGTCAAGTGGCAAGAACCATGAAGGTATGATCTAAGAAAATTATGATGGCTGTCTGATGGCATCAGATAATTTCAAATAGATATTTGGTAACATAGTCCATGAGCCATCACAACAGGGACAAATTGGCCATGATTTGAAACATCAGTAGAGAAATTTTATTAGGGTGAGTTTTATACTACTGCCTCTTTCTGTGGGTGCCTAGTGTATGCTAAAGGAAAGAGCTGAAAGATTCAAACTTTCTTTTTCTTTTTTCTTTTTTTTTGTTAATTTTTTTAATGTTTATTTTTTGAGAGAGAGACAGAGACAGAGTATGAGTGGGGGAGGGGCAGAGAGAGAGAAAGAGAGAGAGAGAGAGAGAGAGGGAGGGAGAGACAGAATCCAAAACAGGCTCCAGGCTCTGAGCTGTCAGCACAGAGCCCAGTGAGGGGCTTGAACCCACGAACTGTGAGATTATTACCTGAACAGAAGTCGGAGGCTTAACTGACTAAGCCAACCAGGTGCTTCTCAAACTGTTTCAACAAATTCAATCATTCCAGAACAAAGCTCAAGAACATTTCCAGGATGACAAGACAAAAACAAACAAAACAAACATACACACAAAGAAACAAAAACAAAAAAACCCCAAAAAACAAAAAAAAACAAAAAAACCCAGAAACAAAAATACCCCTCAAGCATCCCACAGGGTAGAATCAAGCATCCCACAGGGTAGAATCAAGCATCCCACAGGGTAGAATCCACAATGTTTATCATATATAAAATCCCAAGGCATGCAAAGCAGAAAACTGACCAATAATGAAGAACAAAATCATCCCTTCTCGTAGATCCCTATTTCCTTCTCTATTATTTTCCTTTGGCCTGAAGGAATTTCTTTATTATTTCTTATAGTTCAGGTCTGCCTATTGCCTTTAAATCTTGTTAGGCGGGACGAGGGCAAAAGTTAGCCTATGGCTTATTTTGCCCCACAATTGAGGCAAAGGTTTTCTGAGTACTCTGATATGTTGTGAATTATTAGAATTTCCATTCTGGTTGGCGAGAAGAGGCATTTGTTTTTTCAGCCCTGTGTGAACTCAGAGGATTATTGCCTTTCATCTTTCTGGGCATTTCTTTAATCAGTTTTAAGTTGTTTTCCCATGTGCATCTGCTGGTTAATATTCAGCTGATGATTTAAGAGAAACCCTTTCAGATTTCTGGAGTTTTCTATCTGTGCAACTCTTTTCTGTTTGGTATTCTCTACTGCAAACTCTGTCAACTGGACCTCCATACTCTCCCCACTATATGCTCTCAAGCCATGGGCTCTATCTGATTTTCTTCTCTTGTGTCATCACATAGAAACTCCCTCCGGGCAGTAAACTGGGGCAATCAGAGGGTTCACCTTGTTTATTTCCCATCTCTCAGTTATTGCTCTCACTAATGTTCAATGTCTCAAAACTCTTTGTTTCATGTATTTTATCCATTTTTTGATGTTTGGGGCAGAAAGATAAATCTGATTCATGTTATCCCATCTTGATAATGAATGAACATCTTAAAAGTAAGCTTTTAAAAAATTCATGTAAATTTTAATATATCAAATTTTTGTGGATGAACAAGAAGACATTTTTAATAAAACACAAAGTTCACGTTAGTATTCTTTCTATCTCTAATATTCATTTACTTACATAAATCCCACTGGCTATGAGGCAATTAGACAGCAGATGGTTCAGTGCAAATCAATTAAAGTGAATGGTATGTGCTATGAATAACTGAGACTATCAAAGTGTGTGTTCAGAAAACACTGTTCTTTTAACAACAATCCTTGTGATTTTGATAGTCCTTGAAAAGTTCAACCTAGGTTCACTTTCAATTTTTATCAAAATAATTAATCCTGGCATTCCCGTGGTCAGAGATTGAAGTCTCATGGTCAGACCATGAAGTGGTCAGAGACTCAAACTGTATCTTAATAAGTATTTATCCCAGCATTTTTAAAGACATCAACAATATTTTTTCATAAGCAAGTATTGTTATGTGGGTTAATTATACTTTTATATTTTTTTCATGTTTATTGTTGAAGGTGTACCAAAAGAAACAATCAATTAAACACAACTTAAATCTCTGAGAGATGAAAAAAATTAGAAGAACTCATTAAGTAGAATATTTTTATATCTCGTTTCCTTTGTAACACAGCAAATGCTTCAAGGTTATGATTTATTTTTTAGTCTTCTATGTTTCCCCACTTCACTTAGCATGATACTCCTTCACTATATTGCCTTACCATTATTATTATTCTGTTGATTAACAGTTAATTTAATCTACTCAATAGGTATACCAGGTCCAAATGAAAAGCACTGGGAGAAATAACCACTGAACTGATATTTTACACTTCAGCTTAACTTCCTCTATAAGCACATTTGTAAAGTAGGGTCAATGATATCACATACTTATTGGATAGATATCAATTGAAATATGTTTAAAACCCTTAGAACAGCAACTGGAATACTAAAATAAGTACTTAATAAAATAAGTACTAAAATAAGTACAATTAAATAAGTACTTAATTAATTATAACTATTATTTTAATTATTAATCTATTTATAATAAAATAACATTACAGACTACTTAAATATTTTTCAGGCAGTAAAGTGTTACTGTTAGAAGAAATCTAATAATTCAGTATTAAAATAATTCAAAAATATGGGTAAAACAATAAGGCTTGTGTTGATGCACAACAGACTGAAAGTGAAAAACAAAAATACAAATTATTTAAAAAATATCAGATTTAACTGCCTTTTAACAATTCAGAAAATATTTATTTGGAAGGTATCAAGATTAATGATAAAAATCCCTGTCTTCAGGGAGCTTACAGGCGTGTGCCTAGGGTGGTTACAGAAAGATGTGGTTTCAGCATGCAAAGTCAGTGCTATGATAGCATAAGCCCAGAGAGGGAGCACCAAGGCTGGCTTAGAGTTTGAGGAAGGCTTGCTTGAATGAGAAAATCCTTCCCTTTATTTGAAAGGATGAAGAGGAGTTAGGTTGGCAAAGAAAAGCAAGAAGAAGCATGGACAGAGGGAAAGAAGGATGAATCAGTGTGCTGGTCAGTATTTCTAGGGGAGAGACCATGTGTCAAGGAAATGTGTGTAAGGCTGACGACTTAGAACTCAGAGCACCTGACATCCCATGCATGTGCAAAGAGCTGGGCTTAATTTTGTAGCAATAGGGAACCACCTGTATATGTCTTCGAGACTATTTTTCCCAAGACTTTGTGGAATATATTTTTGTTTGGGGAATAAAAATAATGTCTGGCATAATGGGGAAAAAAAAGACATAAAATAAAAATCTAGACACAATTTCAAATTACAGCCATTATATGATAGAAATACAGATCTTAAGCCTAAAATAAACATTAGAGATTACTTAATTCTACTGCCTCAATTTACAAATAAGAAAATGTAGGTCCAGGGGCACCTGGGTGGCTCAGTAGTTTAAGCATCCTACTTTGGCCCAGGTCATGATCTCATGGTTCTTGAGTTTGAGCCCCACGCTGGGCTCTGTGCTGTCAGCTCAGAGCCTGGAGCCTGCTTTCTATTCTAGGTCTCCTCTCTCTCTGCCCGTTCCCTGCTTAGGCTCGCTCTCTCTCTCTCTCTCTCTCTCTGTCAAAAGCAAACATTAAAAACATTAAAATAAACATTAAAAAAATAAAAAAAGAAAAGAAAATGTAGGTCCAGAAGCAATCAGAGCCTTGCTGAAGGGACAGAGTTGTCTTTCAATTCAGGTCTCAACATAATGCGAGCAGGCATACATATGTCCTATGCACACTTATGCAAACATTCTAATAAAAAGCCATTATAAGGAGGTTATAGTGTTCAAATGCGTGGGTAAGATTAGCCAAAATTTTGTAAAGTAAATCATCAAGTGATACACTGTGTCACCAATGTGGTCTACAAGTGCAAGAAATTTAGCTTTTGTATAATGACACATTCCTAATCCACATTCACACGTGCATGTGTGTGCACACACACAAACACACTCCCCCCGGGAATAAGTAAGTGGCATTATTTATTCCCATGTTATAAGTGGAAAATCAGAATTAAGCATGAAATTAAAATGCAATTATTATTATTATTTTTTAATGTTTATTTATTTTTGAGAGGGACAGAGATAGAATGCGAGTGGGTTGGGGCAGAGAGAGGGAGGCACAGAATCCGAATCAGGCTCCAGGCTCTGAGCTGTCAGCACAGAGCCTGACGTGTGGGGCTCAAACTCACGAGCTGTGAGATCATGACCTGAGCTGAAGTTGGACGCTCAACCGACTGAGCCACCCAGGTGCCCCAAATGCAATTATATTTTAAAGAAAGTAAGTCGGATTTAATTAAATTTCATATTTGGGTGTTTCTTTACTACAGTTTTAGTGTCATAAACTCAAGAGTATTTGTTTTCTTCCTACGTTGATTTGTACTAAAATGAAAAGTGATAAAGGTAGAGAAACTATAGTAACCCAAAGATGGTGAATATATTCTTTATTTAAAGTATACATCTAATATAGTATTTATTAAATTATTTTGCTTCCTGTCAATTTATCTGTATTCTGTTCATTTCAAGAGATTCTATATATTTAGACATAGAAGTCAGAATAAATATTTTGGACTCCAGAATTTGGGCCAAATTAATCACATCTCTAGAAATTCCTTATTCTTTCCGCTAACTCCATCAAAGAAATCAAACTCCGGTCAGGACCGAATTCATCACCTTCCCAAACGACTTATCTCCTAGGGTTTCCCAACTCTGAGAAGGACAACATCTGCTACCGGGTTGCTCAAACACAAATTTGGGAGATGGTCTTGACTCCTTCCCTCACTCACATCCTATATCATCAGAAGTCCTCAAGCTTTCACTTCTATACCTGAGCTAGCTCTGAGTTCTATCTACCTGTATTCTTTCCTACATTCACTTCTCTAGTCCAATTTACTGGTTCCTTACATTAACCCTAGCTTTGCTGCAACCCATTTTCCTCGTTCCACAACAAAAATGTGAATATCACACCCTATGTTAAGAACAAAACAAAAGAAACAGGCAAACAAACTTACATGACTTCTTTTCATCTGTAACATAAATTCCAAACTTCTTCACATGGTCTAGAAGTGCTTCACCATTTCCTTCCTCCTGTCCTCCCTTTTTTTTTTCTTTTTCTTTTTCTCTTTTCTTTTTTTTCTTTCTTTATCATGAAACAAATATTAATTGAGGACCCAGTGTATGCCAAGCAATGTTCTCATCAATATTTCTATTTGCATTTAGAGTAAAATACAGATTTCAGACAAAAGCACATTCCACTGAGAATAAATAAAATGCAGAAAAAAATAATAAAATTTATGCTATCAAAACTGACAGGTAGTAAGAAATTACTAGGCCAATTTTAAGAGATAGTAAAAACTCAAAGGTGCAATATAAGTATTTTATGTCAGTTTTGCCAAGAGAGGAAACTAACTTATGGAACTGAATTGCATGTTTGGGAAATGGGGCCAGATATCAAAGGCCAGGCCCCACTTTGAGTTTACTAGTCTCTCTTCATTCCAACACTGAACTTGGCCTCTGAGAGTTTAGTTGTTGCTATAGACTGAATGTCTGTGTCCCCACAAAGTTCCTGTGTTGAAACATAAGTCTCAATGTGATGGGCTTAGGAGGCAGGGCCCTTGGGAGGTATATAGGTTATGAGGGAGGAGCCATCATAAATGGGATTAGTTCCCTCATAAAAGAAACCCCAGAGACCTCCTTCACCCTTTCTACCATGTGAAGACATGGCAAGAAGAAGGCCATTTATGAACTAGGAAGATCCTTACCAGACACTAAATGTTCTAGCACCTTCAGCTTGGACTTCCCAGCCTCCACAACTATGAGAAATAAATGTTTGTTGTTTAAGCCATGTAGTCTGTGGTGTTTTTGTTATATCAGTCCAAACTGATTAAGACACTTGTCCTTAATAAAGATCAACCAGAATAAAATCACATCTCTCCCCATACTTACAAGGAATTTCATGGAGAGTTTCTCTGGCTCTAAGGAGATGAAAGGCAAAAACCAGATGGATAATTTTCCCCAAGAAAATTTATCCATTGGCTGATGCTACTTAGATTTGTCCGATTCACATCCCCAGGATTTGGGACTCAGTTTGAAGTGGTCCCACACTGTTAGTGGTCTTATGTACCTAAGAGAAACAAATACAAAGTATCTCTAAAAGGAGGCACTTTATCTAGGCCTCAGGGAATCATCATAATGTTGTTTTTTTTTTTTTTTCACAAGCAACAAGCGCACAGTCATAGATAATCAAACATACAAGCTAAAAAAGTTTCATGAAGAAAAAAACAACACAAACACCAGACAGTAGAAAGAGACTCGTGAAATCCTCAAATATTGGAATTACTCAACGCCTAGTATAAAATAACTTTCCTCACTACATTTAAATAAATAAAGAATGCATTAAACATATCTCCAGGCACAGGAGCTATAAATATGTAGAAAAGCATATTATTTAAAAATATGAAGTAGAGGTTCTAGAAGTGACTACCGTGTACAATCAGTAATAATAAAAACATAAACGGGTTTAGTAGTACACTAAACAAATGAAATGCTAATAAGTAGAAGAGAGTTTTTAAAAACCTAGAAGGCAGTATAGAAAGATACAAAAATTCAACATACAGAAAAGAAATAATAATTATGGAGAAAAAATATAGAGCATAAGATATATTTAATTGTAGTTCTACTGGGGCAGGGACTGGGACATAAAACATTTGATGAAACAGTGGCTGACAATTTTCAGAACTGATGAAAGACCAATCTGCACGGCTTAATTTTATTCTTATTTTTGTCTGTTTGTTTATCCCCACCTCCACCCTGTCCCCTGTTCTGGAACGTGACAACCATGGTACAGGAGGGGATACGCTACAAAAACAAACATACAAAAAGAAGAAAAAATACAAAATGACATGTTTTGAGACAAGAATCAAACTCAGATGGTGGAGTACATAATAGCTGGGTGACATTTGTTAATGGATTTGTCAGAAAACGCCTTTCTGAGGAGAATGCAAAACTTTGAGTTGTGACATAAATGATAAGACAGAGCCAGTCCTGAGAAGATAAGGGGAATAATATTGCAAGTATACAAAAATAGCTATTACAAACATTTTAGAGTTGGAAAGAGCTTGGCAAATTCGAAACAAAATGTTACTACATCTGCAGTCTAATAAATAAAGTTGGTGGCATGAGATGACTTTAGATGGATAGACAATGGTCAGGTATCCCAGGGCATTGTAAACCAAAATAAATAGTTTGGTTATATGTATGTATATATGAATATATGCATGTATTTCTTTTTCTCCTCACTATTTATTTGTAACAGATTTGTTGAGATACAATTTATATGTAGCTTTATTGAGATACAATTCACCCATATAAAGAGTATAATTCCATGGTTTTTATTTTATGGTTTGTTTTTTTCCCAGCTTCAATGACATGTAATTGGCAAAAATCACACATGCATAAGCACACAATGTGTAATAGATCAATACATCATGAAGTGGTTTTATTTCAATGTAATGGAAAATGCCTGGAGGCGAAACTGACCTACCATAATCACTAAGAAAACTCACGACTCCTACAAACATTTATCAATCTGGTCTTTAATTTGTAAGCATAAATGGTAAGCTAAAGCTCATCAGACATATGGAGAAATTCAACTAATATTTTATTCTATATGTATTACATGCGGTGGAAGATAACGCTTGGGCATCCTGTGGGCACGGGGTCTACACGATCTAATTTACACTTTACAAACTTACTTTGCTCTGTGGAGAGAGAGTTGAGATGCACCAGAATGGAGGCAAGGAGACCAGATAAAAAGCGTTCGGGGGAGACATGGCAAGTGATGCTGGTGGTCTGGTTTAGCATGGTGGTGTTAAGATAGGGAAGTAGGGTAGATATGGGTTATACGATGAGTGCAGAGTGGTCACAACTCGCTAATCGATTAGGTACTGGTGATTGGAAGACAAGACTTAGGGATTTCAGTTCAAGATAGAGGATTGCGGTACCTTTTATAGAGATAAGGCAGCCTAGGGAGAAACAGGATTTGGGCGAGAGGAAAGCAGAATTCCCTTTTGGCTGTTTCACACTTGAGATATTTACAGGCCACTGTGCGGATATATACGAATTGGCTGTTAGTATCTGGAGTTCTGAAGCTTCGGACAGGAAATAATGGCTTAGTAATCATTATATTCAAATGTTTCATAAAGCCACGGGACAGGATGAGGTCACTGAAGAACAGAGATGATGCTGGTTGGAGATGCATGAAGGCCCATTTTTTTGTATAAGAATTTTTCAATAATATTTCTAAATTTTAGCCCATTATTTTGATTACAGATTTTTTTTTCTGGTCTCAAAATCAAAACTCTTACTTTTCGTATATAAAATATCCAGTAAGAGTCTTTCATTTTCCTCTTCTCATCCCCCTGCCACCCATCTCATGTTGTGGCCTCTCCAGCATCAGGGCAGGGACTCTGGTCTACTTGTGGCCTGGCATTGGTGCTGTCTCAACAGGCCTATGCTCTTTTTTCATGGGACATTTTTATTCATAGCAATCTGATCCTGTTCTTTTCAGATAATCCCAAATATACCAACTGGGCTTTTTGGAAATTCTCTTAATACCTAAATAAACTGTTTCTTTCAGAATCATCTGTGTGGTTTATTCATTTGGTCCTTCTTTTTCGTGCTTCTGGTTTTCTCTCTACGTCCAATGACCGTTAGATATCCATTCTTGGTTACGAGTTATGGCCACGCTGATGAATACTTGCAGGAGTCATGGGTTTTCTTTCTCGTGATTTTGTAGGTCAGTTTCCTCTACAGGCCTCTCCCCTCTGCAGTGACTGAATTGTGGTCCTTATGTGTGAGGGTTGTTCATGCCAACAGCCTTGCTTCCACAGAGCATGTGTGAGCAGACAGTCCAGATGTTCCTGTATTTGCCAAAATGAAGAGGTTTAGTCCATATGAGGAATATTTTAGTTTACTTTATTCCTCTGAAAGCTACCTGTCTTTTATGTGTTTGTTGGTTCACACTGCCCCCTTTGCATGAGATGAGAAGGTACAGTCAACAGTTAATGCAACTCACTTGCTAATACTCTCAATGGGAGCACTTCTAGATCCTTCAGAGAGAAGTTTCCGTGCTTTATCTGGAGACTTCATCCCCTTTCTATACACAGGGAAGCAGAGGCATGACTGCTTTCTCTTCTGGATGCATTTAGAAAACACTGTTTACTTTACATCATGGTTCTATTTCTTTATTCCAACCTGGGAGCTTCTCTGAGCCAACTTAGGGAAAAAACTACCCTGAATCTGGTTGTCTCTGCTCTGGTTTGGGCTGTGGTCCTTTCACACTGTTATCTCCAGCAAAATGATTCTCTCTGCTTTCTAGAAATTCCACTGGAAGTCTGGACTTCTCGTGGCATCTTTAAAAAAATTTTTTTTCAGCGTTCTTCTTTTTTTTAGTTGATTTATTTCTTTTGGGAGAGACAGAGAATGAGAATGGGGGAGGGGCAGAGAAAGACAATCTCAAGCAGGCTCTGCTTTCAGTGAAGAGCCCACGTGGCCTTGAACTCATGAAACTGAGATCATGACCTGAGCAGAAATCAAGCCTGATACTTCGTCGACTAAGCCACCCAGGTGTCCCAGCAGTGTTATTTTTTGATATATATTTTGTGTCATTTCATACAATATTAAGAAGGAAGGGAAAAAGCTCAGTGTATAGAATTAACCACATGATCTGGAAGCATACTATTTTGAACTAAGATTTGTTAAGAACTCCTTAATTTATTCTGCATATTAGTATCTTTTGGGGAATTAAAAAAAAACCACAAAATAATTTTAGGCCTGACTCAGAAATTACATAAAAATCTCTGGAGTTAGAGACTGGCTATCCACTTTTTTTTTTTTTTTTTTAAACTCCCAGGCAATTTTTTTTTAAGCCAAGTTTGACAGATTATGGTATATTCTCTTTTTCTAATGAAGAACAAAATCTTTAGGGGTAGAAACTTAACATTACTTATTTATGCAGCCAGTGCTTTACATATAGGCAAATAAAGGTTTATTAAATTGAATTATTAGTGCTTTGAAAAGTTTAGCATGTGGAAATTAAGGGTAGTTGTTCATTTTTATTATATATCCTGGGTTTTTGGGAATTAAAAAAAATTAAAGGTTCCTGAAAATATATTCATCTCAATTTTCTATGTAAGTAAACTAAATTAAACAAAAATCTATGATCCGTGTGATATTTTGAAAAATGTCATGCATTTTTATGGTTTATTAATCACAGGGCACATCCATGCATACATAACCAACATTCACACCCATGTAACTTCTCCATTTGTTCTTATAGTTGAAATAAAGTAATGTTTTCACTTGAGATGTGAATTTTTCAGTTGTCAGGGTAGCAATTTCCATGACTATGTAGTGCCCAGGATTATGTTCGATGAGTTTCCAGGGATTACTTACTCTCTCATTTTGCTTCGTATGCTAAGCAATGAGTTTCATCCATCTGGGATAGTGTGGCCCAGCCTAATGAATAAACTGACTACCCAGCACTGACTCTAAGCCTGGGAACTATGAATCACCAAGCTATAAATATTCTGGGAGTGCCCAGAGAGGTGCTGGTAAATTACAGGACAGAACTTTTTCTGTAACATGCTGCTGCATCTTGAAGGTGAGTCAATACCCAGGTTCAAAGCTTTATCTATGTTTTAATCTGAGAAAGCAATCTGTGAAATATAATGTTGAATACAATTAATAATAAACACAAAATGCACCTTTATACTCCAGTGCTGTGTGCACTCTGAGGATCTTTTTAATCATTTTAGACCAGAGAATTTTCCTCTAAATTATGTCATGTTTGATCCAGAACCTTATTAAAGTGACCTATACTCACAACTTCCCTTTGATGGATAAACCCTTACAGATAGGAAAATTCCCCTGAGGTATGCTGCTGGGAGAGAAACAGGCTATTCCTACAATTAATACCATATTTTGGGGGGGGGGGGGGGCGGGTGCCTGTGGGGCTCAGTCGGTTGAGTGTCTGGCTTCAGCTCAGGTCATAATCTCACAACTCATGAATTTGAGGCCTGCATCGGGCTCTGTGCTGATAGCTCGGAGCCTGAAGCCTGCTTCGGATTCTGTGTCTCCCTTTCTCTCTCACCCTAACCCACTCACTTTCTGTCTCTGTCTCTCTCAAAAATAAATAAACATTTAAAAAAATTAAAAAAAAATTTTCCTTTCAAGATGGCTGTGGTAACAATGAGTATTATATAGAGTATATATTTTCACAGTCTTATTTCACAAAAAAATGTGAATCAGAAAATTATGTTTTTATCACTTGAACTCCTTTTAAAAGTTTTCTTATCCTAGTAAAACACACATAACATAAAATTTGCCATCTTGATCAATATTTAGTGGACAAATCAGGAGCGTTAAGTGTATTCACATTGTCGTGCAACCAATCTTCAGAACTTTTTCATCTTGCAAAACTCAAATTCTATACCCACTAAATAAGTCCCTCCCCTCTCTCCCAGCCCCTGACAACCACCATTTTGCTTTTTGTTTCTATGTATTTGACTACTCTAGATATCTCATATAAGTGGAGTCCTATAGAATTTGTCTTTTTGTGACTGGCTGATTTCTAAATATCCTCAAGTTTTATTCATGTTTTAGCATGTGTCAGAATATTCCATTGTATGTATATACCACATCTGGTTTATTTGTTCATCTGTCAGTGGACACTGGGGTTGCTTCCATTTTTTGGCTATTGTGAGTTATGACTGGTATGAACATGGTTTGGAGCTCCCTTGAATAAAATAGTCTAATCTTCTAAATCACTTCTCTTTTCTCCTATAGATAACCATTATTTAATGGATTCCCATATCTGGGCTGATACTAATGATTGCTGGGTCCCATCTAAAACCTGTTGAATCACGTAGTCTTGTGGAGGAATTCTGGGGTATATACCTAAATGAAAAGCTGCATCAGATTATTCTGATAATTAGAAAATTTGGGAACCTAGAGCTACCTTGTCTCCTGATAATTTAGATTATACTTAAAGTTTCTTAATCACTCTCTCTCTCTACTCTTCTGATAAAAGATCATCTGGGGCTTTACCTGAGGGAGAAACTTATAAAAGAATTGTCTATAGGGAGTATTTTACAAAAGCATCTAATCTTTTCATTTCTTTTTTGTGCACTGTATTCTTTTATTTATTTTTTTATTTTTTTAATGTTTATTTTTGAGAGGGACAGATAGAGACAGAGTGCAAGCAGGGAAGGGGCAGAAAGAGAGAGGCACAGAATCCAAAGCAGGCTCCAGCCTCTGAGCTGTCAGCACAGAGTCTGACATGGGGCTCGAACCCATGAACTGTGAGATCATGACCTGAGCCGAAGTCAGATGCTCAACTGACTGAGCCACCCAGGCGCCCCTTGTGCACTGTATTCTTTAAAAAAAATTTTTTTTAATGTTTTTTAAATTTATTTTTGAGACAGAGAGAGACAGAGCATGAGCAGGGGAGGGGCAGAGAGAGAGGGAGACACAGAATCTGAAGCAGGCTCCAGGCTCTAAGCTGTCAGTATGGAGCCCGATGCGGGGCTTGAACTCACGAACTGTGAGATCATGACCTGAGCCGAAGTCAGACGCTCAACTGACTCAGCCACCCAGGCGCCTGTGCACTGTATTCTTAAATGGAGGAGGATTGTTAATACTTATGTCCAAATAAGTACTTATTTCCAAATAGAGTAAAACCTTGGTTTCTGAGCATAATTCATTCTGGAAACATTTTTTCCCCCCCAAAACACTCATATATCAAATGAAATTTCAAGAACCATTGGCTCAGTTGTGATCCTGTGACGTTTGGCATCACATACTACTCATCTTGCAAGACGTCACTCATTTATCAAGTTAAAATTTGTTAGAAATGTTTGCTTATCTTGTGGAACACTTGCAGAACAAGTTACTCGCAGCCCACGGTTTTACTGTACTCTAATTGTCTTATCAGCATAGCCAGTTAACTAGTTGTGTCTTGAAATTTTTACTAATCTTTTTTTTAAAATTTTTTTAATGTTTATTTATTTTTGAGACAGAGGGAGACAGAGCACGAGTGGGGAGGGGCATAGAGAGAGGGAGACACAGAATCCGAAACAGGCTCCAGGCTCTGAGCTGTCAGCACAGAGCCCGACGTGGGGCTCGAACTCACGGACCGCGAGATCATGACCTGAGCCGAAGTCGGACGCCCAACCGACTGAGCCACCCAGGCGCCCCTCCATTGATTTATTCTTAATGCATACCAATTCTTTTGTCAATTCCACCCGTTTTTAGGTCTATGTAGTTAAATTGTCCTTTTTCAGATATTGAATTTTAAATTTAAAATAAAAAAATTTGTTTAAGTGTGTATTTATTTTTGAGAGAGAGAGAGAGAGAGAGAGAGAGATGGGGAAGGGCAGAGGGAGAGGGAGATACAGAATCCAAAGCATTCTCCAGGCTCTGAGTTGTCAGCACAGAACCTGACATAGGGCTTGAACCCACAAACCATGAGATCATGATCCTAGCTGAAGTCAGACGCTTAACTGACTGAGCCACACAGGCGCCCCATAAGTTTAAATTTTTAAATTTATTTCTCTGTTATAGTTTTTCTCTGTGAGTGTCTTATGCTTTTATTCATTAGGAGTATATTTTTATTATATCCTACAGAATAACTATGATGTTTGTTTTGTGTGTCTGTGTTTTATTTTTATTTATATACTAATATTTATTTTTTTAAGTTTATTGATTTGAAAGAGAGAGTGTGTGTGAAAGAGAGTAGGGGAGGGGCAGAGAGAAAGGGAGAGAAAGTATCGCAAGCACTGTGCTATCAGCACAGAGCCCAACATGGGGCTCGAACTCATGAACCATGAGATCATGACCTGAGCTGAAATCAAGAGTCGGACACTTAACTGAATTAGCCACCCAGGCACCCATATATATTAATATTTCTACTAAAGTATAGGTGATACACAATGTTATATGAGTTTCAGCTGTGCGACATAGTGATTCAACAACTGTATACATTATGCAATGCTCACCGAAGTGTAGCTAACATCTGTCACCATACAACACTATTACCATACAATTAATAATATTCCCTACACTGTACATTTCATCCCTATGACTTATACATTCTATAACTGGAAGGCTGTACCTTCCACTCCCTTCACCAGTTTTGCCCATCCCTCCACTCCCATCCCTCTTATTTCTCTTTCATTTCTGGTTTTATTTATTTGGGTCTTCTCTTTTTTCCTTCCTGAGTCCGACTAAAGTTTTATTAATTTTGTTATTTTTTCAAAGAAGCTGCTCTTGGTTTCATTGATCTTTTCTATTTTTTTGTCTCTATTTCATTTATTTTTCTCTGATCTCTATTATCGCTTTCCTTTTACTAACGTTGGGCTTTGTTTATTCTTTTTCTAGTTCCTTTAGATGCAAGGTTGGATTTTTTTATATGAGATTTTTTGTCTTTCCTGAGGTTGGCCTGTATTGGTATAAATTGGTGTAGAACTGTTTTTATGGTGTCTCCAGTATTTTAAACTGATGCATTTCCATTTTCATTTGCATCCAGATGTATTTTGATTTCCTCTATGATTCTTTATTTACCTATTGGCTGCTTAGTAACATGTTGCTCGGCCTCTGTGTATTTGTCATTTTTTCCAGTTATTTCCTTATAATTAATTTCTAGCTTCATACTGTTATTGGAAAACATATTTGATATGATTTCAATCTTCTTAAATTTATTGAGAATTGTTTTGTGGTCTAACATATGATCTATACTGGAGCATGTTTCTTTTGTACTTGAAAAGAATATATATTCTGTTTTTGTTGTTGTTGCTTGTTTGTTTGTTTTTTTATGTAATGTTCTGTATATATCTCATAAGTCCATCCTGTTTAATTTGTCACTCAAAGATCCTGTTTCCTTATTGATTTCAGCCTGGATGATCCATCCATTGATGTAAATAGGCTATTAAAGTCCCTTACTATTATTGCATTACAGTCAATTTCTCCCTTTATTTCTGTTAATATTTGCTTTTTGTATTTAGTGCTTCAATGTTGGGTGCATAGATATTTATAGTTGTTATATCCTCTTATTGTATGGATCCCTTTAATATCATGAAATGCCTTTGTTTCCTGTTATAGTCTTTGTTTTAAGGTCTATTTTGTCTGATATAAGTGTGGCTACCTCAGCTTTTTTTTTTTTTTTCAACTTTCAGTTGCATGGAATATCTTTTCCATCTCACTTGCAGTCTGTATCTTTACGTCTAAAGTGAATCGCTTATAGGGCTCATATAGATGGGTCTTGTTTTTCCATCCATTCTTTCCACCCAACAACTTTTTATTAGAGCATTTAGACTCTTTACATTTAAAGCAATTATTGATAGTTATGTACTATTACCATTTTGGTAATTGTTTTCTGGCTGTTTTTGTATTTTTTCTGTGTTCCTTTATCTCTGTCTCTTTTTCTTCATGATTGATGACTTTCTTTAATGTTATAGTTGGCTTTCTTTCTCTTTATTTTTTGTCTATTATAGGTTTTTGATTTTTGATTCTCATGAGGTTCATATATAACATCCTAAATATATAGTAGTCTATATCAAGTTGATGGTTATTTAAGAGTGAATGCATTCTAAAAGAACTTCATTTTTACCCCCCCTCCATGTTTTATGTATATAATGTCATATTTTACATCTTTTATTTTGTGAGTCCCCTTACCTACCTTTTTGGGTATAATTGATTTTGCTACTTTTGACTTTAGCTTTTATATTAATTTTATAATTTATTGCTCTAGTACTTTTATTATATGTTTGCTTTCAGTCATGACATTTTTTCCTCTCATCATTTTTGTATTTCTCATTATGGCTTTTTCTTTTCCCCTTAAATAATTATCTTTAATACGTTTTGTAAAACCTGTGTAGTGTCAATAAACTCTTTTACCTTATGTTTGTCTGGGAAACTCTTTATCTCTCCTTCAATTCTAAACACTGGCCTATTGGTAAGAGTATTCTTGGTTGTATGTTTTTTTCCTTTTAACAGGCCACTCCCATCTTGCCTGCAAAGTTTCTGCAGAAACATCAGCTGATATCCTTCTGGGGTGCCCTGTATATGTAACTAGTTGCTTCTTTTTTGCTGCTTTTGAGATTCCCTTTTTATCATTACTTTTTCGGGTTCATCTTGTTTGGAACTCTGTGCTTCCTGAAGCTGGATGTCTGTTTTTTCCCCAGGACAAAGAAGTGTCAGCTGTTATTTCTTCACCTAAGTTTTTTGCCCCTTTTTCTCTTTCTTCTCCTTCTTGGATCTTTATTATGCAAATGTTTGTTCACTTGATGTTGTCCAAATGATCCTTTAACCTGTCTTCATTTTGTAAAATTCTTTTCTCTTTTTGTTGTTCAGCTTGGGTACTTTCCATTACCCGGTCCTCCGGATTGCTGATCCATTCTATGGCAATTTCTAATCTACTGTTGATTCCCTCTAGTGCATTTTTCATTTCAGTTATTTATTCTTCAACTTTGATTGGTTTTTTTCTTATATTTCCTATCTCTTTGTTGAAGTTTTCACTGTGTTCATCCACTCCTCTCTGTAGTCTAGTTAATGTCATTACAATCATTACTTTGAACTTTTTATCAGATAGATTGTCTCCATTTTATGTAGTTCTTTTTTCTAAGGTTTTGCCTTGTTCTTTCATTTGGAACATATTCCTTCATTTCTTCATTTTGCTTGACTTTCTGTGTTTGTTTTTATGAATTTGGTGAAACGGCTCCTTCTCCTAAACTTAAAGGAATGATCTGCTATGATTGTTGCATATGTTCCTTCTATGGTTGTGTTGACTGTGTGTGCCTGGTGACTTTGGCAGGCTGGAGCTATGGCTGGAGTATACTAGGGGTTCTAGTGTATTCTGTTTTGGGGCCTCCTGGTCAGATGGCTACAGCTGAAGTGGGCATGGTTCAGGGCAGTCCTGAGGCTCTCCATGCAGATGGCAGCTTGGCAGGATCGCTGAAACTGAAGTGGGTGCAATCTGGGGGGATCTTGCAACTCTCCACAACACAGAGGGCACGTTGGCAGGACAGCTGATGCTGAAGTGCATGAAAGCCAGAGGGATCTTTTTTTTTTAATTTAATTTATTTTGTTAGATTTACATTCAAGTTAGTTATCATATAGTGCAACAATGATTTTAGGAATAGATTCCTTAATGCCCCTTGCCCATTTAGCCCATCCCCCCTCCCACAACCCTCTAGTAACCCTCTGTTCTCCATATTTAAGAGTCTCTTATGTTTTGTCCCCCTCCCTGTTTTTATATTATTTTTGCTTCCCTTCCCTTATGTTCATCTGTTTTGTATCTTAAAGTCTTCATATGAGTCAAGTCATATGATATTTGTCTTTCTCTGACTGACTAATTTCACTTAGTGTAATACCCTCCAGTTCCATCCATGTAGTCGCAAATGGCAAGATTTCCTTCTTTTTGATTGCTGAGTAATACTGCATTGTATATATATACCACATCTTCTTTATCCATTCATCCATCGATGGACATTTGGGCTCTTTCCATACTTTGGCTATTGTGGATAGTGCTGCTATAAACATTGGGGTGCACGTGTCCCTTCAAAACAGCAAACCTGTATCCCTTGTGTAAATACTTAGTAGTGCAATTGCTGGGTCATAGGGTAATTCTATTTTTAATTTTTTGAGGAACCTCCATACTGTTTTCCAGAGTGGCTGCACCAGCTTGCATTCCCACTAACGGTGCAAAAGAGATCTTTCTCCAAAAGCCAGGGAGATCTTAAGAGGCTTTTCATGTAGCTAGCACCCTGGCGGGACAGCTGAAGCTGAAATAGATACATGCAAGCTGTGGGAGGGTGGGGGAGGGGGGTCCTAGTGTACTCTATACAAGGGGTGTCCTGGTGGGCTGGCTGGAGTTGAGTTGGGCATAGGTCAGTTGTCCCATGGTGCTTCACACAGGGGGTACTCTGGTGAGTCATCCAGAGCAGAAGCAAGCATGGGCTGGGAGGTCCCGTGGCATTCTGCACTGTGCGTACACGGGAAAGTCACCTAGAGCCAAAGTGGTATGGGTCTTAAGTGTTCTGGGTGCCTTGTGCCTGTGTCACCTCAGTGAGATGGCTGGAGCTGTAGTCAGCACTGATCAGGTATGGCCTGAAATGTATTGTGCTAGGGCCACCTTGATAGGATGGCTGGGTCTTTGTGGGCTAGGGGCTTGGGGCTCCCTCAAGTGGTAGGTCAACTAGGCCATCTGGACCCTGAATCCATCTCTGCTATCAAGGCAGAAAAGAAACATAAACCCTGGCACTTGCCGGGCCCTGTGATCTGGATAGAAGTCTAGCAGCTTCCCTGTCATTTGGCAGAGTTTTAGAGCTGGAATCTTTATATTCTAGTTCCACTTTATTTTTTTATTTTTTATTATTTTTTTATTTTTTTTTATTCTAGTTCCACTTTAAATCACTTTTTTTTCCCCTCTGTTCCCCAGGACATCCAGAGCTGGTAAGGACTAGGGGCCTGGGGCTTGTTGAGGCAGCAGGCCGGCTATGACACCCAGAGCCTGCTCCAGTCTACACTATCAAGGTAGATGAGGAAGGTAGGTTGTGGCACTGGCCATTTGTCTACCTGGAGGGAGTTCCAGCAGCTTTCTTGCCATTTGGCAGGGTTCTGGTGGTGTTTTTTTATATTCCATTTGTCCTTTTAAACTATGTCTTTTTTTTTATGTGCCCCAGGGCAGATGAATCTGCTTACAGTCCCTCAACAGTCTCCTCCCCTCTGCAATTTACAGCTTCAGGGGTGGGGTTCCATTTGTGACAAAGTCTTCAACTCTCTTGCTCTTCTCTTCTCTGTGGTCTTTCTATCTTTTGTTGGGCAGTAGCTGTTCAGTCAGCCCTCAGATCTTGTTCAGGAGGAATTGCTCTATAAATGGGTATAGATTTGGTGTGTCCATAGAGGTGAATTCAAGGTCTTTCTAGGTCACTACCTTGGGTTCTCTCTCTGTATTAGACAATTCTTTTTAAACAGGACTCTTCTTCTGTAATGGTCATATACTTAATTTGATGACTTTATGTAAGGATAACATTCAAGTTATTTAGATTAAATATATTTTATGCTCTTTTTCCTCAGAGTAGTGTCATAGCCATATTCAACTATATCCAATTCATATTTTCCGTATTTTCTTTTCTTTCAAATTATTTGATTTGTATATATTTTGAATATTCCCAAGGTTCCCAAGTATTAGGTATTTGGTGATGTATGTGCCATAGTTCCAGATAACTTACTTGAATGCTTATAAATGATTAACAAGAGCCCTTAGCAATCATTTAATATGTATTACACTTTCCAAAATATAATTCTCAACAGTTACATTTAATTTTTAGTACTATTTACATGGCAATTTTGTATTAAACTGTAAATAGTAATTTAAGTTTGTATGGGACTCACCATTGAGAGAAAGAAGTGGTTCCCAGATTTTTTAAGATAGTTATCAATGTTGGTGGTATATTAAAATCCCATAGTGAAATTTTAATAGAAGACAAAACTGAGTGCTACCTCTGACCAACTGAATAAGAATCTCTGGGAGAGGGACTATGTATTGAAAAAAAAATTTTTTTGTATTTTCTCTTCTTTATCATTTTTTATTTTTATCTTTTAATTTATTTTCAAGTTAGTTAACATGCAGTGTAGTCTTGGCTTCAGGAGTAGAATAAATAAAAATGAAAACAACCAGCAAAATCCCCAAATGGTTTTGATGAACGAGAACTACTCTAAGGAATTCCCATTCTCTCTCTTTCATAGGAATTTCAGAATAGACATTCGTCTGTCACAGCAGATAAACTACTGGGTATCGATGATTATAATATGATACTCTTTTTTGTAGATTTTGAGCAGCTTTTAGTCAAGCTGCCATAAAGTTGATATGAAAATATTTATTGGTGAATAAACTAATGAGTAGGTAGAGGGATCCAGATAAGCAGAAATTCTGAGAGGTCAAATTCTTTTTTTGCAGAATTAGAATATGTCCTCTGCCAAAATATTTGAGAGGGTTGAGCAGTAGAACTGCTCTTCCAGATTTTTAAACATGTTCATTTATCCTTACCAACTTTATCTCTCTTCCAGACTGCTCCTTTCAAAATGGGTAAAATACTTTAGAATTAAATGAGTGGTTCTCAAGTGTCATGTTAGTGCTTTGAAAGGAATAGAGTGTTATACGAATATGAATTATTATTCTTGTTCATGACAGATATGCCATTAAAATGAATACATGTATACTAATCTCTGACAATTTTTGATGTACAAAAATGGGGGCTTTATGTGAATCAAGCTTACAGAATTCGGAAAAGGACATTGCAATGAAGATTAACCTTCTATTTCTCCATAGTTTTCTTGACAAGACAATTAAAAATAGAAGTTGATTGTAAAACAGACAGCACTGAGACAGATTTGTTTATATAGGGTCATTTATTCTTGCTGATAGCAACAGCTGCTTTGCAATTATTTAAAATAGTAAGAATATTTGCCAAAGGTATTCGGAAAAATCACTAGTCCAGGGGATATTATATGAAGCAAAAGAGGAAAGAAATAAGGAAAGAGAGAAAACAATGTGAGAGAGAAGAAAGAAGGAAGGGGATTTAGGGTCAGTCAACAGAACAATTCTACACACTATAGCTTTCTGTTATACTACACATAAGTATATTAAAGAGCTACAATAATGTTTTAGGAAAGAAACCTCTTTAATCTAGCATTTCCTACACTCTTTAATCTAACTTTGACCCACAAATCTTTTTAACATGTAATAATTGTTAGCATCCTGACAAAAAGTGTTTTGAAACAAGGAAATTTCTTGGGGCACCGGGATGGCCCAGTCGGTTGGGTGTCCAACTTTGGCTCAGGTCATGATCTCACGGTCTATGGGTTCAAACCCTGTGCTGAGAGCTCAGAGCCTGGAGCCTGCTTCAGATTCTGTGTCTCCCTCTCCCTCTCTGCCCCTACCCTGCTCATGCTCATGCTCATGCTCTGTCTCTCTCTCTCTCTCTCTCTCTCTCTCTCTCAAAAATGAACAAACATTAAAAAATAATTTAAACAAGGAAATTTCTGGTATAATAGCAATCTACAAAAGGTATTCCACATTGGTTCATGTTCCACATTCATTCATGATAAATGTTTAGGCTATTAGGTTATGAACTCCTTAAAAAAGATTATTTATTTGTGAATTCAGATCCCTTTTAGTTGCTTTGTAGCAAAGGAAGCCGTTCATTAAGTTGTAGTGCACATTTGTCTTTCTTTGTGACAGCCCAGCATCTGAACCCCAGTGGGTCATGGTAAGAGTCAGAGATGCTATCTTATATACAAGTTAGATGCTTGCTTTCCTGCCTGATGCTTGCTTTCTTGGCTTTCTTTGTGGCCGTAATTTGGATGCATGACTCAAGACTGCCAATCAGATGAACCTATCAGGCTTGACTCAGCAGTATGCTCTCAAGGAAGCAGAACCAGTAAAGATGCTTCTGGCCGAGAGGGACAGTGAGTTGTTCAGCCAGTGGTGGTGACAGTACCTGCAACACCATCCTATGTCCTATCTGCTGTCTTTAGTTGTGCAGTGGAGGCTTTTAGCTACCGTGTCCTCTTCTCAAGGCAAGTTACACAGTATAATGTTGAGCATTACTACTGTCTGAACATCCCCAGATGTGGCCCACCCTTCTGGGTGATTCATGAACTACCTAATATCCCTTAAACAAGTTTTTCTTCTGCTTAAATCAGCTATAATTGGTTTCTCTTGCTTGTGACTAAGAATCCAGCCTGATACTGTGGGCTTAATCTTACTAATGAGAAAAAAAAAAAAAAAAAGAAATGTTAATGATGTGAGAGAGCTATAATTCTTCTGTGTTCCTGAGATAGTGGGTTGTTGTGAAAAATGTTATGGAATTCTATAGAGGAGATAATTTTGAGAAGCATGAAGGAGGGAGCCACTTGCAGGTAGGGTCAGCGTGAGTGGTAGTGTGCTAGAATTCAGTAATGAGGTAGGGCATTTCTTCAGCACGGAAAAACGATACACCTGTCTCTTTCTAATTTATGACATAATTTAATCTTGCCTTTTCCTCATTTGGTTACTGTCATTTCTGCCTTTTTATTTGCCTGAATTTAATTGCTTCATAAAAGAATTGCCATCATACCAGATTGTTCTGAGGTTAATAGTTTAAGAGTTATCTTCAGTGTACAACAAAAGATACCCTGGTGCAGAAAACATGTGACACGTAATGTTGCAATGTCTGAAAACAAAATGAAATGATCTTTGACAGGATTAGACTAGATCTTTCAGAGATGATAATAGTATTTTATATTTGCAAATACTCCATAGTTTTCAAGGCTCTGCCAATATATCATCCCATTCAAGGCCCATTTCATCAAATACAAAGCTCTTAATTTTATTTGAATCATTTTGATGGGAATCCATTTCCAACTACATAATGAATTTTTTTAAACCAGGAAATACTGTACATAATGTAAACTTTTGCTATAACTTTGCACTATTATTGTGAATGTAAATGAGGGAAAAATTTCAGAAACATTCATTCCAAATCAATTTACAGATCATCTGCTCTGTGCACCCAGCATTATGCTAAGGTATAAGGATAGAAAAATACATAAGAGATGGCTCTTGGCTTCAAGGAGACAGAAGTAGTTATTAAAATTCAAGAAAGTAAGTATGATGAAGAGGCTTAATATCAGATATGTAATTATACTCGCCCACCTTTTTCAGGGTTATCGTGAAGACCAAGTTTGAAACCTGTAAGGCTCAGTGCAGAGGGCATTTAGGATTATTATCATAATGCTGCTACTACTGATGCAGGAAATAGTCACGCAGATGGAAGTGCATGGGGCCATGTGCTGAAGTAGAAAGAGGAAGTGTCTTGGAAAAATAAGATCTTGCGCACACACCCACCCAAGGGAACTTCTGAGATTTATTATCCATATGGATGTGGGGTCTGAGTTTTTGTTTGCTGGTTGGCAAAACTAGAATAACACCCACCTTGAAACCTTCACTGAGGGGCACCTGGGTGGCTCAGTCGGTTAAGCGTCCGGCTTCAGCTCAGGTCACGATCTCGGGGTCTGTGAGTTCGAGCCCCGCGTCAGGCTCTGGGCTGACGGCTCAGAGCCTGGAGCCTGCTTCTGGTTCTGTGTCTCCCTCTCTCTCTCTGCCCTTCCCCCGTTCATGCTCTGTCTCTCTCTGTCTCAAAAATAAATAAATGTTAAAAAAAAATTAAAAAAAAAAAAAAGAAACCTTCACTGAGGGTTAAGGAGAATATTGGCTAACTGAGTAGTATAGAATTTTGATTATTTCATAAAGGAATCATCCAAGTTTACAGTCTTGTGAGAAAATTAGTCTGCTGCAGTGCCTGGCACATAATCCGCACTCAGTATGCATTTGTTCAATGGCAAAGAGATGAATATATTTAAGTCTAACTTTGAGGTAGGTATGGCAGGTATTATCTCAAATATCAATATTATGCATGCTAGAACAATCTTTAGATAATAGAAACTACATTTACTCATCAATTCATTTAAAACTGGGAAAAGTAATGGCATTCTGAACAGAAAAAGGGCTCCATCTCTGAATTATTTACATCAATTATTTACATGTTCTGGGTACTTTTCCATTTGTATACAGATAGTAATAAAATAAATGGAAACCTTAAATGGGAAAAAAAATAAAAGCTTTTGGCCTATGGTATGGATCATTACTGTTGAAATATAATAAAAATATTGAAAGGAAATTAGTGAATGTCTTCTATAAGGAAATATATATATTTTTAATTTTTTAATGTTTATTTATTTTTGAGAGAAAGACAGACAGAGTGTGAGTGGGGGAGGAGCAGAGAGAGAGGGAGACACAGAATCCGAAGCAGGCTCCAGGCTCTGAGCTCTCAGCACAGAGGCTGACGCGGGGCTTGAACCACAAACTGTGAGATCATGACCTGAGCCAAAGTCAGACACTTAAACAACTGAGCCACTCAGGTGTCTCTATAGGGAAATCTTATTTAATTACAAAGATTCAGTTTCTAAATGTTTACATATAGATTTGAAATATATGAGCAGCTCCCTTAATAGAGTGGATATCTTCATTCCATCCATTGTTTTATACTGGATTCACAAATTTAAAACAAATTTTAAAAATACACTCAGATGCCCTTTGTGAATGGCAATATACATGCTTTTTGATTTTCTGATTCATTATGCTCAAGACAATAAGAAAGTATATAGAGGTTTAACACTAAGAGCTGTATTAATTCACATGAAACCAGTCTCCAACTTACCATTGTATCACCAGTTTGGCTGCAACATGAGTCACTTATAATGGTCAAAAGACAGACATGGGTAGGAATGTCAGTGGGGCAGTCTGTCAGTGAAATATTCAGGTATTTAAAAGATAGCGTGTGTACACAGAGTGAGTTGGTTACTAAGATTAGGTACCAATCAAGGCAGAGTAGGGACAGAGTGAGAACCAGATTTCTAAAGGAACTCTGATAGGAACTCTGAAACTGACTTCCCAAGAGGAAGGCAGTAGGAACCTTTCTGATAGAGCTGAGCACATTTGCATAGATAGCACTTTGTACTGCTCATAAATCTCTGAGGATCCGAGGACCTGCCCTCATGCTTGTGATTCTTCTTACCTTCCATAAGGTATTCCTATTATCTGGACATTTACCAACATGATATGTTCCAAGTTGCCTGAATCTTGGATCTAATTTTCTCAGTGAACAGAATTATTATATGTGAAAGGCTCCTGGATTGGACATATATCATAAGTACTGGGTACAGTATCACCAACACAGTAGAATATCCACCAAATGCTAATTTCCCTTCCTATCAGAGCCATTGTCTACAATTTATTGACATCCAAATGCTTCCATCATCTTGCCTGTGGAAAGCCTATTCATTTGTTCTTTTCCAAGGTCAGTGTCCTATCTTCACCATCCCAGTTTGTTTCCCTTAGGGAATTCTGGTATTGGTTTCATATATGTTTCCATAAAGGAAGACTTTGTATTTCCCTTTCCACACAAAACCAATCATCTTGTATTACACATACAGTGAAATATTAGGGGAAGGGGGAAATACTAGCTGCATGACTATTTTGTAGGCTATCAGGGCATGCTGCTATGAGTCTATTAGATGATGGCATGGAAAGATGGTTATAAAAATTGAATTTCAGGAGACTAGGATTAAGATTCTTGAACAAAAAGGGGTGTGTAAAACTCATCCCTCAAACTCTAGAAAAATGCCTTGGTGAGCAGGGAATTCCTGGTTAAAAAGTAAGGCATTGGGACACCTGGGTGGCTCAGTCTGTTAAGCATCTGACTCTTGATTTCAGCTCAGGTCATGATCTCACGGTTCATTAGATCAAGCCCCACAACAGGTTCTTGGCTGACAGTGTGGAGCCTGCTTGGGATTCTCTGTTTCCCTATCTCTCTGCCCCTCCCCTGCTCATTCTCTTTCTCTCTAAATAAATAAGTAAATCAATAAATAAACTTAAAAAAAAAAGTGAAGCATCATGTTGAAAGTCTGTACCAGAGATAGCGGGTAATAACATGCAGATATCATCTGACACAACCTCCTTCCCAGCCATTATCACCGAACTTTGTGTTACTTATTTCAAGTATTCATCCTTCTCAAATATTTTCTCATCTATTTCTTAATTAATTTGCTATACATTGTCATTCTGTGTTTCACAACTCCATATAGTCAGGAATCTTGTTTCGTTCACCATAGTCTTACCAGGATCCAGAGAAATCTCTGGTGTGTAGTAAATGCTGGTTGAAACAGGGAATTAATGAGTAAGAAAATGAATAACACTGAAAATTTTCAAGGAAAAGGAACAAAAATTGGGGCCCAGTGTTCCCAGGATTTGTCTGATTAGGACTTATAATAATTTTTTTTCATTACAATTGCACTTTTTACCAACATTCCTTGATTTTCTTTTCCAGGCTTTCTTCTCCCTTACATGGGGAAGGGCAGGTATTATTCCTGGCATCAGCAACTCAATTGTTATTAATCCATAAATGACATAGATGAAGTACGTTACTCCTTAAATTACTCCGAGAAATTATTGATATCTTGATGTTTACACGCCTCTAAAATGCTATAAATTCTTGAGTTCCAGGGGGAAACAAGCTAACATCATAACCATGAACTTGACTACATTTATCTTTGTTTTTATGCCTTACATATAGACAACACTCAGTGAATGTTTAAAGAATAAAGAAAATGGGCTACATTATTCAACTACACTTAATCACCATCTGTAACACCAGTTCTCAAGGAAATGCATTGTATATTTTGTACTATAGAAACACAACTCCTTGACCTTAAACATGTGGCAGCACCTTCCTAGCTACAGTAGTGGGCACTCTCAGGTTAGTGAAAAATGGAGGAGGAACATGATGCCTCATGTCAATGAGAGAAAGGTGGTTTAGGGCCTTGTTACTCAAAGTATGGTCTTCATCACCTGGAAGCTTACTAGGGTTGAAGAATCTTGGCCCTATCCCAGGACTTCTCAGTTAAAATCTGTGTTTTAATCAAGATCCTCAAGTGATTTGCATGCACATTTAAATTTGGAAAGCAATGATTTAGGGGAGGTAGGTCTGTTACCTCAAACATCAGTAAAGTCTTAAATATCTACATCTGTACAAGACCTTTTAGATAGCTATATATTGGTAGACAATAAAATTCCTCTTCAATTACTCTGAGGAGTAAAACTTCCTCCAACATCCTATTTGCATATTCATCAATTTCCAGAAAACATACTCAATGCGGTGTTTTAGATTAATCAATTCAGTGCTTAAATGATGAAATTTGCAATCTCAATAAAGCATGATAAACAGCTGCTGCCTTTCATTTCTGCCTCCACTGAAGGGGACTTAGAAATACTCACCGGAAACTCATCACTTCTCTGCTTCTTGGCAAAAAATATCCTTATCTAGGAGTTGGCACAACTTCCAAGTTGAAAGAAGCATTGGATTTTACATCTAGAAACATCTGCTTTAACCCGTGCTTGAAATAAATGAAAACATAAACATCTTTCATTAATCTTACTCTTCTCATCACTTCTACAGCACTTAGAGTCTGGGTTACAAAATTAACATCACATGGTAGAATGCTTTGTACTGTAAGATGTTTCACAATTAAATCATAACAATGTCAGAACACTAATATAGATAATACGTCCTATAGAAATTCAAAGAAAACTTTGGATTGCTTGGGTAGTCAAATACACTATGTAGAGAAGGCTGGAATCAAACCTGGTACTGAGGGATGAGGAGACATTGGACAGTGGCCACAAAAGGGCATGAAACAGCAATGACAATGACAAAGATATGAAGAGAGAAGGAGTAGCAAGTTCAATTAGTGAGGAAACATATCCATGATATGTTGATGAGACTCACAGTTAGAGATGTTGACCAAGACAGATCGCTGTTAATTCCAACTTGAATTTGAATATTTCCTGTGGTGAATACACTTTGAGCAAGTAACAAAATGGAAAAAAAAAAAAGTGTGTTAGGAAGAACACTTAATGAAGCTAATATATGCAACATTCAAGTTTAGTTCTAATGTCAGTATTGTTGTGCTGGGTCTTAATAAATGATTGCTGAATAGCAAATTGATGAATATACAGTGCATGTAATTTTCAGAAAAGAAATTAGCTTGTGAAGTCAATGAACTCTTTTGCAGTTTGTTTATGTGTTTCACAATTTTCAAAAGGGTGGTAGCAATTGATAGGAAGTCCTCAACAGAGACAACACATGTAATTGCTAGATACACACACTTGTCAGAACATGGCTGTAAGTGGAACTCTGTGACATTTTTGAGTAATAATGACAAGGGTGAATCAAAGGTCAGTTTTCCAGGATCAGTTTCTCAGAGTATTATCCCTCTTCTCTTCACTGTGTCAGAAAACCTAGGCTTTAAGACTGACTGAGACATTTTCCAGAAGTTACTATGATAGTTTCTTTGCCGATGTTGGCAGAACTGCTACAGAATCACCATGTCAAAACCTCTATATGAAACATCCATTTGTGGAATGGTCATGATGATACAGACACTTCCTGCAGCAGCATTAATATTCTCAGGGAAACTTTACTTGACAGATGGTGTATATTTTCCACTGGAAAGGGTAGGAAGGTGATTCGGACTTTTGACCATGAAACCATGGTAGGGCCCTTTGATAGAACTTTAGAGTGAATAAAGAGGATCTTCTCATTTGAGGAAGCTTATTGTCAGAGGGAAGAGTAGGCTTTATGCAAGCCTGGATAATCCAAGTTTTTCTTCATTTCCACAATTTGAGATTATGGTAAACCAATAGGAGAAAAGATGACAGAGTAGAATGCAGGAGAGTGCTTTAATATCCCATTCCATCATGTCCAGATAGAACTATCCAGAAGGCAGGCTAGTAATCAAGAGGAGATAGGAAAAAAAAAATCTTGTTGGGTAGGAGAGCCAAAAGTCTAATGTTATAACCTAATTTATATTTATTAAATTACCTGAATCATTAAATATTGGACTATTGGGAAAGCAGTAGTTGTAACAAATCAACAACTCAATCGCCATAAGCTATTTTGAGAACCTACAATAAGTTCAAAGCAATCTAGTTAACTTTCTTTCCTTTGTTTCATATACTCAGTGATGTATGTGTTCTTTGAGTGTAGAGATTATATCCAACGATTATGATTTGTCCACTAGAAGCATGCAATACATTTATGTTAATTTATAAGGTTAGCAAGGGCTGAATCTATCTCTACATGGATAATAGGGAGATTGGAGTTTCTCTCTCTGTTGGACTGTGTTCTCCATCAGCCTACTGTGAAAGAAACTGAATTTTAAAATGAAACTTAAGCAAAGACTGTTAAATTGAAACGGATCTTAGAGGCTCCCTGGAATAACTTTACCTTTAATGCATGGACCTCTTATTGTTCTAAATCTATGCATGTTGAATTGTAATGTGATTCTCACAAGTCTGACTTCAGGCTTGGTTAAAATATGAATTCCTTTATGTAGTGGGATCTAAGAAGCTTTTTAAAGTTGCCGCTTCAGGGTACAGATGTATTGAGCTGATCAGGAGTTTTAATTTCTAGATGCAGAGCCATTAGGGAAATGACAGGAGAAATCAGAGAATAAACCTGTCACCATGCACAGATCCCTAGAATTACTAGGTCTCTTCTTGTGTAAATTGAGGAGTTTGGCTAAAAGACAATTAAATATAAACCTGGCTGCACATTAGAATCACATGGAGAAGTTTAAGCATATACCAACGTTTACTGATTATCCTCAGATATTTTAATTTAACTGGTCTGAGATACTTCTGGGCATTTGTAAGTTTAAAAGCTCTTCAGATTGTTCTAATATGCCTTTGGAGTTGAGAGATCCTCTAGGTGGTCTCCAGTTCTAATATTCCAAGAATCTGGAAGACAATAAGTCTGGTAAATTCCAAGTTTGAGCCACTATAGATTTAATCATCCTTTGTTACTCCAGTGAGGGATTCCCACACGCCATAGAATGCAAGATTTCATTCTCTGGTGCTCTAGCTATGGGGGACTTATGACATTTCCAGTGAGTCCAAACAGCCTCCTGAAAGAAGAAATCATGCCCTTTGTGAATGTCAAATTTCACCATGAATGTGTATCCCTGAGTATTTCTTCCAAGTTTAGCAAATATTACACTAATTATAAAGATTATACAGATAAGAACTGATTATTACTCAAAAGTTAGATGAAATTAGCTCCTGTCTATAATATTCCTCCTGCAAGAAGCCTGTGAAATGTTTGTTGGTAGAAATTTCTATAAAGACAACCCTTTTATAGAATCTATAAATCCTTGCAAAAACACTGCCAGTGATAAAATAATTCCAGTGGGTTGTTGTCACATGAAGATGTTAGTTGGAACTTACAAGGCCATTGTTGGCCATAAGAGATGATTATAAATACATTTTCCTGTAAACTGCTAAGGAAATATATAAGTGTATTATTATTGTGGATTCTGTTTATTGGAATCATTTTGAGAACTGGGTATTTAATTAGCTGGCTGACTGGATTTAAAGGCGACTGGAAAGAACCATCCTTCACAAACCACAATTTCAAAAAGCTTCAGTTTGATCTAAAAGTTTAGCCTGAGGACTTGTCCCTGGTTGAATTTGTAGGACCAAGGCTTATATATATTTTCTCCCATTGTTGGTCCTTATATTTTACTGCAGTTAGTCATTCCTGGAAATCCTGTGCATCTTTCGTTTGAAAGAGCTGTGGGACTCTGTCACATGAGACCTAGCATAGAGTACCTTCAGTTTGGAGTAGGATAAACGTTTCTCATGGGTGAACATTTCCTACAGTTCCATTGCCATGTTGTCCTTTGAGAGACTGCGTTCTTAGCAGAGGCTAAAAAAATTCCCTCCTAGGCTCAAACAACAAAAAATGTTGACAGGAGGAAAGCTAGAGAAAGAAGCACTAGAAGAGAAGAAAGGACTTCGGTAATGGGAATGATGCTCAGGCGTCACTCTCAGGGTCAGTCTTGACTCTGTACTCGGCATAATGCCTGGCACCCAGTTGACATCAGCATGAGTGTTTCCTTTCTATTGGGTATCGAGCTCCCTACTTTCCCTACATTATTTTATTTATTCCTCATCACAACTCCATGGGGCTTTCTGCTCCTCCTTAGGTCCAAGTATCATAGTTTTTGCCTTGAGACTTTCCTCTTTAGAGGGTTTCGTCTGGCTTCCCTTTAGTAGTATTTTTCTTCTAGTCATAGGGATGTGTCTACCTATCTAGACTATGTTCCGGATCTTTGGGACTGTGGTATGCCTTGTCCAAATGACCTTGATTCCACTTCCCAGGGCAATGCAGGCCTCATTACCAAGGACAGATCACAACTGTAAGAACAAAATCTGAAGCAAGGCAACCCAGAGCTGGTATGGGGCCCCGAGTTGTGAGGAGACCATCTGCCTTCCGTCTTGTTGCTCTATCATCCTCAACATATTATTTCCATCTCATAGCTCAACAGACCTACTGAAGCTCTGGGTATACTATTTTCATTTCAGCCAGAGGGAAGGAGAAATGAATGAAAAAGTCCATCCTCCTCCTTCAAGGGCACTTATGAAGCTCTTATTGTATCTCATTAACCATAATTTTGTGTGTGAGAAAGTGAGAAAGGGAGAGAGAGAGGGAGGGAGGGAGAAAAACAGACTGATGGATGGAGAAGATGTCTTGGTAAAGCATAATTATTTTGTATTATCTGGCACATTTATTGAAGTGACACAAATTTATTTAAACTTGATATTTTCATTTTGTATCCTACTTGTCATGTATTATTCCTCTTTCCCCTCAGAATGATTCTTTTTTTGTTTTTTTGATCGTATGGCTTTTTTTCTAAATTGTTCAAGATTATTATTGCATTTTTCTCTCTCCCTGAGGATTTCTATTCTTTTAGTCGTTAACCATCAACATTTAAATGACTATTTAATAAAGTAAATATCTTTGCATTCCACTGGAGTAGTATAAGGGTATAGGATGACTTTAACTCTCAGTATTCCTTTTCCTCTCTGAGACTGAAACAAACAAATTGACAGGCAGAAAACTAGAGCTAGTATCACTGAAAGAGGAGGGGAAGGTCTTAAGTAATAGAGGAAATGACATTCAGGAGCTTGCGTATTTGGGGCATTTCAGGCTCAGCTTTGTTCCAAGCCCAAACCAATTATTATTATTTTTTTGCACCATTAATTTATCTTTAGATGTACATGCATGATCATTCTTTTTGCTCACCAATCTCACTTTCATTTCATCTATCCTTTCTGGAATACATTTTTTTTTTCTTCTTAGGCCATTTAGAAGTTCTTGAATTAAACTTTTTGTTTATCTTAAAATGTCTTTGCTTTCATTCTTGAAAGTAGATATTCTGAGTGACCAACATAAATGGACAATTATTTCCTCCCTGAGTTTTGAAGACGTGTTTTTCTCTTTCCTCGATGCCATTATTTCTTTTGAGAATTTGTCATTCTAACCACGCTTTTGTTAATTTTTTTTCATGGCTGTTGTTAAGGTTTAAAAAAAATTTTTTTTAATGTTTATTTTTGAGAGAGAGAGACACAGGGCAGGGGAGGGGGAGAGAGAGAGGGAGACACAGAATTGGAAGCAGGCTCCAGGTTCCTAGCTGATGGCATGGAACCCCGTGCTGGAGATCATGACCTGAGTGTAAGTCGAAGGTTTAACCAACTGAGCCACCCAGGCGCCTCTGTTGTTAAGATCTTTTTCTTTTGTACTTTGCAATTTTATCATGCTTTGTTTAGGTAAGAATTCTTTTAATTTATGTTGTTTGGAATTCTTTGCCTTTGAAATCTTATCATTCGTCATTAAATACTGTGGAACTATCAGGTGTTATCTTGCTATTACTTGTATATAATTGTTTTATTATTTCTTCCTGGTATATATTTAAAAAGTATTTTGGATCTTTTCACTCTATTTTCCGTGCCTCTAACATTTTACTTCATATGGTTTATTTCTTGATTTCTGTGTCGCATTTTGTGTAATTTCTTCTGATCTTTCTCCCCATTGATTGATTCTCATCAGGTCTGTCAAACTATTTAATACCTCATTAAATTGTTAATTTTAAATATATTGATTTTTTATAACTTCTCTCTGGTTCTTTATTATATATATTTAATTTCCTCTTTTTTTCTGGTAATCTTTTTATCCTAATATATTTTCAATGGTCTTATTTTTGTAAACTTATTAAGCATGTATCTTCAGTATTATTTTTTGAACATTTTCAATATCTGAACTTTTTTAATTCTGGTACTGTTGTTTCTATTTATTCTTATTCATGGTAGCTTGCTTTCCTTTGCATTTGGCATATTTTTTTATTGAGAGCCCATATATGTTGACACTGTGTGTCGGGTATGTATTTTTCCAGGTAGAATTTCGGATTGCTTCTTCAAGGTACCTGGGTGAAAAAAGATCTAGGTCCAACATAAATTGCCAGTCTTGGCTTATGTATTTTGAACTGAACAAATATAGTGGATTTAGACTGCAAAATATTTGAAGGCCAGACTTGACCACACAATCTCAATGAAGGTCTTAGTTACAAAAAGACTCCACTTAGAGCTAAAGGCAAGTTAAACAAGATACTTTATTAATGTTACTATTTGCCTCTATGTGGTATCTTTTCCTGTTATAGCTATTATTGTGTGTGATTTGTTCAACTCCTTGCCTTTAAAGCTGTAAGATAATGTGAGATATACATACGTTTCCAAATTAACTTTCACTTCCAGTGGTGGCTTAAATCTATGGTCCTTGCTTCCTGTTGACAGCTAACTTGAGCTATTTCCTTGATTTTCCACAAGCTCATCTAGTTGTTTGAGAGAGTATTTTGAACTGTTTTGTTAGATGTTCCATAGCAGGAGAATTTTGCAATTTCTAGGCCATTATAATTTTGGAAACAGAAGACTCATATTAAACTATAGAAAATTGTTCTATTTTCAGTAGGAATATATTTAAAAATTTTTTAAATATCACCAGGCTCAAATAAAATTCCATAATTTTCAGGATGCTTATATTATATGAGAGTCAGGCTATGATTTTAGGTGTTACCTAAATTATGTTATTGATGAGGTTTTTGGGGTGACAGTGGAATTCATGGGGTCTGGAGCTGACTACCAAAAAGAATATTTGAAGATGTTTTTGGTGCAAAAAGGTGATTTTATTAAAGCACAGGGACAGGACCCATGGGCAGAAAGAGCTGCCCCAGGATGATGAGGAGAGACTGGTTATGTACTATGGGGTTGGGAGAGGTAAAGTCCAGGGGCAGTTTCCAGTGAGATTTTCATATGCTAAAGAAGACTCCCAGGATAGTGGAGGCCTAGCTAGTGTCAAGCTAAGGTTGTTTTCCCTCTAGCAAAGCATTAACATTAAGACAGTAGGGAGTTCCTGGAGAAACATTTTACTCTGCTGGCCTCAAGTATTTGTCAGTGGGCTGCAGGTTATAAGGAAATTTAGTTCTATCTGCCATTTCCTTCTGCCTTTGTTTCCCACAGCAATATGGAGGGTGATGTTGGGGCTCCAGGACATGGAGTCTATAGGTTTCTAGAGATTAGGCAATTGATAAGATTACCTTTTTCTTGTGATTTACTAAGATATTTGTAAATAGATGGGGACTTGTATCCTACAGGACTATGATCTCTATCAGTTAACCATTTGTTTTTCCTGTTTTTCCCAGGAGTTCCTGAGGAATATCACACATATCCCACCTGGGGTGGGGGATGGGGGTTGTGGCCTGTCAGCTTGCCTTATGGTCCCTCATCATTATGATTAGGTGTTACCAACAATATGGTAAAACCCCATCTGAAACCATGCTGCCTTGGTCTTTCACTTAGTAGCTGGGTAAGCTTTGGTCAATTTATTGATATCTTTGAGCCTCAGTTTTCTTCTTAAAAGTAGGGTTGTATCAATAACAACCTCATTAGAGTTCTCCACAGAATGAATATATTACTACATGTAAAAGACTTAGAGAAATGCCTACTACATGGTAAGGCTTAAAAAATCGTGTTATTATTATCATGATATGTACCAGTGATAGAATTTAGCAGATTGAAAATGAAGGAGTTCAGAATAGTTCTTCCCAAAATGTGTCACTTTTTGGGACTCAAGCTAAAGACAGTTAAGACCTGAAGACCTAAGAAAAAACTTTCACCTCTTCCTTAAACTACCTAAAATAATTCAGATAGGGGGCCCATAAAGAGAGTTACTACCAAGAGATAACTTTTTTATCTGATAACCTATCTGGCAAACATCCAATTACCAAACATCTACTCTTCTGATCATCCTGTGAATCATCTCCCTCCCCTTTGAAGCCCCAGGCCCTCATCCCATTCCTTACCTCAGGATGGCCTATAAATAAGCCTCACTTGCCCAGTTTGTCTTTGAGTCTCATATTCTTATAGGGCTCCTATATATGTGTTATTAAATTGACTTTTCTCTTGTTAATCTATTTTATGCTAATTTGGTCATTAGACCAGCCAAAGAATCTGGAAAGGTAGAAGAAAAATTGTTTTCTTCCCCAACACAAATCAATCACATAATCAACAGCATGTAGAAAACTAGTGATAAGTAACATCATTTAATATTTGTGCTCATATATTTCATCCTTCATTTAAAATGAACTGAGTTGCAAAGCTTTTAACAAATGATCAAAATATAGATTTAAGAGTTTTAAAAAATAGGACTTGTGTTATTCATTTTAAATATGCCTCTAAGCAAGTATATGAGAGATTGATCTTAAAAAGCATAAAAGCTTAACTTATATATTTTAGTTAAATGACATCCCAACTAAATTAGCCTGAGTATAAGTGGTGTGGCCTTAATTTAGTCTTAATATTTAAATGTGGTTTTGACGTAAATCTGATCATCATTTTGGAAAAATCCAGTTTCTAAACAAATGGCTGCTGCTATTAGAATATATTTTCTATTTATATTTATTTGTCTTTGAAAAATGTTAATATTTTACAGGCAAAGAGCAGTTCTTATCTCTAATATTTCAAAAATAGGTGTTTTTAGCTATAAGTATGTTGTTAAAAGTATATTTAATCTCTTTCTCCAACCTGCAGAAGAGAAGCAGCCCAAATTAATATTAGGCCATGTAAAAATATGCACTGTAGGTTTGCTGAAAAATCATTTAAATTCTTTCTCTTCCCCTCTGGAGGAATATGTAATGCACCATTTCTTATTCAGTGCACTTTAGGACATTCATGCTTGGAACTTCATAGAAGTATTTAGGTTAGGCATTTGTTTGGTGATAGGATTCTTTGGAAATAAAATAAGTCCTTCCCCCAATCCAGGATACAAGAATTTACCTTTTTATATATCTATTTTTCAAGACTGATATTTTGTTTTAGGCCTATATGAATCTTGAATCCCTCATGTTAGACATAGTTATAAAAAAGATGGAATTGAGTGTTGAGGACTTAAAAGTAGATGTAAAGAAAATGAGAGATTAGGAGTACAGAGTTTTCCCATTGTGTCCTTTTGAGGTAAAAAGAAATTGTAACAAAACAAGCTAGCTTTATAATAGTGAACGGGAGCAGAATTTGTCACCCCAAAATACACCTCTTTGGCATAAGGATTATTTCAGGTTTATTATTTTTAAGAGACTGCAGACATAGGAAAAGCTCTGAAAACCTAGTAAAAATGACCCTTTTGTAAAATACATTTACATTTAGAAGGAAAAATCTCCATTTGTAAGAGTGTCTTTCTCTCAGTACCAAGAAGAGGATGACCAAATCTCTAGAAATTCTTATCAGTGAAGAAGGCAGGACTTAAATCTGCATAACAACCATACCCTTATTCACTGTGCTTTTCCTAGTAACATTCCACAACTGCATCCTTTCCCCAACATCTTTCTTTGGCCTTAGCTGAAGATGGTTTTTAAGGCAGTGGCTTGGGCATTTCAGAGTTACTCAGTACGTTTTGTTTTGTTTTTGATGCATAGTTGGCATATAACATTATATTATTTTCTGGTGCATAAAATAATGATTGATATTTGTATACAGTGCAAGATGGTCCCCACAATAAGTCTAGTTACCATTTATCACCATACAAAGTTACAATTTTTTTCTTGTGATAAGAAATTTTAAGGTTTACTCTCTTGGCAACTTTAAAATAATGTGCTACAATATTATTAATATAATAACTATGTATATATTAATAACATACCTATGACTTATTTATTCTAAAACTGGAAGTTTGTACCCCTTGACACCCTGTCATAGACTCTGGGTCTAAAGTTCTTTCTTGTCTAACAAGAAAGCGGGATGCAGGATGAAGACCGAGAGATGGCTAATATCCAGGAAAAGACAAGAGCCCGAATAAGGGTCCTTGCCCCGTTTTTATTAGGATCCGAAGGCTTACAAACATGGTGATTGATGTGCACAAAGGGACAATGAATCTGTGGACATTAACTCATGGACGTGAGAGAAAGGGGGTCTTAAGGATATTCGGGTTAGAGATTTGGGTTAATACAAAACAAAATCCTGGCCCGGGCGGGGGGGGGGGGGGGGGGGCAGGTGGAAGGTTGTTTACAGCAGACTTGAGGCACCACCTCTGTTTGCCTTAGCTAGCCTAGGGTATGGGACAGGTAGGACACTTGACCTCAGAGCTAACAGGGCACCTTTCTTTTGCTAATCAGCTCTGGGCTGGGCAGGTCAGTTTCATCTGTAGCTCAGTGGTCTATAGCCCTATTTACCTGTGTACCTAACTTGGTCCTTCCCTCCTGTGGAAGCAGCTTTCTGCTGTAGTACTAAATGTGGGGGGGGGGGGGGGGGGGGGGTGGCGCTTCTGCCCTGAATACCTAATCTTGGTTATTTCATATACCTATGTTCTATATTGGGGCCTTTGCCCCACTCTCTATACTGGGGCTTCTGCCCCATCTTGTTAATCCATTGGTGTAAGCCCAGGGAGTTTCTAAGCTTATTCCCCACAACACCCTTTACCCATTTTGCCTATTCCTCGACACTGCCCCCCCACCCCCTCCCCCGCCCCCGCCATCTAGCAACCACCATTGTATTTTCTGTATCTATGAGTTTGTTTTGTTCATTCATTTATATCGTATTTATCTTTGTCTGTCTATTTCACTTAGCATAATAGTCTCAAAGCCCATCCATATTTTTGTAAATGCCAAGATTTCATTATTTGTTATGCCTAAGTAGTATTCCATTGTAGACATATATCACATCTTTATCCGTTTATCCATCAGTGCACACATAGATTGTTTCCATATCTTGGCTATTGTAAATGATGCTGCAATGAACATAGAGGTGTATATATCTTTTTAAAATAGTGTTTTCATTTCCTTTGCATAAATACCCAGAAGGAGAATTGCTGGATCATATGCTAGTTCTATTTTTTTAATTTTTGAGGAATCTTCATTCTGGCTCCCACAGTGGCTGCAGCAATTTACAATCCCATTAATAGTGCACAAAAATTCACTTTTCTCCACATCCTCACCAACAGTAGTTATTCCCTGTCTTTTTTTATAATACCCATTCTAGCAGACGTGACGTGGTATCTCATTGTAGTTTTTACGTTTTGACAGATGTGAGGTGATAGCTCACTGTTATTTTTACATATCTCTCATGATTAGTGATGAGGAACATTTTTCATGTGCCTATTGGCCATCTATATGTCCTCTTTGGAAAAATATCTATACAGATACTCTGTCCATTTTGTAACTGGATTGTTTTTTTTTTTTGCTCTTTCTTTCTTTCTTTCTTTCTTTCTTTCTTTCTTTCTTTCTTTCTTTCTTCTTTTGCTATTGAGTTGCATGTGTCTTTTTGTGTGTGTGTGTGTGGGCTTTTTTTTTTTTTTTTTTTGAGAGAGAGAGCAAGTGGGGGAGGGACAGAGGGAGAAGGAGAAAGATAATCTCTCTCCACGTCCAGTGCAGAGCCTGATGCAGGGCTTGATCTCACAACTGTGAGATCATGATCTGAGCTGAAATCAAGAGTCAGATGCTTAGCCATTTGAGCCACCCAGGTGCCTCTGTATGTGTTCTTTATGTATTTTGAATATTTTTTTAAAGTTTATTTATTTGAGAGAGATGGAGACAGCACTAGTGAGGGAGGGACAGAGAATGAAGGAGGGAGAGAGAATCCCAAGCAACCTCTGTGCTGCCAGCACAGAGCCCGACCTGGGGCTTGAACTCAAGGATTGTGAAATCATGACCCGAGCCGAAATCAAGAATCAGATGCTTAACCACCTTAGCTACCCAGGCTCCCTGATGTATTTTGAATATTAACCATTTATCAGATGTCTGATTTGCAAAATATTTTCTTCCATTCAGTAGATTGCCTTTTCATTTTGTTGTAGGTTTTCCTTGCTGTGTAGCTTTTCAGTTTGATTTAGTCCCACTTGTTTGTTTTTGCTTTCTTGCCTGTGCTTTTACTCCATTTTTCTGAGTATCTATCTCCCATATATATGGGAGGTACACATGTCATTAAGTTTCTACTTGTTTTTCTCCTGTTAATCTGTCTTTTATTATAGGGGCATCTCAACTAATAACCTAAAAGGGTAAAGGGAAAAATATCTTGTCCCCAACAATTCCTAAATCAGCATTTGTTGCAGTAGATTTTGAGGGGCTGTGGATATCAGATGAAAATGATCTGCTATGTCCACATGAGTGCTGGAGTAAAGTTCTTACAGTTGAAGCACAGGCTCTGTGCTGATACCAGAAAAATGTTGAGAAACACAACTATAGCAAAGTCAGTAGGAAAAATCAAGCTGATCCATGTTTCATCTAGTTGAGTGCATAGATTACTTGCATCTCTGAGGTCATAATGGGAACCTTAAGGTGGTGTCCAAAGGCATTTTCATTAAAAATGCCTAAACAAAAGCTTAAAATTTTCCTATGAACCAAATAAGTTAATTGTATTTACTGAAAGTTCATTATAATAATTAGTACTAATGTAAGGTTTGAGTTATGATTGATATTCTCTTTATTTTTATGCATACAAATGCCATAACGACTTTCATAGGTTGACCAACAAACTTGGTCCTCCAGTTTCTTTTTCTTATAAAGGTTAAAATATTCAAGTACACATGTTCTCAACAACGTGGATGTCAGGAAGCCTTTGCTTTGGGATAAAGAACGCTGTCTCTAAATTCTATTTCATTAAGATGAGGTTGTGATTTGTTTCCCCACAACTTCAAGGTTCAAAGGTGTTGTGGTTCTGCCTTATATTTCTGTTCTTCTAAGTAATATTTCATGAATTAAGAAGCTATAAATATATGGAGAAGTACTTAATCATTTATTTTAAGTTGCATAAACTAGCCAAACAGATTTAGGAGTCATAGTAAAATACAGCAACTCTTCTAAAATCAGAAATTGATACGTTAGCATTATTTCTCTGTGCTCAGCATCAGGTCCAACATGAGGTAATGCAACAATGCCACCCAAATAACAAGTGCTTTAACTAATTAGTTAGTGTAACCAGTTTATTGTCCTAGGTTGATTGAGTTAAGTAAAAGTAGGAACTAGCTTTTATCTCTCCTTCTATCACTACTTTTCAAATAGGAAAGGATCTGTCTTCACTCTTCCTGGATATCCGAAATAGTAATCACACATTTTCCAACCATTATTATTTAAAATCAGTGTCATTTTAAGTTATTAACAATCTAACCCCAAGGAAATGAAACTTGATCTTCAATTTAAAGCTTATCCTTTTCACTGAACCTCCCTACCTGAACCACATTAAGGAAGAGGATCCCCAATACTCAGGACAATCTTTTGTAGGAATTTTCTTTTCAATAAATATTTCTTTAAGGCCTTCATATTGCCTACACTGACTAGGAGTACTATAGATTCATTGGATTTGTTGACTACGGTACTATGAAATGATTTGGGGCCACTTGTTAATAAGTCCTGTATGGATGGTCCTTAGGATAGGTGATCACCGAACACCTATTGTCCTCAGTTACTACTCTAACTCAGGCAGAGTCCCTTTTAACATCTTTTTACATTTGCTAATGCAAAAATATTTGTACTCAACCAATACTAAGACACTGTGCCAAGACCTGATAACATTGATATAATTCAGGGCTAAGTTGTAAGTGTCAAATAAGTTATATTAACCAAATAATTTTTTTAAGAAACATCTGTAGTCAGAAAGGTAGAATGAATCAGATTCTAATATTTCTTTGGAGGGGGATTTGATTTTGTTTCACTTGGTGTCAGCTGGGTTTCTTTCAAATATATAATAGATTACTACCACCTAATTTTCAGGTCCACTGAAGTTTCATGAATTGTATCAATCGTATCTTTTATGGAAAAGGCACGAGCCTAAGATCACACTTTGAATTTAGTGTTTTTCAGTCTGAGGCAATGCTCCAGCCTTTTTCTGCTTTTATTGTTCTTGATGCTCCTGAACATAACAGGCCAACAGTTTTGTAGAATACCTCTTGATTTTGTTTGTCTGATGTTTCCTCGTGATTAGATTCAGGATACACGTCTCTGGCAGTCCGAGCAGAGAACTGATGCTGTGTTCCCATCCTTGCCTCTCTCAACAGCACACATTTCAGTTGGACCCTTTGTTGCTGAGGGTCACTTTGATTACTTCATGAAGGAAGTGTCTGCCAGGCTTTGCCCATGTAAATTTACTCATTTTGCTTCTGTAATCAATAGCTATTTAGTACCTATGAAAAGGTATGTGAATGAAAGGATGTAACTATTCCAGTCTGCCTCTAATTTGTACTTTATTAATGTGTTTATTTGTGTCTTCATGTGCTTGCCTTCCTCTGACTCATCTAATGCTTCTCAAATGATTGTTCAGGAAGAAACTGGGTGAGGAAGATGAAGAGTCAAAGCAAAAATATATATATTTTTAATGTTTTTATTTATTTTTGAGACAGAGAGAGACAGAATATGAGCAGGGGAGGGGCAGACAGAGAGGGAGACACAGAATCCAAAGCAGGTTCCAGGCCCCAAGCTGTCAGCACAGAGCCCGACGCAGGGCTCGAACTCACGGACCGTGAGATCATGACCTGAACCGGAGTCGGATGCCCAATCGACTGAGCTACCCAGGCACCCCAAAGCAAAAATATTTTAATTAAATGGAGATCATTGAGCTCAGGACATTCATTTTACAAGGGAGGAAACCTGAGGTCCAGGAAGGTTAAGCGAGACACTGGATCTAGAACCCATGAACCCCCACTCATAGGCAGGGCTTTGACATGGCAACAAACTTTAAATCAGTTTTTATATTGGTTATCAATGTCATAAGTGAGTTTTTCAGTGCAATTTATGGCCATGACAAGATTTTTTAAAAGATTTGACAATGTGAATTAATAATGAACTTTGTCTATAATATTTTATTAAAATTTTTTTTTCTCTGGGGTGCCTGGGTGGCTCAGTCGGTTGAGCGACCAACTTCGGCTCAGGTCATGATCTCATGGTTTGTGAGTTCAAGCCCCGTGTTGGGCTCTGTGCTGACAGCTCAGAGCCTGGAGCCTGCTTCGGATTCGGTGTCTCCCTCTCTCTCTGCCCCTCCCCCACTCATGCTCTGTCTCTCTCTGTCCAAGAAATAAATAAACCTTAAAAATTTTTTTTCTTTAAAATATTTTCTCTGGTTATATCTCATCCAACCATTCTCTTTTTTTAATTTTTTATTGAGGTACACCAGACTGGGAGAATTAGCTCACAGACATGAAGTTGTCCAAGTGTCTCATAGGCTTCTAGGACACTTTTCCAACCAAATTTAACAGTCCAAATTTTTAAGGAAAGCCCTTGGGATGAGTTTCGAGACATGAAACTACAATCTTTCATATTCTGTTCTAGAGTCAATTATTATTTTCTTCCTAAACCTTTATCTGTTGAGGCTTTCTCAAGCTGAATGGACTTCAAAAAAAAATTATTTCTTGTGAGAAAAAAATAACACGTGGATATGCAGAACCAAAATTTTAGCATGGAAAGAAATGCATAGAAATTCGCTAAAATACAGGGATTTCTGGAACTGCACTCAGAATTTACTCAGTAAGTGTGGGTTTGGGTGTAGAGGTCTGCATTTCATGAGGGATCAGAAATTTCTGAGGCAGGTGGGCCAGGAACACACGATGGAAGCATGACAGTTAATATCGATTAATCATTTTAAGGAATTAAAGCTGATGTTAGAGTTTGCATACAACCTAAGGAAAGGCTAGAAGAAACTGATCATTTAGCTGATGACTTACATCCAGCTCTCATTCAATGATTGCAGGCATGCATGTAAAACTAGATTTTATCAGCATGCTATAAGGTTAGCTATAAAAAAAAAGAAATCAAGGTATGTTTCTTGAATAGATTTTGGCTGCCACGGCTTCTGTACCAATTCAAGGAAGTACGGCCCATTTTGAAAACTTCCTTATTGGATACAACCCTTTTTGCTTGTACAGAATGTGTTCATATGAGCCTTTTTTTTTTTTTTTTTTTTGAATGAGGAAATCAGAACACAGAGAGTTTAAATTATTTTCCAAATAGCACACTCATGGCTGGAAAGCCAGATCCAGAGCTTCTTTCTCCAGACATAAGGTGTTTTTGATTTTTCCATTACACTAAGCTATATAATATAAATCTACATGCTTTGTCGTCAAAATAAGAAGTGGTCATGGTACCTGGCATATATAATTAATTTTTGTTTATAAATTTACCTCCATATTCTGTCCCCAGCACTATAAAAAAAATTTTTTTTTAAAAAAAGGCAAATCCCAACAATTTGTTCAGTTTCCTTTTATTGTGTCTCACCCTAACTTCTCAGGCCTTTGAGATTTCAGAGAATTTCCAAATGTGCTTGTCAAGGGGCAAATCCCCAAAATTGATGAAGCATGTCATGCCTTGAATTCTTGTCAAATTGTAAATATTCTAATATTTTAATGACTTGTTCTATCATATTCATGATTTCCTCTCATTTTTATTCCTGCTCTGGGAAATCTTTGCCGGGAGTTTACATTCTATTGTCCCACATGCATTGAAGGGAAAAGGACTCATTTTTCTTAGCATTGCCTAAATTTCTAGTCAGTACAATACTCCCACTTCTCCATGGAATGCTCTTTTTTCTTGTTGTTGTCTGTTACGTGTGCTAGCAAATAATTTTTCTTATTGCTCTTAATTGACTTTGCAATGAGTCAGTCTTCTGTTCTCTAAGAATTTCCTGTTGCAGTCATGTAGCAAAATAAATTGGCAGGACTCAGGAATACAATAGGTTAAGCAATCACATTAACCTCCAAAGTCCATGGTTTACCAAGGGAATTCAATTTAGTTCAATAGAGTTCAATCAGTGTTTATTGATTTACTCCTCTATTCCAGGTAATTCTCCATATAGTGAGAATAAAAATATGCATAGATGCTATATCCCTGCCCACCTAGAAAATATAATCTGAGAGGAAGACAAATAAATAATGAGGATTTGTAATATTTTAGGAAAAGATCTATGAAGACTAAACTCAGATGTTATTATAGTAGGACAGTGGCCTCCAAATCATATTTTAAGGATATGGTAAGAACCTCAAAGGGAGGTAACACATGCTTTGAGTCTTTAAAAAAAAAAATTTTTTTTAAACATTTATTCATCTTTGAGAGACGGGGGGAGGGGGGAGGGGGGAAGAGCAGAGAGAGAGGGAGACACAGAATCTGAAGCAGGCTCCAGGCTCTGAGCTGTCAGCACAGAGCCCGATGCAAGACACAAACTCACTGGCTGGGAGATCATGACATGAGCTGAAGCCGGACACTTAACCGACTGAGCCACCCAGGTGCCCCATTCTGAGTCTTAAAGTTGGAAACAGCCATGAGAATGACAGGGATAAGAGAGAATAACTCACAGAGAATGCAAGGACAGGAAAGAGGGAAACAGCAAGGTACATTCAATAAAATTCAAAAGTATTCCAGAAACCCATAGACAGGACTGGTTATGTAAAACACAGGATCCACTCACTGCAAAATAAAACTATGTGGTCCTTTATAAAATTACTAAGAATTTCAAGATAGTGACAGCTTTTTAAAAGTATAATTGACAGAAAAAATGCTCTTGTTTGCTTTGGATAAATGCCCAAAGGTGGGATTTCTGGGTCATATGGCGATTCTATTTTTAATTATTTGCGGAGCCTCCATACTGGTTTCCACAGTGGCTGAATCAGTTTGCATTTGCACCGTTTCCTCACAAGGACTCATTATCCCTTGTCTTTTTGATAATAGGCATAACTAGTAGGGGGCCTCGTGAGCATGGGGACCTGTACAAAACAGATCACATGCCATGAAGCAGGTTCTGAGCAAAGACCTGGAGTACAAAGGTTAAGGATGAGAGGGATGTTTGTAGAACAGAAAGGCAAGTGTGGTAAGTGAAGAATTAAAGAGAGTCCAGATCAAGATGAACCCAGCATGATATATCAAAAAGTGAGGTAACCAATTCTACCGCCTGTTTGATGATACATGGATGTATGTATCACTATTTATTTCACATTTATGAAATGTAATATTTTTTAAACTGTCAACCACAGAATTTCCTCTCCATAAAAATGAAGGAATTATTTAGCAAAGAGAAAAGAAAATGAGATAGTAATACTAATAGTAATACAAAAAGAATGAAATCTTGCCATTGGCAACATGGATAGAGCCGAAGAGTGTAAAGGTCATTGAAATAAGTCAGTCAGAGAAAAGACAAATGTCATGCGATTTCACTAATCACAGGTTTCTTAAATGTGGAATTTAAGAAACAAACAAACAAGAAAAAAAAAAAAAGAAGACAAACTCAAAACAAAAACTCTTAACTATAGAGAACTAACTCATGGTTACCAGAGGGGAGGTGGGAGGAGGGATGGGTGTAACAGGAGAAGGGGGTTAAGAGTACACTCATCGGGATGAAAACAGTAATGTATAGAATTGCTGAATCAGTATATTGTACACCTGAAACCAACATTACCCTGTATTAATTAAAGAATTAATTAAATTCTTTTAATTAAAAGAATTAAAAGAAAAAAAAAGAAGAGCAGCTAATAGGTCCAGTATGTTTCCTTTACATCATGATGTAGATTCTTCTTAAACTACATAAATATCTCCTCTAGGCTCCTCACATACATGCGCCCCAAATCTAAGTTTTCATCAAAGTAACAGCATATTTCAAGATGCTTTCTTGGCTTAGAGGTCTTTTCTTTTCCTTTCTTTTCCTTTCCTTTCCTTTCCTTTCTTTTCTTTTCTTTTCTTTTTTAATTTTCTTAATGTTTATTTATTTTTGAGACAGAGACAGAGACAGAGACAGACAGACAGATGTGAGCAGGGGAGATGCAGAGAGAGGGAGGGAGACAAAGAATCTGAAGCAGGCTCCAGGCTCTGAGCTGTCAGCGCAGAGCCCAACACGGAGCTTGAACTCACAGACCACGAGATCATGACCTGAGCTGAAGTCAGACGCTTCACCCACTGAGCCACCCAGGTGTCCCTTGGCTTAGAGGTTTTTTAAAAAAATGAACACACAAGCACTAAAAAATAATCTATGTCCATAATTTTAAAATGCCACCCAGCTCAGACTTAATCACACGTTAAGAGTGATGCAACTTATCTTTATAAAGCATTCAAACTGCATAGTATCACAACTCTTCCCGCCTGATTCCACATAAAGAGCGTGGTGGGGATCTGAGGTTTTCCCACCCTTACTTTCCATTTTGTAGCCTTCTTTTCATATTAAGATGACATTAAAAAAATCCTCAATTGTGGCTAGGTTTAACTTTCTACCCACTAATTTATCTTTGTCCAAAAAAAGCCATGTGGGGTTATTTTAGCCAAAAAGAAATTTCTTCCAGGCAGCCAGCGCTCTGTCCTAACAGCTCCTGAGCACGCAACCTCTCTCTGCTGAAAGCCTCTGAGTGCTCCAGTGGTTCTCGACTAAATCCGTATCTCCGGAGGATGGAGGCCCAGACATTGGTAATTTTTTTCTAGAGCTTGAACTCACATGTTCCTATCAGGCTCAAGTACAAAATCAGATGAAATAGGAGTCAGACAAAATAATTGCAATTCTGAGGCTAGTTACGTGCCCCTTTTGTTGTGATAAATGACTTTGCAAACGCTAACAAGATCCCAAGCAATTTTCATGACAACATATTCTGTGTTCAAAAATCGCTCCTGGCACTCAAGAAACACTAGTGTACAAGGTAGAGAAGGTTCTTGCTTTCACAGATCTTATTTCTGGTGGGGAAATGGCCAAGAAGTAGACCCAGCCCGCACAAATAAAACAGAAAAGCATGTATTCACAAAACGGACCAGAAACAAACAAAGCGCTTGTGCTAAATTCTGGGAATGCTGATACTCCATCCTAAAATGTAATACAGAGTGTGAGAACTGAGGCCTGAGAAAGAGCCCAGCTCTGCAAAACACCAGCATAAATTCTAGTTCAGGGAAGTGAGGGACAAGCATGACAAAATCAGGCAATAGGAACAAGATTGGTGTGTTCCAGCAAGCTACAGAAGCCAATGGGGGGAGGGGGCAGAAGGACTGTGAGGAGAGAGGACAGTGGCATGAGAAGGCTGTTGGTAGGCAAGGATCCGATCCATCGTCTGCCTGACCCTTCTCCCTGCACAATTCCTCGTGCCTGGTAAAACTCTCAGCATAGCTTTGCATTTTTACCATCAGCCTCCCTTTCTGTTCATCCTCATTTGCTCAATTTGAATCTCAGGTGTAGACCTTATTCAGACACTGAACCTTGCCTGTGACCTCCTAAGGAGGCTGCTACCTTGCCCTTGGATCTTGTCTTTGCCCCCAAGGCTCCTTTTGTCAGGCGTCCTCGCCCCTCCCCTACCGTCCTCCACTCTGCTGTCAAAATTTCCTGTGGAATCTCGGCTATGACCTTGAGTCTATTACACTCTCAGCCAGGTTGGCTCCTGGTCAGGCCACCAGGGTGGCTCTGTCTGTAGCTCACTTGCCACCTAATGTGCTGCCTGCTTTCAGTAATAGCAGTGACCACTGAGCACAGGGTCCAGAAAAGAGCAGCTCCTGGCAGTCAGTAATGAGCTATCAAGGAAGGAAGCAACTGTTTAGAACTATAAATCATGAACATCCCAGTATGGAGGTTGTCTTATTTTTGAATTTTAGCCAAAAGTTCTTTCTCCTGCAAATGTTCCAAGCAGATTTTTTAGGTATTGCTATCCATTCAAATAATAGTTCGTGGTATTTGGTTGAAATGGCTTTTGAAAACAGTACTCATGTTTATTAAAAAGGAGGGAGTTCCTGAATAATGCTGACAATAAAAAGTTAATGAAATGAATATACACAAAACATCTTTTGTTCATTCATATTTCATTTGCTTCTCCACTGAGAATAATTTCATATATTCCCTGGATGTGTTTATAAAATTCAAGCTGATCAGTTAGATTTTTCTATTCCAATAAAGCAGCTAGAAAATCATACTGACTTCAATGAGACCCTTGGGGCCTCAGTTAACAAAACAAAAGAGAAAATGTTGAGCTCTGAACTATAATCACTTGGGTTCATGAAAATTCGAGGTTTTATGGAAACCAATTTGACAATAAATTTCATATATTGAAAAAAAAAACCAAAACAAAGTAATGAATAGCATATCAGTTATAAAACTTCACTCTGAAATCAAACTCTCAAAAACAGAGGACTCAATGGGATTATATTATTTATTAAAATGTTAAAATAGATTAAAAAAACAGAATTTGAGGTTTTAAACGTTGAGTTATTTTTTTTTGTATGGATAACAATAATAAACGCATAGAAATGATAATATATCAGCATCTTCCTTGGTGTTCTCTTGTTAATTATACTTATCACCTAGATGTCTTATTGCTGTAACATATATGTAAACCAATCTGATTCAATTTGCACATTTTAAAAAATGGCATTTATTAAAATATAATGGAAAAAGGTTATGTGTAGATATAATAGCTTTCCATGTAATAGATAAATAAGAGATTGACTCAGACCAAACCAGCTTTTTCAATTCCCTAAAATATTTATGTGGGAAAAAGTGTTCCTAAGTTTTCTTAGGACCCAGAGTAATTATATTTAACTTCAGTTTAATGATGTTAGTTATGTTAGTTTAGTTGTCTTAGATGATCAAGATATTTTTATATCTGAATATAGGTGTGAGGCCATAAAAATCTGTGGATACTGGGGCGGAGAAAGTGACAGTAGCATTATTTTTAAAAACTGGACTTATAGGGAAATTTAACACTTAGTGCCTAAGGGAAGTCAGCATTACTCCAACACTGATGCCCATGACAATAAGGAGATGAGCTGTCCCAGCTGGCCTGAGACTCTCTAGGTCTTAGCTCTGAAAGTCCCACATTTAGGAACAACTTCAATCACAGGCATATCGGGGTGTTTGGTCATCTATATGACAACCAGAACTTTTAAGAAAACGATGTGGACAGGGGCACCTGGGTGGCTCAGTTAGTTGAGCATCCGACTTCGGCCAGGTCATGATCTCATGGTTCATGAGTTTGAGCCACATGTCGGGCTCTGCGCTGACAGCTCGGAGCCTGGAGCCTGCTTCAGATTCTGTGTGTCTCCCTCTCTCTCTGCCCCTCCCCCACTCTCTCTGAAAAAAGGAATAAACATTAAAATATTAAAAAAAAAAAAAAAAAAAAAGGGATGGGGCTCCTGGGTGGCTCAGTCGGTTAAGCGTCCAACTTCAGCTCAGGTCACGATCTCGCGGTCCGTGAGTTCGAGCCCCGCGTCGGGCTCTGGACTGATGGCTCAGAGCCTGGAGCCTGCTTCTGATTCTGTGTCTCCCTCTCTCTCTGCCCCTCCCCCGTTCATGCTGTGTCTCTCTCTGTCTCAAAAATAAATAAACGTTAAAAAAAAATTAAAAAAAAAAAAAAGGAAAACAATGTGGACAGAATAAATACATTCTGCTGAGTCAGGAGCAGTGTAATTTACTATCCAATTCAGGGCTATATTTAAGAGTGAAAAGGAGCACTATTAAAATTGTACTGTGATAGCATGCATCATCTGAGACAGACTAAAGTAGGGGCCACCAAATGTTTTCTGTGAAGAGCAAGCACAAGTGTAAGGGTGATTAAAGAGTCGAATAGAGCAAGGTGGAGTCAATAAAGAATAAACTAGTAGAACCATAAGAGTTTCTTGAAGTTAGTGTAAGTTGCACACCCAAACTAATATTCCCAAAAGTTGTCTTCTCACCTTCTATCCTTCATGTTTGTAATCTCAATTGTCTCCATATGGGGAAACTTTCTTGTTTTATACCCATGAGGCTGAAGGAGCAGTTTACTTGAATAATTGAAAGAGAGAACTGGTGTTTCTGGGTGACTTATTTTTGTTAAAGATCAGCAGTCTGAATACTGCAGGACACAAAGGTCAAGATTCCCAGCAGATATATTGGGATCCCTTATAATGTTGGTTCTGGGGCATCGGGTTAACGACTACCTCAAAGGTCAGTTACGAGCCAACAGGTGCAAGTGGTGTTCAGAGTAGCTGTGACATCTTACAGGTTCTGACTTGACTTGTATGACAATTTTGGTTAAATGTGAGCTGAATTTTGGAGGGAGAGCAAAATATCATATTGAAACTAAAAGAATGTAAAATAGCGGCACTTAAGCCCTGGCTTATTCAAATAAATGCCAATAGTACCAATAAATGTTTTAAACATTATTTTAATGCTACCAACTGGACATGTCATAGGATAATGCTTGAGAGCATGTATTGCCCAGGTTCAAATGTTAGCTTCTTCTCCCAGAAGCTGTGAACATTGAGCAGATTACTTAACTGCTCAGCTTCCTCATTTGTAAAATAGCAATAATCATGGCCTCTACTTCATAGTTTTGTGGTGAGGAGTAAATTGATCAATACCTGTAAAGCACTTAAAAGAATGCATTGTATTTAATAAGCATGCGATAAATGTTCACTATTATTACAAGGCATTTTGTTCTTGGAGAGAACCTTAGAGTATAGGATCTGTATATTTGCACAATTATCTTGCACAACTTCAGAAAAAAAAAAGATTGTTTTCATTTGTTATATTCAGCAAACATGTATGTACTGAGAGCATAGTGTGTGTCAGATGTGGTACTATATTGCAAAGTATATAAAATAAATATAAAAATTGTGAAGAATCTGGGGTTCTGTCGAGATTACAGGCTAACACATTAGTCTTCCACAGTTTCGTGGATGCTGCAGAAGACATGAGACTCCCGGGTCAAAGTCAAAGGATGGTTTACTGTTCACAGCACTAGCAGTCACCAGAGTACCAGCATTTTTGTACCAGTTTCTGGACCCTCAATTCCACAGCATACTGCAAAGAGGTTCTGATAATACCTATTACACATACAGTGGGTTCTATTATAGGAGAAATCATAAAAAAAGAATATTTATTAATCTTTTCTGTTTTGAAAAATTAAAAACACTCATTTATCCATTCAGTAATCTGCCAATCACATAGTTAAGTGCTTATTACATGCAAATATTTATAACTACATTCCCTTTGATATATAGTGTCTCTTCAATAATAAGACAGCATTGTTTTTGCTTAGGACTTATCGTCTTGCTACCAGAATATTTCTGTATCTCTCATGGAATTTCCTCACAGTGGTTTATCAGTGAAAGTAGGGATAAATTATCATCCCTCCTTTTTAGCAGAGTAGTTAAGTGGCTTACCCACTCTCTAACTTTATGATGGAGGTTGGATTTAAAAGAGGTTCTCTATCCAAACTCTGTGTTCTTTCTTATCCATAGTAAGAATCGTTTCCATCTAGAGGATAGAAACTTCTCTATGATGATTACTGCTTGAGATGCTACTCCCAAAATAATGACTTGCCCTTAAATATCCATGGTGATTCATTAAACAAGAAAATGGATTTTATATTGTTCTCTGTTCACTACCTGTCTTTTTTTTCTGTGCAAACACTGAATAAAATAATGTTAAAAATTACAATTATAAAAACACTTCTCATGTACCCATTCTATAATACTTTATGTTACTTACATATTTTAGAAAAAAATTCTAAGTACTTTTTAATTTATTCAAACAGTTTATTTTGTGTTCCTACTATGTGCAGGTTATGTTTGAGACGCTAGGGATTCAGCAATGGACTATCAGATAAAATTCTTTGCTTTGAAGTAGCTTGTATTCTACTATCACAAGAGAAGAGGTGAGGGCACTAAGGCTTATCAAAAATAGCATAGCTAGGAGGTGGCTTGGTTAGAATTCAACACTAGTTTGTTTGGCCTGGAAGTCCAAATTCTTTCCCTTTGTCTTAAATTCTTAACCCACCTTTTAGATGTTTCCTGTGAAAAAGGAAGGTAGAGTAATAAACATAGCTTTGTTTCACAAATGGTAACAAATGTAAAAAGATTCTAAAATATCAACAGATACTTGTCGAAGGAGTGAATGGGCCCTTTCATACTTTTAAGAGTCAAAGCATTTCTACTCTTATTAGGCTCCTATAAAGCAAACTCTAATCCGGGAGGATCAATCTCTTTTGGATTATCATGTGATTTCCCTGCAACTGTATCATTTTTGGGTGTAGACCTAGGGTTTCTATACCAGAGATAAGTTCTCTTTGACTTGAGAATCATTATGTGAAGTCATTCTCTTTTTTCTACCCCCAGGATGTATTATGATCACAGTTTAAGAGAATGGATAATAAGTAACAGGAGAAATAGTCATTAACTCCTCTGAATTTCATTACATGGTAGACATAATCAGGATAGTACCAGAAAAATAATGGAGATTGTCTGAATTCTTAATTTATCCCTCTCTATTTACAGGAATATCCACTGGGTTTTGGTGTATTACCACCTGTGTAAAACAGAACAGTCTCCGAAAGATGCGCAGACTCTAATTTCTAGAACCTATGAATATTATGCATTACATGGAAAAAATCATTTTGCGTATTTAAGATTATGGATCTAGATTATTTGGCTGGGCCTATTCTAATCACATGAGTCTTTAAAAGCAGAAAACTTTGTAATCAGAGAAATGCAACAGAGAAGCAAGAAAAATGTGGTAGAAGGGAAATCAGAGAGATTCCAAGCATGAGAAGGTTTGAAGTGCCATTGGTTCAAAGATTTAGGGGCCCATATGCAAAGACTGGGGCAGGTCTCTAGGAAATAAGGATGGCCTCCCACTGACAGATAGCAAGGACATGGGTGCCTCAGTCCTCACCCATAAGAAAAACATTCTGACCAAACTCTGAATGCATTTGGATATGGAGTCTTCCTCAGAGCCTCCAGTAAAGAATACAATCCTCCTTTACTTAGCTTAACTTACCTCCTTAACTTTAGCTTAAGGAGACCCATGTTGGATTTCTAATCCATGGAACTGTGAGATAAGAAATGGGTGTTGTTTCAAGCTGCTAATTTTATGGCAATTTATTAATGCAGCAATGGAAAACTGATTAACCATCTCTTAGTCTATTTCACAGCCCTGTTTTCTACTTTGTTTTTGGGATGATTTATTCTGTCTCAATGGATTTTATTGAAAATACTCAGCTCAAGCCTTGCTTTTCATCCTCAGCCTCCCCCTTTTGGGATTGAAATCTCTTTTGTTACACTTTTATTATTTTCCATGTGTACCTTTGGCTCTAGATATTTCTTCTGGTTCCTTCTTTGTTCTATGCGTGTAATTATACGAGGCTCACAATGCATTTATGCTCAGATCACGCCCCTGGTTCCAAACTAACTTTTCTTTTCTTTCACAGGAATGTTTCTCTCTATTCTCAGAAGACTCTACTGCCTTCACAAATCAACATCACCTCACACCTCAGTCTGTGAGGCAGGTGCCCAGAACTTCCCTTTCCCCACTTCTACACCCAGTTACTTAGCATCAGTTTTCAATGGGTTCAGACCTTGGTGTGTTTATTCTCATAACCAACCACTTCAGTTAGGGCCCATATTTCTAAGTGTGTATACTTGTAAAGTGGTATTTAAGGTAGCCTTATAAAAACAAGGGAAGAAAAATGAGAAAGACGGAAGAGATCTGAATATACTTCGTTTTTATTTTGTGTTTCATCTTTATACATATTTTTTTTAATTGGAGCCTTTTTGAGATAGTGTTCCAGATTTACATGTGATGGCAAAAAGAATGATATTTTCAGGAGGTTGGCGTGGCTTCAGGGAAGGTTTCTGGAGCAGGTGAGTCTTTAGGCTTGCAAGCATCATGTATATTTACTGACAAATGATCTGCTCTTCTTTTATCTGGATATTTGGAACACCAATGAATCTAGAATCCAAAGGACATGAGAAATTGCATATTTAAGGATCCTGACATAAAATGATGAGAACTTCGTGTTGTAAGTGACCTCCAGAAATCACCTAAACAACCTTCTGGTGCCCAGGGACGTGAATATTAATTTATAGACCTGAATGTCTTTGGATTAGGTTTGGTCCCATACACCAGAGAACTCCAAATGGCAGTGGTTTAGGCTTCACATAAATTTCTTCCTTGCATAAAAGAAGTTCAGATTAGGAAGTAGATAAATTAGGACTGGTATGGTGGATTTATGATCACCAGATACTCAAGTTACTTCCCACTTGTAGCTTCATTATCCTAGTCTTTAGCTTCCATTCTAAAAATCACCTCATGGTTTAAGTAACTGTTGGAGTTCCAAGTGACAGCTGCATTTAAGTGAACAAGAGGGATTTAGGGCTATGGATGGGGAGTATAAAATGATGGTCTCTTTATATCGATTTCTTCTAAAAAGTCTTTATTAAAGTTCTATAAAATGTTCCACTTAAATATCATTAGCCAGATTGTATCTGACCACACTTGGCTAAAAGGGAGGATGGGAACTTAATTCTTTTAGCTGAAAGAAGAAGAAAATAGTGAATAGCAAATAAATTTTTTCTGTTATTTCCACAACAGGAGGGTTTCGCTATCTCTTGAGGATACATGGTTTAGAGAACAGTTATCCCTCACATTCAGGAACTTCAACAATGATATGAAAATTGAGTTCATTGAGAGTTTATGCAAAAAAAAAAAAAAAAAAAAAGAAGAAGAACATGAGTGACCCACAGTGGATTTATAGCTTTCCCCTTTTGCATTGGAAATCATATCTCTGAATTTCCTGGGGGAAACTATCCTTCTTTTGCTTTCAGGCCCCTTGGTTTGGTTGGTTGTAACTCCTGCTTACATCCAGGAGAAGCCATGGTTGACTTAAGCTGATCATCAGAGTCCATATATTGGCTGTAGTCATTCCCTGAGTGATGAGCACACAGCTCAATACTGCCCAAAGAGAGTAGACCACAGATTTTGATACACTCTTTCTTTTTTTAAAAAAAAAAATTTTAACGTTTATTTACTTTTGAGACAGAGAGAGATAGAGCATGAATGGGGGAGGATCAGAGAGAGAGAGGGAGACACAGAATCCGAAACAGGCTCCAGGCTCTGAGCTGTCAGCACAGAGCCCGACGCAGGGCTCAAACTCACGAACCGTGAGATCATGACCTGAGCTGAAGTCGGAAGCTTAACCGACTGAGCCACCCAGGCGCCCCATTGATACACTCTTTCTTACTTTCTCTTCTTATCAGAAAAGAACCTCGTAGATTGCAGCCATGATGCTGCTGGAAGCAATTCTAAGACCTCAAGGGAAACCCTGTTTGAGAATAAAGTCAATTCACAGACTGTTATTTTAGCAGGTGAAGACAAAGTGAAATCAGATCTTTGGGGGCTGTATGTATCCCAAAGAAATCATTTTTACTTAAGCAAATCTGTGTCAACTTTTTTTTGCCCATTACAACCAAAAATTTTTGTTATCACAGAAAAAATATGGTTGACTAATATATATCAGCCACTATGCATTTCATGTTGGCATATTTTCTTTTAATAGTACCCAATAATCCATGAACGAACATATAAATATTATAATTTTAACAAGTAAGGAAAGTGAGGTTTAGAGAGAATTATACCTTTTCCTCATGGCTTTCAAACAGTCAGGTCTAAGTTTATGAGCACTAGTTAAGGGTTGCTGTGCAAAAAAGAAAGAATTCAGGCCCAGTCACAACTGTGACTATATTTGTGTGTTTGTGTATCCATGGGGAATATGAGGAGAGGTATGTGTCTTTAGGCCCCATAAATAATGGTTAGGAAAAATACCCTTCAATCACTCAAAGAAATGCTCTATTGTTACTCTCCAGACATTTTTCAAAAAGAAGCAATTTTCACTGTGTTGTGATATTTCCTTATTCCTCTTGATAATTCTTCATACGAACTTGGATTTATGCTATTTGTTCAAAAATTTGCAAAGCTATTCTGTTTTGTATATGGATAATCAGAATGAACTGAGCTTATCAGGTAGCCTTTCTTCCATCCAACCTTACCCTCTTACTAACTCTACTTCATAGTAAACTTATACACATCCATATCTTATTTATCTCAGCAAGTCAAGAGCTTTGCCATAGGCTGTAAAAGACACATAAGAGTAAATATCTTCACAACTATTTAGTTTATGTTCATGTCACAAAATGGTTTGGGGAAACATTAGCAGACATGGATAATTATTTTTTCAATCTTTGGCTTCCGTGCATGTGACATGCCCCCAGTTCAGGCAGCTATGATTTTGCCTTTCTGTGGCCCTTAGGGTAGTGTTTTATTGCATGAATTCAAAGAAAAAGAAGTGACATTCGGATTCATTTTTTTAAAAAAGACATTTGAAACCCATGACAGACACAATAGTTTTTAGAGAAAGACATTTGAATTTTAAAAGCTTGTCTTTACTGTGTATCAAAGTTCAAGGTCTTACTCTCTGCATAGAAAGGATACGTAAAAATTTATAGAGTGAGCAAACAGAGGAGAGGTGTGAAAAGAAACAAGAGTTAGACTTTGGAGGTACTTCTGTGAGTTTCCTCTTGCTGAAGTTCAGCAGGAAATTTCAGCAGAAAATAATGAAATGCCCACCTCCCAAGTAGATTAGGGATCTGAGAACAGAGGACATCTGTGCCTTGGGTCCCGGAGGATCTGAGGAATTAGCAGGATTCTAGAGTGCTCTCCATACCTCAGCAGAAAGTAGTTAAAAAGTAAAATGACTTTAGAGAGGGACTTGAGACAGCCACTGTATTTGTTGTTCCCTTAAGATGGAAAGCTGTTTCAGTTCTCAGAGCTGTTTCTTCTAGAGAAATTATGAGAGAGAGAGAGAGAGAGAGGGAGGGAGGGAAGGAGAGAGAAAGGGAGGGAAGGAGAGAGAAAGAGAGAGAATCAGAGAGAAAGAGAGAGAATCAGAGAGAAAGAGAGAGAGAGAGAGAGAGAGAGAGAGAGAGAGAGAGAGAGGAGCATCCTTCTAAGTTAACATCCAATAAGAAAAAAAAAGAACTTTTGGCTAAAAATCAGTCAGATGAAAGTCCTGAATTTAACTCTCATGCTTTTGGCTGCTTTTCTGTGGGAATCCTATTATTTTGGGTTGAAGATGTATCTTCCCAAGAGAATTTGCCTTTGCTTCTGCCCAAGGCCCTGTGGCAGTATCCATCTTGGATAACACCCCAATACAAACCCATATGAAGCCAGACCTATGGTAATGATTTCTTAGGGGAGTTCCTCCCCACTATTGCTTCTGCAACAGTTCAGGCTGAAATCAATACTTTTCCTCATCTGCTTCTGGTGGTAAGTGAATTTTTCTAGTTTATTCTCTTTCTTTTCTTTTTTTAATTGTACTTATTATGTATTTATTTTTATTGAGATATAATTGACATATAACATTTCAGGTGTACAACATAATGATTCAATATGTGCATCGACTGTGAAATGATCACCAAAATAAGTCTAGTTAACAACCATTTCCACACTAGTCTATTGAGTTTCATGAGTCCCAAGTATATTGCAGAGCTACAGCTCCAAATCTCCATGTTGTACAAGCCCCAAATTTTGTCTTCTATTTAAAACTCAAGGCTGTCTTTTTACCAGGATTGAAAATGTTTTAACAAGTGTTGCCATGGCTTCAATTTGCAACCCTGCTTTCATGTTTCCTTTTTACTATGGCTTTTGGGGAGCTCTCTTACTTTCTGGTGAATTCAGGGCACTGAAGAAGATGCTTTTTATATTCTATTTTAGAACTGTGTATCAGAAGTTTCATCAAATACCTGGTTTGTCATATTACCTTATGTCTTTCAAAACTAGTTCACTTATGTTACCTCACTTGAGATTAGAGCTTTTATATCTTTATTATGGAGGAGATAGCAGGTGAAGTGGAGACTGCTTATTCTCCGAGACCTGCTCACCCTTCGTCAAGGAAATGGGATTGGAGACCTCGTCATTCCCTTTCATAATCAGAACATCACTCCCCTACCTGCCTGTTAAAACCCCTGCTAGTCCTGAGCTGGTGCTATTCTGCTGCCCCTGTTGTGGTAGTCTGTGAGTTTCCTGCTTACTCTCATTCTCTGAAGATTATAGTGTCTACTTATAGCTTTCTCTCTTTCACACATACTACATCACCATGATTTAATTTTGCAAGTGTTCCATCCAACTCTCAACTTAATATTTCTTTGACTTGTCATGTGCAGTGACTTCTGTCTTCATCTTTTCTGCCCACGTGGTTACACTGAAGATATTTCATCTGAAATATTAAACTGGAGCACGTGATCTTTTCACTACAATCTTCTGATTTTTATGGCCATTGTACCTTCTTCTTGATAACTCTAAATATCCATTTGCTAAACTCTCTTCTGTGTAAAGTTCTGCTTCATCTTGACCTTACATTTTTCTCTCAGTAGCTTAGATTCTGTAATTCATCACTTAAATTCTTCTAAGTAACTTACTTCCAAATGCTTGCTTCATCTTCTTTCTTTTCCACTCAAGTAGAAAAGTCCCAACTATGAACAAATTCAATGATATGCCTTCTATGAAGTGTCAAATTTGACATTTCTAAAGAAAATCTGCTAAAGAAAATCACACAACTTCATAGACTGGTTCTAATATAATCGAGAGACTCTATTGTCATCTGGTTCCTCAGTCTTGCCCAGTACACCTTATCTTTGTTGCTAGTCATCTATCTTTCAATAAGGCTCTTTCAAGACTTTCATGTTTTCTCCAAAGCTTTGACCAAGTGAACACCATTTTCTCATCCTTCATCATCAGAAGACAAGTTTATACCATCCGTCACAGGAGAATAGAGATCATTAAGTCGTACACTTCCTGTTCTTAAGTTTTTAAAATAACAGGACTGTACTTCCTACATCTTTTTCATACTACATCCTTTTCTTTTTTTAATCTTTTTATTTAGTTATAATGGAAGAGAAGCTCCCTTTTTGCTCTAAAGCCAAGTGTACCAAACATGTAGCTCATTTTTTTCTAAACCTCTTGAGGATAATCCTTACGATTTTACTCTGTGGATTTTTATGCCCATGCTATCCCTTCCTCATTGCTATTTCGTTTCTCATTAACAGCAACAACAGTAACAACTTAATGTTTTCCATATCCCCGTCTAAAGGAATTCTCAGGTGTTGCCTCATTTTATTTTTTTCTGTCAGGGTCAAACCTCTCCAGAGAGGTATGTGTATAGGCATTTTTGGTCTTTACTGTTTTACCACCATTCAATTCTTGTCCCATTGCCGTCTGACTTTCAACCTATTATTCGACTGAAACTCTTGCCAAAGTTTTGAAGCTTCTTTTGGCTAAAATCCAGAACTAACCTCTTTGCAAATTAACTATTTATTTTCAATTTTCAATTTCTTTTATTTTTCAGTAATCTCTACGCCCAAATGTGGCTTGAACTCACAACCCCAAGACAAAGTTGCCTGCTCTACCAACTGAGCCAGCCAGGCTCAACTGTTTATTTGTTTATTTGTTTATATCTCAGATAGACAGTAAACCTCAACTGTTTGTTTATTTGTTTACATCTCAGTTGGACAGTAAGCCCCTGAGGGCAGGAAACATTGTGCCTTATTCTTCCTATGACCCTTAGGTACTATAGTTCCTGGCCCAAAGTAGATATTCAATGTGTATTTCATAAATGAATATATACATATCATTAGTATGTGAAAATAAAAGAGCAAAACTTCCTGAATTCTAAGTCACGCTGAGACATTCTTTCTCAAGTATCCTACAATGCCAAACAGACAAGAAAGCATCAGAAACACACTGTGGAATCTACCTCTATCCTTATTTTAATTTTTAAAAATATTTTTATTAGTTTATTTTTTTGAGAGACAGAGACAGAGCATGAGTGGGGGAAGGGCAGAGAGAGAGAGAGAGAGAGAGAGAGAGAGACAAAGAATCCAAAGCAGGCTCCAGGCTCTAAGCTGTCAGCACAGAGCCTGACACAGGGCTTGAACTCAAGTGAACCATGAGATCATGACCTGAGCCAAAGTTGGACACTTAACCGACTGAGCCACCCAGGTGCCCCTCTCATTCCTTATTTTAAATAAAAATCTTTACTTCCTACTTCTAGCAACTGTAATGATGTTAAACAACCAGAAGAGGTGAGTTTATAAATTCTCAACCACACTTTCTGTCTCTGCAGCAGGAGATTTCAGAATGTATTCCTACTTTCCTTGGCCTTGAGATTGTCTTCTGCTAGCTAGAAAGCATCACCCCCCAGGAGATAATTGGGACTGGAAGTACAGTGCACAGCTGCACGGAGCCACAAGTTGGTTAACCACTCTGCATGTGTCCTTCCCTCACCTTCCCTGCTGGACTCTGCCAGCACTTAGGCCATCTGTACTGGTGCTGCAAGCTTAGGCTAATAAACCTGAATTACTCTGAAGGTTTTGCGTGAAAATGGAAGCAAGCATTTATCTTAGCCCGGGGAGCCAAGCTTTCTGTGTGACATAAAAGGATCCAGAGATGTAGGAAGGAAAGGCCTTTTTAAATTGCCTGTTCATTTTTTTTCTCCAGGGTTACTGGCTCTTTACTTTCTTTGCCTAAGGTGGATCTGCTAAAGTTTCTCTGTAAAGTTAAAAGCACTCTATTGTGGTAAAAGATGTGCAGTAAATTCAAGACAAAACAAATCAAAGACAAACACTAGCAAAGGAAACTGCCTAGTGAAAATCAGAATAGAAACCAAGCTTTTGATATCTCCAAAACAATTTCCGGTAGAAAATTTCTAATTAATTAATGCGGGAAGGAAAACCATAAATACAATACTTCTTTTTAGATTTCAATGCCGATAATTATTGGATTTATAACTTTACAAAACATCTTGTCTGTTCTTACGTTAAAATAGTCCTTTGTATTAAAAACATACATGTAAGTTAGGTTGGTATCAATTTAATTTGAATAAATCATGGCTTGAGTTGAACTGAAACATAATCTTAATAGATATGTAATTTTTAGGTATCATATGTTATAGCTGGGGTTAAAGTTAGAGGTCACTGTGTATATACAGACACCATCATTTAAAAAAATGTTATTATTTCTTTATTTTGAGAGAGAGAGAGAGAGAGAGACAGAGAGAGAAAGAGACAGAGAAGACAAGTGGGGAAGGGGCAGAGAGATAGAGAGAGAGAGTCCCAAGCAGGCTACACACTTTCAGCACAGAGCCTGATGTGGGGCTTTATCCCATGAATCATGAGATCATGGCCTGAGCTGAAGTGAAGAGTTGTATGCTTAACTGACTGAATGACCCCAGGCACCCTCAGACACCCTCATTTTACACACTGCTTTCCTTGTCCTTGAAAGATGCATTTGTTCCTTTGCTTGCTTGCTTGCTTGCTTATTTATTTATTTATTTATTCATTCATTCATTCATTCATTCATTCATTTTTTCTATTGCTATATGCGTCCTCTGTGATGGAACCTGTGCAAATGTTCCAGAAGCAGTGGAATGGATGTTCTGCCCTTAAGGAGAAGCTCACGGTCTGGTGTGGGAAACACAAAGCTAACTAGACATAGGGCACACTACACAGGAAAATAGAAACGTTTCCAAAACAATCTGAGGATATGTTAGAACTAGTGGGAAATTGACTGGAAAATTCAGAGAAAGTGTCACATATAGAGTGATGAGAAGTTGATCCCTGATGCCAACCTACCACCCTTGCACCTGTTTATACCTTAGCAATATAAGTAATAAGATTTGTTGACTATCTCACATGCCCCTTGTATGTGACCTCAGGCTCCCGCATCTGGTAAACTTCTGTGTGCAGGTGGGTGTTTTAAAGGGATCTTTCTACGTTAGGAAACATAAATCAGAAGCCCTTCTGAACTCAGAGACTACCTTCAGTCTTACTGAACCACAATCTCTAGCAAGATTAATATTTCTTTTTTTTTTAATTTTTTTTTAACAATTATTTATTTTTGAGACAGAGACAGAGCATGAACGGGGGAGGGGCAGAGAGAGAGGGAGACACAGAATCGGAAGCAGGCTCCAGGCTCTGAGCCATCAGCCCAGAGCCTGATGTGGGGCTGGAACTCACGGACCGCGAGATCGTGACCTGAGCTGAAGTTGGACGCTCAACCGACTGAGCCACCCAGGCGCCCTAGCAAGATTAATATTTCTGATATACTGCCGCACAGACCACAAACTGGTAGCCTGTATATGTGCTGCGTATGGCTCATAGACATATTTAATTTGCCCTTATGGTCCTCAAAATATCAAAATTTAGTGGTTTTTTTTTGACAGAGCTTGCATGCACCAATATTCACTACATGCCGCTGATCACTATCAGTTTGCTTCGTTTGATATATTTGCCTGCCCATTTTGACTAACGTGTGACCTTCAAAATAAAGTATGAAAGAGCCAGTCTCATTCACCAAGTAGCACGTATCCACCAAGAAAAGTAAAAAGAAATGTTGCACAATTACTAATTTGTTTTTGTGTGGTACTATTCAAGCTGTTCCTTTCTCTCTGGTAGTTGATTTGCAACCTCCAGAAGTAACTCATGTAACAATTATATTGATAGAATGTAAATGGATACAAGGAATTTCTAACTAAAGTATTTTTCACTTATGGTTCTTGGTAATTACATCTTTGGAACACTGTTGCCTCATTCTATCTTGAGGAAAAATACCAGGAAAAATAAACCATTTAAAGTAGAATCACAAATTCAGAATTAAGAAGGAGTCCCCTTAAATTTTAGCGACAATACCTCTTACAAAGCTTGTGTGCTTTAATTCTCCAGAGAAGTCTGGAGCTAGTCTTTTTCATATGTGGTATCAATTATCCATTATGACATATAAATACTATTAGAAACCTGGAGGCATACGACATGCACTGATTGTATGACAGTTACTATGGTTCAGGAATCCAGGCTGTTATGCACAGAATTCGTGATCCCCAAAGACCACTAGGGAGCCGAGTCCGATGCAAAAGCAAAAGAACCTTTATTCGAGCTAGCTCGAGCTCAATCTCCTACCTGCACCGACGCAGCGGTGAGATACCAGGGAGAGAGAGCGAGTTTCAAAAGCACAAAGGTTTTATAGGGGTCTAGGGGCAGTTGGTGAGGTAATGGCTGTGGCCTCGGCCGATTGGCTGGGGAAGGGTCGGAGTCCTGTTACGCAGGTCGCTGGGCGTGTTTTGATCAGGAAGTTTGAACGGGTGAGGGGGAGGTTACTCAAGGGGAGGAGGCACGGTCTGAGGTTTCTGTGATTTTCCCGGAAAAGGGGTCATGTCAGGGACATAGTCACTCAAGGTGGAGAACAAAGAACAAGATGGAGTCGGCCGGCGTAGGTCCGCCCTTTCAAGGCATGGCTGATCTGGTCCTCTGCTTCAATGTCTCTTACAAGGCCATGGTTGGGGTCTTATCTTAGGCCAGACTAGAGAAGGAACTGCTCCTAAACCTGTAAGGCTCTTGCAGGATTCCACTTTTTTCTTTTCTTTTTTCTTTTCTTTTCTTTTTTTAGGGCTTTAGTATCTTGCTAATTGTTGGCTGGAGACTACTCTCTTAAAGGCAGGAAGGAAGCCAATAAAAAGATTCTGCAAGCACTATGGAAGTTATAGTTTTATGTAACATAATCATAGGAATGACATCGAGTTACTTTTTGCCATATTCTATGCGTTAGAGGCAGGTCAGTCTCATCTACACTTGAGGGAAGAAGTTCATCCAAAGATGTAAATACTAGCAGAAAGGGATAATTTGGGGTCATGTTAGTGTCTGTCCTGCACACATACCTTAGTAATGGTGATAATGATGATGATCCCAACTAACTTTTCTTGATCACTTAATGTGTGACAGATTCTCTTTTAAGCATTTTGTATGTACTGCTTCACTTGTTCCTCCATGCTTCTCTGAAACAAAACAAAACAAAACAAAACAAAACAAAACAAAACAGTGGGTACTATTATTATTCTCAATAAATAGTGAAGAAACTGAAAAGTGCATGGCTAACATCTTACCCAAAGTCACATTTAGAAACTAGTGGAGCTGGAATTCTAACCCAAGCAGTCTGAATCTATACCATACACTCTTTTCTTTTTTTAATATTAATTTATTTTTGAAAGGGAGAGAGAGAGACAGAGACATAGCACGAACAGGGGAGGGACAGAGAGAGAGACGTAGACAAGAATCTGAAGCAGGCCCCAGGCTCTGAGCTGTCAGCACAGAGCCTGATGCAAGGCTTGAACTCACGAACCATGAGATCACGACCTGAGCCGAAGTTGGAAGCTTAACCGACTGAGCCACCCAGAAGCCCTATACCATATACTCTTTTATTAATAAACTTTTTAATTTAATTGTAACACACATAGGGGAAAAAAACCCCCATAAATCATGAGGGTTTAGTTTAATGAATTGTCACAAACTGAGTACATTCGTATAACCACCAGTCAGATAACAAAACAAAACAGATAATTATCAACATCTAGAAATTTCTTTCATCTCTTGTCCCAATCACTACCTCTATTCTTTTAATGCAAAGGTAAACTTTATCTTGACTAATAACACTATTTTTGCCTAATTTTGAACTTTACATATATGGATTCATATTATAAATATGTTTTTGTTTCTGTCTTCTTTCATTCAACATTTTTTGTAGTTGTTGTTGCTGTTGGGTTCCTTTATATTGTTTCATGTAACATTAGCTCAGTTTTATGGTGTGTAATATTCTATTATATGCAATATCCTACAATTTATTATCCATCCCACTCTTGACAAATACTTGGGTTGTTTCCATTTTAAATTATTACAAATTATAATGTTATAAACATTCTTCTGCATGTCTTTTGGTGTCCATATCTATGTACTTCCCTTTGATGCATGTGAATAAGTGGAAGTAGGATGGCCAAAATAGGTTTCCAAATTGGTTTTATCAGTTGTAATAACACCACCACAGCATATGGTGGATCTTTCCCGGAACTGGGTATTCACAGTCTTTCTCGTATTAGCCATTCTAGTGAATGTGTATGGTATTTCATTGTGGCTATCCTATGCATTCTCATGAAGGGGGTCAGGACCTATTCATATATATTATTAGCTGTTTTGATGTCCTGTTGGGGGAGGGGGTTCAACTCTCATAATTGAATCGTCCTTTCTTGCTGATATTTCAACAATCTTTATTTTGGACTTTACAAAATTAAAATAGAGATTATTTTTTCACTTTACCAGAAATGTCTTTTACTGAACAAACGTTCTTAATTTTACGTATCCAAATTATTAAAACTTTCTACATGGTTAGTGTCTTCCATGTTCTTTTTAAGGAATCAGTCTATTCCAAGGAAATGAATTTTCTCTTTTAGACATTATTTTATTTCTCACATTGCACTGTAAATCAGCCATACATAATATGTCATGTTTTTCCCTTGGGGATTTCCAGATTTTTTTTTTTCTTTCTTTTTTTTTATTTTTCAGAAGTTTGATTCTCATGTGCCTACGTATAGTCCTCTTTATGATGATCTCACCTGGAGTTTATTGAGGTTCTTGTATCTATTTTTTATCAAATTGGGAAGTTCTGGCCATTATTCCTTTAAATATATTTTTTCACCATTATTTTCTCTTAGTCTGAGACTTCCATAACATTTTTATTGGTAAAATAGACATTATTTTATATTATTTCCGAGATTCTGATACATTTTACTCAATTTTTGTCTCTCCATTTTTCAGGTTGAATTATTTCCACTAATCTATCCTCAAGTTTACTCATCCTCTCTTCTACCATCTAAAATCTGCCTTTGAGGGGCGCCTGGGTGGCTTTGTCGGTTAAGCGTCCGACTTCGGCTCAGGTCATGATCTCACGGTCCGTGAGTTCGAGCCCCGCGTCGGGCTCTGTGCTGACAGCTCAGAGCCTGGAGCCTGTTTCGGATTCTGTGTCTCCCTCTCTCTCTGCCCCTCCCCTGTTCATGCTCTGTCTCTCTCTGTCTCAAAAATAAATAAACGTTAAAAAAATAAATAAATAAAATAAAATCTGCCTTTGAGCTTATTTAGTATGTTTTTCACCTTGTGTATGCATTTTTCTACTGATGCATTTTTTTGGGTTCTTTTGAGAGTTTATTTATTGAGATTCCTTATTTTTCAGTAATTTTCATCATATTTTCCTTTAATTCTTTGTATATAGCTTCCCCCAATTATTGAATATGTTTATGATCACTCCTATTTATTTAATTTTAAAAATACCAGTAAAATTAACATAAAATATTATATTATTTTCAGGTATACAACATAGTGATTCCACAATTCTACACATTACTCAGTGCTCATTATGATAAGAGCACTCTTAATTCCCCTCACTTATTTCACCCATCTGATCATCCATCTCCCTTCTGGAAACCACCAGTTTGTTCCTCAATAGTTAAGAGTCTGTTTTTTTTTTTTTTCTCTCTCTCTTTTTTTCTTTGTTTTATTTCTTAGATTCCACAGACATGAGTGCAATTATATGGCATTTCTTTATCCATTCATCTATCAATTGGCAATTGTCTATCAATTGACAATTGGGTTGCTTCCATAATTAGGCTATTCTAAATAATTCTGCAATAAACATAGGGGTGCACTTATCTTTTAGAATTAGTGTGTTCATATTCTTTGGGTAAATATCCAGTAATGGAGTTACTGGATCATATGCTAATTCTATTTTTGATTTTTTGAGTAAACTCCATGCTGTTTTCCACAGTGCACTAGTTTGCATTCCCACCAATGCTCACAAGGGTTCCTTTCTCCACATATCCTTGCCAACGCTTGTTTCTTGTGTTTTTGATTTTAGCCATTCTGACAGGTGTGAGATGATATCTCATTGTAGTTTTGATTTGGATTTCCTTGATGATGAGTGACATTGAACATCTTTTCCTGTGTCTGTTGCTCATCTGTATGTTTTATTTGGAGAAATATCTGTTCATGTCTTTTGCCTCTTTTCAATTGGATAATTTGTTTTTTGTTTTGTTTTGTTTTGTTTTGTTTTTTTGGTGCTGAGTTATGTGAATTCTTTATATATTTAGGATGCTAACCTCTTATCGAATATACCAACATTTGCAAGTATCTTCATGTCACGAGGTTATGTTTGTTTTGTGGATTGTTTTCTTTGCTTTGCAGAAGGTTTTTATTTTGATGTGGTCCCAATAGTTTATTTTTGCTTTTGTTTCCCTTGCCTCAGGAGATATATCTAGAAAAATATTGGTGTGCCCAATTTCAGAAATTACTGCCTGTGATCTCTTCTAGGATTATTATGATCTCAAGTCTTACCTTTAGGTATTTCATCCATTTTAAATTTATTTTTGTATATGGTATAAGAAAGTGGTTCAGTTTCTTTTTTCTTTTTTTGCATGTAGCTGTCCAATTTTCCCCACACAATTTGTTGCGACTTTCTTTATCCCATTGCAATGTCTTGCTTTCTTTGTTGAAGATTAATTGACCACATAATCGTGGGTTTATTTCTGGGTTCTCTATTCTATTCTATTCTATTGATCTGTGTATCTGTCTTTGTGCCAGTGCCATAGTGTTTTGATTATTAGAGTTTTGTAGTGTATTTTGAAATCAGGGATTGTAATGCCTCCAGTTTTGTTCTTTTTCAAGGTCTGTTTGGCAATTTGGGGTCTTTTGTGATTCCATACAATTTTTAGGATTATTTGTTTTAGTTCTATGAAAAATGCTATTGGTATTATGATAGGGATTTCATTAAATCTGTGGATTTCTTTGGGTAATATGGACATTTTAACAATATTTGTTCTCCCAATACATGAACATGGAACATCTGTCCGTTTGTTTGTGTCTTCTTCAATTTCTTTCATCAATGTTTTATAGTTCTCAGAGTGAGAAGTCTTCACCTCCATAGTTAAGTTTATTACTAGGTATTTTTTATTTTTGGTTCCATTATAAATGGAATTGTTTTCTTAATTTCTCTTTCTGCTACTTCATTATGAGTGTATACAATTCAAAAAATCTCTGTTATGTTGATTTTATATCCTGCAACCTTGTTGAATTCATTGATCAATTCTAGTGATTTTTTGGTGGAGTCTTTTGAGTTGTCTATATAGAGTATCGTATCATCTGCAAATAGTGAAAGTTGGACTTCTTCCTTGCCAATTTGGATACATTTTATTACTTTGTGTGGCCTGATTACTGTGTCCAGGACTTTGAGTACCTTATTAAATAACAGTATGAAGGTGGACATCCCTGCCTTGTTCCTGACCATGGAGGAAAAGCTACTCTGTTCTGTTTCTTTGAATGTCCCATATTTATTATTGCTTTCACCGAGATAATTTATTTTATTTTATTTTTTTATTTATTTAAAAGAATCTTTTTTAAATGTTTATTTTTGAGAGAGAGAGAGAGAGAGAGAGAGAGCATGAGTGGGGGGAGGGACAGAGAGAGAGGGAGACACAGAATCTGAAGCAGGCGCCAGGCTCTGAGCTGCCAGCACAGAGCCCGACACGGGGCTGAAACTCACGGACTACGAGATTGTGACCTGAGCCAAAGTTGGATGCTTAACTGACTGAGCCACCCAGGCACCCCTAACCGAGATATTTTAGATAATATCCTATATCAACTTTGGATTCTGATTTATTTATTTATTTTCTGTTTAGTATCTTGCCTGAATTTAAACAGTGGGATCTACATACAAGACAATGTGTAAGTGTTAATATCTTTGCTTACTTTTTAGACTGTGATGTTGCTTCTTTGTCTGCATAGCTTGGTGATCAGCCAGTGCTTTGTGCAGAGACTGTGTTAATACATCTGGAGCCTATAAGGTTTCTGCCTTCTCTTGATGGATCTGAGTGGTTTCTTGTGTACATTGACAAGTCCTTATTTCTTTTTTTAAGTTGTTTTATTTATTTTGAGAGAGAGAGAGAGAGAGAGAGAGAGAGCATGAGCAAGGGAGGGGAAGAGAGAGAGAGGGAGAGAGAATCCCAAGCGGGCTCCACGCTGTCAGCACAGAGCCTGACATGGAGCTCATTACCCCAAACTGTGAGATCATGACATGAGCTGAAATCAAGAGTTGGACACTTAACCCACTGAGCCACCCAGGCACCCCGAGCCCTCATTTCATTTTACTTTCTTCTGGGCTCTCTTGGGTCTTCACACACATGAAAACATGTAGTTTTTCAGTAAGCCACAGAGAAACGGTACTTTTCTAGCCCTTCTATATTCTTTCTCATTCTCAAGGTCTTGTTAAGTTTCTGGCTAGTCCAATGCTTGATGTAGCTAAGATCTCAGTCAAAAGCTAGAAAAAATAAACTATTTTTCTCTTTACTTCCTATCCGATTCATCATATTTTGCTGGTAAAGCCAAATTTCTTTGCTTCCTACCTCAAAGTTACTATTCCTTCTCTGGCAGTGATGTTGCTGGTTATTATAGCTGAACCAACCACTTTGATAAAATTGCAATTCTCACTGACCAAGGTAGGTGTGTGGGGGGAGAGGCTACAAAGAGAAGAAGGCTACAGATTCTCATTATCCTTATCCAAAGCTATAACAGTTCTTCAAGAATAAATTTCTTTGAGAAAACTGTTACTCAGTTTCTTGTGTGTCTTTAGTTGCTTTCCAGGTCTAGAGTACATGTTTTTAACAATGTCATTTAATTTGTGCTTTTTGCAGATAGGATTTACTAATTTATTCAAACATCTAATGCTGAAAGATCTTTACTGTGGGGAAGTTTTGGACTCATTATTATTATTATTATTATTATTATTATTATTTGAATGGTTATGGAATTTAACAGGTATTCTATATCTTTGGGTCAGTTTTGATAAATTTTATTTTTTCTGGACATTTTGTCAATTTTATTAAAATTTTTAAATGTATTGGATTAAAGTTGTTCAAAATATTCTCTTTCAAAAAACTTTCTGTAATTATGGTCATTGCGTTTCTTTCTCATTCTTGAAATTGGACATCTGTTCTTTTTTTTCTTTTTAGCATGGTCAAGCTTGCTGTGTTTATCAGTTTTGTTAGTTCTGTTGAAAAGTCAACTGTTAATTGTGTACCCTCAAATTCATATATTAAAATTTCACCCCCCCCTCTATGAGTGTTTTGGAGATAGGGCCTCAAGAAGTAATTAGTTAGAGGAGCCTGGGTGGCTCAGTCGGTTGAGCGTCCAACTCTTGATTTTGGCTCAGGTCATGATCCCAGGCTTACGGGATCGAGTCCCACATCTGGCTCCATGCTGAGCATGGGGCCTGCTTGGGATTCTCACTCTCTCTCTCTACTGCTCTCTCCCACTCATTCACTCTCTCACTCTCACTAAAATTAAAAAAAAATAAAAAAAAATAAATAAAATATAAATAAACAAAGAAGTAACTAGTTAAATGAAGTCATAAGGGCAGGGCTCCAATCCCATAGGACTGGTGTCCCTATGAGATGAAAAAGAGGTTCCACTGGGATACCTCTCAATCTTTCTCTCTCTCTCTTTCTCTCTCTCCCCCAACCTCCTTCTCTCTCTGCATGTGCACAGAAGAAAGGTCATGTGAGGACACACTTAAAAGGAGCCAGCTGTCTACAAGCCAGAAAAAGATGTCTCACCAGAAACCAAAATTCCTGTTACCTTAATCTTAGATTTTTATGCTCCCAAACTGTAAGAAAATAAACTTCTAATGTTTAAACAGTCAGTCTGTGGTATTATGGTATGCCTAGCCTGAGGAGACTAATACAGCCAACTATGAAATAAATGCATACTTTTATTTTAATTTCCCTTCTTCTTTCTTTGCATTTCATTAAAAGCAAAAAAGCTCTACTTTTCTCAGTTCTCGATTTCAATATATTAGTTATTGAGTTTCAGCTTTCTTTTCTAAAATATAAATCAAAGTTTTCAAATACGTCTCTCAGTAGATACATACCGGAATATCAGAAGTTTTGGCATCATCTCTCCTTTGTCTTTCAGTTTTGATTTACATAGTGACTTTGTATTTGTTTTTTTTGCTTATTTGCTTTTTAAAGAATTGTTTCTCAACTGTGAAATATTTGAGAACTCTCTTGTTATTCTCTCGTAATTGATTTCTAGCTTAATTCTTTAGTGTTCAGAGTATTCTATCTGCGAGCTGGATCCATTGAAATTTGTTGAGACTTACTTTATGGTGCAACAGTGGTCAATTTTGGTAACTAAGCCATGTACACTTGAAGAAACAGTGCATTTTGTACTCTTAAGGGACAAAGTTCTACATTAATTAAATTATTTGTTTAAATTTTAAGTGTGCCCAAATATTCAAATTTTCTTGATTTTTTTTGGAGGCTTTTCTGATGTTATTAAGGCTAGTATATTTAAGTCTCTTAATATCATGACTTTGTGTACGTTTCTCCTTTTAGTTCTGCAAATATTTCTTTTTATTTTGAAGCTATGTTATTAAGTACTGACAAATTTAGATTGGTGTATTTTTCTGGTGCACTGTTACTTTCATCTTAATATATCTGACATTATCATTCGTAAATTTGTCTTAAGGTCTACTATTGATGTTGCTACATCGGGCTAATTTTGGTTGATTTTTCCATCTATTTACTCTCAAACATTCCACATACTTTGGATGACAGCAATTATTTTTTAAAGTCTCATCTTAGAAGCCTTGTCTTTTAGTTAGCATGTTTATTTTATTGATACATGATTTAATTATTTGACATTTAACTTTACTGCCTTCAGATTTCATTTGTCCTAACTATTCTATGTATTACTCTCTTTTCTGGAGGAAATCACCTTTTGTTGTTGTTACTTTTATTATTACTTTTGCTCTGTTATCAGCTTGTTATACATTAATTTACCATTTTGGAATAGTTAGCCGAAAGATGAGGATAGTTATCCCTTCCTTAAGGATTGAATTAAGGTAATTGACTTCTATCAATCACCAAACAAAACTAAAACCTTAAAACATTAACTCAATTTATCCCTCAAACTTTTTGTCCTATATTTGTCAAGTATTTAAATTACATATAAGTTTAAATCCCATAAGATATTATTTTATTGTTTCATACAATCAGTGTTCATTTACAGTTGCCCAACTGGTTTTCCTAGATGTTCCTCCTTGTCCTTGCATATTGTATTTCTATCTGGAGTCATTGTTCATCTACCTCCTTTGTTTTCTTTAATGCTAGTTTACTACTGCCAAATTCTCTTAGATTTTATTTGTCTCAAAAGTATCTTTCATTCACCTTAATTGTTAAAGTGACAATAACCGAGAAATTTCCGGAGTAAAGCCCTTCAGCTACTGATGTAAGAAACATCAACAACCTAAGTATAATAAATATAAACAAAAATACACCTACGGATAAAAATTGGATTTCTTAAAACTAAAAACTAACATTGCTTCTGCCCTATTCTCTCACTGTTCTCTTTCTGACACTCAAAATAAATGTACATTAGGCCTTTCACTATTTTCTTTATGTCTTCAGTGAGCTTTTCTATGTTTTTAATTCCTTTGTCTTTTAATGCTTCAGTTTGAACATTTTGTTCTGACCTGTCTACCAGTTCCTAATTTTATCTTCAAATTGTCTTATCTCTTAAATCTATTTGGAGAATTTTGAAATTATTATTATTTAATTTTAATTTCTAGAATTTCCATTTCATTCTTTTTTCTAGTTTTAAATTATGTGCCAAATTTTATTATCTGGTCATTTAAATTTCTGTGCATATTAATCAAGTTATTTTTTTCATCAGACCATGTCTGATGGTCATGATGTCCTTTATAGACTATGTTTTTATTCTGTTTACAGGTTTTTCTTTTCTTATTTTTTTATGTTGTTTTCTTTCTGTATGCCTGATTAATTTTGATTGTGTTTTTGAAACCATCAATGAAAAATTTTAGAAAGAATTCAGGCCTTTAAATAATATAATTTTTATTCAGTAAAGAATTACATTTTATTTATTTATTTATTTATTTTTATTTATTTTTTTAGGGAAAGGGAGACAGAGTGTGAGCTGGGGAGGGGCAGAGAGAGAGGGAGACACAGAAAAACAAGCAGGCTCCAGGCTCCAAGCTGCCAGCACAGAGCCTGATGTGAGGCTCGAACCCATGAGCTGTGAGATGGTGACCTGAGCCAAAGTCGGACACTTAACCAACTGAGGCACGCAGGTGCCCCTACATTTGATTTGAGAAGGAAGTCTGTTCGGGATTATCACCGTATTTCAGTCATGGGTGAAGTCAAAGATAAGTTTCTTCTGAGGAGTGGTTTCATTCTGATCTTCTGGTGAGCCCTCAACTTTAATTTTTGTTTTTCCTTGCCCTTAAGGCTGCCAAAAGTTATGCTCCACTTCCCAGCTCTTTGTTTTGTCTTTTACTTTTGAGATTGGCAATCACTTTAAGGGAAAATCATGATCATACATGCTCAGCTCACCCACTTAGCTTCCTTCTTCAAAATCTTGACCCTATAAATTCTTATAGTCTTTGTTTCTGTCTTATACTTAAAGCCAGGAGTTCCCCCCTACCATTATTTATGTACATTGTATTCAGAGTAATCATAAAACAAGGCAGTCATCCTAGGAAACTGGTCTCCAATGCCTGCATTTTTAGCCCAATACTCTAGATATTTCTGACTTAGAATTATCATTAAACCAATATATAAAATATTAAGTTCCATTTTTAAAGCTTTGCATATGAAAATGGGAAATGGATTAGGTATTGGTTTGAAGTTCAGAATATTGGTAAAAGGAAATAAATGTATTAACAAGATTGTGGTTGGGGAATTTAATCAACATTTAGAACGGTAGCAAAAATCCTGCCTATTCACATACATGCACATCACATTTAAGCAATGTGAATTTTGTAAGGTAAAAATTGTAATTTCTCTTTTACAGATAAGGGAACTGAAATTCTAGCAGAGTAAATAATGTGTCACAAACTGAATCTACTTCTTTTTGATGATTTTGTATATTTATGCTTATATACTCTAATTTGCCATCATATGTTTATTTTATTTAGACATGACTCCATGAAAGTATGTAATATATTTTAGAAAGCTTTTTAAGTAAGTTTCTTGAAGAGTTTTTTTCCCAGTAGATTTAATTCTTAAAATAATGCTTTAAATTATCTGGAAAATGGACTTATGTAAAACAGGTAAAGTCTAATAATCTAGGAAACTAAGGGAAATGCCCTTGATATCCAGATTTATATAAAAAATGCACTTGTTGAAAAAAGCGATGCAAAATAACTCCATCTATCCTTTTCCATGGTAATTCAGATGCTGTTATAAATTTAGTATTCTTGCTTGTTTATAAAACTTGGCTCTTGCAAAGTGATATGTTTTCAATTCTTATATAAATCACATTTGCCTTGGAGAGATTTCAAAAAATAAAAAACAAACAAAAAAGAACAAAACAACTAACTGGTGATATAATTCTGTAATTTACATACGTTAGTTTTACCATGATCGAATCTCATTTTCCATGAAGGCAAAATACCTAGTGAATTTTATGCCGTGGTGGCTCATGACTAAATAAATTATCTTTACCATATTCAAAGTCATCAGCAATAATATAAGAAATATTGCATACCGTTCAAAGTTTCAAGAGGCACCAGCTCTTTTGAATTCTTTTTGTGAGCTTAACATTTTTGGCTATTATGAGCCTTGTTCTCTCTTTGGGTGAAAAAGAGCATAGCTAAAATATTAACAGTACATAGCTAACTATGGTCCTCATTGATTTTCTTTCTGGCCCATGGCATATCCCAGGAAAAGAGCCAATTTCAATGAAATAAATAATAACGCCTTTTATAACACTTTACAAGATATTTCTCTGTACATTTTATTTACATCTCAAGGGATTTCTGAACCATAGCTATTATTATTTCAGTTTATGAAGAAATTAAAGTTCAGAGAGGTTTAATATGCTGTCCAAGGTTTTTCAATTTGTATGTTTTTGGATAAAGATTTGAGCATGTTTTGATAATAGAGAACAGAAAGTAAAGAGTGTGGTTTAGAATTTATTAGACTCAGCCAATAAAAATATAAAATGTTAATTCAGCATATCCAGGGTGACCTATCAAGGTCAGAAAAATTATTGTGGAGAATCAGGTAAGGTAACAATGAGAGAAACTGTGGAATGATTGCATTCTTGTAACCAAATCAGTCAGATGAGCCAAAAAGACATTTGGAGCCTGAGCAATAAAATAGAGCCCATCTGGCTGCTGAGGCCTTTCCATGGCTTCCATTCCTGTGTAAGCCTCACCAGTAAAACTCAGAAGTCTTAACAGCTTGAAAGTATTTAAGTAAGAAGATAACAGTCCCTACCCTTTTTGTTTGTTTGTTTCATTCATCTATCCATTCAACACATATTTATTAAAAGCCTATGTTGTAGCAGACACTACTCTAGATGATGGGGTTATAGGAATGAACAAAACAGAACAATCCCTGCCTTTGTGGAGCATGCATCGTGATGGAAGAAGACAGATTATAAACAGAGCAATTATAAAGTCTGTAACCAGTTAGTATGTACAATGGAGGCAAACATAGAATGGGGAAATGGGCTTGGGGGGTGTGTGACTGGTGACACAGCTTGAAACAGTTAACTAGCCTGCACTGAGAAGGTTTACTCTGAAGGAGATGAGTCATCTGGATCTCCTGGGAAGAGCATTGCAGGCTGAGTGCCAAACACTGATGTGGAATTATGCCGGTTATGTTCAAGGGAGAGCAAGGAGGTCAAAGTGTCTAGAGAGAAAGGAGGGGGAAGCATAGCTCCTGAGCTCAAAGATGTCGCTGGGCAGCCAAGCCTGCTGGCCCTTGCCATTTACTGAATGAAAGGGTGAATCTGTGGCAGGTTTTGAGAAGATGAATAGCATAATTTCATTGATAACCTAACTTTGTCATATTAGTTGCTGTTTTGAGAATTGCCTATGAAAGGACAGAAAAGGGGAAACCAGTTAGGAGGCTTTGGCAAAAATCCTCATGAGAGATAAGTCTGGCTTGGATGAGGATAACCACAATAATGTTTATGAGAAGTGGTCAGAGTCAAGATGTGTTTATTATAATAGACCAATGAGATGGATTTTCGGGCTATTCTTAAAACTTGGACATTCTCTTTTACATTAAATTACTTGTGTACATATTTGTCAAGGATGGTTGCATATTTTATTTTACTTTCTGTGTCAAATGGCAGTATGGTAGGTAATCCGTGAAGGATTGTGAAATACACATTTATGGTTATTCAAAGCTAAATGGAAGGCATTTAAGAGAGATTGTTGAAGACCCACTGTGATATGAATAAAGGCATAAAGCCATCAGTGTGTGGTAATTCTATCTATTTTCTTCTGATTATAGGTAGTGTGTTTATAAAAGCTAGAAAGGGGAACCTATGAGAGTAGTCAGTAGATAAAATGGATTATGGATTATGAGACTGAAACTTCTTATGCCCACCTGAAAACTGTTCATTAATATCATGTCAGTTTCATAATTGTTAAGTATGATTACATTGTAATGCTTAGGATGGCTGTGAGTACAGCTACTGAAAAAGATAAATTGCATTACACTTCGTACACATCAGTGCTATGAAACTAATAAAGAACAATGATGGAAATGGCATAGACTTGCTGTTTTTCAGAAGGAACTTCCCCTCCATTTTGTATATTGGGAAAGAAAAAGTCTGAAAAGAGAGTATTACAAAAACCTTCACTCACTCTTCTTCCAGATTATCAGGACACTGAGGCTGGTGATTCCAGATGTTCTTGTGGTCCCTCTTGCGTATGAGGGTTTATTGCAGCCTCCAAATTAGTTTTCCTTTTCCTTAGCTGTCAACTTGGAAGGAGAGAATTCTTGAGTTTAGGTCAGTCTTAGAAATTACCTAAATTATTTAACCTCTCTGCTTCTAAGTCTTTCTCTTCAATATGGTAAAAAACAATTCATGGGTCAGAGTTGTGACAATAAATTGTGATATTGTTTGCAGTGGGAACAGGAGGCATTTATTGTACATACTCAGTGTGGACAAAACTGTTTTACATGACTGCCTACCAGGCAGAAACTGTGGTGTGCATAAGATTTCACAGGTTGGAGCAGGACTGATTTTTTTTCTTTTTTTTCTTTCAGACTGGTCCACTGTAATAGGAGACTATGATGGTTAATTTTATATGTCAACTTGCGTGGGCTACAAAATACCCAAATATTTGGTCAAACATTATTCTGGATATGTCTATGATGGTGTTTCTGGATGAGATTAACATTTGAATTGGTAGATTGAGTAAAGCAGATTGCACACTCTAATGTAGGTGGGCCACATCCATTCAGCTGAAGACTTGAATAGAACAAAAAGGCCAGCTGTGCCATGAGTAGGAGGTAACTCCTGCCTGACTGCCTTGATCTCACATCAATTTTGTCCTGTTTTCAGGATCACACTGAAATATTAACCCTTCCTGGGTCTTGAGTTTGCTGGTATTCAGCTGTAACTATATGATCAGCTACTTTGGGTCTCTAATTTGCTGATTGCAGATCTTGAGATTTGTCACCATCCATAATTGCATAAGCCAATTTCCTAAAATCTCTCTAGATAGATAGGTAATACAGATAGATATAGATAATCCTAGTCCTAGCCATCTGTCTATATCAAAATGATATATATACACACATATCTTATCAGTTCTCTTTCTCTGGAGAGCTCTTACTAATATAGAGACTTCTGGTCCAGGCATGAAATCAAGTATAGATTTTACTACTGACCCAAAACAAACAAACAAACAAACAAACAAACAAACAATACACACACACACACACACACACACACACAAACATGTGTGTGTGTGTGTGTGTGTGCTCCCATCATATGTGCATAGTGAGTGTTTCAAAGGGGGCCTAATTCTGTGAACAAAATTAAAAATCTGGCTTAATTTTGCATGTCAGGGAAAAGAATCTGTTTTTTTAAAGAGTTTGGAAAGAGAATCAACTGAATGCTGTGTGAAAAAGAAATTCGACTCAGAAAACCTAACATTCAATTCCATTGTTTTATAAATCTTCATACATGTGATGTACCTCAGCTAAGGCAAAGTGCATTGTAAAAGAAGAGACAGGCAAAAAGCAGAGGAAAGACCATGAAGAAATGAAATGCCCTACATTTGTGCAGTCACAGACAAGACCAACACTGTACTGAGGTCTCCTCTTATCACCTGTCAACCACCAAGGGGCAGCAGATCTAAGGCTATGGAGAGGCAACTTGAAGATATCAGCATCTATAGCTGCAGGGCAGGAATGGAATGAATCCAAGAAGACTGGGTGAATCATCCTGAGACACTATAGGAGAATGGAGGAATTTATTCTGGGTGAGATGAGCTCTTGCTTCTATTGGTTTCTCTGGTTGGCATTGAAAAGACCTTTTTTGTTTTGTCTTTTCAACATGAGAGCAACATACTGTATGCATACAACTGTGGGGACACATGGCAAACCATTAAATAAGCTTATGTGAAACCCCTTCCTTTCTGGGAGTGGGTAGCTTCATTACACTGATGGTCATGCCATTTGGAATCTGAAGAAGGATAATCGCATTAGAAGAACTATTTTTCCAAAGTTAGTTTAAAGTTACAACTTTGCAGCTGCAGTAACAGGCAAAGATCAGGGCCGTACAAAAATCCAAGCATGTTTCCCAAACCAACAGAGATCAAACAACAGAGATCAGAAAGAGAATTTGAACTTTAAAATATTAGTATTTATTTAGTCCATGCCTTGTAACTATTTTTTATGTCTCAGGCAATATTAGCATCCCATTCTCTCTTGCTGGCAGTTTTACTTGCAAAAGTATCATAGGTTGTGGTAAAAAAAAAGTTCTTCCGTTGGACATTACACACGCACAACTGACCTTGTGTGCACATAAGGCACTCAGCTGTGGATGCTGTCCAGTAATAAGGAAATGTACAGTTTTGTCAGAGGGAAGAGGGACTGTGCCTTTCAGCCATCCCATCGTGTCTTCTGCCTTCTGCTCTTAGTGCTTTGGGCTAATCCTATTACATCTAATAATTGAATCCCTTCGCCTGACTCTAGAAAAGTGTTCTGATCACTCTCCAACCCTTTCCCTCTCCGAGACCACAAAATTACTCTCTCCTAGGCCCCATATTGTACCATATTGACCTGCTGGATTCTGTTTGGGACTTCCGATTGGCTTTGGGAACCAGCTTTTGAGGTGTTGTTTGTTTAGCACCATGGCTGATACATGGTGGGACCATGATACACCATCAGAAAAATATCGTATGTAATGCATATCGTTCAGTCAAGTCAGACTACATTTACTTTCTATAGTAATCAAAGGGAAGGAAAATGGGTAAAGTGAGATGATTGGTAAGGGAAGTTGGAAAATTAAAAAAAAAAAAAGGAAGCAGAGAGGAATTCTGGTCAAACTAGTTAGCTGGAGACATGGATTTTAATTCTCAGATAATTGGGACTCTGGCCACAGGCTTAGAAAAAAGCCACATTTCCTCTAGGTGGTACAGGGGATTTCCCACTGAGAAAAGCAAAATCGAGAAAAAGAAAATAAAACAAAAGAAGGAGCTGGTTGAGCAAACTCTGAAAATAATAATTTTTAAGTTTCCAACTGCTACTTCAGTATAAGTTTAAGAGATGAAATGAGTTCTCTAAAGGTTAAGAAATTGTTTTTTCTATTTCATCTTTTAATCAAATAGTCTCTATTTAAAGTAGGGAAAGGACTCCACATTATAATAGGTCATATGAAAAACTCAAGAGAATGTAGCTAATGCTTGATTATTACAAGAAGAATTATAACCTGAATGATTTATTTTCTTCTGTGAGAAAAAGCTCTATCAACACACGGCTGTATAGATTATTGAATATGCTTCACACTGCACATGACAGATTGGTTATTTGCTGAAAATGACTATAGGTAGGGGCTCCTGGGTGGCTCAGTTGGTTGAGCATCTGACTTTGGCTCAGGTCACAATCTCACATTTGTGAGTCCGAGCTCCACGTCGAGCTCTGTGCTGACAGCTCAGAGCCTGGAGCCTGCTTCGGATTCTGTGTCTCTCTCTCTCTCTCTCTGCCCTTCTCCTGCTCGAACTCTGTCTCTGTCTGTCTGTCTCTCGCTTTCAAAAATAAGCATTAAATTGGGCGCCTGGGTGGCTCAGTCGGTTGGGCGGCCGACTTCGGCTCAGGTCATGATCTCGCGGTCCGTGAGTTCGAGCCCCGCGTCGGGCTCTGTGCTGACAGCTCAGAGCCTGGAGCCTGTTTCAGATTCTGTGTCTCCCTCTCTCTGACCCTCCCCCATTCATGCTCTGTCTCTCTCTGTCTCAAAAATAAATAAACGTTAAAAAAAATTAAAAAAAAAATAAGCATTAAAAAAGTGACTAGAGACATATTATCTAAGAATTAAATATGCAGCTGAATGAATGGTGAGAAATAAAACATTAAAATTAATTACAAGTTACCTGGACTCCTGTCTAAAAATGGATGAAAATAAAGGAGAGACAAGGCTACTAATATTTACGGAACATCCACTCTGTATGTGTTTCTGGTCTGTTTAATCCACAAAATTATCTGACAAAGTACATAATATTATCCGCATTTTACAGATGAAATCCAGATCCAAATCCACTTATATTAGTGGTAAAGCAAATACCTGAACTCAGGTCAATCCACAATAATACCTCAGACATACATAAAGAAGATAAGACAAGGGAATGGCTCGGAGGTGAAGTTGCTAGGATCAGAGAGGATTTCAGGGAAAACACATGCCCGTACTGGCCTGTGAACAGTTGTGTAAGAAGAACTGAATCCTGAGCAGATACCTGGGCTAGCATAAAAATACCAGAATGCAGGGGGCTGCAGAGGAGTTATACATCCTTCATGACTAGAACAGCTGAAGGTATAAAAAGGGTGGAAATGCAGTAGACAGATTTCTCAGCTGGTGGGGAGAAATCTGTTTATATAACTGGACCAAAGGTTATATAAATACGAATCTTCAAATAAAACTGATCAGAAGTAGTATATGCTGAATAATGGTCCCCCAAAGATGTCCATGTCCAACTCCTTGGCACCAAAAGAAGTTTTGTAGATATGATTAAATTAAGAGTTCTAAAATGGGTAGATTATTACGGATTATATGTATGGGTCCAACATAATCACAAGGGAGGCAATGGAGTTACATTCAGTAAAGAGACGTGATGGCAGAGCAAAAGTGGGGTTGATGCACTTTGAAGACAGAAGAAATGGCCAATAGCCAAGAAGCCAAGAAAATGGCTTCTCCCCTAAAGTCTCCAGAGGGAGCAAGGCCATATTGACACCTGACTTTAGCCCAATGAGACTGATTTCGTACTTTTTTTTTTCGTTGATTTGGACTTCTGACTTCAGAACTTGTAAGATAATAAGTGTTTATTATCTTAAGCCATTAAGCTTGTTGTTATTTGTTATAGTAGCAATAGAAAATTAAAACAATAATCTATGAGATATATCAGTCAAAATTATTTTTTATGCTGTATATTACTGGATTTAGAGTTGACCTGTTCCTAGGTGCCCTTTTACAGATTTTATTTTCTTGAGCTATTGTTTTTTTGGTCTTGTTTTTTTTGTTTTTTCCACAAGAATATGTTGAGAATCATTGCCTTTTACAGGCAAGCAATAGGACAGGCAAGGAAAAATGAAACAAAGGAAGTTAAAAAAAATAACAGCAGAAAAAGCTCTTTCCTTAATCAGTAACTCAAAATAGGAGACTAACAGTTTCAGGATGGTGAATAAACTGTTTTTGTCATTTAGACAAAATTTTGTCATTTCTCCTACATTTTCTTTTGATTTGGGTTGTGCAGAAAGAAAACAATTCTTATTTTAATAATAGTACTAAAATGAACTCTGTCATTGGCTCAGCCAGGGTACAGGGTATTCTGAATTAATGTTATTTTGTGCTTGATTATTACCATATCTATGTTCTGCTTGTTCTGTCAAGTTCAATTAATTTCCCTGCCTTTAACAGCTACTTTTCATTCATGCTTTCATTCATTCACTCAAGAAATACTTATTTAGCTTCTAATCTATATAGAAGACACTATGCCAATGACTGGGGATAGAATTATGAATAGAGCAAGCATTGTCTTTACCTTTTATTTTTTCTCAGACTACCCTAGACCACACTGGTATCACCCTTTAAGACTCTGATTTCACTTATATCTGCTCATACATGTTTAGGGACTTAAAACTAGATAATGGATATTAGTATGTTTCTCTGTCTCAATTACTCATCTAAGTCATATGCTTTTGGCGGGGGTGGGGGGGGGGTGGTTATTTCATCTCAGGTGGTACAGATCACACTTCATAGACATAATAATAATTTCTTAATGACTAATTGATACATGAGTCACCAGGTTTTGTAGAATCATTCATTCTTCAACAATTTAATAGGTCTCCCCACTAGGCCCTAAAAAAAAAAAAAGCCTGATACTTTAGCTTGATGGGTAAGCATTGTCCAGGTGGTCAGAGAGGAAAATGAGTTTTAAGCAAAGGTAAAAATATATGTACAAGAATCAAACAGGAAAATGTGTGATTTTTTTTTTTTAAAGAGTAAACATTGTTGTGTGTCAGGAACAGTATACACAGAATATCACTAAATTAAAGAGCCATATTGAGGTTATATTGGGAAAAACTTTTCGTGTCATGATAAAGTATATAGATTTGATCTTTAAAAAAATTTATTCAGCTGTTTTTTTTTTGTTTTTTATTGTGTTAAAAATACACAATGTAAAATGTACCATATTAACCTCTTTTTTTAAGTGTAAGTGAAGTATATTAACATTGTTGTGAAACAGATCTCTGGAACTTTCTCATCCTGAAAAATTGAAGGAAGGGAGGGGTTTAAAATAAAAGAATATTAGATTCTTACTTCCTCCCCTATTGACTTTTTTACAAAAGGTAAAAGGTAACTCTGGCATCTATATAGAGAATTACCTGACAAAGGAATGAGAGAACCCTAGAAGCTAGTAACCAACATGCTATAATGTAATTTTGGAACCAGATGAACCTAGGTTCAAATCCTGGCTCCTGCATTCACATGCAGTATTAAGTGAAAATCAGCTGGCTATATATTTTTTTCCCTTTAGTCAAGAATGAGGTTTACTTGTTAACTTATTTTGGTATTTCAAAAACAATTACTATTTTTTCACTTAGAGAACCAGGTTTTTTGTTTTTTTGTTTTTAAATTTTTTTTTTTTTCAACATTTTTTAATTTATTTTTGGGACAGAGAGAGACAGAGCATGAACGGGGAGGGGCAGAGAGAGAGAGAGACACAGAATCGGAAACAGGCTCCAGGCTCCGAGCCATCAGCCCAGAGCCTGACGCGGGGCTCGAACTCACGGACCGCGAGATCGTGACCTGGCTGAAGTCGGACGCTTAACCGACTGCGCCACCCAGGCGCCCCGTTGTTTTTTTGTTTTTAAATAGTGGCTTTGTAGCACAACTGTTTGAAGCAGTAATGGACTGTTAGCAGATTAAATTGTCTTCTGTGCTCGCTATGAGTTACATTGACCTATGCCTCCATATTTCCTGAATTCCTAATTGTTAAAATGAATTGTTAAACAGTTTTTCTTAACTTCCAGGATATGACTATGTAGTCCACTTTATATTCCAAAATATAATCTTATATTCACTTTCACAATTAGAGTTTTGAGGTTTTTTTTTTGTTTTGTTTTGTTTTTGTTTTTTTTTTTTGTTTTTTTTTTTGGAAGCCATCTTCAACCCTGATGGCCAATTAGAGCCACCTGGAAGCTTTTGATACTCTGTTGGTCTCCACGAAAAACCAACTCAATCAGAATCCTGAGGGGTGGATCTAAGCATTCAATCTAAAACATTTCTTTGAGTGATTTTAATGAATGTAAAGCCAGGGCTGGGAATCCCCACCCACTCTGTACTTCTCTATTATCCAAAGCACTTATTTTAAATTGAAACCAATAATGCCTTGACTATGGCTTTTTGTAGTTTATTCCAGTTTTCCACCATCATGGATAATTGGGTGTAAAAAAAAAAAAAAGCGATGCTTGGCTCTATTTTGTGATTTTATTTTATTTTTATTTTTACTTTTTAAAATGTTTATCATTTTTGAGAGAGAAACAGAGCATGAGCAGGAGAGGGGCAGAGAGAGAGAGACACCAGACACCAGAATCCAAAGCAGGCTCCAGGCTCTGAGCTGTTAGCACAGAACCTGATGCGGGGCTTGAACCTGCCAGCAGTGAGATCATGACCTGAGCTGAGATCGGATGCTTAATGGGCTGAGCCACCTAGGTGCCCTCTATTTTGTCATTTTAAAATAAAATTTTTTTTCTAAATTAATTTTGGTATGGCCGTAAAATAACTTGATATTTGAAAAAGTTATGTAATGTAGGCAAAAAGTTAATGCTTGATAAGTTCTTCTGTACTAATGGAAATCTTTATATCAAACAACTGTGTCTATGACTTTCCATAAGCTTCCAACAGTATCAAAACCAAGGAATGGATTGTGAGAGAATTCTTCCTCCTGCACATAATTTCCATCATCCCTTCCCATCCCAAACCCCTAAAATGTAATTTATAACCTTAGTAAAAACAGCTTGTCTGTTGTGCAACTATAACTTCAAAGTAAGTCCCATATCCCACCTTTCTAAACTAATTGCCTCCTCAGCCTCTTTCTATATAGAATCAGTCTTCCAATAATCCTAACTTATTATAATGCTTCTAATTTGGAAAGGATATATCTTAGAGCTGGTCCATGACCATATTTATTATAGGGATTTGGGGCAACTTGTCTCAGATGGTTCTTAAAAGTAATTTACAAGTGGCCTTTGATTGTTTTTTCCAACAGAAGAGACCAGATATTTCCTGCTTTGAATTAATAAGAGAAAAGGTCAGATTTGCTGTTTCAAGCTTCCCCTCTCTTCTTCTGCTTCTTTTAGAACTTTATTATCAACCATAAAGATAAAGAAAAATACTGCAGTCTGCTGACATGTCTACATAAAATCTCCACACTTTTTTTTTATGTCTGCTGAACTTTGAAGTTTTGCTCTATATTGTTTAAAACCAGATGTTTTCTTTAGGTTTTTTTTGTAGTTGTTTTAAAAAGAACCTTCTATTTTGCTCAAAACATATTTTCTTTCACTTTTGTACAAAACAGAAACATTTTAAAGCCAGAATGCCTCTATTTTACAAAACTATACTAGCTATAAATTATTCTTTGCCCCTGTGCTAGGCACTAGAGGATATTAATATCTAAGAAATTATTTAACATCAAAGTTTGAATAAAAATAAGATATCTTTAGGCAAAGAATCATGGAATAAATAAGAGATACAGGCAGACAGGGAGAAGAGTAAAATGGTCATAATTGAGTTTTAAATTGGCCCTAAGTCCCGAGTATCTACAAGACAATTTCTTCAAGTCAAACTCAGTGGAGTCCACTCTTTTTAAAACATTTTTAAAAATATTTTTATTTATTTTTGAGACACAAAGAGAGACACAGCACGATTTGGGAAGGGTCGGAGAGATAGAATCTGTAGAGACACAGATTCCGAAGCAGGCTTCAGGCTCTGAGCTGTCAGCACAGAGTTCAATGTGGGCGCGAACCCATGAAAGGTGAGATCATGACCTGGGCCAAAGTTGGATGCTTAACCAACTGAGCCACCCAAGCACCCCCAGTGAGGTCCACTCTTAAGAGGAGACTGTTTTGTTTTGTTTCGTTTTAAGTCTCATGGAAAAATAATTGATAACCATCATTGTATGAGGTAAATGATGCAATGATGGTTTGATTTACATATGTTGTAAAATAATTACCACAATAGTTTCAGCTAACATCTGTCTTCTCTAGATACAATAAAAAGAAAGAAAAGAAAAAAGAAAAAAACAATTCTCATTGGGATGAGAACTCTTAGGAATTACTCTCTTGATGACTTTGTTATGTTATACACATAACAGCTCTAGCAATAGTCATCATGCTGTACATTATGTCCCTAGTACAGTTGACCCTTAAACAATGTGGGTTTGAACTGGGAAAGTCCACTTAAAAAAGGATATTTTTTTTTGATAAATACAGTACAGTACTCTAAATGTATTCTCTTCTTATGATTTTCTTAATGACATTTTCTTTTCTCTAGCTTACTTTATTGTAAGAATACAGTATATAATACATATCGCATGTAAAATATGTGTTAATTGTTTATATCATTAGTAAAGCTTCTGGTGAAAAATAGGTTATTAATAGTCAAGTTTTAGGGGAGTCAAAAGTTGTATGCAGATGTTTGTGTGGGGGTTTGACACTCCTAACCTTCATGTTGTTCAAGGGTCAACTACACTTATTTACCTTATAAATGGACATTTGGACCTTTTGACCACTTTCCTCCAATTTTCTGTCCCCCCACCCTCTGCCTTTGGTAATCACAAGTCTAATCTGTTTTTCTACAAGTTTTTTTTTCCCATTCCACATATAAGTGAGATCATACAGTATTTGTCTATACTCTGACTTATGTCATGTGGCATAATGCCTTTAAGATCCATCCATGTTGTAGCAATATGATAGGACTCCCTTGAGGAAACCATTTTTGATGATCACCTAAAATTTATAATTTTGTTTTGTAATTCTGTGATTTCTCCTCCTGGAGGAACAATCTATATTCCCTTTGTCATATCCATAGAAGAGACTGGGGTTAGTTCTGACCCTGTGTTGCATCTCATGCATGTGCTTTGAAAATATTAAATAGTTACCTTCTACAGAACATTAAAAAAAAATGTTATGCTTGCCACTTTAGTCAAAGAAACATAAACCGTAGCTGTAGGTAGGGTTTTATATTCCAGATGGTGATGAATCATTGATGGAGCCCCTAGGGTCTAATTGTACAACTTTCCTAGATACCTATAAAGCATCAATTATGCAAAACAAGTGTTTTCTCTTAATTATTTCTCCCAGGAATTTTAATATAAATAGAACATAATATAAAACAAGCTTTGCTTTCGAATCTAAAATCTCTTTAGTTGTGGCTAAATATCTATATCTATACACCTCTCTCTCTCTCTCTCTCTCTCTCTCTATATATATATATATATATATATATACACACACACACACTATTTGGAATATTGCTATAGGACTATTCAGCAAAAACGAAAATTTTGTAGTCTTAGGTTTCTCTGTTGTTTTATTGAAAAAAATTATTACCAATTGTGGTATTTACATAGGTTATGCAATCTAGGACAAATTTTAATGCTTCACAAGCTCTGCATATATATTTGATTTCATACAATACTAAGTTATAATAAAATAGTTCAGACTTGTATCAAAAGCTGTTATGTTGTCTCTTCTATATCCTATCTTAGTGTTTCCCTCTCAAAGTATCATAATGAACATTTAAGCTTTGTAGACAGTGATAAGTAAAAGCACCAAAATTGGAATGAAAAGATCTCTAAGTCCTAATCAAATAGCCAAACTCTACACTAATTTCGTCTCTCCTCCTGTTACAGCAGAGAAAGTACCTCTCCCACTTAAGTTCAACTTTTCCTAGAGGGCACTCAGGAGGCATTTAATAAACAGTAGTTGGATAAATAAATTTTTAGGTAAATGAATGAATGGATGAATGAATCTTCTCTTTTAGGAAACTTACATTATTAACTGTTCCTTAACTCTCTTATAGGCTCTCTATTTCTCTCTGTTCCCTTCCATTAGCACTTGTTGAATCTTTAAGAACCAAAACAACCCTTTGTCCATGTACACCTCTGTTTATACCTCTATTTCTTCTCCATCAAAATAAAATTTCTCAAGTTTTTTCTGACTCCTTGTTTCCATATTCTTACATTTGACTCACTTCCCACACCAAACCAATGTGGTTCCAATCCTTACTTCTCTGTTGAAGGCATTTTTCCAAAAGTCAGCTATGATTTCCATATAGCCAAATTAAAGTTGCCTTTTCACTGGTCATTATACTTAATAACTCTGACAATATTTGACATTGATGATCTACTAAGCAATATATACTCTCGTGAATGATACTACATTGTACTCAATTCTTCATCTCTTTGGCCTCTCTTTTACCACATCTTTTATTTAATCAAAACCATTAAATACTGAAAAGTGTCAGGGCTCTATTCTTGATTATCTTTCTTCTTAGTCTCTGCTGTTTCTTTAGGTGAGAGTTTCTCAATCTTGGCACTATTGACATTTTAACCAAGGTAATTCTTTTCTGTGAGGGGCCTGTTCTGTGTATTAGAGGATGTTTAGCAACCATGACTTTCCCCCAGTTGTGATAACTACGATAACTAAAAGTATCCGCTTTGTCAAATGGATTCTCAGAGGCAAAATCACACCCGGTGAAGAACCAATGTTTTAGGTGATCTCATTATCTCCATGGTTTCTCTCGACGTATGTCCATCCTTGACCACTGTGTTGAATTCTCAAGATATTTAGTCAACCACCTTCTTGACCATCTTATTGGTAGCCCTCATATTTAATTATTTAAAATGTTAGGAATTGTGCAAATTATTCCCCACCATCATACTTGCCCTTTTTATTTTTGAGCTCCACCAAATGGGCCCATCCAAGTACTTGTGCCAGAAACATTGGATTCAGTGCCTGATTATAAAGTAATCACAACATGGATGGACCTGGTGGAGATTATGCTAAGTGAAATGAATCAAAAAAGGAAAGACAAATACCTAATGGTTTCACTTGTATGTGGACTCTAAAAAATAAAAGAAATGAAAAAACAAAGAAAGAAGCACAAAGAAACAAACAAAGCAGACTCTTAAATACAGGGAACAAACTGATGGTTGCCAGAGGAGAGGTGGGTGGGGGGATGCATGAAATAGATAAAGGGGATTTGGAGGTGCAAACTTCCAGTTATAATATAAATAGGTTACGGAGATGAAAAGTACAACATAGGGGATATAATCAATAATATTTTAATAATATTGGTGACAGCTAATGACTACACTAGAGTGGTGAGCATTGAGTAATGTATAGAATTGTCAAATCAATGGGTTGTGCACCTGAAACCAATATAACATTTTATGTTGATTACAACTCAATAAAAAGATCTTCTAAATGAAAAAATATATATATATATACATATATATGTATATATATATGTATATATATATATTGCCATTGATTGTAACTCTAAACTCTCTCTCAGATCCAATAAATTCTCTCTTTCTACTGACATGTACCTAATCCAAGCTACCATCTTGTCTAGCTGTAGGCACTGTAGCAGTCATTCCTCTGCCTTTTAAATCCATTCTTCCCATTGAAATCAAAACAGTCTTTTAAAAAATATGTAATTATGTTACTCTCTTGCTTACATTTATTCTTAGTTTTCCTATTATCTTTACAATAAAGAACCTGTGTGGGGAAATAGGTTCTACTTACATAAATGGGTTAGAAAAAAAGCTTAGGGCAGAAAGCCGACACCACAGGCAAAAACGCCCAAGGTTAGCTAGGGAGATACTGTAATGGTATCACAAGTAACTTGTTATATCACCTGCAGGAAATTACTTTCCATCTGGTGCCAATATACCTTCATCACAAACTTCACCTGCCCCCCAAACCCTTTGCTTCTTACACACACAAGTCAGTGATTACTGTCTGATTGTTTTCTCCACATTCACATGTGTAAGATCTTCTTTTCCTCATGTTCACCACGTGGGTAATAAATATCTTGTGAGCTCGGTAAATATGGAGACAAGCTGTTTGGAGTTCTTGTCTCCTTCCGGACATTAGCTTCTTTCATATTCAATTCTGCATCCACTCTCTTACTGGACAAGAGAGAACTCCAGACTCATAGTCTGCGACAAACATGAACTATTTAAGCTGGTAGGATCTGGTCTCAGCTAACTTCTCAATCTCATTTTTCTCTACTCTCTCCCACTTACTTTCTGCTTCAGGTTTATTGTCCTTCTATCACTTTACTGAATGTACTGTGTTCTTTCTTGGCTCAGATATATTTTGTAAAATGTCATTCTACTCCCGGCTCTGATCCAACTAATGATCTCAAGTAACTACGTGACTGACCTATGCAGTAGGTAGACCAAAGACTCCCCATAATGGCCACATCCTAATTCTTGAAACCTCTGAACATGCTAGTTATCATGGCAACAAGGAATAAATTACTGATCAGCTGAACCTAGTTAAGGAGATTACCCTGGGGTATCCAGGTGAACCCAATGTAATCATGATCCTATAAAAATGGAAGGAGGCAGCCAAGCTCAGAGAAGCTTAGAGTTATTGTGAGGAGAACTCAGCTTGCCATTGCTGGCTTGAAAAATGAAGGAAACTATAAACCAAGGAAAGCAGGCTTTCCTTAGATGATGGAGAAGGCAAGAAAAGGAATTCTCATTTAGAGCCTCCAGAAGGAGGGGAGTTATGCCAGCATCTTGATTTCACGGGAGGCTTCTGACCTACGGAACTTCAAGGTAACAAACTTGTATTTTTTTAAACCGCTAAGCTTGTAGCGATGTGTTACAAAAGTAATAGGAAACTAATACAACCTGTTCATAATAATTTCCCTTCATAGTCTCCTTATGTTTTTAGTTATATTCAAAGACTTGCTGCTTTGCTAGACTGTGCTAGTGAATACCATTTTGTTCTTCTATTTCTGAAAAAAAAAAAGAGGTTTGTGCTCTTGGTGAATATTTGTAAAATGAACAAATGAAGAAATAATTTGGTTTAGAGTCTTATTTTTCTAGTAAGTCCTAACACATAAATATCTGCCTCTTGTATGTCACTGACTTATGGGGAAAACAAACAAAAGACATGTTCTAGCTTTCTTTGTGAGCACTGTCACTTTGTTCTCTGTAAAAACTTAGTTTTGAAACTGTTTGAAAATTGACTTAAGAAACACTATCTTTTATGGATGTGCTTTCGAGACAGGAAAATGTTAAGGCAACCTTGGTTTACATGAATAGAACCTCTGAATAAAGAACTGTTAAGCCAGACACTGGAGAACTGAAATGGCTAAAAGAAAAAACTCTGGCATCCTTGAGTTAGGATAGTAGGTAGTAACTATCACCTCCAGAACCGGCAGAACAAAGAAGTGGCTGGGATTGTAATTTAGAAGCTTTGAATAAAAGACTGCTGGAGCTGAACCCTGACCTAGGAGGGGAGCCTTGGCTGGTGTGGGGTCTCTGAGGTTGGAGAAAGGACTGTGGGGTTGGATCCGGACCTCTGAGACAGGGCTGCTGAATGGCTGATGCTGATCTCTTAAGGGGGTGTGACGATATTGAGTCTGTGACTCTTAAAAAAAAATAAAAAACAGCCATAGACTCTGCTGCTATTGGACAAACTACTGTTGCTGGGGAGTCACTGAGAGAAACAGGAAGGAGCTAGCCCTCCCCATCTGTGTGCCACCCTCTAGCTCCCCATCTCGGGAGAGCCTGACCTAAAGACTCTGCTGTTATGGCAAAATCCTGCTCTACAGAGTGAACCCCAACATCACAAAGGTTCTACAAGGCTGGATCTGACAATGGCTCAATAACACTACAGTTTCTAGGTACAAGTAAGCCAGAGATTGAGAGAAGATTCTAGAGATATTCTCAACAGAATTTGGATGGTCTTGTTAGGGAGCTTATAACTCTCTCTGCTACAACAGGTACACTCCTATACCATGGCAATTATGGGACAGTTGGGGAGCCATGGAATGCTCACCATGGATGCGTCCTGCTAAAGCCTGTGTTTTGTTCTGTTACTGTGAATGCTCTGTGGCGGGGCAGGTGCCATGTTTTGTTGGGGTTAAAAACAAATTCTGGGGGCGCCTGGGTGGCTCAGTCGGTTAAGCGGCCGACTTCAGCTCGGGTTATGATCTCGCGGTCCGTGAGTTCAAGCCCCGCATCTGGCACTGTGCTGACAGCTCAGAGCCTGGAGCCTGTTTCGGATTCTGTGTCTCCCTCTCTCTGGCCCTCCCCCGTTCATGCTCTGTCTCTCTCTCTCTCAAAAATAAACGTTAAAAGAAAAAAAAAATTTAAAAACAAATTCTCACTACTGTTAAAAATTTTGTCCTTTTTCTTTTTCCTTGAAGGCTCACTTTTTTTTTTTTTTTTTTAAGGTACTTTTCAGTGGGAGAAAAATGTAAGAGGTTATTGATTTTTTTTTTTTTTTTTTTTTTTTTTTTTTTTTTTTTTTTTTTTTTTTTAAGTTTGGTTTGTAGAGCACTTGCTGCCATAGCAACTATTCTGACTCCAGAGTCAGAACATCCCACAAAATATACTGGACTTTGCCTTACTGTAGGCAGATGTTCTCATTTCATGTGCCTTTTGTTCTCTCCAGGCTCTGTTTCCTATGGAAAATCTTAGTTAACAGTATTTCAAAACTAGAACCATCCATTCTTATAACAAATACCTTTATGCTGCAAGTACTAGGAAAAAATATTAGGAAAAAAAATATTTCCTTAGGATAAGTCTTCTAGAACTTTAAGTCTTGATTGTTCTAAAAATCTCTATACTTGTACTGTTCTAATTTTGATGTGCTTTTTCTCATTCCTTTTTTTTCCTTAATTTTTTTCTTATATCTGAATTCCATAGATGGGGCACAGTGAATAGGGTTTTTCTTTTTTTCCAAACAACTGTACCAAGTATAAAGTAGGACTAAGTTGGAAGCACTCACAGGGGTAACTTCCTATCCCACAATACTCAATCCGAGAGAACACCCTTGCTGTGTCATTCTTTCCTTCCATGAACATCCCTCACATCTCCCTGGGTATCTCATTTCCCCTGTGGCTCTGGCATTGTGAGGGACAGGCAACAATTCAGTCTACTCTCTTTAGCACCTGAGGCGACCCTCCTCAAAAGATTCAGCTGGGCCCTTTGCTCTCAGTGGCATAGTGATTAATGAAGGGGTGTTCTGGCTTTGAGGGAGGATGATTGTGTCAAAGGTCACTGTATGAGGTGAAATCCTCCGTGTTCAAAATGATTCTCATAAAACTCTTCAGGAAGAGGCTTTGGCAGCGATGAATGAACATCTCTCCACTACAATCATTGGTTGTTTTCTTCCCGTATGAGACCTCACCGTTTCTTCAGTTGAACGGAGAGAGGCATGCAGTTAAAAACCTTACAACATTTAAAAATCCTTAAACAATAGTACCGCAATCCACAGGTCAAGATGATCATGCCATGAGAGGCACGTAGTGAACTGACAGTTGAAATCACTTCCTTTAAATCAGCATCTGATGACACTACACAGTAGTGCATATAAACAAAACGATATCCTCCCCATTACACCAAGGCTTGATGTCCAGTGGTCTGATATATCCAGAAGTTTTTCATCCTTAAAGGGCTAGGTTAACCTCTAAATTAGATGGAATCAGCAGATGTCTATGAGCCTGGGACATGACAGGAGACTTCTGACAACTGAGTCACCTGTATTCCCCACCTGCTTAGAGATTCCTAATCAAAAGAATTGAGTGGTGGGTAGAATAGTCCCTGGCTTCCTTTTGCTTTTCTCTAGTCTGGTTTTCTAATAGGCTGTTGGCTTCCCAGTTACTTACCAGGTACAGAGAGGTAGGAGTCCGATTCCAGAATGACCGGAGGTATGAAACTTTGTTAGGTGGCTACTTGGACTTCCTTGAGTTAAAAGCACACACCTAAGCTCCTTAGCCATCCTATGTTTCCCATAGGGCTCTACAGGCTCTGAAGAAAGCCTAGAACACAAGTAATCTCCTCTCTGGAGGATTCTAGTTAAGTCAAAGGTGCAGAGACACCTGTGAGCTTTGGCTGCCTTCCTTAAAGTTAGCTAGAGCCATTACCTGGGATAAACTTGAAGCACCTGCTATTCTTGTCTACACTGAAGTAGCACTACAGCTGACATGGCATTTCAGTGAAAAGCGGAGGCTTAGTAGCAGCTGGGTCAGGTGGAGTGGAATATTCCTGGTTTGACTTTTACTACAGAAAAATCTTTTCTACAGTTTTGTATTCCACTATCCTACTTGCTACCCTCCCCACACCTTGAAATAATTCACCAGGATGGAGTTTGTGCTGTTTTTTTTGTTTGTTTGTTTTTTGGTTTTTTTTTTTTTCCTGGAATCAAGGACAACTGGATAGACTCCTTCAGAGGTTTCAGTTTCCAGGGAACAGTCTCTTGGGCAGGGAAAGGGCCCCTTTAGAAAGGCGTGTTGAAACTTTAGGAAGCATATGGGAAAGAGGAGCTGTGTCTTACTCCCTCACATAACCTTTTCCATGAATAAGGCTTATTAAACTGACTGGATCCTGAAAGGTCCCTTTAACTCTTTTTTATGGCTTCCTTTCACAAAGAACAAAATGCCACAGATAAACCAACAAAATGCTAGGTTGGTTATTACCTTTAAAGGTCATTCAAAGTAGAGTACCATATTACTCCAGATTAACGTGACCTGTTCACCCTAATGCTCCAGGGAAATGTCAGATACAATCAGGGTCAGAGTATACAGGCACTCGAGCTATTATCTTTATAACTTTCAACCCTACAACAAAGTATATGTTAAAAACAAAAACCTTCAAGGTCCAGCAAATGGAAAGTCGTTCTTTACTTGTGGTGTAAGAATTTGGCGATGGTGATGGCATGGGTTGGGGGCGGCGTGGTAATACTTTAAGTTCTTGAAGGTAACAATTACATCATATAAGACTAGGAATTTAAAGGAGATGAAAAGAACCTCACTCGAGTAGAAATTAAGATTTATATACATGTCTTTATATTGGAGACCTTTGAAATTAGTCTTTCAGTATGATTTACTTTATTATAGCCATCTGTGGACAATATTGGGGAATGAATGGGATTCCTAGGTTTCCCTCCTGTTAGCTGTTTTTTCTTCTGAATAAGCCCTCTATATCCTAGAATTCCCCACCAAAATGTAGCTACCCATTCCTAGGAAAATGATAAATGTAACTGGTAAGATTTCTACACTCAAAGCTCTGCCATTTCCAGTAGGATTTATAGTCCGTTATTCATGCAGTGGCATTAAAAATGCATGTACTTCTGAGTGCTCATACGTACACTTTTATCAATGCCACTGGGCTTCGGTAATGTCTCCTTAAGGCTATTGCAAATAATCCAAGACCTTGTAGTTCTTATTTCTGACCTAAAGTGAAAGCATATCTTATAACCTTCTACTTCTCAGGTTTATAAAAGTGGGAAATGGAATTGGGGAAAAATGAAGGGAAAGAAGAACTTATTCAAATGGCAATGGTTTTATAGTTAAGACAAAATGAAATCAAGACCTATAAATTTCCTTGTTTCATTATGATGAAAGGTTAATGATTCTCTTCTGGAAGACCATATTGAAACAGTATGTGAGTCATGTTCAAAGTTATTTACTGAGGTCTAATAATGTAGGACACCTTGATAATTAGTGTTAGCACCTCATTTCTTGAGCTCTTACTATGTGTCAGATGCTGCCCTAAGTACTTGCAGGGTAAGCAGGGAGGCACGGCAGGGTCCAGCTTTCACCCTGGTATGGTCAACCTTAGGGTGATAAATTCTGGTGCATCGTCACCTCTATTCAGAGTAAATTGGCTGACAGCTTTTGGGCTGAAGGAAAGATATGACCTGGCTAATAGGTGACTCTCCTACAGCCGTCTAGACCACAGCTGTTCCAGGCCTCCTGCCCACAGCAATTCTCTGATCCCTGCTCACACCCCCCCCCCCCCCCCCAACCCCATGCTGGCTTGCCTGCTGTTAAGCTCTGGCTCACCTGTGCCTGGAGGAGATCTTTGTCAGGTAATGTTGTACCACCTGTAACCTGGACTAACCAGTGAAGTTATTATCTGCCATATGAAGGATGGTTACTATACCATGTTCAGTGAGGTCTGAACCTTGCCTTGTCAAATGGAGACTGTCATTTAAGCTATTCTTCCTTGGTTACTCTCGTTTGGCAGTAGAACATTTGTTCTCTTTACATCTTAGAGCATGATTAATGTCATTTTTCATACTAAACTTTGTTTAGATTGCTATGTGGTTTGTCTCTTTTATGTAGACTAATACAGATGGTAAGCAGGAAGCAGATAATGTGGGTTAAATGATAGCAATTTCACAACTTCCCATATTTTTCATCTTCTGCCCCATGTTACTACAGAGATCTGAATGCCCTTAAATTTGACTGGTTTTTCTTTAGAAAAATTTATAGTGAGATTTCACTTACTAAAATTTCAGTGGAATCCATTTCATAACAAACTAAATTCTGATAGAGGGTAAGTGGATAAAAACCTAGATTCTTACATCTGTAACCATCTTTGTTGATCTTCCTGAGTGGAGACTAATTTTAGATAATGGAGAAAGCCTGATGGATTCCTCTTAGATAGAATGAAAAGTTGATAGACAAGTTGGTGTATAGTATAGCTCAAATAAGAAACAATATACCATCTTTTAAGTTAAAAGTTGGGTAATGCCTGGTCTCAGAAGCTGATAACTTATTTCTATTGTAGTAGGAGTAAAAGCAGGGTGACAGGATATGAAGCTAATGCAGGAGTCTAGAGAATCATAAAGAATTGGATTTTTTGGAGTTTGGACAATGCTAATTTAGATATGCTTAGACCTACAAGAGGAAGTGTTATATAGGCAACAGACCTCCAATAAAGGAATGCAATGAAAATGTCATGACTGAAGATTATAATTGGAGAGTCCTTGTATACAGACAGCTGAAAGTCATGGAATTGATTGCTATTACTTAGGGAGAGGGTCTAGGCATATAGAAAATAAATAGCAGCATGGAACAGTGCTGTGGGAAGCTCTAATACTTCGACATGAAGCATAGAAGTTAGAACCAGAAAGGAAAAAGGGGCAGTAAAAGCATGGATGTGAGAGAGGAGGAAATCCAGAGAGGGAACATTGTCAAGAGAAGGAAAACTTTCAGAAGGAAGAAATCAACAATGCTGATACTGTCCAGAGAAGAATAATATGAAATCAGAAGGGGGGGACATCTTATTTGTTTGACCTCTTATCACAGGAATGAGATGGCTACTGAAGGGAAGGTAAAACCAAAGGGAGTTTTAAATGGAAAACACTAGAACATTTGTGTGCAGTTGGGAATAATTCAGAAGAGCAGGAATACATTGGGACTCAGAAAAAGGGTAGAATTACTGAAGGAAATTGCTGGAGAAGATGAGACAAACATGAGAAAAAGGGGAAGGGTGACTGAGAGTATCAGGGTCCCTTTATTCTAACACAAAGGGGGTTAAGAGCACAAGAAAGTAGTAGAGATCTAAGTGAATTGCCATTTTATGGCTCCTATCATAGGCAGGAGTTTTGGGGAAGCGTGGCTAGAACAGTTCTGTAGAAAAAATGTGAAGTTACCACTTGGAAACTAGAAAGCAAACCTTAGAACCATGAGTAAGTTTGTGTTAAAAACTGTGTGCACACTTTAACAGTTTTAACTGCCTGAGTGCCAGCACAGAGTAGGTGACTAGTAGGTCTAACAAGATTAGAACTTTTCCCCCAGACTACTAAAAGGTAGAAGGAAACAATCGATGCTGTTTTGAAAGCAGGAATACAATAATGGGATCTAAACTGTAAAGGGGAGGGCAAGGATATGTGGAGGTAGGGTCAATAAATGGGAGATGTTTGAAGATGAAGAACTACTCAAATAGTATTCATTTGAACTACAAGGATAGAAGTAGTTTTCCAGAAGCTAGATCGTTGAAACTGAAACGTTGAAAGTGGGTTTGGAGCTCATAAGATATGGTAATAAAAGTACATGACTGAACGGAGAGGAGAGAAAAGCCGTTAGAAGGCGAGAAGGTGAAGAACTCAAAGGCCAAGCTGTTGGATGTATTGAAAATCCCAGGAAGATGCAGAAGTGCAGTATAAAGTTGTGCTATTACGTGGGATTTTGTTTGTTATGGGAAGAAGGTGGAGAATAACTTCCTACATTTTCCAGGTGAATATAGGCTAGCATGAAGACCTTTGAGTTCAGGCATTATGAAGTAGGGAAATGGCAAGAGCTACACCTATGAAAATGGAGCCTTCAGGAGTATTGAGCTAGCACACCCAGAAGTCTGCTATAGCAATGCCCTACCCACACTGGGGGGGAAAAATATAACTTTTCCTCACTAATTTTCTACCAGAGTTTATTTGGATTAAACACACAATCTAAATCTTTGAAAAGTCACTTTTATAGCACCATAGAACAGTGATTGTTGTTGTTGTTGGTTGTTAAGGGATCAATATATGCAACCTGAAGTAGACTAATTGGGGAGGATGGGACCTTATCTCTACAATTAGTCTTTGGCTGGTTTCCATATTAGAAGAAAATACATCTATTTCTCACTGGACCTTTTCCTTGGAGATCAATAAAATGGCAAAAATAAGTCATTAAAGGATTGGATTTGCCATGAAGATATATATAGCATGTTGACAGGCTGGCCCTCAAGTCCTGGGACTCCAGTCTGGCACATTTAAGGTACTAGCTCTACAACTAAGATAAGCTGGGTTATTGGTCATGGTGCTTTTGTTCTCCCTCCTTGAGCTGAGGGCTATCCTGGGTGACCTTTGTGCTGTTGTTTCAAGTTTCTTTCGTTATTGCTTGCAGAAATCCACACCCTCCTTTCTCTATAAAGGGGAAACCTTTGTGAAGAGGTGGATAACAAGTAGAAGAAAAAGAATTAGGCATGTGTCACAGAGTCCCTGTTCTTAAAGGCTACAATACAATCTATACTGCTAATTGGAGTCTAGCTTTTAGTGATTCCAGAAGTTTCGTCTCAGCAACTTTCAACAACTGGTAGAACTAAAGACGCTTTTACAGATGCAGTGAATTCCAAAATTCTAAATTCTACAACTGCAGGTCTATAAAATACCTGAGTAATAGAATCTTAATTCTCCCAATTTTGTAGATGTCCTCTGTTTTTCCTGGAGCCCCCCTCCACACATTTTAACTGTTCTGTATTGTCCTGTATCAAATGTAACTAATGTAAAAAGATCTAAAATAGGATAATTTGACAGAAGAACCAAGGATGTGCAGGGAATATGAAACTGTGCCCTGTCCAGATGGTTGCATCCATGCCAACTGCTTATCTAGCTCAATCCCTCACAAATTCCATCTCCTCTCTTTGCTGCAGGCATATATATCTAATTGTCCATTCAAAATCTGTTCTTGGCTATCTCAAAGACTCAACTTCTTAAACACTAAACAAATAGCCTCAACTTCTTTCATATTAAAATGAGAACAAAATTTCTATTGTATTCTTTCTCCCTGATTGCCATCACTCTTAATTCTGCTGAAAGGCCAGAACTATGTTCTCTTGAACATCTCCTCTGCCTTCTACTTGTATCTGATCCATCACCAAGTCCTGTTAACTGTTACATCTAGGTCGTCCTCAGATCGTCCACTCCTCAATACCTTCATCACTACTCCTGTAATTCAACTTAACATTTTTGACCTGGAAAACTGTCATATCCTCTTAGGATGCCAGAGAATTCCTTATCTTGCCTGTTCTAGTTTACTCTCTATAAGGTATCTAATCATTTAAAAAGTAGACCTTATTTTGTCATGCCCTTGATTATAAACCTTCAATAGTTTCCTTCAGCTCTTCAGATAAGAACGAATTCTTAAACATGTCATGCCGAAGGGGCTTCATATGAATGGTCTCTGTCACCTTAACAGAAGCGTCTTCCATTTCTTTTCCCCAAATTCTATGGAGTTGACTTTGGTTTATTATAGCATCTTGCTTGTTCCTGCCTTGAGGCCTTTGCTCAATTTTGTCTGCCTGATTCCCTTGTTTCTCTCTTACCTAATTTTTCTCTCCTCTTCATATATCCTCTCAGATTTCACTTCCCCAGGGAAGCTGCCTCCATGACCAACACAAACACCTGCCATGGCTGAATAAAATTTGACTCTCCCCTTTAATATATAGAAAGGTATCCATTTTGTTTATAATCTTATGTGATCATCTGATAGAATCTAAGGTTGAAAAGTAACTTCTGTTTCTGAGGATAGGGACCATGTTTCTTTCACTTCCCCCGCCCCCCTCCCCAAAGCCCACCAGTGTCTGGCACTTAGAAGTCGGTAAAAAATTGAACTATATTACCTACCAGATTCTTTGCCTTGTCTCTTTCAGAATACTCCAACCTGCACGGATTGGCAATTTCTTACTTTTGCAGCTACAAGTATAGTTTTACTACAATTGTTGAGCTGTAATCAAGCCATTAAATTAATAGTAGAGTATCTAAAAAGCTATGTGTTTTCCATAAGTGATATTTGATCAACAGTAAAGATCAGACAGGGAGAAGGGAGAAAATCGTTGGAGAGGAGACCTAAAGGCAAAAATGAGTAACTGTGTGCAGGGGGAGTACATAGGCCATTGTATTAAGTGCAGAAAGTTTGGATAGGTATGAAAATACAACTTTGGTAGGAGATAGCTGAGCCAATCTGGATGAAATATTTCCTGAAATATTTCTATCAGTTTTGAATCTATTTTAGCCTAATACGTTGCTGTAGACAAATTTTAATAAGATGTTCGAAGGTCTCCCCCATGTTTTTGTCAAAGGAACAATAGCCACAGAAGTCAACATATGCTGCTAAGGGCAGTGTCTGCATAAGGAGTGAATGGGTCATTAGGGTGTGGTGTGGTAGCCTCAGGCCACCAGAGGAAGTGTAGATGTTGGTACCAAAGATACTAGAAATAAGGATAACTGGGGAGAATGTATTAATTTCTCTGGATCTCCCTTGGAAAAGGAAGGTATTTTTGCTCTAGAAATCCTGTAATGGTAACTAAAACCCCAGGATCTTTAAAGATTATCATCTCTTGTATAGGCTGGCACTGAAGCATGAATTATAAGTTAATTAAGGGGCACTTGGGTGGCTCAGTCCGTTCAGCGTCTGACGTCAGCTCAGGTCATGATCTCGCGGTCTGTGGATTCGAGCCCTGCGTTGGGCTCTGGGCTGATGGCTCAGAGCCTGGAGCCTGCTTCCGATTCTGTGTCTCCCTCTCTTTCTGCCCCTCCCCCATTCATGCTCTGTCTCGCTCTCTCAAAAATAAACGTTAAAAAAAAAAAGTTAATTAAGCATGGCTTTGATGCTGGGCTTATGTTCAAAGAAATCCCATGTAAAATCATTAGTACGATGAAAAAACAAAAGCTTGCTAAATGTTGTTTCCTGTGTTAGCAAACATAATCTTATAAACTAGAACCTTTTACATTCTGAGAAGACTGGAACCAGTGGATTGTGAATAAATTGTGAATCAAGAAGACACGCCTGGGATACTTGAGGGAAAGGACTCTACTGTGGCAAAAATTCAGAGGCAAATATATAACTTTGATACAGACTTTTAAAAAGAGCATTCCTCTATAAACTGTTGGAATTTTTAGACTTTAAAAACACCTCCACTTTGAATATATCTGTTTTTTTTTTTTCCCCCCCTTTCTGAGAAGAAGAGAAAACCTGTATTAAAAGTAGGAAGAGAAGCATAAGCTGTCTGGATTATATTTTGGGAACTATCCTGATACTGTAAATCAATTTTTGATACTGCTTCTAAGGGTGTTTTTCTTCAAGTGTAAACATGTAGTGTCCATTGTGTATGGTATGTGCCAAGCACCTAGAATGCAGAGTCTAACAGGTCTAGGTGCAAAATGTAAATCTTTGGTTGAATACTAGATAGGCTCTCTAGGGGCTCTGAATCTTCATCTCCACATAGGAGAATATTTCTGCCTCGTGTAGGAGACTGAATAAGATAAATGCAGAAGACTTAAGATATTAACTGGTAAATAGTAGCTTGACAAATAACTGTGCTTTTATCATAGTAATACTTATATGTAACAAATCCAGTTGTCTGAATATAAATCCAATATGCTCCTTTTGAATAAGTATTTGAGGGGTCCTTAAAAAGGAGCAGAAGTATGTGTGCTACTCCAAAGAACGTCTAGAAGATTGTGATTTTTTTTTTTTTTTTTTTTTTTTTTTTTTTTTTTTTTGGCTGACCGGGATCCAGGCTTCCAATAGTTTGGTTATATACCATTCTCTGTCCTTGTGTTCAGTCCACTAGGTTTGAATAGATTTCCTCTTGCCATTCCAGGGATATGGCGTGAAATGCCCCCAAGCCTAGCTCTATTAGCATATTGTATCTTCCTTAGCTATGGCAATTGTTTCAGGCTGGGCATTTAGACCAGTCAGAATCAATGAGATGAAATTAGGCTCTTGTTAGAATTCGTGGTATAAAACTCTTGCTCTTTCTTGCAGAATTTGAAATTAGAAAGACCGGGTTAGGAGATACTGTAGTTCTTGTATCTACCAGAGGTTTTCTGTCAGATAAAGTCAGCATGGAAAAAAAAGTGGAGGTAGGAATCATACTGGGTCCTCCTCATGATTATTTGAGCTACTGATCAAGTCATGTCTTAAAATCGTCATCTGGATCACAAAGAATTGATGAAGAAACCAACAGGACAGGGTTCCTTAGAGCATAAGTAAGAATAATCTTTACCCCTTTAAAAGTGGTGACTTAAGAGGCCCATCAGTGAGAGGCCTCCAAAGTCTAACTTCTCTCCAATGATCTTATTTTTTTTAATTAAAAACCTGTCTGACTTATAACTGGAAGTTTATTGACTCCCTTTACCCATTTCTCCTATCCTCTGCCTCTGGCAGTCACCATTCAGTTTTTTTTTTTTTTTTTTTAAATAATTTTTATTTATTTAACGTTTATCTTTATTTTTGAGACCGAGACAGAGCATGAGCGGGGGAGAGGCAGAGAGAGGCAGACACAGAATCAGACACAGCCTCCAGGCTCTGAGCCGTCAGCACACTCAGCACAGAGCCCAACATGGGGTTCGAACTCCTCAACTTCGAGATCATGACCTGAGCCGAAGTTGGACGCCCAACCTACTGAGCCACCCAGGTGCCCCAGCCACCATTCAGTTCTTTGTAACTATGAACTTTTTTCTTTTTTTTTTTTTTTTAAGATTCTACATATAAGATCATATAATATTCATCTAATTTTAATGACAAAGGGTAGTTTGCTTTTTTAAATAGGAGAATGGCTGGCATAAAATATAACACTAGTTTCAAGCATAGGACCTAGTACCTAAACAAATTTGTGTTATCCTCACCACAGGTGTAGCTGCTTGTCCTCTATCACCATAGAAATACTAATGCAATACCATTTATGTATTCCCTATGCTGTACCTTTTATTCCCACAATTTATTCATCCCATAATAGGAAGCCTGTATCTCCTCCTCCCCTTCACCAATTTTGCCTATCCTACCCTCCTCACCTCTGGCAACCATCTCTGGATTTATGGATCTGTTTCTGCTTTTGGTAGGTTTGATTTGTTTTTACTTGAATAAGTCCTGAGAACAGTTGACTACACAATAGAATGTTTATTAGATATTTTATTTTTCATAAAATGTTTTACTTATAAACTTTCAAATTATGAACTAGCAGGCCAAAAACTACCCCCAAAACTTAGCGAAATTATTTACATATAGCATTTATAGATGGTTTTAGCAGATACTTGTACATAGTGTCACCTTGAATTGTGGACCTATGTGTGGCCTTGCAGAACCTCAACTATTCATAAATAGAGATGCTTGTCTAATAAAGTATTACCATCCAAGTTAAGAATAAGCTTTAAAGAACTAAGTACTTCTATTGAATTCTCTTTTGGGGGGGGGGATCAAAACCATGGGTCAAAAAGGCATCAATTCAAAATCCTGGGATTAGGAAACAAGGCCATCACTTTTAGGTAAACAATTTAAAAAAAAAACACAACAGTATTTGCTATTTTCCTTAACTACTTCATTATATAATTTTCTTGAGTTGGGAAAGAATTTGGGGATAGAATAATTTGAGTCTTGAACCCAATTCAAAATTTTGTCTTCACTAAAAGGACTTTTTAAAATTGTAACAAATTTTCAAAGAAATAAAATCGAATTGCTACAATGACCACTTCTAAAAACAAAGTTTAATACCCAGAGAAATACACCTAAACATATGACTTGCTGAATTTCTACAACTGAACACATTCCTGCAGTTCCTTCTCTGATTATGGGGTTTTGTCAATCTTTTTTTTTTTTTTTTTTTTTTTTTTTTAAATCTACTTAAATTTATATCCAAGTTAGCATCTAGTACAATGATTTCAAGAGTAGAACCCAGTGATTCATCCCCTACATATAACACCCGGAGATCATCCCAACAATTGTCCTCCTTAATACCCCTTGCCCATTTAGCCCATCTCCCCACCCACAACCACTCCAGCACCCTCAGTTCTCTATATTTAAGAGTCTTATATTTTACCCCTGCCCTGTTTTCATATTCTTGATTCTCTTCTATGTTTTGTGCATCAAATTCCACATCTGAGTGAAGTCACACATTTGTCTCTTTACTAATTTGGCTTAGCATAATATACTCTAGTTCTGTCCACGTTGTTGCAAATGGAAACATTTTGTTCTTGATTGCTGAGTAATATCCATTGTATATATGCCCCATCTTTATCCATTCATCCACAAATGGACATTTAGGCTCTTTCCATACTTTGACTATTGTTGATAGTGCTGCTATAGACATTGTAGTGCATGTGCCCCTTTGAAACAACACACCTGCATCCTTTGGATAAATACCTATTAGTGCAAGCGTTGGGTCGTAGGGTAGTTCTAGTTTTAATTTTTTGAGGAACCTCCACAGTGTTTTCCAGAGTGGCTTCCCCAGTTTGCATTACCACCAAGGGTTCCTCTTTCTCCACATCCTTGCCAACATCTGATGTTGCCAGAGTTAATGTTAGCCATTCTGACTGGTGTGAGGTGGCACCTCATTGTGGTTTTGACGGTATTTCCCTGATGAGTGATGTTGAGCATCTTTTTGTGTGTCTGTTAGCCATCTGGATGTCTTCCTTGGAGAAGTGTCCATTCATGTATTTTGCCCATTTCTTGACTGGATTATTTGTTTTTTGGGTGTTGAGTTTGAGAAGTTCTTTATAGATCTTAAATACTAGCCTTCTATCCAATAAGTCATTTGCAAATGATTTCCCATTTGTCAGTCAGTTGCCTTTTAGTTTTGCTGATTGTTTCCTTTGCCATGCAGAAGCTTTTTATCTTGATGAAGTTCCAAGAGTTCATTCTTGGTTTTGTTTCCCTTGCTTCCAGAGACCTATTGAGTAAGAAATTGCCGCAGCCAAGGTCAAAGAGGTTTTTGTCCGCTTTCTCCTCAAGGATTTTGATGGCTTCCTCTCTTACATTGAGGTCTTTCATCCATTTTGAGTTTTAGTGTATGGTGTAAGAAAGTAGGTTCATCACGTCACTGTCCAGTTTCCCCAGCACCACTTGAAGAGACCGTCTTTATTCCATTGGATATTCTTTCCTGCTTTGTCGAAGATTAGTTGGCCATACGTTTGTGGGTCCATTTCTGGGTTCTCTGTTGCATTGATCGAAGTGTGTGCTTTTGTGCCAGTACCAAACAGTCTTAATTACAGCATTGTAACACATCTTAAAGTCCAGAATTGTGGTGCCCCCAGCTTCGGTTTTCATCTTCAGGATTACTTTGTCTATTAGGGGTCTTTTTTGGTCCAACACAAATGTTAGGATTTTTTGTTCTAGCTCTCTGAAGAATGCTGGTGTTACTTTGATAGGGATTGCATTGAATGTCAATTGCTTTAGGTAGTATCAACATTTTACCAATACTTGTTTTTCTTTCTTTTTTTTTTTTTTTCTTGAGCATGGAATAATTTTCCTTTTTTTTTTTTTTTTTTTTTTTTTTTTTTTTTTTTTTTCCCCCCCCCATAAGCTTTCTATAGTTTTCAGTGTATTTCCTTCCCCCACCTCTTTGGTTAGGTTTATTTTTAGGTATTTTATGTTTTTTGGTGTAACTTTAAATAGGATTGATTCCTTGATTTTTCTGTTTCATTATTAGTGTCTAGAAATGTAACTGATTTCTGTGCATTGATCTTTGTATCTTGTGACTTTGCTGAATTCATGGATCAGTTCTGTTTTTTGGTAGTTCTTTTTGGGTTTTCCATATAGAATATGTCTTCTGTGAAGAGGGAAAGTTTGACTTCCTCTTTGCTGATCTGGATGATTTTATTTCTTTGTGTTGTCTGTTTGCTGAGGTTAGGACTTCCAATATTATGTTGAAATAACTGGTGAAAGTGGACATCCCTGTCCTGTTCCTAACCTTAGGGGGAAAGCTGTTTGTTTGTTTGTTTGTTTTGTTTCCCCACATTGAGTAATTTTCCCCATGTTAGTGGTGGGTCTTTTGTATATGGCTTTTTATGATCTTGAGGTATGATCCTTCTATCTCCACTTTCTTCAGGATTTTTTATCAAGAAGAAATGCTGTATTTTGTCAAATGCTTTCTCTGCAACTGTTAAGAGGATCATGTGATTCTTGTATTTTTATTATATTGTGGTGTATCATTGATTTGCAGATATTGAACCAGCCCTGCATCCCAAGTACAAATCCCACTTGATCGTGGTGAGTAATGCCTTTAATGTATTGTTGGATCTGGTTGGCTAGTATCTTGAGAATTTTTGCATCCATGTTCATCAGGGAAAGTGGTCTGTAGTTCTCCTTTTTAGTGGGTGTCTTTGGTATTGGAATCAAGGTAATGCTGGTTTAATAGAATGAGTTTGGAAGTTTTCCTTCCACTTCAATTTTTTTGGAACAGTGTCAAAAGAATAGGTCTTAACTCTTTAAGTGTTTGGTAGAATTCCCTTGGAAAGGCATCTGGCCTGGACTCTTGTTTTTTGGGAGATTTTTGATTATTAATTTACTGGTTAAGGAATATTCAAATTTTCTACTCTTGTTTTAATTTTGGTAGTTCATAAGTTTCTAGAAACTTGTCCATTTCTCCTGGATTGCCCGATTTACTGGCATATAATTGCTCATAATATTCTCTTATTTGTATTTCTGCAGTGTTGGTTGTAATCTCTCCTCTTTCATTCTTGATTTTACTTATTTGGATCCTTTCCTTTTTCTTCTTGGTCAAACTGGCTAAGGGTTTATCAATCTCCTTAATTCTTTCAAAGGACCAGCTCTTGGTTTCTTTGATTTGTGGGGTTTTTTTTGTTTTTGTTTTTGTTTTTGTTTTTTTCTCCCCCATAACACTGGTTTCTGCTCTAGCTTTTATTTCCCATCTTCTCCTGGTTTGGGGTTTTATTTGCTGTTTTTCTAGTTCTAAGGTATAAAGTTAGGCTGTGTATCTAGGAACTTTAGGAAGGTCTGGATTGCTATATATTTCCCTCTTAGGACCACCTTTGCTGCACCCCAAAGGTTTTGGGCTGTGGTGTTATTTTCATTGGCTTCCATGTACTTCTTAATTTCCTCTTCTTGGTTAATCCATTAGTTCTTTAGTAGGATGCTCTCTTTAATCTCCAAATATTCATTGTCTTTCCAAACTTTTTCTTGTGATTGACTTCAAGTATATAGCATTGTGGTCTGAAAAATATGCATGGTATTATTTCAATCTTTGTGCTTGTTGAGGGCTTTGTGTCCTAATATGTGATCTATTCTGGAGAGTGTTCCATGTGCACTCGAAGAATGTGTTCTGCTTTAGGATGAAATGTTCTAAATATATTCCATCCAATCTAGTGTGTCATTCAAAACCATTGTTTCCTTGTTTGTTTTGTTTAGATCTGTCCATTGCTATAATTGGAGTGTTAAATACCTACTATGGTATTCTCGAGTTTCTTTGTCATTAACTTATATTTTTGAGCCAACCCACATTGGGGCATAAATGTTTACCGTTGTTATGAAGGGATCTATCCACCAAGAAGATGTCTTGTTACAGTATTTATTTTAAAATCTAGATGGTCTAAGAATGGCTACTCAGGCTTTCTGTTGGCAACCATTAGCATGAAAGATGGCTCTCCATCCCCTTACTTTAAGTCTGAAGGTATCTTTACATCTAAAATGGGTCTATTGTAAAAAGCATACAGATGCATCTTGTTTTCTTATCCATTTTGTTACCCTTTGTCTCTTGATTGGAGCATTTAGTCCACTTACCATTTAGAGTGTACTGAAAGGTATGAATTAATGCCATAATCTATTAATCTCTCCTCTTATTCTGTTCTCTTTAAATGAATCTGCACTTTAGAAGTCAGAATATTTCTATATTTTTCCCAGTAGGGTCCTACCATATATCGTCTTTTGTGTCTGGCTTCTGTTGGTCAATATTGTCTGTGACATAAATTTATAATGTTGGGCATTTGGTTAATAAGACTATTACAAACAGTGCTACTATGAACACCAAAAATACATCTCTTGCTGAGCTTATATAGGAATTTTTGTTGGATATTACCTAGGAAAGAAAGTTCTGGGTCATAAGGAGTTGCTTGAGTAAGTATTTCAAGTTGGTTGTACCAATTTAGTCCCACCATGAGTGCGTGAGAGCTCCAGTTCCACGTTTTCACCAACACTTGGTATTCAAATTTTAGCCATTCTGATGGGTGTGTTTGTACCTTTAGGGCTTTAATTGCATTTTACTAATGAGGGCATATTTACTGGTTCTTTGGTCCTCTTGTGAAATGTCAGTTTAAAGTCTTGTGTACAGTGACTTTTTTATAATACTCAATCGGGGAGAGGCTATAATGTTGGAAATCAGTTTCATTTTTAAATGCGTCCAGAGATCCTTTAGGTTCACACATGCCTCCATCTACCTCAAAGGGCATATAGTCTGACCCAAAAACTGATTTTCTTTCTTGTGCTAACAGAAGGAATTTATATGTTTTGAGGGAAAGATTCTGATTGGAAAGTTCTGACTTAGGAAAAGTTGACTCTATATTAAATTTAAATGCTGAGGAGTCCTCCCGAAGTTTCTAACTTATGAATTCTAAAACTACATTACCTTCTTTCCCATCCATATAATGATGTGATGAAGTAACTTTATTTAAAGTAGCTATCCTGTTAGAGCCAAAGTTACCAAATGAAGAATCCCTTCTTTTGGCAATTTTTAAATTCATTTGCCATTGTTTGTACTTCATATATTTTACTGCCCCTATGGATTTTTTTTTCTTTGTTTTTTGGTGCTAAGCTCAACCTATTACACACATTCTCAATCTCACCTGTAATAAATGTTTCAGGTAGGACTTGGATTATATTCATTCTAGGAATGAGAAAATGGAGGCTTGGAAAAATATAAATTTACCCCAAATCACAGACCCGACAAGTGCAAGCAGAATTCAAAGATAGCTCTAAGGTACCAAAATCAATGGCTTTTAACTATCCCTTGTTGTCTATATGACTTAAATAGTTGAAGCTTCTTAGATCCTAGCAAACCGTAAAAACACATAAGCTTTATTTGGGTCTTACTAATTCAACTTTGATCCTACTGTATTAAATCTAATGGACACGTCTTTCTCTTTCACATCCTAGCAGCAGTCAACATTAGTGGCCACTTCCATCTCCTTGAAACACTACCTTCCTTTAGTTTCCATGAAACAGCATTCTCCAACCAGTCTTGATCTTTCTAGTGACCACTTCTGTGTTCACCCTACAAAGGGTTATTTATCTTCCCAGACAGCTGTACCCCAGATTCCCTTACTGTAGGCTTCCCTATAAGCAAAGATTTCTACTTTGGGTGTTTATATCTAGTTGAGACATAATTATAGTCTCCATCTCCATGTCTTCATCCTGTTTAATATCATTGTTACATTTTCCTCACGGAACTTCCCTTGGCTGTTCTGCATCCTTCTGAGGTTGTTCTCCAATTTGATGGGTTTCTTTATTCTTTGCTAGGGTCCAGAACCTTCATTTTCTTTAAAGTGAAACACCCTAGGTGTTGGAAAGCACTAGTGGTTCTGGCACCTTTGATTTGGCCTCAGAAATTGTTACAGTTCAGCTGAAGTATAACTTTTTTCCCCCCAAGTTGATTTGATTTATGATGAACATTTGTTTCACTTTTGTCAAGAACTCATTTATTTAAAGCAAAATGATGTTGTGTGCCAGAAAGCAGAAGGTACTCTTGGCAAATGGAAATATCCCTGTGTGCACTTGCATCAGCGCAAAGTAGGTTTCTTTCATATTCTGTGAATGTCTTTAAGGTGAGCTCTCCTCTGTGATAAACAAAAGCAGAAAATGGATCAACATGAGCTAGAGTGGACTCAAATTATTATATAGAGATGGTGAGTAGGATCTAGCAGAAAGTAGAGATGGTTTTATATACTGAATTTGGAGGCACCAGTCATGACCTCTATGCTTTTTGCTAGAGCAACTTGTTAACAGTTAAATTGTCCTGATTCAGCACAAAGAATGAGTACCTGAATAGCCTGACTCCTTGAAACTAGTCTCTATTAGGAAATGAGTGAGAAGTAGAAGGTCACCTGGATTTACGATAGCATATTTGGAACTAATAGAGTGAGGAGCCCTCAAGGCAAAGGGGGTAACATCAAGATTCTTTGTATTTTGAGGGATGCTGTTGTAAATGCTTCCAAATACCCCAAATACTCCCAGGGGGAATAGGAGGAACGTGGTAGTTCTATTTCACAGGATAACTATCAAAACCAAATCTGACAGGACATCCTGGGACTAAGGCATAATCCCTGGAGGTGAATCTGCATACAAATTGATAATGGTTAGGTGAGTGTATATTCCCTGTAGGCACAAATAACTTCTGCACTGGTGCCTGCTATAGACCAAATATTTGTGCCCCTTCCTCTCACACTGAGATTCATGTTAATCTAATCCTTGATGTGCTGGTATCTGGGAGGTGATTAGGTGGAGCCCTATTGAATGGAAGTAGTATCTTATGAAAAAGATCCCAGCGAGCTCTCTGCTGTCTTTCTACCATTTGAGGACACCATGAGAAGATAGCCATCTCTGAACCAGGAAGCAGACCCTCTTCAAACACTGAATCTGCTAGCACCTTGATCTTGAACTCTCCAGCTTCCAGATCTGTAAGAAAGAAGGTTCTGTCTACAGGATTACTAGCAGCCTGAACAGACTAACCTAGAACCTCTCCCCATGTATTTCTCCATGTGCCCCAAGTCCTTTGCTTAATATGTAGGGCAAGTTCTATGTACTGCACGTGATTCAGCAAGATGAGCCTCTACTGTGCCAGTATTCTTCCCCTTGGCTATACTGGGGTACCCATGTTTTCCTTGCCCAGTCATGGTCCTAGCTGAGGTCCTTCTCTACAACCTGCCCAATTTAGCAATTGCCCTACCCTTGCTTTCACTGAAAGTGTTGCCGTGTATTTAATACAATGTAGTTTTTAGGAATACAGCACAATGGTTTGATGTTTATATACATTGTGAAATGATGTCACTAGTTCTAAAAATTCTTTTGGTGAGGTCTCTTAAGAGTTACTACATAGCATATTTGTGAATCTCAAGGAGTATCCACTACAGTCACCTCGTGTAAATTACATTCTCATGACGTAGAACTATAGATTTGTACCTTTTTGGATACAATCCTTCACCCATTTTATGTACCCTCTAACCCCTTCCCCTCGGGTAACTCCCAATCTCTTGTCTAAGTCTATGATCTTGGTTTTGTTTCTGCTTCTTAGATTTCACATATAACTAAGGTCATGCTGTATTTGTCTTACTTGTTTTCATTTTGAGGTATTACTTAATAAAATATAACTGGGTTTTGTAGGCCTCTACTTAAACCTATCCTTTCCACCATGGTCTCAACTTAGTAGCACAGGCAGCAAAATCAGTGGTTGGATGCATGGTTCAATCTGAAAATATCAGTAACCTATCTTTCTTAGTGATCCTTTCCAGACCAGTTAGGATCTCCTAAAGATGGCATGAAAATGACTGATGAAAAAATTGAGTGCTTTCGGATATTAGCAACTAAAGGCAACTAGTTCTTCTTAAGTTGTGTTAGACAAGTACTCAAAACTGCTGTCCTTTGTTGTTCACCTGGTATTCTACCAGTTTTGTCCTTGCCCTTGCCATTGAAAGATCCACAAAGCCACTAGAAGCCAGTTGGTGGGGGTGAGTGGAAATTACGTGTGTGCATGTGCAGGATATAGAAGCTGAGTAGTTCTGCCATCAGTGTATATCGTATAGCCCAAACTTTCTTATTAAAATACTACCACTTTTGCGATAGTGTATGTCTATAATCATTGTTCAGGAACACTAGTTTGCAATTAATGTCTAAAAGGAATAAACATGAGAAGTTCTGAATTTGTTATCAAGAAAATAGATGTACAAAGGGTGTACAGTATTACACAAAAGGTGCCCAGTATTCATTGTCTGCTAGGAGTACCATACTATTACTGATCTTATGAAAACAAGACCCTAATCTGATAAAGGATCATCATCTACCTCAAAAGTTAAGAGTTACTGAAGAACATTGTGGTCAAAGATGACAACGTTATATGTACAGCAGCCTTACATACCTCATGTGCCTTAAAATACCACTCTTGAAACATTTTTCACATAATCAAATAAATGATTTTAAATTTTGCTGAGTTTGAATATAAATGTGCTTTGTCGAAAACGTATAGCAGTAGCTATCAACAGGTTACTCAGCTGAAAAACAACTTCACAAATAAGGAAATGTTGTCAGTTTTGAGTTAGTCATCAGATACTCCATCAGTTCCAAAAATGTTAGCTATTTCACTTCAGATATTTCACTTTAGATATGTCAACTAGCAATTAGAGACCTCATCATAAATACCATCGTAAATTAAGTAGAAATTTAAAGTTGGCAATGTGTTGTCTTTTAGCAATAATATGAATACAAGTTTTGTGGCATAGTTCTGTGGTCAAAAATCATGCTCTAACTAAAACCCAGAAAGCGGACATATACTTCACTTATGGTGCATATATAATCCTTAATATAAACAAAATAGCCTATCAATGGAAATAGTTCTCAAAACTTAATACATTAGATATAAATATAACTAAACCACAAAGCATTTTTGTGATGTCTAATGTTGAAGACAAAACCTGCATAAGTTTTTTTTTTTCCCCCCCTATCGAGTGGATTTTACAAATGCATGAGACTCGAAGTGCTACTTTCAGAATCAACCTAGGTGTACAAAGATTTCAATTTTGAGCCCACTGCTTTATTTTTGTAACTTGTTCAAAATCTGTTATATAACTTCAATAAAAATATTCAATGAATAGGACCAGAAAAATCCTATGAAGCTTATAGAAAATTGATTAAAAACCATGCTTGCAAGCAGAAACGCATTCAAATTGAATCCAGAAAAGTTTAAATTGAACAAATTAGTGAAATCTCAAATACACTAGACTTAATTTTGATATTGTAATTAGAAGTCACGTGAATTGTAAACTTAGTTACTTTTTCATTAGATGCATTTATATTATCCTAATGGAACAAACTTGATAATACCTAAAATACTACATCTAAGTGTTCAACCTAAATGTTTATATATATAAAATGTGTATATACACCCACAATAAAACACTATTCAGCCATAAACAATAATCTTCATTTGACAACGTAGATGGAACTTGAGTACTGTACTAAGTGAAATACGTTGGAGAAAGACCTATGACATGACTTCACTTACATGTAGAATCTAAGAAGTAACAAGAGAATCTAGACTCACAGAACAGGTAAGTGGTTGCTACAGGGGCAGAGGATTGAAGGTGAACTGGATCAAGGGAATTAAGTACAAACTTCCAGTTACAAGATGAATCATGGGGATGGGGAATACCCTTAATTTTGTAAGGTGACAAGTTGTAACTAGACTTATTGTGATGGCAATTTGGCAATGTCAATTCATTATTACGTTAGTTTCAGGTGTATCAATTATACCTCAAATTGAACAAAACCACTTCTATTGAAACAGGAATGGATCTTCGCCTACCTTTGGTGTCTCTGAACATATACATGACAGAAGTTCTTGGACTTTTGCTTCCATAAATGGGTAATAATGGGTAGGGTTGGAGAGGACTTAAACATTGATGCTTTGACAACATGAGGCATACTTTTTACACACTAACCTATCTCTACTTTCACAGCTCCTTCTCATACAGTCTGACCTGTGAAGAGTATACGCCATTTTAGTAGCAGAATATCAACACACACACACACACACACACACACACACACACACACACACACACACACACACAGCTAGAAGGGAACTTAGAGTTGACAGCAAATGGCAGAAATGGAAAAGCTACAGTATCTAATTTCAGACAAGTCTCTTCATTTTCCACACAGTTTAGACCATATAAACACAGTAATCATGATTTGAGAAACACTAAAGTTTTTTTTTTTTTTTTATAACTTATGTGTCTTCACTGCTCGCCAAACCTAATATGTCCAAATTAATCTTACAAGGAACTAAAATTTTTACTATAATGCAGTTGTGTAGAAGTCCCCTTACAGAAAGAACCTAACACCCAACATGGCTGGCAGGGATTCTGGGAAATATTTCCCAGCCCCCCAAGCACTTGTGAACAGGAGAGAGCATAAACAATTGAAGATATGAGTTTCCAATAGATAATTGCCACAAAAATTACTCATGGATGCACACACCGATTTTTAGGAAAACCCATGAAATCAAAATATAACAATTTCAAGAGAATAGTTATCCATGAGAAGGGAGGGAGGGAGGTATTGACTTCAGAGTAGGTCTTCAGAAACCCTAAGCTGTGAAACATATAAAAATACTAACATTTGTATAACTTATATGGCAGCTGCATGTTTGCTTAGGTTTCATAATTTTTAAACATTTTATAATTGAACAAAGGAACTGCAATGCAATAAAGATCAGAATAAATAAGGCAGAAGCAACAAAAATATACCTCCCTGAAAGTTTTTCCAGGCTCTGTGCTAAAGATGCTTGGGAAGGGAGCTTCTCCAACCACATGATTATTACACCTACATATAGACTTGGCAGTCTAAGCTATAGAAACTCTTACAACACACAAGTGAATCATGTTCTTATTTTAGATCCTTGTGGCAAATATCTTCACTAAATGTCTTCCTGGAAAAGGTTTATGGCAGTAAGTTGTACAACATGATTGAGCTTACCTTAATACTTAAAGGATAAACGTTCTGTGAATTTGTTCATCTACATGATTATACCTGGTTCTAACAACATGTAAAAAAGGAGCCATTTTTATCCCTTATTAAAGACGAGCAACCAAACTAACTCCCTCCCTGGTCACCCTATGTGCACATTGTCACACTGCTAGTATAAGGTAGAGCAAGTGTTAACATTCAGGTTTTCTACCTTCCGGTGATTCAATGCTTCTTTAGAACATCATTTTGCAACCCCCCCCCCCCCCATTGGATATCTTCCATCAAAATACCTTTTTTTTTTTTTTTTGTAAGAATATTTTAGTGATGTTAACATTACAATGAGATTCCTATATTAGAAGGGCTTCCATTTCTTAGAGTTCCTGTAGCTATAAAGTTATGATTATCTACTTTGCTATAATTTCCCAGCCTGAATTCCTTAAGAGACCATGTACCAGCTTATTTTGAGATTGCAAATTGGGAAAGAGCACAAAATGTTTGTGGCAAATACATATATCTCTGAGCAAAGCCCTGTGCCACGTACCTATTTTTGTTATCAATAAATGTGATTAAACATGATAAATTGACTTCTTAAATATCTTAATATGTACAAACCTCAGAAAATTTCCAGACATATATTGGTCAGCAGATATGGTCACCTTAGTGTATTGACACAACAGCCTAGAATTAAAGATAAGTGGTAATAAAACAACTTTGTATTGAGTCAGATGCTTGCAAAAATCTATTAAATTCCTTGACCTTTCTTTCATGGCATACGCGGGCCAATATCTGATTTCTCTTAAATTTACCTTCTGTGTTCTTAAGTTTGAGATAAAAAGAGTGCAAGTGGGGGAGGGACAGAGAGAATGCCAAGCAGGCTCTGTACTGTCAGCGCAGAGCCTGACATGGGATTCAGACTCACAAACCATGAGATCATGACCTGATCCTAAGTTAGATGCTTAACTGAGTCACCCAGGTACCTTTACATTTTTATTCTTAAAAACTTGTGTATATTTAAGATGTACAACATGATTGGATACATACAGCAAAATAACTATGGGCAAGCTAATCAATATACCCATCACATAATTACCAATGGTGCGTGCGTGTGTGTGAGAGAGAGAGAGAGAGAGAGAGAGAGAGAGAGAGAGAGAGAGAGAGAGACAGACAGACACACAAAGGACCCGAAGTCTACTCTTAGAGGTACTGTATTAAATGTTGGAAACTTTCTAACTTCAGTCATCCTGTATAGTAGATCTCTAGACTTATTCTACATAACTGCCATTTTGAACCCTTTGACCAATGTATCTTCATTCCCCACCTTCCACCCCCTGGTACCTACTGTTTTGTTTCTATGTATTTGACTCTTTTAGATCCCACACATAAGTGAGATCAAGCAGTTTTTCCTTTCGGTGTCTGGGTTATTTCACTTAGCATAATGCCCTCCAGGTTCATCCATATTGTTGCAAATTTGTTCATCTGCAGCAAAATGAGAAGATGTCAACATTTTCAGTTTTGTTGTTCATGCTCTACTTCACCCTAGGTTGCCTAAATAGACTTATTCATCTCCTTCAAAATCACTAACTTCCTGTTGTTAAGGGGTCATTAATATACCGGGCTCTTATGCCGAGGGGGGAAATCTTCTATGAGGAAAAAAAAAAAAAGAGGCTAACACAGGCTAACTTTCTTATGCTAATTGGCTGTAAAAAAAAAAGAAAAAAAGTGGACTGATGTATGAAATGTGGCTAAATTTAGTTGAGAAGCACTTAACGATAAATAACATTGTGATAACACAGGAAGAAATACAAAATCAATGCGTTTGTTTTATTAGTGGTATCTATTACTGCTTATTCTTATAGCAAATATCATTAGAATTTGCTTTCAACCAAGCTGTTTCTTTAGATTACATAATCCATAGAAATAATGCTTGATTGGTCTAGCAAACAATTATTCCTAACAAGTTTAGGACAAAAAAAAAATTGTTTCTAACTGTATTCAGTATAATCTCTTGTAATGAAGAAATAGTTTCAGGTCTGTCAAGTAATCCCTACTTAATTATATGTAACGAAGTTATTCTTCAAAAAACCAAAACCAAAAAAAAAACCCCACAAAAAACTAGTTTCTATTCCTGTCCTTCCTATCTTCTTCTCTGACCCACCTAGATAACCATCATATTAGTTTATCTTCTAAAATTTCCTTATTACATACATGACACACAAAAAACTATTATAGAAAGTCAACGGTATATTCTCAGATACTTCAGACACTTTATAAAAATTAAATGAAAAAATATATGATCATATGTGGATATATACTTCTCATAAATACTTATACATGGTTATCCTGACCAAAGAATTGGTCTCTATGATTTTTGCCTTTGGAAGAATTTTTGACTTACAATTACTTAGATACTAGAAGACCATTTTTTCTTGTAGCTGTCTAATCTATATAGAGCTTGACTTGAAAGAATCGAAGTTTCTATAGAGCAAAGACTTTGTCATGCCTTTTTTGTTTTTAGATTATTTAAGATACCAGCACATAGTAGGAACTAAAAAATGTTTGTATCAGTGTTCTTTATGTTCAGAAGACACTGGATTATCTTCTCTCTGCTTGAAGACTATGCTCTTATTGGTGGAGAAGGGAGCTCATACTGTAATCTTGACATCTCTCCCTTACTGTGCCCTGAGAATTTTATTTTCAGTTAGTGATTTAAATAAAGCCATATGGGGCACTTCCAACCCTTACATTCTATTATATAGTGATGATCTCAAGGGTGGTATTTGGAATTAAGATGGATAGGGGGTGCCTGGGTGGCTCAGTAGGTTGAGCCTCCAACTTCAGGTCATGATCTCATGGTTGATGTGTTCGAGCCCTGTGTTGGGCTCTGTGCTGACACCTCAGATCCTGGAGCCCACTTTGGATTCTGTGTCTCCCTCTCTCTGCCCCTCCTCTACGCACTCTTTGTCTCTCAAAAATGTTAAAAAAAAAATAAAAGTTGGATAGGTTGATCATCTGATCAACGGTCAGAATGACACCCATGTGTATGAAGAAACAAGGAGGCCTATACGTAGAGAAAAACAAAGCTGACCCTGCAGAGAAAAGATTATGACAGGGACCATATGGTCCTATTCATCCAACAAACACTTGTTAGAACCTACTTTATATGGGCATTGTACTAGCTACTTAAGTCTATTAATGGTTCCCAACAATTATGACTCATGTCTTCTGAGAGGTGAAGTTCAGGGAGATGGGCACAATAGATACATAACAAATAGGTATATTCATAGAGTAAATAATAGAAATTCTCAGAAGGGCCAAGAAATCAAAAGCACTTAAAAGAATGTAACAGGGAGAAATACTACAGATGAGAGGAGGTTGGCAAGAATAGAACTCTTCTGAAAAAGTGCCCTTCAAGCCAAGAGAACTGCTTAGACAAGAACATGAACTCTTACTGCTGTAGGTCTCCTGATGGCTCTCTGGGACCTGTTTCAGCCTCTTCACAGGGTCCAGGTGCATTGCCTCCCACTGCATTTTGGTAGATGGTTCTGCTTCTGTTGAGACCAAAGAATCTTAACTGACATAAATTTGAAAGTTGAGTTGACAGGGAAATAAGATCTGTGATAATCATAAAAATGCATCATTTTGGCATTCTAACTTGAAATTGACATGAGCAGTTATAGGCATATTCAGTTTTGACATATTTTAATAGCATTTCGTCACAAATAGTTCATCTGAGATGTTAATTTTGTAATCGTTCTAAACTTGTAGAATTCTTGAATGCAGAAAAGACCTTAAGGAAATTGTTTCAATTTAAAGATAAGAAGGCAGAAAAATATCCAGGGAGTTCAGACTATAGAATGAGTTGATAGTATAACCAGGATGAAGCCTAGAAGTCTGCCTTTTAAAGCTTTCTCTAAAAGTACTGGTCAAATAATGTTCTAAAAACATACAGATGTGCCTAAAGATATCAATGACTCCTTGATCATATTCCAGTTTTGGACAGAGGAACAAATGATCAGCAAAGGAACAACAAAAACTGTTGGGGAGAGGGGAATGTGACTATTAAGCTCTAGGCAAATTCGTCATGACATTGCTGGAATCTATTTTTGATTTGAATTTTAATTTTCTCTTTATTGACTAGTACTGCTAAACTAGAATCCGATCATGCAGAACTGGAAATGCCAGCAATCACCATCTAGACTGGCTTTAAATGTGTGCTAAGCAGCAATGTACTCAGGACATCACACTGCATATAATATGTCATGGATGCCCCTAGGGCCAAATGATGGCATAAAATGATTACATCATCCTTTGGCAATAAAAGCTGGAGGACCTTGAGATCACTGCAGCAATACCTGGTGCCAAGACCCGGACCAACAACTCACTGGTCTCTTCAATCTCTTCTAAAGGTAGAACCCAAGAAAACTGCAAGCCCAGTTGAAATGGTTATAAATACTTGGTTTCTGGAGAATGTAACAATTTATCATTGGAAGGAAGAAAAAAAAACCCTCAATATGCCAATCATTTAAAATATGGACCAGTAGGATCCTTAGATACCTAAATTGGAGCAGTTCTAGGCCAGAAGGTAGTAAGAAGCAGATAAAGGACTCATTTTCTTTGGACATAAAACTACTTCTTGCTCTGCATATTTATCAAAACACTCATTTTAGTAACACTTATGCTTGTGACTATGGATTAGTGATCTCTAATTGAAGTGTCCAACTCCTAATCCTAGAGCTACATAGCTGATAATTGAATATATATTTCCTATTATGACTTTTTCTTGTCTCCATCAAATTTAATAACCTGTTTCTCCTTACAAGTTGCAAAATAGAATCACACAGAGACCTCAGAAAAAAGTCTAATGTCCTTTTATGGTCTGTGTTTGGTCTTTTTAAGTAGAATGCACGTGAAGATACATCTGCAAGATGGTCTTTTAAGCTTCTCATTTCCACATAGCTAAATCTTCTCATTCAATCTTTAAAAGACACTTGGTTCAAGGGTCTTGGAAATATCCATCACTTGCCTGACAATGTCAAAATACTTGTTTTTTTATTAGCTGTCCTAAGAATTATGAATCCTAGTAGGAGGGGAGACCAGCAATCTCCATGCTCATTTTATTGAGTTTTACATATTTTTGGTAACAGTCCTTAATCAAACGTTGGCTGAAAATATCTTCTCCCAGTCTGTGGCTTGTCTTCTAATTCTTATGTTATCTTTCATGTAACAGAAGTCTTTAATTTTAATGAAGTCCAGTTTATCCATTCTTTCATGGATCAGGTCTCTGATATGGTATCTAATAGAGGAATCGCCAAACCCAAGATCATCTAGGTTTTCACTTTTTTCCCCCCCAAGAAGTTCTATAGTTTTAAGTTTGTATCCTAGGCCTATTGTTAGACCTTATAATGCTCAAAATTTAGCTATATCTGGGCTTTTTTGTTTGGATGTCCAGTTTTTCCAGCACCATTTGAAGAATATATCCTTGCTTCATTGTATTATCTTCGCTTCTTTGTCAAAGGTCGTATGGGGTCTATTTCTGGGCTCCGATTCCATTGATCTGTTTGTTTATTTTGCCACCACTATTTTGCCAGTATTGATTGCCATAGATTTATAGTAAGTCTTGAGGCGGGGAAACGTTCTCTTCGAAGATGAAAAAGGCACAACCTTTCCTTCGAAGATGTAAAAGGATAAGTGGGATGATGGGAAAGGAATGGTATTGAAAAGTTGAGATAGGTCTAATTAAATATGATTTAGAAGATGTTTGTGGAAGTTTTTATGCACTAAATTTACCTGACTTAGAGGATGGGGGAGTCATGCAGCTGATGCAATAGAAATTGGGGCTTTTTAAGAGTGTTTCAAAAACTCCTGGAATTTCAAGAATGTCTGTAGGTATAAGGAACATGACTTTGGCTTATTCTAGATACTACTAAAAACAAGATTGTTCTCTAAACTGTGTTTGTGTGGCTTGTCCAGAAGCACAAAAAAAGTTGGGGGCAAAAATAAGGTATTTTGGAATTCTTTAAGACTAAATGAAATGAAACAATTAAGTTTATTTTACTTTTGGGGGGGTAGTTTAAACAACAGATGTTATTTTTTTTTTCCCCACCGTTCTGATGGGTAAAAGTCCAAGATGAAAATGCTGGCAGTGCTGGTTTCTTAGTAGCTTGCACATGGCCGCCTCCTTGCTGTTTCCTCACCTAACCTTTTCCCTGTGCACAAACACTCCTGTTGTCTCTTTACCTTCTAACACAGGACACCAGTCCTATTGGATTAGGGCCCCACCCTTATAACCTTCAAGCCTTAGGACCTTCAAGGAAGTAATTATCTCCATAGTCTCACTGAGGTGTAGGGCTTCAACCTATGAATAGAGGGTGGAGGGGTGTCACAATTCATAACACTCTTCCTCATTCCCTTGCTTTGAAACTTTTGTTTTGAAAAATTTTAAATATAACCTATTGTCAAGTTAGCTAACAATGTATGTAGTAGGTTGGCTTTGTGAGTATATTCCTGTGATTCATCACTTACATACAACACCCAGTGCTCATCACAACAAGTGCAGTGCCCTCCTCTAAGCCCATCACCCATTTTCCCCTCCTTAAAAAGAAGTTTAAAAACAACTAAGATCCTAGAGAGGTCTTTTAGTGATAACTCCCTGCTCTAGGGAGTTACATATACTATAAAACTATGGGTGGATTAGGGGATTAGTTATTTTCCTTCTCATAGTAACTATTAATTCCTATATTTAGACATGCTTTTGGGTACACAAGTGGTTTCCTTCAGTGGTGGAATACACAATCTCTGCTGGAGGAGGATGGAAATAGACACGGGCCCAGAATAAGAGTGGCCAAAGTGGAATTAGTACCTAGAGATAAAAGGTCAGATCAAAAAGCTCACAATCTGAATTTAGGGCTGGCTAAGGGTTCTTGTGAGCCAACAAACTAGCAATTCCAAGAGGACAAATGGATTGCCCTGTTGACATAGTTTCTGGAGCCAAGACTGGTGCCGGTGATCCTGAGATGCAAATAAGGTGATGGTGGTATGCTCTCCTTGTGCTTGCTATTGCTATGCTAGATAGGTTTTTTTTTTTCTTCTTTTATTATATATATGTATATATATGTGTGTGTATATATATATATATATATGTGTGTGTGTGTGTGTGTGTGTATGTGTGTGTGTGTGTGTATGTGTATATATAAATATAAAATATATTGGCTTGATGTAGACCATGAGAGCAGCTGGTGGTTTCTGCCTTTATGGGGTCTAGCCCATCATTTCTGCTGTTCAGACAATGGGTGTAGGGGGTCGACATCTTTTGCTTTAATTGCATCCAACAGACATGGCAAAATGTAGGAAACAATTAGATGGTGGAAAGATTTGAAATTCCATTTGAGGTAGATTGTATGCTCCATGTATGGGACTTTTACAGGGTCTCTGCAAGAACAGTTCTGAGTTCTTCATGTCCTGAGTCTCGAAAACATCCTCCGTAAATTTTGTCTAAAGTAGAAGTTACTGAGACTACCCTACAAGATCTCCAGGTTATGGGATGAAGATGAGTCAAATGAGAAAAAGGATAAATGGAAGAAAACTATTGATAAGTCTGTTAAACACAGAATAAAACATGAGGCGGCGGTTAATTTTTGGATTGGTGGTTTTTAATGTACTTGTAAGAATCTTTAAATATTATCTGAAATGTCTAATAAACAGACAAAAGGACTTACAGATCTCATAAAGGAAAACAAATTGTTCAGAGATCTGAAGTAGAAAGAAAAAATTGAAATCAGTAAGTTGGGGAAGTATTTTGAGAGCGTGATGTTAATCAACAGATCAAGAGAGGTAAGACCTATTCACCAGAGATTGTGATATTCAAATACCCTCTTATATACATTTCAGTTTCCCAAGAAACCTGGCTATTACTCCCTAAACTTTTCCAAACATAACTATCCCAAACATATTACTCCCTAACTTTTCCAAACATAACTATCCTAAAGCCACACAAAAGTGACAATATGAAATCAGTTTTTGTTTTTGTTTTTTTTTTTTTTTTGACATGTTCTGTTCCGCACAGCCATATGGATGGATGCCAGTACGTTCTCTGCTGATTGTACATCCAGGCCTCTACACTTTCCCATAATGTCCTCCTCCTTGGGATTTAAGGTTATAGCTCTGTTTCTAATGAACTCCCTTCCTAGAGGCAAATCATTTCCAGAAACATGTCTCCCCTTCACTTCCCATCTCTCCTACCCTCTTGAGCTCCTTCCTTCCCAGTGAAAGATACAGGTTGGTTGTTTTAGTTTCTTTTCTCTCAAAACACAATTCTGCCTTATATCTTATTCCTGAGACTCAAGGGTACCCACCTTTCTAAGGGAGACAACATCTTATGTTTCCAAAGTATGTTTATATCCCTGCCTATGCTACGATAGGTCCGGACCATTTTATTGGCAAGGAAAGGTAGTCCTGTGGAAAAGCACCTACCAAAATCAGTTAATATTTCATCACTTTTTATTTTAAAATAAAAAGGGTTTTAGGAGTACCTTGGTGGCTCAGTCGGTTAAGCAGCGGACTGGCTCAGGTCATCTTGCGGTCTATGGGTTCGAGCCCCACATCAAGCTCTGGGCTGATAGCCCAGAGCCTGGAGCCTGCCTTGAGTTGTCTCTCTCTGAACCACCCCCCCACTCTAGCGTGTGCGCTCTCTCGCGCTCGCTCGCGCGCTCGCTCTCTCTCTCTCTCTCTCTCTCTCTCTCTCAAAAATATCAAAAATTTAAAAGTTATAAAGGGCTTTAAAAGTCTCAAGTACATCACTTGAAGGAGAGCTCAGTAGTTGTATGATATTGTTGGGAAATAGGGGAACAATTTTCTGTCCTTGATACTAGTACTGAGAATTAAAATAGTGTCAGAGAAATATCCTAAGAAGATGAAGAGTCTACATTTTAAAACTTGATGATGATCTAGTAGTTTGAGATCTATCATTCTAGAAGTGTTGCATAATTCAAAAGCAATTGCCTGAGGCAAATTTGGAGGTAATCAGAATTTGATCCTTACCATCATTGCTCACCCTCTTTCCTTCAGAGGCCTCTTCATCTTGCTTTTATTCCTTGGTCCCACTGTACCGTGTCTTTGGGGGCTTATCCTGTATTTTACTCTCCATTTATTTTGTCTCTGTTCTCATTTACTCAAGTGTTCTAATGAAGTTTTCAAATGCTACCACCATTGTGTATTAACACCTTTATGAGGTGTCTGATGCAATTTTGAGATTCAGTGAAATTACCATAAAAGAGGACAGATGTGAGATCTTTGGGTGAAATTGCTTAGCACAAATTCTGTGATGGGAAATACTTTTTTTGTTCTTAAACCCTTAAAACAACATCTGATTCTATAACTTGTATAATCCTCTGTAGGTAAGGATGACAATTGTTACCTATTTCCTGTGTATTTAAAAACTTCAACTACAGCTACTTGTGATGTTATTAGTTGATTAGTATTCACAAGACAATGAAAATGGATTTTGGCCAAAAGTCAATTTAAGTGAAGAACCTCAAATTTTAGATATATTTAGGTGTTACCATAGACTTAAATCCATGAAGTCCTAGTCACTTACACAGTTGGAACTAAACATATGAAGTGGCAATTCTTACTAATAAAATTTAATGGCCTAAAAGTAGTAATTGTTACCTTCACACAATAGATAATATAGATGGTTTTATTGTATACAGCAGTGAAAAAAAGGAAGTATCTCAATTTTAAGGTAGAAAACTTTAAAAGGGAAAAAGTAGCTTTTAAATCACCTTTGTTTTATGGTTCAAGACCTTTTCATTAAACTCGTAAAACATGATTTCACAATATTAAAAACTTGAATTCCATAAGACTGTTATGTAAAATTCTTACCTTGAGAAATAGGTCATTATAGTTTCATGGTCTATCAAGAATTCCAATAATGGGATTTCTTTACTTGGGGGCCATGAGTAAACCAAATACCAATTATGAATTATAACATTCTATACACATATCACGGCTTATTTTGATAGGGAAGATACCTTACGTTAGGCTCGCAGATCTCTCTTGAGTAGCTCTTTATAACTGCACCCAAAAATATACCTAAATGCAATAAAATTCACCCAAACCTTTGAACTTCACAAATTTTCTCAGAAGCATTTTAAACTTAACTTTGAAATTCCTTGAATATATTCCCGGTCAGTCTCGTTTTCATTAAGAAACCCATAAGTTCCTAAAGTTACGCATTTGTTCAAAAAACATACATGTAAATCTAGCTTTGCCAACTGCTGATACTTCAACCCCAGTCTCGCCCTTGCTATAACCTTCCACTTAGAAGGGTGTAGATGAAAACATGAGTCCTTTAAACTGTGCAAATCCAGTTTCAAGGATGTTAAGTCTGATGCCTGGTTACTAAGTGAACACGGTCAATATACCTTTAAAATTGTATTTAGGTATAAATAGGTGAATTAAGAATTTTTAGCTTGCTTTTAAAAACTATACACAAGAATGGGCAGGGGCACCTGGGTGGCTGTCAGTTAAGCATGATTTCAGTTCATGTCATGGTCCCAGCATAGTGGGATTGAACACCGCCCCCCCCCCCCCCCCCCCGCCCCCCTCTGCAATGGACCATGTGCTGAGCATGGAGCCTGCTTAAGATCCTCTAACTCCTTTTTTTTTTTTTTTTTTTTTTCTCTCTCTCCCCATCTCTGTCCCTCTCCCCCCTGCCATATGCTTGCTCACTCTTGCTAGCTCTTTTTGTTTTTTGTTTTTTGTTTTTTTTTTTGTAAAAACTGCACTAGTCATGCTGTAAAATAATTTCTGGCTGTAACCAAGCGGCTAGATGACTAACATTGTTTAAAAAAAACAAAACAAAACACCAGAGCAACAACAACAAAAAAACCTTAGGGCGTATTTAACCGTGAGACTGCTCTCCTTTAGAAACTAGACTGAGAGGGGCGCCTGGGTGTGGCTCCGTCGGTTGAGCTTCTGACTTTGGCTCAGGTCATGATCTCACCGTCTGTGAGTTCGAGCCCCGCGTCGGGCTCTGTGCTGACAGCTCGGAGCCTGGAGCCTGCTTCAGACTCTGTGTCTCCCTTTCTCTCTGACCCTCCCCTGTTCACACTCTGTCTCTGTCTCAAAAATAAATAAACGTTAAAAAAAAAAAAAAAAAAAAAAAACTTAAAAAAAAAAAAAAAAGGAAGCTAGACTGAGATACAATGTCTACCATCTTCAAACTTCAGAATACCCAGAGAATAGAACAGTGACCAGAGCCACAATGCCACTTCTGTAGCTATCAGGTCTTACAGATTCAGGGTTTCTACAGATCTGGGCACTGCTAGAGCTATAGAAAAATGAAATACAAGTCCTTCTGAGGAAGGAAAGGAAGGGAACTCGGCAATACATACAAATAAATATTCCCCGCCCCCCCCCCCCCCCCCCCCCCAGGAAATACTAAATGACCTAAGTGCTAAAACAGGGCTGTGCTAGATAAGAAAAGCATCTGACTTAAATTGGGCCAAACCAAACCAAATGAAACACTACCACTAATAAAGGATAAATACAGCACAAACGTGGAAGTATAAGAACGGTTATGTTGATGTATACAAAGATTTTTAAAAACCACAATTAGATAGGTTTGCTGAAACAAATCCATACCTTTTGTATTTGAGGTTTGACATGTAAAAATAGATTCAGAATTTCATGAGGGTTTCTTCATTTCTGCATTCTTTAATCCTTACGCTTCGCTTGAAGGTAGTTGATTCATAGAGGCCTCTTGCCTCAGCAAGATGTGAAATGAATGTTTCAGAAACCCTGTTTTTTGCTTTTCAGAACCCTTCCTGCATGTATCGGGGTTATGTAGTTAAGAAAGGAGAGGAAAATTTGCCTTAAATTAGGAAGGTCAGGAGGTCTACAGGCACACGAGTGGTTAGTGACCCCTAGTCCTCTCACATCCTGCATAGCTCATTAACCAGAGCCTTGTATAATGAGTAGACTATAAAAGTTCATGGCCTTATGGTACCGTAAGGGAAGATGGACTTCAAACCCACTCAAATGACCCTGGGCAAAAGGAATTTCAGGGAATTGGCATAGACTGAAGAGCTGGTTGGAATGGGAGTAGCCCTGGAGAATGTGTTGTGTAAGACCTGCAGAATCCCGAGGGTCCAAACTGAATTTCCCACCATCTCAGAGGGATGGGGCCTTAGCATCAGATGGAGTTTTCAACAAAAGTAAAACACGATAATACTTTCTGTACACGTGTTTTGAATAATGTTCAAATTCTTATTTAAATACCTCTGCCTATCCAGATCTATAAAGATGTAGATAAGACGGGGATTGTAGATCTGTCAACTTGGATATAAATTAGATCTAGATATCATTGCTGTTCTCCTATTTATGTGTCTTTAAAGGTCTTGAAGTACAAGCAACGGCATATATGCAATGTAAGTCTTAACATTGTCTATTGATGTACATTTAGTAGACTGCTCTAGAGTCCCTGAAATCATAAAACTTAAGTGGTGGTGATAACCCCATAGGGCTTCCCACTTGCTTTAATTTTGTCCCGGTGTTTCCCTCTCACTCCAGCTGGCTGAGTATGACTAAGGTGCCAAGTTTCCCTAAGAATAGCCTGTATTCCTCTGGTTTGTGTGGGATCTGAAGGACGAGAGCCTAGAACAAGTCCAGGCACAAACCCATGACTCAATGGCACAAGTTCTCAAGTTATCTTCCCTAGCTTTACAGGTCCCTTATTGTTGTATAGAGTTCCTATTAATGGACTCTTATTAGGTATAGAATTTCTCCTTTTTAAGCAAATTATCCCCAACTCTCTCTTTCATCCAAGTTAAATTAGAACAAATATTTTGGGTTCCATTTTCAACCAATTTCCATTTTCAGGAAAATTGTCCTAGTACAGTGCAAAGTATACTAAGCAAACAATTCTGAAATTTGTTCTTTTAGCCTCAACTCCACTGTATGCTAAATTTATGATCTTGGATAAATTACTTAGGTTTCTGAGACTCAGCTTCCAAATCAATAAACTGCTGTACAAAAGTGAGTTATTATCATCATTACCTTGTATTGCCATCCATTATCAAATATAAATTAATTCCAGCCATAGATTCTTGAGTTCTGAATCTACTGTTCAGACTTGACACTTGAAGCTGCATCTTAACCGAGAAAAAAATTAATTCCTTAAAGCCTAATATTTACTTTAAATCCATTTGTAGTTTTAAAACTTCTGGTAGTGTTATGAGGTCCACCTCTCTTACAGACACATTGAAGCAGTGTTGCCTTATGTATAAGAAGTGTTTTACTAATATTTGTGGAAATAGTAACCCTAAATTGCATTGAGGAATAAATAGAAGTTATCATACTGCATAGCTGTGTCTGAATAAAATAACTAGTTAACCTAAAGATATTTCTCTTCTAAAAATGGTTCCAAAGAAATCTGAATCAAGTAAATTGAAATGACTTTATTTTGCAGGCATGTAAAGAAATTTCACTTTTAAACCACTGAGATCTTAAATGTTCTTAAATATCACTAAAATTATCAAAGTTTTACCAATAGGTAAAAACTGAACAGGAATATAAAAACATTTTCTAGAAATACATTAGGTACATGCATAGAAGTAAAAAGGGTCATGATTGGCTGATGACTTATACTGTAAAAGCACTTCGTACGAGATGTGATTTAAAAAATTTCCGTTTTATTGGGTAAAGGAAACCATAATACTAAAGTTTATGAGCACCTTTGAATTGCTGTTGCTTTGTGTAATTGTTTCTGCACTTTACATTTGCAAGTATCTAATGTGACCATTATTCCATATATTAACTTATGTCATAATCGTAGCAAACGGTGTAGGAGTTTTTGTTTTGTTTTGTTTTTTGCCAATCTGGTGTTGTTATTGCTTTTGGAATTTTCTCCATAATTTCTGCAGGATCTAGCACTGCCTTGAGTAAAATCTTGTCTTATTTTACAAATGTAGGAGGACTTTGAGTACTTAAAATTGCTGAAATACTCACATTAAAAATTGCACATAAAAATGTGTATCTCCTGGAATCTTCACAAACTGGTGAAGTGAGCATAAGACTAAAATAACAATAAAAAACAGATCATCACCCTCACACCAGGAGCCTCCTTATGTCTTTGATTAACTTTGTTTGGGTTCGGTGGTAACTGAATCCATAGATTCCTGATGTCTAGATTAGTTTTGACTCTTCCTGTACTTTATGAAACCAAATGCCTACAGTATGTGCTTGTCACTACTTTCATCAACAGGATCTTAATTCATCCATATAATTGTACGTAGTGGGAAATCCTATAGTCTTACTGTTTTAAAATAAATGTATGAATAGATCACACTTCGTTGAGCATTTGATTAGATTCCAATTTGGGTCTATTATGAATAGCTAGTTCTACTTAAACTAAAAGTAACATGGGGTGTATATATGGAAAAATCTCTCTTGAGTATATGAAATTGCTACTTTTGTAAATCACAAACAATTGAATATTAACAATTAGATAAAATATCCAGTGTCGAGAAAAAATTTGGGGGTCCTATTGTACACATGGTTGAGTAGAGATTGTCAAAGGGTTTGCAAAAGTTGTACAAATTGCCTGCCTTCAAGCCATGTATTACTGTGGGGTTGTTTCATAATATTTACTTGCACACAAGTGTGCAGGGGAGGGGCAGAGAGGAGAGAGCAAGAATCCCAAGCTGGCTCTGTGCTGTGAGTGTAGAACCCTATCTGGGGCTCAGACTCACAAACTATGAGGTTATCATCTGAGCTGAAATCAGATGCTTAATCAACTGAGCCACCCAGATGCCCTGACAATATTTCTAATTTTATGTATTCTTTACCTATTCTAATAGGTGTAATGTAATCTCACTGAGGTTATAATTTGTATTTCACAATAAAATTAAACTCCTTTATGGTTATTGACAATTTGGATATCTCTTCCCCACCTGTTTTTCCATTTTTCATTGTGTTCCCTCCTTATTTGGATTTTTGAATTTTTGGTGAATATGCATACATGTATATTCTGAATACAGGGAGTGCTTTGTCAGAAATATGTACTGGAAAAAAAAATTTCCTCTGCAGCTATATAAGTTGCCTTTTCATGTGCTTAACGATGTTTAATGGTCTTATTTACCATTTTTCTTTCATGGCTAGTCTTTTCAGGTATGACTTAAGATTTTGCCTATTTAAAAGTCACTGGGTGTTCTATCTTTTCTTCTAATAGCTCTAATTTAGTTCACATTTAAATCCTTGATTCATGTGCAATTTTTATGCATGAAATGTAGGGACCCATATACGTTTTTTCCAATCTGAATTATCTAGAATCATGTATTGACAATTCACTTTATCTGAACTGCAATGTTGTCTTTGACATAAACCATATATACATACATATATGTATACATATACACATACATGTGTATACATATATATAGATGTATGTGTATTTCCTGAACTAACACTATTTTAAAGGTCATAAGTGGTAATAAGACTTCATCCTTTGAGAATAGACTTAATATCGGTAAAGATTGATATCTTTTAGAATCTATGTCTATGGTAGGTTCCTATGAGTAAACTGGATAAAAGTTAACAATACAAATATAATTCGTTAAAGTACCAGATGAATATAGAATATGGTGTATAAACTTCAGAAGTCAGTCTGGAATGAACTTTGAAAATTATTCAAGTAGTATTGTTGGCATTGAACTAGCATGAGCAAATGATACTAGGGTGTTAAATGATTCCGTTTTATAACTATATCATACTAACAGCTCTCAAAGCTTGTATTATCTGTTTCAATGTTAGCAATTCAAGCAATCTACAAGCCAAATTTATAGTGCCATTTAAAATAGTTCTAAATCTATCCTATAAATAGAATTCTGCATTTATTGATGTATCTGCAAATACTGCTATACATTAGCTCATTTGAGTGTTGGAGACTTCTTACAATAAACATGTGTTTAGTTATGTTTTACTTACCACAAAATTGACTTCTTTACCACTACTTTTTCATTTTTCTTTCTTACTGTAACACTTTTTTTCATAATCCCGCACTCAACGAAAGCTCTGAGGTTGTAATCAGTAGCAATAAATATAATTTTATGTTGACTTAACCTCAGAGTTGACTTTTAAAGTATTGTATTAAATTTTAGAATGCTACATTGTAAGAAAATAATAGGAAAACAGCTGGTCAAACATCAGAATAGAGAAAGAGGGGGGGAATGAGATACATTAGGTCTTCATAAAAAATTGTTATGAAACAGTTGTTAGCAAAGCTTTTTTTTTTTTTCTTTCATCTCCCTTTCAAAACCTTTTCCATGTTTAAAGTTCTGTCAAATTCTTTGAACTGAGATATTGGAAGCATTTATTTGCCATGCTTCGACTTTCTTCCTGAACTCCACAGAATAGTCTGGAAATCTCAAAGTTCAAGGAAAGTTTCCACACATAATGAAGAGGAAGCTTAATGAGAATAAGGCAGCATGTGGTCATGATAGGGCCCCTCTGAAGAATCTGGATTGAAGCAGGAAGAATTATTTTGAAGGCTGTGAAATCTAAGCGTGGTTATAAAATAAGATACCCAAGCAGCACATTGATGCATACAACACATTTATCTTTGTCCACTGGCCTAAATTCTGTTCTTTCAAGAAGAGTGAACATACTCAAACACTTGATGAGGCATGCGAAAAATAAAAATAAAACCCCCCAAAACAAAACCCATGCCATTTGTTTTTCCTTCAGGCGTGAAAGATCCTTCTGTATTTGGTGCAGAGGGGGACATGTAAGTGATCACAGTTCTTTCACATTTTATGGTGACTTTCATCAGCTTTATCTTGGGAGAGACCCAATAGAATGAAAAACATGACATTTGTGTTTATATAATTATTTGCTTAGGTAAAGAACACTTAGGATTACTGTATGTTGTGTGTGTTGTAAAACTCTTACCCAGTAACTCAACCAATATATTTAGTTCATTCTTTACCTATCAAGAGTCAGTTGATTGATCTGACTAGAATTTAGTCCTCTCCATTTCCCTCTTCACCGGCCCCAACTTAATAGATCATGGGAGTCTAGATATTAGTCTTAATTTATCCATATGAATCTTGTATCTTTATTTTCTTATTTCAAAAATCATAAGTGCTGGACATTGGTAATGATGCCACAGAAGGTAGTGGGGTACATTATGTGAACTGAAAACCAGACACGAAAAGTAAACTGCATGATGTCACTTATATATGGAATCTATAAAAAGGCAAACCCATAAAAGAATATAGTGGTGGTTACCTGGGACTGGGAGGTGCAAAAAACAGATGTCGGTCAAAGGTTATAAGGTTTCATAATAGTCCAGAGATCTCAAGTACAACATGACTACACTTAATACCTTATTGAAAACCAGAAAGTTGTTAAGAATATGTATATTAGGTCCTCTTACACCACACACAACACACACATACACACACACACACACGGTAACTGTGTGAAGGGGATTAATATGTTAATTTGACTATTTTTTAAATTTATTTTTTTTATTTATCAAATCACGTTGTACATCTTAAAATGGAACTTATACTTATCAAATCACCAATCTCCTTTAGAGAAATAATTTTACCTCATGTTACTTCAGAAATTTCATTAAACATTAAAATTCTGTGAAAGAAATTAGCTTGTAGCGTAACCTAAACTTCATATAACAAACTTAAATTTTCCAAAAGTTATAATCAATATCATGGCTCTAATTTGTAATCAGAATCCAAAAGTAAGAATCAACTCATTCAGTTTTGTTTTCCTTTCATTTATTTTTCATAAGTGTACTCTAATCTCCATCCCCTATTGTCCCATTCCCCCCACCCATCTACTCTCTGGTAACCATAAGTGTATTCTTTATAGTTAAAAGTCTTTGTCTTGGTTTGTCTCTTGCTTTTTTTCCCTTTGCTCCTTTTTCTTAAATTTCACATATGTGTGAAATCATATGGTATTTGTCTTTCTCTGACAGACTTAGCATAGTACTTTCCAGCTCTATCCATGTTGTTGCTAATGGCAAGATTTTTTATGGTTGAATAATTTATTAAATACACTATATATATATATATATATATATATATATAATGTATACACACATATACATAACCTTTATCCATTCTTCTATCAATTGACACTTGAGTTACTTCCATACTTTAGCTATTGTAAACAATGGTGCCATGAACATAAAGGTACATATATCCCTTTGAATTAGTGTTTTGTATTTTTGGAGTAAATACCCAGTAGTGTGATTCCTGGATAGTAGGGTAGTTCTATTTTTAACTTTTTGAGAAACTTCTATCTACAGTGGCTGCACCAGTTTGCATTCTCACCAACAGTGTAAAAGTGTTCCTTTTTCTCCACATTTTCACCAGCACCAATGTGTGATGTTGAGCATCTTTTTATGTATCTGTTGGCCATCTGTAGGTTTTCTTTGGAGAAAGGCCTGTCCATATCATCTGCCCACTTCTTAACTTATTTCTGAAGGACTCCGTTGTTTCAGGTCTACATCAGAACCACAAGCCAAGGAGTGCATTTCACTTCTTCAAAATATTCCTCCTGTTCTATATCAAACTTGAAAGGTGACAACACAATTTTAGGACAGAAGTTTTCTTTCTTATACAAAGTCAAACTTCAACTAAATTCTTAGATGATTTTTAGTGAAGACTGCTTGGTAATACTGAATTAGAAGTTTCTAAGACCCTGTCCTGGTTTCTTCTCTGTCTTTAGCTTGGTTTGCTTTCACAACTTCTTGACTTGCAGGGAATAAAATGAGTGAAAATAATGTATCAATATTATTTAACACACTTATTAATAAAATTGTTTAAATGACTTTATTACTGAATTTGGTGTTTCAGAGATAAACAGATAAACAATATGACTCAATTAAAATCCAGGAGCTCTACCATTATCTGTTGCCTTTCAAAGAACTTTCTAGTATCCCAAGACTTCTGAACAGTATACCCTGAAACTTGATGAAGCACTGAATTGGTCACACAAACTTTTTCAGTCTAAAAGTTACAAGCCACTGTGTGGCTCAGTCAGTCAAGTGTCTGACTCTTGACATCAGTTGAGGTCATGTCATGGTTCTGAGATAGAGCCCCAAGTCAAGCTCAATGCTGAGAGTGGAGCCTGCTTGGGATTCTCTCTACTCCTCCCCTGTTTGCTCTTTCTCTCTCTCTCTCTCTCAGCTTAAAAAAAAAGGTACATAATACTAGATGTAATTCAAGCATTCCTCTCAGATATTTTTATCTTCACTTGATTCACTTAGGACTATACTAAGAAGCAATAGTCTTATGAATGAGCAAATGGTTGTCTTTATTCACAATGTTCAGTTGCCACAATGCACTTTTTCTAGTTTCAACATCATTGGGAAGCTGTAGGAGTAAGAATAAGGCTGAGAGCTGAATATGGATTTTTATATTAGGGACTGATCTCTAGAAAGGATGTCCGTCAACAGCTATTATGTAGACCCTCTCAATTAAAATACATATTAAGTCCCTTGTATCTGCCAAATCATCCAGACACATGGACAGATTTTTAAAGTCTCTACCACTTTTCTAGATATCCCCCAAAGTTACTTCCTTTGTTTTTATTTGCCATTACTGCTCTATTCTCTATTTTGACCCATTCCCAGCTAATCAGCTCACATTAGCAAATATCTGAATGTCTACTCTGTGTGAGGCTCTGTTAAATACTATGAAGAATTTTTTTAAAAAAAAATTAAAGGTTTTATTTTTGGAGACCATGAACAGGCGAGGGGCAGAGACACAGAATCCAAAGCAGGCTCCAGTCTCTGAGCTGTCCGTACAGAGCCCAGTGTAGGGCTTGAACTCATGACCTGAGTTGAAGCCAGACACTTAACCAACTGAGCCAACCAGGCACCCAACACTATGAAGAATTTTTAAAGATTAAATAATACATCGTCCCTTATAGCAATGAACTTAGTCACATTATAATTGTTTCAGGTAAATATGGATCCTGTTTTATGGACTTCATTTCAAAGAAATTGGTGATTCAGATAACTGGTAAGGGTAGCAAGACTGTGTGTGTGTGTGTGTGTGTGTGTGTGTGTGTGTGTGTATTTAAGTATAGTTGACCTACAATGTTGCAGTAGTTTCATATACACAACATAGTGATTTGAGAGTTCTGTATATTACACAATGGTCACCATAAGTGTGGTTACCATCTGTCATCATACAAAGTTATTAAAATATTGACTATATGCTATATGATGTACTCTTCATCCTTAAGACTTATCGATTTTATAACAAAGTTTCTTATTTCTAAGAAAACATACAAATTGCTCTTTGGCCCTGAGGTTGGGCTTTGCCATATAACTTGCTTTAACAAATGGAAAATAAGTGGATAATTCTCAAGTAGATGCTGTAGAAAACACAATGTTTCCACCAGCCCTCTTGATCTGGTCTTCTTCCATATTAGCATTACTTCACAGGAGTGTTCCTACCTGGGAACCAGGAAAAGAAGACCCATATAATAGGTTCAACCCAAGCCCAGAACAGAGGTACCATAGCTGTTCCGTAGCTGTTAATACACAACATGAGCAAGAAGTAAATGTTGTGGAGGTCACTGATTGATAGTCAAACCTGAAAAGTCCAGATGATACTTTGTTATTAGTGCATTATTGCTATGAGACATGTTTACATTAAAACAATCCTGGTGAAAATTAATCAGCTATTCCAGGACTCTCTAGTGTTAGTGATGGAGGTATAACCCTCCCCCCCCAACCACCATTCCTCATCCCCAGCCAAGATCTTAACAAAGCAAAAGGATCTCCTTCAGATCAGTCTCACATCTTGCTTTGATGTCCAGAGTTACTAGACCATGGGCTACTGCTCCAAAGAGGTGTGGACATTAATAATTTTCTGAACAAATGGAGTTTATATAGTACAATAGGTGACCTAAAACTGGATGTCTTTGTAACTGTTAGGACCGTTTCGGTAGCCAGAATATTCTATGGAAGTAATTTTCTTAATACAGAAAATGTTTTATTGTATTTTTAGAAGGGTTTAGATTCACAGAAATACTGAACAGACAGTAGAGTTCCCAAATATACCCCTATACAATTTACTCTAATAGTATCTTTTGTGATTATCATGGTAGTTTTTTTTCACAATTAGCTAATATTCATGCATTAGTAGTAGTAAAAGTTCATGCTTTATTAAGATTTCCTTAGTTTTTATCTAATGTCCTTTTGTGTTCCAGGAATTCATCCAGGATACTACATTACATTTAGTACACATGTCTTAGGCTCCTCTTGGCTGTAACAGTTTTGCAGACTTTTCTTGTTTGGAATAAACCAATATTATATATGTCTATTGAAATTTATTATGCTGGCATCGTGAATTTTGGGGAAAATCACAGATAAGCTTCTATCTCATCACATAATTTCAAGAGTATATGATTAATGTGACTTATAGCTGTTGTTGACCTTAATTACCTGGCTGAACTTGTGCTTATAAAATTTTTCCCACTGTCAAGTTAATCTCCAATTCCCCCTGCCCTCCACCCGCCCCTTCCATACTAGACTCTTTGGATAGAAGTAACTATGCACAACTCACATTTAAAAAGTGGGGATTTTGGGGCGCCTGGGTGGCGCAGTCGGTTAAGCGTCCGACTTCAGCCAGGTCACGATCTCGCGGTCCGTGAGTTCGAGCCCCGCGTCAGGCTCTGAGCTGATGGCTCAGAGCCTGGAGCCTGTTTCCGATTCTGTGTCTCCCTCTCTCTCTGCCCCTCCCCCGTTCATGCTCTGTCTCTCTGTCCCAAAAATAAATAAAAAACGTTGAAAAAAAAAATAAAAAGTGGGGATTTTTGTTATGACTCTTTAGAGTATCCACATACTTTCTTTGGAATTCTCCATTGGATATTTGTCTCCATCTATGAATTTATTTAACTACTTATTAGTCTAGATTTGAGGATACTTATATTTTGGGTCCTAATCTAACACTCCCATACTAATCTCAGTCAAATGGCTCCAGATTTGGCCAATGACAGCCCTTTCAGTTGGTTCCTGTGTACCTTTGAAATACCTCACTAATGTGTATTGTGGGCTTATTTTGTTTTTGTTCTTAGAATTCCTTTCTGTTACTGTAAGATGCTCCAGTCTCATCCTGTATACCTCCTAATTCCCACCCCAGTTCTAGAATCAGCATTTCTCTAAGAACCCCTGGTTCTTTTTAATGGTGCTAGAAATGAAGGTTTGGATTTGACTTAAACATGAGCTCTTACTGTTTGAACTCTTACTTATTACCACATAAATTATTCTAGTCCCCTCCTCCTGGTTATCTGTAGGTTCTCACTCCAATGGTGAGAAAAATGGCTCCCACCATTTGGTAATTATTGAATTGTTCAGTTCGACTATATATGAATAGCAGTATCAGAATTGTTAACCCCTTATCCCAGTTGAAAATAATGTCATCAACTCCAGCTTAGTACTCATGTGTAGTTACTTGCCTTTTAGTCTTAACTTATTTCCGAGTTACTTAGGTTAGCACTGTTTTCCCCACCACCTCCAGGAGAGGTTTTTTTTTTTTTTTTTTTAGTTATGTTCTCTGATCACGGTCTGCGTTTTTTTTCTGGAATACCTTCACCTTCAAATTATTTAAATACTTAAATAAGGTTCACTTTTGGGGGTTGGAAGGTTCTATGGGTTTTGGCAATAATGTGATGTATTTATCATATAGTATCAGAATACTTTGCTGTATAAATCCCTTTACCTACTTCCCACTTGGCCTGAATCCCTGGCAACCATTCACCAATTAATTTTGAGTAAACTTTGGTGAAATAGGTAAAGTATGAGTCTGGATTGACTTCTTTCCCTTGAATATGTGTATACAACATTTCTAGTATCATTTGTAGAAAAGATTATTGGTTTGTCTTGGCAAAAACCAGTTGACTATATCTATGCAGGTCTATTTCTGAACCGTCTATATTTTTCCATTGACCTATGTGTCTACTTAAAAAAAAATTGTACCTATTTTGACAATGCTGAGATGTCCTCATTAGAGTAACTACAAGTCAGATAAATCTTCAGATCATGTCAGTTCTCAAACTTCGTTGTTCTTTAGCATTGTGTTGGCTATTCTTGGTCTTTTGCCTTTCCAAGTAAATTTTATAATCCATGTGTCAATATCCACAAAATAGCTTGCTGAGAATTTGGTTCAGATTGTATTAAATACAGAGAAAAATTTGTGAAGAATAGGTATTACAACAATCATGAGTCTTCCAATCCATTGCCATGAAATATTTCTTAATTTAAATCTTAATTTCATCAGTGTTTAGTTAACCTCATGTAGGTACTACATTTATTCCTTAAGTATTTCATATATGGGAAGCTAATATATGTGGTATTGTTTTTATTTCAAAATTACCCATAGTAAACATGGAAACAACCAACTTTTGTATGTTAATCTTTTATCCTGTGACCTTGCTATAATTGCTTATGAGTGCCAAGAGATTTTGTCAACTCTTTGGTGTTTCCACGTAGATGATAATATGAACAAAGTATGAACACTACATGTGAACAAAGGTAGTGTTTGTACTTCCTTTGCAATCTGTATGCATCTTACTTTTATTGTCTTCTTGTACTAGCTAGGTCTTCCAGTATGATGTTGACTAAGTGTGGTAAGGTGGTATGTTCTTACATCATTCCCAATGTTAGGAGAAAAATAGTCAATTTTTCATTATTGAAAATAAGTTTTTAGTAGGTACTCTTGATTAAGTTGAGGAAATCCGCCCCCCCCCCCCCCACAATTCTAGTTTGATACTTTTTATCATGGATGAGTGTTGAATTTTGTTAAATGCTTTCTCTGCACTGATGAATTCATAAGATTTCTTTAGCTAATAGTGAATTACATTAATCTATTTTTGAATGTTGAACTTTCCTTGAATACCTGAAATAAGTCCTACGTAGTCATTGTGTATAATTCTTCTATAAATTATGGACTCTTTTCTAATATTTTATTGAAGATTTTACATCTGTGCTCATGGTCTGGTTTGTAATTCCTTTTTCTGGTTTTGGTATTAGAGTAATTATGGCTTCTGTTTTCTACAAGATAGCGTAGAGAATTGGCATAATTTTTTTTTTAACGTTTGGTATAATTCACCAGTGAACCCATGAGAATTCAGAAAGATTATTAAACATTGATTCAATTTACTTGATAGGCATAGGAATAGTATTATCTACTTGTGAGTTTTTATAGTTGGTGAATATCAAGGATTGGTCCATTTCACCTAAGTTATCAAATTAGAGTTGATGATAATTTCTTTTAATGCCCATGGATTCAGTAGTGATGCCTCTTTCATTTCTGATAATTGGTATTTTCTGTATTTTTTTTTTTTTTTTGGTTAGCCTGGGTAGAGGCTTATCCACTTCATTGACTTTTTTAAAGAATCATCTTGCAATTGTTATTTTTCTGATTTCATGTTTGCAATTTCATTGATTTCTCCTTTTTTAGTTTTATGTAACTTTTCAGCTTACTTCAGGTTTAAATGGATGTTCTTTGGATAGCTTCTCAAGATGGAAGCCTAGATTATTGCTTTTAGACATTTCTTCTCTTATACATATCCAGTGCTACAAACTTTCCACTAAGTACTGCTTTTGCTGTATCCTACATATTGTTGTGATGTATTTTCACTTTAATTTAGTTCAAAATATTTTCAAAAAATGCTTAGGACTTCTTTTGACCTCTGAATTATTTAAAATGTGTGTAATCTCCAAATAGTTTGGGAGTTTTTCAGTTTTCAAGTGATTTTTTTTTTTTGAGTCTTTAAAAAAAAAAAAAATCACTTTGTTGAGAGAGTTAAGATGGCCGAGAAGTAGGTGGACCGGGATTTTCCTCATCCCTCCATCACAGCTGTACTGAGGTCAGATCACCTGGAACACCCAGGAAATCAATCTGCAGAGTGACAGAAGGATCTCCACGGTTGGAAGGAGGAAACTTGGCAGGATTGAGGTTCGTGTATGTGAATTGGGAGAGATAGAATAGCATAGGCACAGAGGGGAGGAGGGACCCTTTCTGCACAGAGACAAAAGGGAGAGAAAGAGGGTTGTAAAAGTGCAGCATCGAGTTAGCACAAGAGGAAAACCATTCTGGACCATGGACTGGGGAACAAGAAATACAGAAAGTGCCAGTTTCTTCTTTGCAAATAGCCATAGGAGCTGAAACTCGGAGGTTTAGAAGTGTGAGACCTTCTCCTGAGTGAAGCCAGGGGCCCTGGTACATGTTCCTGAGGACGGGGAGCTGGCCCTGGAATGCATAGTGTGGTGTAGCGATCTCAGGGGTGCACTGGGAGAGACAGGTCCCCTTCCTGGAGTACTTTGAGAAGAGGTTTAATGCCACCCCAAGGACAAAAGACCCTGCGGGTACCAGCCAAAGGCCTTTTAACAGCAGGATGGAGTGGCACTACTCCAGAACAGGGTCTGCATGGTGTGGGAGCCTTTAAGATAGTTTTCAATAGCAGCTGAGCACTGAGAAGGTGCAGGAGAACTGTGAAGCAAAGCAAGCTGACAGCCCTCACTCTTCTGTGAGGGCTGCCTGAACATTACGGTTGGAGACACCCATTCCAGGGAGGAGAGATTGGGGTGTTGCCATTTTTCTCCCCGACACCAACACAGTGGGAACTTCAGAGAGCAGCACAGCAGCCCCTAATGGAAGCGGACCCATTTACACCAAACCCTGGGCCTGTTTGCTTGGCAACTGCTCACCTACTGGAGTGAGACTGACTCCTCCAGACTCGCACAGACACAGGGCCCAGGCACCAACAGACAACTGTTTTTGTTTTGTTTTTTGATTTTTTTTCTTCACCCTTTTTTTTTTTTCTTTTGGAATCAGGCTCATAGTTTTGGATTTGTCTTTGGTCAATTCTTACACACACACACACACACACACACACACACACACGTACACACAATCTTTTATATATAATAAAGTCTTATGTATATAATGCAAATATCATTTAGGTCTAGTTTATTGATGGTACTATACAGTTCAACCATATTCTTTGAGATTTTCTGCCTGTTTTATACATTTATTTTATATAATTTTACACATAAACTATATATTTGATAAGACATTTTTATATTAAAAATTTTTAATGGCTTATTTTTGAGAGAAAGCAGGGGGGAGAGCACGAGCAGGGAAGGGGCGGAAAGAGAGGTTGGCACAGAATCTAAAGCAGGCTCTAGGCTTTGAGCTATTGGCACAGAACCTGACGTGGGGCTCCAATTCATGAACTGCAAGATCATGACCTTAGTGAAAGTCAGACACTTAATTGATGGAGGCACCCCAGGCATTTTTATTCTATTGTTTTTCCATCTTTTCTTTTTCTTTATTTTTCTCTTTCTTTGGATTTAGCCTTCTAGTTCTTTTGATTTTCTGTTTGGTCTTTTTTCTTTCATTTTTCTCTTTTTGTGGGATCAGCCTCCCCCACCCCCCACCCATTTTCCCTTTTTCCCCCCAGGGTTACATCAAAAAACAAATCAAAGCACACCTGGGTGAATGTCCAAACACTAGACCCCTACAAGCAAGGAGGAGCTCTGCAGAGGACTGACCAGTGGGATATAGCAGCCAAAATGCAACAACAGAGTTCATGCCACATACATCAGAAACATTTGCAGAAGTGCCAGGCCTTGGACAGGGTATGACCCATTTTTTTTTTAATTTACATCCAAATTAGCATATAGTATGACAATGATTTCAAGAGTAGATTCCTTAATTCCCCTTACCCATTTAGCCCATCCCCCCTCCCACAACCCCTCCAGTAGCCCTCTGTTTGTTCTCCATATTTAAGAGTGTCTTATGTTTTTTCCTCCCTGTTTTTATATTATTTTTGTTTCCCTTCCCTTATGTTCATCTGTTTTGTCTCCTAAAGTCCTCATATGAATGAGGTCATATTTGTCTCTGACTAATTTTGCTTAACATAATACCCTCCAGTACCATCCACAGAGTTGCAAATGGCAAGATTTCATTCGTTTTGATTGCTGAGTAATACTCCATTGTCTATATATATACCACATCTTTTTTTATCCATTCATCCATTGATGGACATTTGGGCTTTTTCCATACTTTGGCTATTGTTGATAGTGCTGCTATAAACATTGGGGTGCATATGTCCCTTTGAAACAGCACACCTGTATCCCTTGGATAAATACCTAGTAGTGCAATTCCTGGGTCATAGAGTAGATCTATTTTTGATTTTTTGAGGAATCTCTATACTGTTTCCCAGGGTGGCTGCACGAGTTTGCATTCCCACCAGCAATGCAAAAGAGATCCTTTCTCTGCATCCATTGCCAACATCTTTTGTTGCCTGAGTTGTTAATTGTAGCCCTTCTGATAGGTGTGAGGTGGTATCTCATTGTGGTTTTGATGTGTATTTCCCTGATGATGAGTGATGTTGAGTATTTTTTCATGTGTTGGTTGGCCATCTGGATGTCTTCTTTTGAGAAGTGCCTATTCATGTCTTTTGCCCATTTCTTCACTGGTTATTTGTTGTTTGGGTGTTGAGTTTGAGAAGTTCTTTATAGATGTTGGATACTAACCCTTTATCTGATATGTCATTTGCAAATATCTTCTCCCATTCTGTCGGTTGCCTTTTAGTTTTGCTGATTTTTCCTTTGCTGTGCAGAAGCTTTTTATTTTGGTGAGGTCCCAGTAGTTAATTTTTGCTTTTGTTTCCCTTGCCTCTGGAGACGTGGGCTTGAGTAAGAAGTTGCTGCAGCCATGACCCATTTTTAATATAGAAGTACTCCCAGGTACAGAGCACATAACAAGCTAAAGCATGCAAAAGACAGAAGCTTAGCCAAAATGGCAAAATGGAGGAATTCTCCCTCAAAAGAAAGGTCAAGAACAAATCACAGCCAGAGAATTGCTCAAAACAGATATTATAAATTATTCAGATGTATTGGTTATAACAGTCATAAAACTAATAGCTGGGCTTGTAAAAAGCATAGAAGACACCAGAGAAACTCTTGCTACAAAGATCAAAGACATAAGAACTAGTCAGGATAAACTAAATGCTATCACTGAGATGTAAAACTAGATGAAGTAACAGCAAGGATGGAAGAAGGAGAGTAGAGAATAGGTGAAATAGAAGATAACGTTACTGAAAATGAAGCTGAAAAAAAAGACTGAAAGGAAATTAGTAGATCACTAGGGGAGAATTAGAGAACTAAGTAATGCCATGAAATGAAACAATATCTGTATCATAGGAGTCCCAGAAGAACAGTTTGAGAGATGGGGAGAAGATTTATTTGAACAAATGATAGCTGAGAACTTCCCTAATCTGGGGAAGGAAACAGACACCCACCTCCAAGAGGCACAGAGAACTCCCTTCAAAATCAATAAAAACAGGTCATCACCATGACTATCATAGTGAAACTGGCAAAATACAAAGATTAAAGAGAATTCTGAAAGGAGCTAGGGGCAAACAGTCCTTAACCTACAATAGTAGACACATAGTAGTGGACCTGTCCACTGAAACTTGGCAGGCCAGAAGGAAGTGGCAGGAAATAGTCAATGTGCTGAAAAGGAAAAATATGCAGCCAAGATTCTTTTATCCAGTGAGGCTGTCATTCAGAATAGAAGCAGAGGTAAAGACTTTGCCAGATAAACAACAACTAAAGGCGTTCATAACCACTAAAACAGCCCTGCAAGAGATACTAAGGGGGACTCTGAAAAGCAGCAAAGGTTACAAAGGACCAGAGACATGACAACAAACATGAAATCTACAGGTAAAACAATGACCCTAAATCCATATCTTGTAATAATCACTCTGGGGCATTTAGTCCATTCATTCAATCAAAAGACATAGGGTATCAAATGGATAAAAAATAAGATGAATCTATATGCTGCCTACAAGAGACTCATTTGAGACATGAGGACACCTGTAGATTGAAAGTGAGGTGCTTGAGACCCCTCAATCACACCACCGGATATCAAAAGAAAGCTAGAGTAGTCATACTGAAATCAGACAAACTAGATTTCAAAGCAGACACTGTAACAAGAGATTAAGGGCATTATTTCATAAATAAGGACTCTATCCATCAATAAGAACTAACAATTATAAATATTTATGGCCCCAAGGTGGAATAACCCAAATACATAAATCAACTAATCACAAACATAAACTTGGGAAAATACTACTGTAATTGTAAGAGACTTTAATACTCCACTTACAACAATGGAAAGATCATCAAGGCAGAAAATCAATAAGGAAACAATAGCTCTGAATGACCCATTGGACCAGATGGACTTAACAGATATATTCAGAACTTTTCATCCTAAAGCAGCAGGATACACATTCTTTTCCAGTGCACGTGGAACATTTTCCAAAATAGATCACATACTGGGTCACAAAGCAGCTGTCAAATAGGTACAAAAAGATTAAGATCATATCATGCATACTTTCAGGTCACAACGCTATGAAACTTAAAATCAACCACAAGAAAAAACTTGGAAAGCCCCCAAAGATATGGAGGTTAAGAACTTACTACTAAAGAATGAATGGGTTAACCAGGACATCAAAGAAGAAATAAAACACATGGAAGCAAATGTAAATGAAAACACAACAGCCCAAATCTTTTGGGATGCAGCAAAGGCAGTCTTAGGTTTCAACGGCCATGTATTTCCTCTTATCTCAAGAAGCAAGAAAGGTTCAAAATACACAACCTAAACTTAAACCTAGAGGAGCTAGCAATATTAACAGTAGCCAAATTATGGAAATAGCCCAAATGTGCATCAACTGATGAATGGATTAAGAACGTGTGTGTGTATATATATATATACATATATGTGTGTATACACATATATCTGCATGTGTGTGTATACACACACACAATGGACTACTACTTGGCAATGAAGAGGAATGAAATCTTGGCTTTTGCAACAACGTGAATGGAACTGGTGGGGAATTATGCTAAGCGAAATAGGTCAGTTAGAGAAAGACAGATATCATGTTTTCACTCATATGTGGAATTTGAGAAACTTAACAGATGAAATAGGGGAAAGGAAGGAAAAATAAGATAAAAACAGGGAGGCAAATCATAAGAGACTGCTAAATGCAGAGAACAAACAGCATTGATGGAGGGAGTTGGTATGGGGGTGGGCTAATTGGGTGACTGGCATTAAGGAGGGCACTTTGCAGGATGAGCACTGGTTATCATATATAAGAGATCAATCACTGGGTTCTACTCCTGAAACCAAGACTGCCCTGTGTGTTAACTAACTTGAGAACAAAAATAAATAAAATTAATAAAAATCACTCCCCAAAACAAATAATAAATAAACATTAAAAAATTAACTTTGTAAGTATCTTTTAGTTGGTGTATGTGGACCATTCACCTTGAAAGTTGTTGATCTAGTTAATTTACTAAGTGTGTGACTTTCTATTCATTATACTTTTTGTTTTTCTCTTGTCTTTTCTAGTTTTGAGAAGTTTATGATTTCATTTGTCTCCTAAGTGTATTAAACATAATTTGAAAAAAAATAGCTGCCTTATATTTTACAATAAACATTTAAAATTTAAATTCCCTTTCAAACACTGTGTTTTGTGAGTACAGCTATCTTATTTGCAACTTCTCAATGCTAGTCCCTTAAAATATTGTCATTTATTTCATTTATATAAATATATACTACAATCATCAAGAGTATTACTTTTTTGTGAATATAACTTATTGTCAAATTGGTTTACATACAACACCTAGTGCTCATCTCAACAAGTGCCCTCCTCAATGCCCATCACTAATTTTCCCTTCTCCCCCACCTCCCCATCCACCCTCAGTTTGTTCTCTGTATTTAAGAGTCTCTTGTGGTTTGCCTCCTTCCCTCTCTGTTGGTAACTATTTTTTTCCCCCTTCCCTTCCCCCATGGTCTTCTAAGTTTCTCAGGATCCACATATGAGTGAAAACACAATATCTGTCCTTCTCTGACTTATTGCACTCAGCATAATAACTTCTAGTTCCATCCACGTTACTGCAAATGACAGGATTTCATTCTTTCTCATTGCCAAGTAGTATTCCATTGTATATATAAGCCACAACTTCTTTATCCATTCATCAGTTGATGGACATTTAGGTCCTTTCCATAATTTGGCTATTGTCGAAAGTGGTGCTATAAACATTGGGGTACATGTACCCTTATGCATCAGCACTCCTGTATCCTTTGGGTAAATTCCTAGTAGTGCTATTGCTGGGTCATAGGGTAGATCTATTTTTAATCTTTTGAGGAAACTCCACACTGTTTTCTAGAATGGCTGCACCAGTTTGCATTCCTACCAACAGTACAAGAGGGTTCCCGTTTCTCCACATCCTCGCCAGCATCTGTAGTTTCCTGATTTGTTCATTTTAGCCACTCTGGCCGTGTGGCTTTGATAGGTATTTCCCTGATAAGGAGTGACGTTGAGCATCATTTTATGTGTCTGTTGGCCATCTGGATGTCATCTTTGGAAAAATGTCTATTCATGTCTTGCCATTTCTTTCCTGGATTATTTGTTTTTCATGTGTGGAATTTGGTAAGTTCTTCATAGATTTTGGATACTAGCCCTTTATCTGATATGTCACTTGGAAATATCTTTTCCCATTCCATCGGTTCCCTTTTAGTTTTGTTGATTGCTTCCCTTGCAGTGCAGAAGCTTTTTACCTTGACGAGGTCCCAATAGTTCATTTTGCTTTTAGTTCCCTTGCCTTGGGAGATGTGTCGAGTAAGAAATTGCTGCAGCTGAGGTCAAAGAGGTTGTTGCCTGCTTTCTCCTCTAGGGTTTTAATGGTTTCCTATCTCACATTTAGGACTTTCATCCATTTTGAGTTTAATTTTGTGTATGGTGTAAGAAAGTGGTCTAAGTTTCATTCTTCTGCATGTTGCTGTCCAGTTTCCCCAGCACCATTTGCTAAAGAGACTGTTTTTTTTTTTCCATTGGATGCTCTTTCCTGCTTTGTCAAAGATGAGTTGGCTATACATTAGTGGTCCAGTTCTGGAGTCTCTATAACATTGTTCTGTGTGTCTGTTTTTGTGCAAATACCATACTGTCTTAATGACTACAGCTTTGTAGTAGAGGCTAAAGTCTGGGATTGTGATGCCTCCTGTGTAGGTTTTCTTCTTCAATATTACTTTGTCAATTTGGGGTCTTTTGTGGTTCCATACAAATTTTAGGATTGCTTGTTCTAGCTTCGAGAAGAATGCTGGTGTGATTTTGATTGGGATTGCATTGAATGTGTAGATTGCTTTGGGTAGTATTGACATTTTAACAATATTCTTCCAATTCATTAGCATGGAATGCTTTTCCATTTCTTTGTGTCTTCTTCAATTTCCTTCATAAGCTTTCTATAGTTTTCAGCATATAGGTCTTTTACATCTTTGGTTAGGTTTATTCCTAGGTATTTTATGATTCATGGTGAATTGTAAATGGGGTCAATTCCTTTATCTCTTTCTGTTGCTTCATTATTGGTGTATAAAAATGCAACTTATTTCTGTACATTGATTTTTGTATCCTGTGACTTTGCTGAATTTATGTATCAGTTCTAGGAGTCTTTTGTTGGAGCCTTTTGGGTTTTCCATGTAGAGTATCCCGTGTCTGTGAAAAGTGAAAGTTTGACTTCTTTGGCAATTTGGATGTCTTTTATTTCATTTTGTTTGATTGCTGATACTAGGACTTCCAACACTATGTCAAACCACAGTGGTAAGAGTGGATATCCCTGTCGTGTTCCTGATCTCAGGGGGAAAGCTTTCAGTTTTTCCCCATTGAAGATATTAGATGTGGGCTTTTCATATATGGCTTTTATGATGTTTAAGTATGTTCCTTCTATCCCAACTTTCTTGAGGGTTTTTATTAAGAAACAATGTTGTATTTTGTCACATACTTTGTCTGCATCTATTGACAGGATCATATGGTTCTTATCCTTTCCTTTATTAATGTGATGTATCACATTGATTTGATTTTGTGAATATTGAACCAGCCCTGCAGCCCAGGAATGAATCCCACTTGATCATGGTGAATAATTCTTTTTATATGCTGTTGAATTTTATTTGTCAGTATCTTGTTGAGAATTTTTGCATCCTTGTTCCTCAGGGATATTGGCCTGTAGTTGTTTTGTTTGTTGTTGTTGGGTCTCTGTCTGGTTTGGGAATCAAAGTAATGCTGGCTTCATAGAATGAGTCTAGGAGTTTTCCTTCCCTTTCTATATTTTGGAACACCTTGAGAAGCATAGGTATTATCTCTGCTTTAAATGTCTGGTAGAATTCCCCTGGGATGCCATCTGGTCCTGGACTCTTATTTGTTGGGAGATTTTTGATAACTGATTCAATTTCTTTGCTGGTTATGGGTCTGTTCAAGTTTTCTATTTCTTCCTGTTATGTTTTGGTAGTGTGTGGGTGTCTAGGACTTTGTCCATTTCTTCCAGGTTGTCCAGTTTGTTGGCATATAATTTTTTATAGAATTCTATGATAATTGCTTGTATTTGAGGGATTGGTTGTGATAAATGCATTTTCCTTTTTGATTTTACCTATTTGGATCCTTTTTTTGAGAAGTCTGGCTAGGAATTTACCAATTTTGTTTATTTTTTCAAAAAACCAACTCTTAATTTCATTGATCTGTTCTGTTTTTTGGATTCTATATTTACTTATTCTCTGATCTTTATTATTTCTCTTCTTCTGGGTTTGGGGTGTCTTTGTTGTTCTGCTTCTAGTTCCTTTAAGTGTGCTCTTAGATTTTCGTATTTGGGATTTTTCTTGTTTCTTGAGATAGGCCTGGATTGCAATGTATTTTCTTATTAGGACTATCTTTGCTGAATCCCAAAGGGGTTGGATTGTTGTCTTAATTTTCATGTTTCCATACATTTTTAAATTTCTTCAATTGCCTGGTGACCCACTCGTTCTTTAGTAGGCTGTTCTTTGTCTCCATGCATTTGGAGGTTTCCCAAACTTTTTCCTGTGCTTGATTTCAAGTTTCATAGCATTGTGTTCTGAAAGTGTGCATGGTATGATCTCAATTCTTTTCTATTTATTGAGGGCTGTTTTGTGACCCAGTATGTGATCTATCCTGGGAAGTGTTCCATGTGTGATCAAGAAGAATGTATGCTCTGCTTTAGGATGAAAAGTTCTAAATATATCTGTCAAGTGCATCTGGTCCACAGTATCATTCAGGACCATTATTTATTGTCTAGATCTGTCCATTGCTATAAGCGGAATATTGATAGTGGAATAGTGGAACATTCTTACCAATAAGATAGCTTATGTTTGTGATTAGTTTTATATATTTGGGTGCTTCTGAATTCAGTGCATAAACATTTATAATTGTTATCTCTTCTTGATTGATAGACCCCATAATTATATAATCCCCTTCTTCATCTCTTGTTACAGTCTTTGGTTTAAAATCTAGTTTGTTTGATATAAGTATGGCTACTCCAGCTTTCTTTTGACTTCCAATAGAATGATAGTTCTCCATCCCCTCATTTTCAATTTGAAGGTATCCTCAGGTTTAAAATGGGTCTCTTGTAGACAGCAAATAGATGGGTCTTGTTTTTTGTTTTTTTTTGTTTGTTTTTTGTTTTTTGTTTTTTGTTTTTTGTTGTTTTTTTTATCCATTCTGGTACCCTGTGTCTTTTGATTGGAGCATTTAGTCCGTTTACATTCAGTGTTATTGAAAGATACGGGTTTAGAGTCATTGTGTTATCTGTAGATTTCATGCTTGTAGTGATATCTCTGCTCCTTTGTGGTCTTTGTAATACTCAGAGTCCCCCTTAGGATCTCTTGTAGGTCTGGTTTAGTGATGAGTTCTTTCAGTTTTTATTTGTTTAGGAAAACCTTTATCTCTCCTATTCTGAATGGCAGACTTGCTGGATAAAGGATTCTTGGTGGCATATTTTTCCTATTCATCACATTGAAAATTTCCTGCCGTTCCTTTCTGGCCTGCCAAGTTTCAGTAGATAGGTCCACTAGTACCCTTATGTATCTACCCTTGTAGGTTAAGGCCCATTTATCCCTAGCTGCTTTCAGAATTCTCTTTTTTATTTTGCCAGTTTCACTATGATATGTTGTGTAGAACATCAAGTTACATCTGAAGGGAGTTCTATGTGCCTCGTGGATATCAATGTCTGTTTCCTTTCCCAGATTGGGGAAGTTCTCAGCTATGATTTGTTCAAGTACACCTTCGGCCCCTTTGTTCTTCTGGAACTCCTATGATATGGGTATGGTTCCATTTCATTGAGTCACTTAGTTCTCTAATTCTCCCCTCATGATCCAGAATTTTTAAAAATCTTTTCCTCAGCCTCTTTTCCCATAATTTTATCTTCTATTTCACCTATTCTCCCCTCTGCCTCTTCAATACTTGCTGTCACCACCTCTAGATTATTTTGCACCTCATTTACAGAATTTAATTCATCATGACTATTTTTGTAGTTCCATGATCTCTGCAGCAATAGGTTTTCTGTCTTCTATGTGGTTTTTTTTTTTTTCAAGTCCAGCAATTAATCTCGTTACTATTATTCTAAATTCTTGTTCAATTGTTTATATCTGTTTTGAGCAATTCTTTAGCTATCATTTACTCCTGAAATTTCTTTTGAGGGGAATTCTTCTGTTTCAGCATTTTGGCTAGTTTTCTGTCCCTTATGTGTTTTAAAGCCTGGTTCTGTGTCCTACACTTGCGAGCACTACTATATTAAAGAGGATCATACACTGTCTAGGGCCTGGCCCTTCAGGAGGTGTTTCTTGGAGAGTGTTACTTGCTCTCTGTTGTTGTGACTTTGGTTCTTTTATCTTCCTAGTGGTAGTGATGTTTTGGACCCTCCACCAGGTGTGCTTTGACTTGTTCCTTGAATTAGCCCTGGAAAGGAAAACAAACAAAACAAACACACAAACAAAAATCCTCCCACCCTTCACCCCCCAAAAAAACCCCAAAGAACAGGAAACACCAGCTACAAGTAAAGAGCGTGGCACGGTGCTGATGGAAGAGGCCTTATCCCATACAATGAGAGAAATGACAGGGGTGGGGAAAAAAAAAATTGGCCAGACTGAGAAACCATATGGCTTAATCCAGAGAGAGAAAGAATAAGGGAGGTGGGGAACATGTATCAAGAGAATGGATTAAATATGTCTGCTTAAACAAACCAACAACTAGGGTAACCAGAATAGAGGAGGGAAGAGATAGGGGGAAAAGGAAGAATATAGCTCTATAATAAGAATTGTCCAAGAATTAAACCAGGCAATGCAGCTGTGCTGTCTGGAGGAGGGGCCAGTGTGTTTCTTCAGGGTCAGTCCTGCTCTAATAGATTCAATTACCACTCATGGAGGGGTGTGGTTTGGTGTAGGCGGGTCCTGCCTCCAATGTGGGCAGGCTGTCTGACTCCTGAAGCCCCACTTTGGTGGTGGTGGGGAGAAAACTGGTGATACCTCAGTCTCTCCTCCATGGACCAGGTATCTGAAACCACTCTGTTTGAGCCGTCCTCACTGTGCTGTGGGCACAAATGAAGCGGTTTGTCCTGCTCCACTGACTCCCATGCCCTGGCGCTTGGCTGGGGTTCAAACTCCTGTGTGCCCTGGTAGTGGGGGAGTACAGCTCCACACTGCCCGATATATGGTCTCTGGCTGCCGGATGCAGGCAGGATTTGTCCTGTCTCACAGCATTCTGGGGGGGGGGGGGATAGCTTTCTCCTATGGTGTGAACTACAGCCCTAACCTAGCCACCCAGCTCAGGGCTGGCTCACTTCCTCCCCAGGTGTGTGATCCAGGCAGCCAGCCCAAGTCCAGAGAAAGCTCCTCAGAGATTGGATCTTTCTCTATCCCAATCCATGATTTTTCTCTTGTCCAGATACAGTCCTATGCTTCTCCAGCTTCTCTTTCTCTTCCCTTTGTCTCTCCACAGAAGGGAATCCCTCTCCTCTGTTCATTTTCTCTCTCCCAGTTCACAACCTATGGCCTGTCAGGTTGTCCCCATGGGTCCCTGGAAGCAGCTGTCTCTTTGCCTCCCGGACTCTGAGTTCAAAGTCCTTTAGTTTCAACACTGCTTTGAGAGACCAGGAAACTTCTGATCCCTCTACTTCTCTGCCATGTTGGCCCCTCCTCCCATCAAGAGTATTACTATTGTTACTTTAAACAGTATATATTTGATCAATTAATTAAAATACCTGATCACTTAATAAAGATTCTATTTTGTCAAAAATAGTGATTTGGACCAAACAGAAAATAAGTACTGAGAAATGAAGGCTTGGTTGGTTGAGCAGTTAGATTTTAGGCAGGTAGCTTTTTCTCTTTGAAGGCTTAAAAATTTTACATATTTGTGTTTAATTTCACATATCTTCATGAGAGATTTTTCATAGATGAAACAATTCTTGACATCTGATTTAATGAGAAGTATTTAAATCAAGTTTGAGGTATATGTTGACTGAAAGTCATAGGTTGTCGTCTCTATTGGCAAAATGAGTCCTCACACACCATAGGAATTCAGGTTCATGAAGGCTCTACCAAGGTATTCTAACCTATCAGACATTGTTTTACGTCTGCTGCTGGAAGTATTTCAGATGCTGCAAAGCAGATATGGATCAGTATAGTGTTGGACTATTCAAGTAATGAGCTCTGCATAGATACAGCCTGAGATCCAAAGGCCATTAGAAATAAATCAGGGCCGCCTGGGTGGCTCAGTCGGTTGGGTGTCTGACTTTAGCTCAGGTCACGATCTCCTAGTTTGTGGGTTCGAGCCCCATGTTGGGCTCTCTGTTGGCAGCTCAGAGCCTGGAGCCTGCTTCGGATTCCATGTCTCTCTCTCTTTCTTCCCCTCCCTTGTTAGTGCTTTCTCTCTCACTCAAAAGTAAATATTAAAAAAAAAAAGTTCACAGGGTAAAAGCAAATATACATATGCATAAAATATTTGTTTCCCTTAAATATATTTTACAATTTATATTTTTCTATGCTATAATATTGTCCTCAGAAGTGGTTAAAAACAGTTTAATATTCTCTAAGTCAAGAAAAACAGAATACATCAAAATTCAATTTTGACTTCATTCTTATAGCTTGAAAAGGATGTTAGAGAAAACCTAATTCAGCAATATTTAAGTCAGGCTACACATTAAAATTATCTGAGCAATCTCAATGCTTTGTCCTTAATCTGCATCAATTATTCTAAAAATCCTTTGGGTGGGGTCTGCATGTCCCTAATTTTTTTTTTTTTAAAGCTCATTATGTGATGCTAATGTAGAGCCAGTGATGAGAACCACTGATCTAATTCAACCCTCCCAATTTATTGTGAGAAAATTCAAATATAAAGAGGTTAAATGAGTTGTCCAAAGATTTTAGATTAGATGACTTTAGAGTTAAGAATAAAACCAAGATAGGGCTTTGTATTCTTATTCTGGTATGCATTGTATATAACATGGTAAGGAACAATTCATAACATTTATGGTTTTAGTACCTTGAATTAGGATCAAATGAGTTACATTTGTGATAATGCAGTGTTAATTGCTATATATAGCTATCTATTGTGTATTAGTTTTGTTTCTATGGGGCAGTCCAAAGATCGTACTATGTTCTATATGCAAATGTATTTGTAGGGGTTATATCAATAAAAATGCAAATAATTTTTATATCATTAAAGTATAAAAGAAAAATCTATCCAATAGAACCATTAACAATGATATTAAAATCAGAACTCTAAGCCATATATATTCTAAAAGATACAAACTGATACTAAAATCCCATGATACAAATAATTAGAATGTTCAATGTGCTCTCTATTTCATATGCTCAACTAGGAAAATATTTGAGATCACTTGTAATCTTTATTCTGTGTTATCCTCTATGCTTTCTCTGGGGACTTAGCAAAATGCAATTTGAGAAGAAGTTTCATTAAACCCAAAGTAAATTATGCATTTGACATGCAGAAGCTTGGAAAGCAAAGATAAATAATACAAATCTGCTTCAGCAATAAAATCGTTGATTTGTTTTAACACACTTTTTGGTGACAGTTGTCAACGGTAGAGAAATATTAAAGTCTCATGAAAGGCAGATCATTTTGGATATTGAAAATATGAATCTATGGAAGAAAAAAAGTTGCTTACAAACAGTAGAAACCAAGGAGGTCATTTCTTTTAGAGGTAAGTTGTCCATTGCATCCTAAGTAGATTTCTTAAAAAATGTTTACTTATTTTGAGAAGGAGTGCAAGGGGGGAGGGGCAGAGAGAGGGAGAGAGAGAATCCCAAGCAGACTCCATGTTGTCAGCACAGAGTCTGACAAGGTGGGGGGGCTTGATTTCAGGAATTGGGAGATCATGACCTAAGCCAAAATCAAGAGTTGGACGTTTAACCAACTGAGTCACCCAGTTTCATGTTTTAGTTTTCATTATCATTGTTAGAGTTTGTTTATTACATAGATCCATGTAATAAAGAGATATAAAACCTCCACTCGTCCATTTATTTTCATCTAGTTCACATAAAGTAGAATCTCCAACTATACCATGGATCTTTTTTTTTTCTTTACCAGAAACTCCCCATTGTAACTTTTATTTTTTGACAAATTGTTCAAATATGCTCAGTTTTCAAATATTTAGCTTTGAAAAGAAAAAAATCTTTAAAAATCAAGCTAATATCTTATGTCATTAGATCTATAAAGTTATTCAAAAGTTAGGATTGTAACACTTTCCCTGATACTGTTTTCTAAGTAGCAGTATTTTCTCAAATTATCACCATGTATATGAAAAAATAGTTCTATGTAAGAGGTGTAGGGTTAACCTTGTTAATAAGTATTAAAGGCCAGTATGTGTCAGTTTCTCTATTACTGAAGTAGAGTTCACATACAATGTCCTATTAGTTTCGAGTGTATACCATATTCAACAATTCTATAAATTACTCACTGGTCACCATCAGTGTAGTCACCATACAGAAGTAATTACAATACAATGAATATATTCCCTATGCCATACTTTCTATCTCTGACTTATTTTATAACTGGAAGCTTGTATGTTTTAATACCCTTTATCTCTTTCACCCATCCTTCCATTCTCCTTCCCTCTGGCAACCACCAGTTCTCTAGTGGTTTAGTCTTTTGATTTTTTTTTTTTTTTTTTTTTTTTTTTTTTTTTTTTTTTTTTTTTTTTTTTTTAGATTCTGCACGAAGGTATATGGTATTTGTTTTTCTGTCTGACTTCTATCACCTAGCATAATATTCTTTAGTTACATCCATATTGTCAAAAGTGGCAAGATCTCCATTTTTTTTTATGACTGGTATTCTATTGCATACATATTTACATCTTCTTCATCTATTGAGGAACATTTGGGTTGCTTCCATATCTTGGCTATTGTAAACAAGGTTGCTATAGACCTAGAGGTGTGTGTGTCTTTTTAAATTGTTTTCATTCTCTTTTGGGTAAATACCCAGCAGTGGGTATTGTTGGATCATATGGTATTTCTATTTTTAATTTCTTTTTGAGGAGACTTCATAATGTTTTCCAGTGATTGCAATAATTAACGTTTCATCCGACAGTTGCACAAGGGCACATTTTTCTCCACATTCTTGTCAACACTTGATAACTCTTGTCTTTGTTACTAGCCATTCTAACAAGTGCAAGATCATATCCATGATGCCTCATGGTTTTGATTCACATTTCACTGATTAGTGATGTTCAGCATCTTTTCATGTGTCTGGTGACTACACATCTATACTCTACATATATATAATCTACATATATATATATAATCTACATATATATATATAATCTACATATATATATATAATCTACATATATATATATAATCTACATATATATATATAATCTACATATATATATAATCTACATATATATATATATAATCTACATATATATATATATAATCTACATATATATATATAATCTACATATATATATAATCTACATATATATATATAATCTACATACATAATATACTTTAGAAAAATACTCAGCTCCTCTGCCAATTTTTTAATTGCATATTTATGTTGTATAAGTTCTTTATACATTTAGGATATTAGCCCCTTATCAAATACATCATTTGCAAATATTGTCTCCCATTCAGGTGATCGTTTTAGTTTTGTTGATGATTTCCTTTGCTGCACAAGAGCTTTGTATTTTGGTGGAGTCAGTTTATTTTTGCATTTGCTTCCCTTTTGTTGCCTGAGGGGACATATTCAAAACATGTTACTAAGACTATAGAGATTACCGCCTAGGTTTTTAGAAATTTATGGACATTTAGGTCTTTAATCCATTTTGTTTGTTTTTGCATATAGTATAAGAAAGTGGTCTAGTTTCATTATTTGTACATAGCTGTCCAGTTTTCTTAACACCTTTGAAAAGACCATCTTTCCCTTGTCGTGTGTTCTACTTATTCTAATTCTTTGAAAAAATATTATTGGTATTTTGATTGGGATTGCATTGAATCTGTAGATTGCTTTGGGCAGGTTGGACTTAGCAATATTCTTCCAATTGATGAATGTAGTGTAACTTTGCATTTGTTTGTGTCCTCTTTAGTTTTTCTTAGGAGTGTCTCCATAGCTTTCAGAGTATAGGTCTTCCACTTCTTTGGTTAGGTTTATTCTTAGATACTTTATTATTTGTAGTGCAGTTATAAGTGGGATTGTTTTCTTTCTGTTACTTTGTTGTTAGTATAGTGCAACTGACTTCTGTATGCTAATTTTGTATCCTGCAACTTTACTGAATTTATTAGTTTTTTATTTTTTATTTTTGGTGGAGCCTTAGAATTTTCTGTGTATAGTATCATGTCATCTGTAAAAGGACAGTTTTACTCTTACCAATTTAGATGACTCTTTTTTTTTTTTTTTTTTTTTTTTTTTTGTCTAATAGCTGCAGTTAGGATTTCTAGTACTATGTTCTATGAAAGTGGTGAAAGTGACATCTTTATCTTGTTCCTGATCTCAGAGGAAACGCTTTCAGTTTTTCACCATTGAGTATGATAGCTGTGGGTTTTACACATATAATCTTTATTATACTGAGATAGGTTCCCTCTAAACCCACTTTGTTGAAAGTTTTTATAATGAATGGATGTTGTATTTTGTCAAATGCTTTTTCTGCATCTGTTGAGATCATATGGCTTTTATTCCTCTTCTTAATGTGGTGTATCACATTGTTTTGCAAACATTGAACCACCCTTGTGATCTTGGAATAAATCCCACTTGATTGTGGTGAATGTTCCTTTTACTGTATTGTTGAATGTAGTTTGCTAATACTTTGTGGAAGATTTTTGCATCTAGGTTCATCAGAGATATTGGCCTCTAGTCGTGTGTGTGTGTGTGTGTGTCAGTGGGGAGGGGGCTTTGGATAGTGTCTTTCTCTGGTTTGTCAGTATAATTCTGCCCTCATAGAATATATTTGGAAATTTTCCTTCCTCTTTTATCTTTAGAATAGTTTGGGGAGAATAGATATTAACTCTTGTTTAAATATTTGGTAGAATTCACCTGTTGAAGACATCTGGTCCTAGACTTGTTTTGGGGGAGTTTTTTGATTATCAATTCAATTTTGTTACTAGTAGTAAGTCCATTAAGATTTTCTATTTCTTTATGATTCAGTTTTGGAGGATTGTGTGTTTCCAGGAATTTATCCATTTCTTCTAAGTCGTCCAATTTGTTGGCATATAATTTTTTGTAGTATTCTCCTACAATTTGTATTTCTGTCATTTTTTTTCTCTTTTGTTTCTGATTTTTAGTTCTTTTTCTTTGAGTCTGGCTAAAAGTTTATCAATTTTGTCTTTTCAAAGAACTTGCTCTTGGTTTCATTTTTTTTTTTTTTCTATTTCTTTAGATCCTATTTGACTTATTTCTGTTCTGATAATTATTTCCTCTCTACTAACTTTGGGCTTTGTTTATCTAGTTATTTTAGTGTAAGGTTACATTTTTTTTTAACCTAGGATTTTTCTTGATTTTTGTGGGGTTTTTGCAGTACTGCAAATTTTCCTCTTAGAACAGCTTCTGCTGCATCCCAAATATTTTGGACCACTGATGTTTTCATTTTCTTGTATCTCTAGGTATTTTACTTCCTCCTTGATTGTTCATTGACCCATTTCTTGTTAAGTAGTATTTTGTTTAGCCTCCATGTATTTGTGTTTCTTTCCAGTCTTTTTTCTTGTGATTGATCTCCCATCTTTGTGATCAGAAAAGATGCATGATATTTCAATCTCAAATTTATTGAGACTTCTTTTGTAGCCTAGCGTGTGATCTTTCCTAGAGAATGTTTCATGTACACTTGAAAAGAATGTGTATTCTGTTGTTTGGGGACAGAATATTCTGGATATGCCAGTCAGGTCCATCTGGTCTAATGTGTCCTTCCTTCAAAGCCACTGAGATCTTGTTCTGTTTGGATGTCCTATCCATTGATGTAAGTGAGATGACAAACTAATCTACTATTGTTGTATTATTGTCAATTTATCCCTCTGTTAATATCTGCTTTACGTATCTAGGTACTCTTATGTTGGATGCAAAGAATTTTACAAATCTTGTTCTATCCTCTTGTTGAACTGATGTCTTTTTTTTATGTAGTGTTGATATTTTTCTTACTACAATCTATGGTTTAAAACCTATTTTGTCTGATAAGCATTGCTACCCCAACTTCTTGTTTTTTCCTTCAATGTGCATTGGATGTTTCTCCATCCCTTCAGTTTCAGTCTATGTGTTTTTAGGTCTGAAGTAAGTCTCTTGTAGGCAGCATATAGATGGTTCTTATTTTTTTTGTTTTTTTTTTTTTTTAGTTTTTTTTTTTTTTCCACTCTATCATCTTATGTCTTTTGATTGGAGCATTTAGTCCATTTAGATTTAAAGTAATTATTATTAGTTGTATACTGATTGCCATTTTGTTAATTTTTTTTTTGTTTCTGGTTGTCTTTGTAATTTTTCTTTGGGTCTTTTCCATTGTGGTTTAAATAGCTTTCTTTGGTATTCTGTTTGGATTCCTTTCCCTTTATTTTGCATGTATCTATTATAGGTTTTTGACTTGGGTTCATCTATAACATGCTATGTGTTCAGCAGTCTCTATTAAGTTGATGGTTGCCTAACCTTGAGCACATTCTAAAAGCAGTAATTTTTTACTCCCCTGCCATGTTTTATGTATGTCATATTTTATATCTTTATTTTGTGTCAATTGACTAATTTTTGTAGATCTTTCTACTTTGTGTTTTAACCTCTATATTGGCTTTACAAGTGATTAATCTATTTTTATTTTTACTAAATGAGTAAAAAAAAATTTGAGGCTTTTGAGATGTTTTTTCCTTTTTGTGATTTTCTTCTAGGTATGACCTGTTATCCCCTCCTAAAGAATTTCCTTTAACATTTCTTATAAGGCTGATTTAATGATGTAAACTTCTTTAACTTTTTTTGGTCTAAGAAACTCTTTTAATTCTGAATGAAGGATAAGGACAATCTTGCCAGCTAGAGTACTCTTGGTTGTGGGGTTTTGCTTTTGTTTTTGTTTTTCTCTTTCAGCACACTGAATATATCATGCCATTTCCTTCTAGCCTACAAAAGTTCTGCTGAAAAATAAGCTAATATACTGAGGTGCTTTCCTTGTATGTTAATTTTTCTTGCTGCTTTTAAGATTTTCTTTCTTGTTACTTTTGCCATTTTATTATTATGGGAACTTCCTTGTGTTCATCTTATTTAAAGGCTCTCTGTTTTCTGTACTTGGATTTCTGTTTCCTTTCTCAGATTAGGGACATTTTCAGCAATTATTTCTTCAAATACATTTTGTGTGCCCCTTCTCTCCTTTCTCTTTCTGTGATCCCTATAATGTGAATATTATTACTTGATGTCATCAGAGTTCCCTTAAACTCTTGTCATTTTCTTTTTGCTGTTCAATTTGGTTGCTTTCCTTTACCCTGTCTTTCAGAGTGCTGATTGTCCTTCTCTACCTTCTCATCTGCTGTTGATTCCCTCTACTGTATCTTTCATTTGTTATTCTTCATCTCTGACTGGTTCCTTTTTATATTTCCTTTGTTGAAGTTCTCACTGAGTTCATTCATTGTTTTCTCAAGTCTGGTGAGTATCTTCTTGACCATTACTTTAGAACTCCCTATCAGGCACATTGCTTATCTTCATTTAGCCCTTTTGCTGTGATTTTGTCTTTTATTTTTTACCTATTCCTATGTCTCCTTGTTTTATTTTCTCCTATGTATTAGGTAGATTAACTGTGCCTCCTGGTCTTGGAAGTAGGGGCCTTGTATAGAAGGGGTCCTGGGGATCTTGGGTGGCTAAGTGGGCTAAGCATCTGACTCTTGATTTCAGTTCAGGTCATGATCTTGCAGTTGTGGGGTCAGGCCCACATCGGGCTCCATGCTGAGTGTGGAGCCTGCTTAGGATTCTGTCTCTGTCCCTCTCCCCTGCTCAAAATAAATAAGTAAACATTAAAAAAAAATAGAAGTCCTGTGGTGTCCTGTAGTAAAATCCACCCCTTCATCCCTACCTCCTGACCAGAACCTTGTGCTCCACAGGTGGTGGTTTTGTGGGCTGCCTTCACCCTCCCATAGTGGCTGAGCCAAATTTACTGAGGGCTTGTTGGTGGGTGAGAGCTGGATGCAGTGACCAGTTCTGTGTGCTCTTGGTGCACTAGGCAGGGTTTTAAAAGCCTGGCTGCAGTCACCATGAGCTCACTGGTGGGTTTGGCTGGCACTCAGGCTAGATGTCT